>NC_140592.1:183707962-184907962 GCF_964204655.1 Triturus cristatus
TTATTCTCAGCAAGTGTAACAGAGTTACTACAAATTTTTGATGACAAGGCATTGTCATATGTCGATGATATCTATCTGACAGACGATGACCTGGATAGGCACTTGAACAGGGTAAATACCATTATACTGGGCTTTGCCTCTGAGGGCTACAAATTCAATTTAAAAAAAATCAAGAATTGCCCATCTCAATGTCCTATTCCTAGGAAATGAGCATTCAAGTGAAGGCAAAAGCCTGGCAGCTAACTTTTTAGAAAAGTGTGCCTGCTCCAACCTCCAAAAACGCTGAAAAACTTAGTTGATTCTAGGTTTCCTGAATTTTGGAAGAACTTACATTCTAAATTACGCAAAAAGAGTTAAACCTCTCTATGAATTCATCAAACCTGATTTCAAAATCAAAAATTGGACACAGGAACACACAGATATCCTGTGTTCACTTCAAGCTGATATGTTAGCAACAAATCACTTACAAACACGTGTAAATACACGCAATTTAGTGATCCGAATAATCTCGGGTCAATGCGGATTCACCTACCTAACTTTTAATGAAGGTGAAAAAGTAACAATTGCATACAAATCACATTTGTATAAACAAGCGGAAATGTGGTTCACTTTGGCAGAAAACATACTGACAGCAGTTCAAACCGCTGTAGCAAAAGAAAGAGTTCTAGCTTAGGGGAAACGCACTATTGTTGTGTGTCCGGTTCCAGCCTTAGAGGCAGTTACAAAAGCGAGCATTCCAAATGCAAAAGCTTTACATCCAATATGGATACAATGGGTTAATTCGCTTGCTGCAACAGATGTTGAATATGTTTTTGATCCTAATTTAAAAACACAAGCATTCCTGCAATACGAACACGAATGTCCTTTGCCTATTGAGATTCTCCCTCTTGACCAGTATGAATTTATAATTTATACTGACGGGTCAGCACAACCCGCTATGGGAAGTAAGCACGCTTACAGTGCGATCGTTAAAGGTCGTATGCGTAATGGTAAATTCTGACCGATGGTCACTAAAACACAATCTCTAGCGAGCTGAACTACAAGCATTCAAATTGGCACTCGAAAATATGGATCGCGAATTCCCCACACTTATAGTGTGCAATTCTTTTTACTGTGTTCAATCATATAATGAATATTTACAGAATTGGCTTCAAAATGGTTTCAAAGATGCAAAAGGTGGCACAAACAAGCCTAAAATGCTTTGGGAACAAGTAGTTCAGTAGCGAAATGGACTACAACACTCACATGATACAAAAGCTGAGTCATCAGAGTGATGGCGTTCACGTTGTAGCGAATTCATTGGCTGACGAAGCCGCAAAGGGGGATGTGCAAATGGCTTCCGTAGCTGCGATCACTCGTTCAAAACCGAAAATAGACAGTGAGATATTGTTGGCTGTCAATGCTTCAAGCAAAGGCAGTGGTGCAGCGTTACCTAAAAAATTTGCACTCAAATATTCGGATATAATTGATGCGAACAACATTCCGAACAACATTCCGTTTGCTCGAATCCCTGGAGTGGGGGATAAGGTAATTCTAAAAATGAAAAGTAGAGCAGCTTTGATTTATGAAGTACATCTGGGAGAGCGTCTGTCACATCAGGGCATCTCTAAAACAATTTTAACATTAAAATGTACAGAGATGTACTGGTGGCCAGGAATGAATTCACTTATTCACATCTTCATCAATAACTGCATAGACTTCAATAGAGATCGCAGGGCAGAATGCCACCAGACACCAGGCTGCGAAATAGCCTGCCCAGTACAGACACCGTTGTACTATCTACGCGCAGGCGTCTGTTTGGACATATGCAATACCAAAATCACTAACTCAAGGTTCCTATGGATGTGGCCTCAGCGCTCGGCTGACGCTCGAACTGTTATAAAAGATTTGCGAGTCTTTATCGGCACATAAGCTTTAGGTGCGCTACACTCTGAACAGGGCCCTGCGTTTAGCTCTCGGGCTTACAAAGAAGCCAAGGCCAGTTTGGGCGTTGCATTGCGGTGCTCCTCTCCATTCCATCCTGAGGGAAATTCTGTTGTGGAAAGGAAAAACCGGGACATAAAGCGGTCTATAACAGCTAGAGTATTAGGTTTGGGTCATGGGGTCCAACGCTCATTAAACAATTTGCCAAGAAGTTCTCTGGGGGGGGGGGTCACTCCATATGAGGTCCTATTTGGGACAAGAATGTGGGTTCCTGATCTCGAATGTAAAGGCACAGTGGTGGAAAATAAACCATTTGATATCAAAGACCGTTTGGCTGTTTTACAGGACTTAAATGAGCTAAGATCGAAACAAAGTAACGTGCTCTTAAAACAAACAACCGCTGGGGAAAATCCAGCTGTCCCAGCAAGGCCTGTCTGGATCCCAAAGCTTGGGGATCTAGTCAGAGAGAAGATCGCGGACAAGAAGGAATTTGTGCCTTCTTACAGACAAACGGTACCTGTCCTAGCAATCCACGGATCAAGAACAGTACTTCTGCCGCCCCTTGCTGGTAAAAAGGAGAAAAGATTTGCGTCCATCGACCTCATCAAACCACACTATGTGGTCAATACTAAGGCGTAGGCCTTGTGGACTCCGACCAAGTAGCAGATACACTCCTCTAGCTACTATCCAAGAGGTTCAAACTGAAAGACTCATCACCATTGAGAATTCAACAGTAAGAAATGAAGGACTAAGCAACAATGCTATGGAACTCGTTCCTCTTGAAACCCTATTAACAGTTCGTCCTGATACACCTGTATACACCAACTTAGCAAGTGATCCACTGGTTCCAGCAATTTCAACGAATCCTGATGCAATATCAACCATTGACAGAACTGCCTCTGGCTATTTCATTAACTTTGATACGTTTTCTGAGGATCCCAGTGCACCTGAAACAACGCCAGCCAAAAGAACTTTCAAAGAACAAGCACAAGACTTCTTTCATCAGGTGAAAAAGAATTTATCTGGTTTCACTATGGATTGAACTATGGATTATTTCTGGAATATTCTTTCTGCTTTGGCTAGCCTTAGTAATGACTCTGAGCATGCTGATAAATGGAAGATATATTCACTTGGACACAGAAAGTAAAAATCTGAACTTACTTTTGAAACCACACAAATCATCCCATCGTGAAGCAAGAGGCTTGTCAGCAGTGAACATCACAGCTGTTCCTATACAAGATGGTATAGTTTGGGACAAAACAGATCATGATATATTCGGCCCGTCTGAACTTTTGAAGATTCCACACTTATTTAAGATATCATTAAATTGCTTTATTACCTCCAGTACCTCTTCTGATGATTGGGACTTGAGACTGTTAATAACATGATGTCTGATCTAGAAAGGTCTGCTGCATTCTCTAACCATGAATACTTGGAGGGTTCAACTCACTATGAACAGCTTTTTTGTTACAACCACTATGGTAATCATTTCTTGCATAAATCTGCAACACCTAGAAATGTATTAATGTATAACCAATGGGAACATTGTCCTACACCACCAAGGGGTAGCTCAAAAACCTTTGAAATGAAGTTTCCATATTTTTCAGGGTACAATACATCCAATCCAGAAACGTTTTACTTTAAAAATGTGAACAAAACAGGAACGAAAAATATGTTGACTAATGCAAAACAGATTTATTCTGCAGCCTTTATTGCCCAACTGTCTAGACAGGGTTTTGAGTTTTGGAAAAACACAATTGACACAAAATCTGTCTGGGGTACAAAAGATTGGCAAGTACAGGGGATAGAAGCTTTGTTTAGAGCCTGCATTATCCCACAGCAGATAATGTTTTTGAATGACACTGTCCAACAAACGTCTTGCCTTGGGTTAGCCAAGATCAAAGACATGAACACACCGACCATACCTACAAGTAATGGCACTACACAGGGGGTGGTCGACGTACATACTATTTTACAAAACAACAGAACAGATTCCGAATGGGAAAAATGGTTGCTTTGGCCCACAGACACAAACATCTGTCAAGAAAGATTCCTGAACAAGATACAGGGTTTAACAATCAATAGGCTAGACCCACGATATGTTCAAAGACAGCATCCAGGGGTAGTAACAACATACAGTATAGGAAAACTATGCCTTGATTGGCTGCAGACATCTACACTAGAGCATGTGAAACAACACTTATCTTTACTTAAAGAAGACGCAGACCTTAGGGAATTCTTGCTAGGTCCAAGAAAACCGCGTCAAAAACATTTCATATATGCCGGCATCTATGCTGCTTATAATGAAATATGGAAGCTTACCCAAGCAGACACTGCAGAATGAATACGAGAAATTGATTTTATTAATTTAGAGAAATCTCTCGCTGTGGTTGACAATGGGTTAACGACTCTGTCATCCAGGATATATTCATTGGGCAACATTGTATCCTCTGCTATAGACATTGTAGAACAAGATTTGGTCCTGCTGCGTCATGGCCAGTCTCAATTACGTCCTATTCTGTTATTAGTCTTGACGCTACAAAACATGCGTGCAGGCGTTTCATCAACACGTCTTCTCTGTTTTCTGATTACAATCTCACTGATAAACAGATCGAACTGGCACAAAGGGGAGCAAAGTATACAGTGCTGAGCATTGAAAAACTGGAAAAAGTGCCATTTACGGTAGCAGAAAAAACTGCTACAGAATGGATCATACACGGCAAAATAACTCTACCTGTTCCAACTTTCCATTTTCAGTATTGCCTTAGACACATGCTAGTAGGCAAATATGAAAGGCTGGGTAAAGAATACATCAGGACATCCTGGGATTTACCTTACACACACAGATGTTGGAGTGGGGGCGTGAAGTGTTTATTAGCGGTACACACTGTGAAAATGCACTAAGCGGTTCACTCATATGTCGGGATATTAGTTTACACGGGGCCTGTAGCGGTTCCACTGCAACTTTATCCTGCCACCTGCAAGGTTCACCGGCCGCTGTGATTAATCCAACATTTGGACAACTTTCTAATGGGAGTTACCTCATGTTGAATGATCAGAGTTGTTGTGTCATGTTGCCAGGTATCCCATATCTAGTAACGGTTAGTTCCAGGGTCACCTGCTGTATGCAAGTCTTGTTCCCCCAAATAGACACAGTCAGGGAGTCGCCTTTGTGGCCTTCACTGAACATCTCTTCTATACGAATTGATACTTTAAGCAGAATAAAAGCCATTCTTTTACAACAAACCGTGCCTTTGACCTCGGCCAAACAAACCTATGATCTACAAGTCGCAAGGACTTCGGCTGAGATATAGGCTCTGTCAAGGACAAATTGCACTACACATTTCACAGAAATGTTGGGACGTATCTTAAACAGGTCTGATACGAGCGGTATTGTGCATGTATTTAAGACCGTATGTTTGGGACTGTTAACACCTTTTCAAGCAGTCCTCGGAATCATTCCAAACTTCATTCACTCGGTGTTTGGAGGTCTGCCACTAATTCTAGCACTCGTTGCAGGAATCCTGTTTTTATTCCTACTGCTACGCTATGGCAAGCCACTCCACCAGCGTCACTCCCAGCACCTTGGAGAATGCTCTCCTGGAAAGGAAGTGTTGTGCGTGCATAGTGCAACTATTGGGTTTACCTTGTCTACGAGAACTAAACCCAACATGGTTGCTGTCGTTCAGACCAATCTGGCAAGATTGCATCTTACCTGTTCTACGCTGCCTGCTTTGCAGCGAAGAATGCATGCTAGACATCTGTCTAACACTCCTGTCAGTCATGCCAATGGATATCGATACTCTGCTGGACCCGATAACGGCCCATGCTCTGTGTTGTCCCCAGAGGCAACCAATCCTGATGACGGCATTCATTGAGATCTCACAGACGCAACATGCTGCTGCTGAGGTATGAGATGGATCAACAGGCACACAGGTAACATTGGCAACGAACACTGCTACTGACGATGCATCACATCTATGTGCAGTTAGTCTTCTAAACGAGGTAATCGACCTATCACCAACAACAGTAGACGCATTTGTGTCTATAGGATTAGAGGATTTCATGTTTTTTCCAGCATCTTCAAAAACTTTTGATTTGGTTCACAGTGTACCATGTAATCTATGAATTCGGCCTTCAAATCTTTTTTTATTATTTTCAAAACAAAAGACTGAATTTGGAAATTTCCTAAGATCACCATTTTATGAATATTGACTTTTTCTTTAATGGCTACAAACTCTAATTACAGTAGAACTATTCATAGAGAACAGACTTCTTTGAAATACTTCCAGGGACACATTGTCACCTTTCTTCGCATTTATATAATCATGATATGAAAGGACTCTGAACATTTTTCCTTTCTGTACCACTAGACCATTTCATTACGTATGTGTATATGTTTCGGTTCAATCACTTAGCATTCACTGTAAATATATGCTTGGAATGAAACATTGCTTTCATATGTACAGCACCTTTGCATTTCATGTCTAGCAAAGTTTTTTTAACAAACTACTTCTTTTAGCATGGTTTTACAAATGTTTTTAGTGAACATGTGATACTCAATTTTATGTGTTTAGCATGTTTAGCATTTAGTAATATCGATCATTCGTCAATGGAGTGGGTGTTGTGTTTCGATTTAGATGCCCGTACATAGGATTCCCTGAATCATGTCCTTAGATAGGCACAATTCGCATTGCCCTTATTTAGGCATAGAATCCCAGTCCTTATTTAGGCATTTGCCATGCTATCCAAATATAGGCATGGTCACCTACATCCATCCATCCCACGTCACAACGAGTTCTTAGAAACCAGACCCTTAAGCCATCGAGACTTTCCCTAGCTAGGATTATTGATTTCTCCAAGAACTCATCTATTATGCATGAACTGCTATTCCTTAGGGGTTCATCCATGACGTCTTCCTCTGCCCGACTTTACGTCAATGCTAGCATTCCTAAATACCTTCCAGGTATAAATATACCTTCCCTTACCATGGCAAATCATGGCACGGCTCGGCACGACTTGACTGCACGGTTCGCCGCGGTAAGTTCGGAAGAGACCATATCCCGGCCTGACGCACTGGCCAGATGCTGTCATCCCTGCTCGCAGAGAATCCAGCTTCCAGTGTTCTGACTCCCTTCGCAGGGTGTTAGAGTTTGAGACCCGGAAAGAGATTCCCACCTCTCTCATTCTAAGGTATGGATTTGACAAGAACCTAGAGGGACTCTTGGCATACAAAACTTAGTATATATCATACTATAGGAAACAGCACCTACTCTTACCTTGTACTACACTTAGGTTAGGTACACTGGGGTAGAACTATTTAGAAGCATCAGACGAGTATTCACTTTTTAGCCTGTGTTATTTATGTATGTCTATATGAATATATTTCATAGCTAAAAGACAATGCTACTGCAGTATTATTTCTTCTTACTGCTTACCCTGTGTGTATTATATCTTGCTTACTATCTAATGATTGTAACAGCTCATATCTCTTACACAAGAAACAAGACTGTTCAATAAATCCCTTTTATTGAAACGCCCGTCTATCCATTTCTGTGTAACTCTGAAGACTATAAACATGCACAATTGACTGAGTAAAACTGTTATCTATTGTTTCCATGATTCTGAGACGCATTCCGATTCTAAGGTAAACAAATTTGTCATGTTTATGCAGTTGCCAGAAACTAATCCCTTCTTGTTCCTTCAAGAAGTTTCTAGTGACCTCTGAGTTAGCTGGCACACACAAGTAATTAAGTTTAATGCACTCGATAGGAGCATACTGACCTTAGTCCTATGCAAAAACTATAGTGTATATTATTCCAATGCACAGAGCCTATAAGGGAAATAGGAACTACACTACAATAGGTGTCATAATAAACTACCATGGCCTGACAAACGATAGACCCATGACACCTACTTCACCCTTGGACACAGAGTACACCTCTGTTTTCTGAGTAGATGGAACTACACCATTATATACTATAACCTCATCACATGCCATTGCTATAGTCCCTAGGAGACTGCAAAATTGTGTTATGGGGAATAGCAGGCCCGAATACTGTTAGATCTAGAGATGTGTCACATTGTTCCGATTTCATACATGATTTATATGCATTGTGTGTGGCTGATGGTACAAGCCCTGAACTTAAAAGTGAATCAGAGAGACACCACCATAGCAGACTTATAAGGCTCTTTACTCATACCAAATAATACAGCACTATTTGAACAATACCTGACAGGACAGTCAAAATGTAAAAAGGAAAATAATAAATAGCATGCTGTGTGTATAGGCCGTATCCGTAATAGAGCACCCCTTTTCTCAAAATGTGAACTGAGACCATGAAACATGCACCAGAGAGAAAAGGAAGTGTGACTCAAACAGAGTAGAGCATCCTCTAACACATACTGAACAAACCAGCGAAGAGTAGAAAAAATGTAATGTGTTCTGCTTGTACCATGAACAGCATACAATGCAACTTGAATGAAATGAACAGATTTCATATGCCAGGTTGGTCTTACTTAAACACTTTTCATATTTGTTTACTACATAAAGCCATGAAAAAGTCCCCTTAGGGACGAAACACTTGGAGGTTGATGATCATGTACTTGGTTTGAAGCGTGAAAACACAATTAAGGCAATGAAAGTATATCATATGTCCTTTAACTTACAGACTGACTTTTCTGGATATTTGTCCCCAAACAGTGTTATTTAAACAAATTATTGGAGTGCTCCAGTATAATGTTTTAGGATACTTTGGCAACTTAAACAACATGAAAGTCTTACACCACAAAAAGAGACCGATTGTCCCAAACTCCTGCCCAAAGTGAGTTCTGTGTTCCAAACCTGGCTGGCCTCACATAAGAAACTGGGGATGAATGGCTACATACACTTACACACCAATTTGTCACAGGGCAGCTATAAAAATAGACATTGAGTCTGTCCAATGGAAAACATGGAACCGCTGCGGAACTGACATGTTAGACGATTTGAGGGTGACACACTAAAACCCTTCAGACAAAGTATGGACTACCACTCTCGCAGAGTTGCATGTATTGACAGCTATAATATTGCTTGGAGGAAAATTTGGTCCAGACCCCATTGTATTGTGTAATTCATCCATCCATAAATATCTGATGACCTGTGGGTATTACAAAGGCATCACGTCATTCATCTATCAAGTCCTCATTAATGAATTTTATTACACCTTGATTAGGACAGCAAATTTGAATTACTGGCAAACTTGCTTAGGAATAGATTATACTGATGATGACTGGAAAGCCCTGATGGAAATCCATTATCATGAACTGAGGGAACTTAGGTGTGAAATCCTTGTGATTACATATGGAATCTTGACATGGATTCAAGATCATAGAAGGAAAAGAAAGACATGTTAAGATTCCAGATGAGGTCGTTATTCAGGTTGTCCCTTCTGTAGATAAGATGTTATCTTATCGGAATTAAGCATATCTTGACACATGGGTGCCGATTACGATCCGGTAGAAAAAATCCCCGTGCGACTCGTATCCGGTCTTTTTACCGTACGAATCGTACAAGTTCCGTACGAACTGGCAATCACGATTCGCATGGTAAAAAGTCCATACGAACCGCATTTGGAATCATTCCCCAAACGTCCTCGGGTCGGAAAATGTGTCCGACACGTCCTCGGACGATTTACCGTACAAACGTGAAAAGTCAAGTCCGACCGAGGAATCACGATCCCACCCGTGCGTCCGAACTCACAACCGTATGGTAAAAACACCGTGTGCCCGCATACGCGCCAAACACTCCCCCCAGCACCCATACGTTCGAGTCGTACTCCCCGTTAATGTACACCCCCCCCTGTATGTACACCCGTGTACGTGTCGAACCCCCACCCGTGTATGTACACCCCAGTACGTTCGAGTCGTACCCCCACCCCTGTACGTGTCATACCCCCGTGTACCTACACCCCAGTACGTTCGAGTCGTACCCCCACCCCTGTACGTGTCGTACCACCGTGTACCCACACCCTAGTACGTTCGAGTCGTACCCCCACCCCTGTACGTGTCGTACCACCGTGTACCCACACCCCAGTACGTTCGAGTCGTACCCCCACCCCTGTACGTGTCGTACCACCGTGTACCCACACCCCAGTACGTTCGAGTCGTACCCCCACCCCAGTACGTGTCATACCCCCGTGTACCTACACCCCAGTACGTTCGAGTCGTACCCCCACCCCTGTACGTGTCATACCCCCGTGTACCTACACCCCAGTACGTTCGAGTCGTACCCCCACCTCTGTACGTGTCGTACCACCGTCTAAGTACACCCCAGTACGTTCGAGTCGCACCCCCACCCCTGTACGTGTCGTACCCCCGTGTACCCACACCCCAGTACGTTCCAGTCGCACCCCCACCAAAACCTCCTAAGTACGGAGCGCACCCCATGCCCCAACATCACAACCGCATGTACGAGTCGTGCCAAGCCACACACAAGGACAGCACCGTACAACCAAATGGCCCATCTACACACCGTACACATGCTCAAAACGCACGTACACATCCAGGACAAAACAAAACAACACAAGAATACACTATTCGAATGGCACAAAGCCACAAAACATGGCCAACAAACACTCAAAAAACACACATTCACTGACCTGCAACTGCCAAAAACAAACAGAGGCCCTAAACACCACCACTCCTTATAACACACCCACCCAAAGTTCAAACACAGCCACACCCACCAATGGACCAATAAAAAGGGCCCACACACACAAACCATGAGCCTTTGCAACAGACTCACTGCTGCCAGACACCACAGACAACGTACAGCACCTTACTACAAGCTTCACCACACCTTACACTTGCACATCTCCACACAACCACCTTCACAAACACACCCTCATCACGTTCACACACACACCTGCACAACCACACCCACACACCCACAACCATCCACACCCCCCCCACCATCCACACCCCCTCCCCATCCACACCCACACCCCTCACCATGCCCACTACCAAGAATCCAAAGTTCAGTAACCGAGAGTTGGAGGTTCTTGTCGATGAAATCCTCAGAGTCGAGCCACAGCTCTTTGGAACATTGGTCAGACAGACCAGCATTGCAGCAAAAACAGCCATGTGGCAGACCATCGTCGATGCTGTGAATGCTGTTGCGGACACCAGAAGGACCAGGCAGGAATGCCAGAACAGGTGGCACGATCTGCGGAGGAGGGTCCGAGCCAAGAGGCAGGAGGAACACAACCAGGCCAACGCCACAGGAGGAGGGCCCTCCCGCAGACCCGTACACTACCAGCCCTGGGAGGAGAGGGTGATGGCCATACTGCCGGTGGAGGCAGTCGAAGGATTAGAAGGACTCCGAGACCCGGGTGAGTACACAAACAACGCACCTCACATGGGGGGGAACGGCATCCACAACCAAAATCACTAACAGGCACGCAACCACCCCAAGCCATCGCATGACTCAACCACACTCCATGAGCACGCACATGCCACTGCTGCCACCATGCCCCATGCACCCAGCTGGACAATGTCAAGTCACAGGCCACAGAAGACACCAACACATGACACGGTAACCCGGATGGCGGGAGGCTGGGCCCCAAAAATCACATAGTGCAACTCCGAAGCAGACAACAATGCCCTCTGCCCATATGGCCTAGGTCACAGCCAGACAAACAGTGTCCCAACACAAGAATGACTTGCCAGCAAATGGCGGACGCCTTGCATCAACACATGGGGGTGAAGGCACTGTTTTGCACATGACAGCAGCTAATGAACAGCCAACATTGTGAAAGAGTGGCAGCACACACCACCACAGCAGCAGCGCACAGACACACATCACACCCAATGGGTGCCTGGAGATCAGAAACAAACTCACATCAACAAGCCAAGGGCCACTCAAAGATCTGCTAACAGTGTGTGCCCAGGAAGCTGGGCTGAGGTGACAGAGGGTGACACACAGAGGGAGGGAGAGGGGGACAGAGAGGGAGGGAGACGGACACAGGGAGGAGGCTGACACACGGGGGGAGGGAGAGGGGGACAGAGAGGGAGGGAGAGGGGGACAGAGAGGGAGGGAGAGGGGGACAGAGAGGGAGGGAGACACAGGGACACGGACAGAGGGAGGAGGCTGACACACAGATGGAGGGAGAGGGGGACACAGAGGGAGGGAGACACAGGGAGAAGGACAGAGGGAGGAGGCTGACACACGGAGGGAGGGAGAGGGGGACACAGAGGGAGGGAGAGGGGGACAGAGAGGGAGGGAGACGGACAGAGGGAGGAGGCTGACACACAGATGGAGGGAGAGGGGACACAGAGGGAGGGAGACACAGGGAGACGGACAGAGGGAGGAGGTTGACACACGGAGGGAGGGAAAGGGGGACAGAGAGGGAGGGAGACGGACAGAGGGAGGAGGCTGACACACAGATGGAGGGAGAGGGGGACACAGAGGGAGGGAGACACAGGGAGACGGACAGAGGGAGGAGGCTGACACACGGAGGGAGGGAGAGGGGGACAGAGAGGGAGCGAGACACAGGGAGAGCAAATCAGCCGTGTGGCGTGTGCGAATGTCTGCTCGTCAGCAGGTAGACTGCGTGCATGTAGACAAGGGTGGCCAGTCCCAGAACCCCCCCTCTTCCCCATGGCAAAACACAGGGCCATGTCACAACCTCTTCACGAGCACAACGACAGCTACCTGGATCATATAAGTGTGTGGATCCACTCCATGTGCACATGTACAGTGCTACACGGAAGGCGCCAATGCATGGCTCGCCACACCTGCCCACTCCACTGCTGACTGCAGTCACACTTGACGCAGCAAGTAAGACCGTGCCACACATAGTTAAAGGGGCCAAAGTGGTGCCCAAGGGACACACCCATGCACAAGTGCACTGTGAGTGGAATGCAAGACAGATCCCAATTCCAAGAGGAAATGTCCCAACTTTGAAACAGATGAAACATGGATGTTGCATGGACCAAAATTAACATTGTCTCTCTCACACACAGGTCAACGTCGTGGTTCACCCCCCAACACTGGGACCGGATCTGCGGGAGCCCGATCCCACCGGCAGCGGCCACTCTCACCACTCTGTGGACGACCCTGACCGACCTGGCCCCTCTGGTGTCCAACCACCTGCAGCACCTGCGTCAGGTACAACTGTGCCAACCACCACCCCCACTCCTGCCACATCCCAGGAGACACCCAGGATCCCTGCCCCACCACCACAATGCAGCCAGGCTGCCCAGGAGGGACACGGTGTCCCGGGCACCCAGAAAGAGGCAGGTGACAACGCCAATGCCACCCCTCAGGGGTCCCGGAGACCCGATGTACCCGATGTACCCACAACAGCAGGCCAGGTGCAAGTGGGCAGGGGTGGTGGGAGTGGAGGACGGCGGAGGCGTGAGCCTGACCAGTTGGCTGGGGAACCGGTATATTCCCATGTCCGAAACATCCTGGACACATACCGGCAGGACACCACAGGCCTGGCCCAGGTTGTGTCCGTCCTCGAGGGGATCAAGACCCAGCAGGCCCAGCAACATGCGGAGCTACATGCCTGTCTACTGCGACACCAACGGAGGATGGAGGACAGACAGGCTGAGCAAGTGACGGCATTCCAGGGGATTCACGATACACTCCGTCGGATGGCCGACAACATGGCCGACCCTCCCTGTGCCAGAAGGCGGAGAACATCACCACCCACAGGGAGGGATCAGGAGGAGGAGGAGGAAACATCCGATGGAGCATCCCAGACGTCGTCACGGCCTGCTGCTGAGGGTCCCCGCAGGAGGCCGGGTCGTCCACGGAAAGGACCGTGAGGGTTGGCGCTACATCACCATCTCCCAGGACACCTGGCCTGGCACCTGGCCCACTGGAGCAACAGCATCACAGCATCAAGAGACATTCTCTGCCACATGGCCCTGCTGGTCACTGGCTGACCAATGTTGACAAAGACTGTGGCATGGACTCTGAGGATTTCAAATGGCAAGGACACCAACTCCCCTAATGAACTTTGGATTCCAAAATCCCGGAAAGCCCCTCACTTTGTCCCCCCCATAATAAATCACACTATGAAGAGTAGATGCCTGCTGGTTGCATTATTACCTAACATGTGTCTTGTAAAGTCTAAACATGCCTGAGTCATCTTTTGTCTTCAACCATTCAAACCCTGGGGCCTGAGTCTGGCACAGGACACATGGGTCACACTGTATTAGGCAAGACAGACATGGAGCACCATACACACCCGTGATGGGCCCAACCAGCTGAGGGGGTGGCCGAACAACCGTGCTGACAGACACATTGAGTACAGCAACAGTCATGCGCAGAGGTCAGGGATCCAGTCCAGTGTCCTGGGGGGCACCCAGGTATGTGTAGACACGTGGCAGAACCATGTCCTGCAAGCTTGATTCCGGTGGATGCAGAGAATGGGGTCCTGGACAACGTTGGATGCATGGGGATGGCACATGTCACAATACCCACACAGTCATGGACATCATGCCCAATACACAGTCTCAGCCCACACACACAGCTTGCATCTTGCTACTCGACACATTGACACATAGCCACAATCAGGGAATACCATGCCAGACATGCTGGATGCACCGTGGCAACACACCAGCATTGACTGAGAAGAGGCACCTTGGAGGCATAGGGACACCTTTATTAGTCATGTTTTCGGGATTGCAGAGGCAACTTGAAGTACACATGAACACATCATGTGGAGTAACATGTGGGTCCAACACTGGCACCCCCCTTCTGCAGCACAAATGCGTGTTCGCCATGGAACTGGCACACAAGCGTCGGCTAACAGCTAAACACCCACAGCTGCTCACGGAGAGCCTGCCATACACCATAGATCCGCTGATGTGGAAGTCCCACACCGTGTCAAGCCAATGCTAACCGTATGTGTCCGAGGGCAGTGTCACACACATTAATGCCATCATCACAATCCCCTATCCCATCACTGATGACTGTCAACCAGTCAGACCATCTATTCAGGTGTACACAGCTGCATGTCGTGTCCCATGGTGATGCTACATGGCTGCAGAGGAACCAAACATCGACAGGGGCAGTGTGCATACATCGTGAACAACTGCCACACCCAATACACCCCAGATGCATCCCTTACCCTATGGAGACTTCCAAACGTGTCCGTGCCTGTAACGCTGAGTCAGCCCACGATGTCATGTCCATGAGGAATAGCAGTGCCACAACAATGCAAGCAGCAGACAGCATGCGCAAGTACCTGGGGAAGAGAGACACACAAGAAGTCAGCCACAAAAAGCACAGCCACTTGCATGTGCATTTTCTCGACACATGTATGGATGACAACATGCTAGGTCACAATTATGACTGGGGAAATACAACCATCACTGCCACCATCACTCCAGTGACACACCCACACACACCTCTGACTCACGTGCCATACATGCAGGTGGAGACACACATCACAACACATGCCACACGGGGACCAATGCGTGCACACTCAGACACTGGTACTCACCACTAAGCAAAGAAGTCGCGTATGAGCCGAGTCCGGATGTCCTCTTGCGGCTCCACATCCCCCACATCACTAGCCCCATTGCCAAGCCCTTCGTCCTCCACGGGTGGATGGTCCTCGTCATGTTGATCCAGGATGAGTGGCACAGCTCTTTCAACTGCCATGTTGTGCAGCATGCAGCAGACCATGAAGATCTTGCAGACCTTCGCCGGGGCATATGGGAGTGCGCCGCCGGTCTTGTGTAGGCACCTGAATCGGCTCTTCAGCAGGCCAAACGTCCTCTCTATCACTCGCCTTGTCCGGCCATGGGCGGTGTTGTAGCGGAGCTGGGCCGGCTTGATGGGGTTGCGGAGAGGTGTGAGCAGCCAAGGCATGTTGGGATAGCCAGCGTCCCCTACATGGGAAGCACATGGACATCGTTAGAAGTGGTGAAGCGGTCGTGCTGGTAGGCTATGCAAAATACAGGACAGACAGACTGTACCCACCAACAACACATGCCCGTTCGTTGCGCAGCTGCATCATCATTTCAGGCATCCCGCTACGCCTCATGATGTAGGCATCGTGTGCTGATCCTGGAAAACGAGCACAGACATGTGAAATCACCATGTTGGACTGACATACCACAAGGGCATTGATGGAGTGGTAGTGCTTTCGATTGCGGTACGCCACCTCCCGTGCGTGTGGTGGTACCAAAGCTACATGTGTCCCATCTATGGACCCAATGACATGGGGCATCCCTCCCAGGGCATAGAATCCACGCTTGACCGCAGTCATCTGTTCAGGGGTTGGTAACTTGATGAAGTCATCCAGGTGAATCAACATGGCCTCTAAGAAATCATGCAGCACACGGCAGAACATGCTCTGGGACATGCCACCAACATGAGCTATGGTATATTGAAAGGTACCCGTGGCAAGAAAATGTAGGGCAGCCATTACCTTCAGCTGGGGTGTCAGTGCCGTAGGATACCTGTGCTGCGGTTGCAGGTGTGGTGCCAGTCTCGCCGTCAACTCCAGAATCAACGGTTGGGTGAAGCGGTAGAGCCGGATGCTGTCATTCTCCTGCATGGCAGCCAAGTCCGGAATTAGTCGGGCAAGAGGCGGCGCTCTGCAGTAATTTGGAAGTGACAAGGAAGAGTGAGTGCACTACGACAACAAATCATGTGTACTGAGCACATGTTAATCTGTCAATACACATATGCTACATAGGGAGTCAGGTATGTGCTACATGCCCAGGACACGTATGGATGCAAGGTGACACTCCTACCAAGACCCAGCTACACACAGAGATTGAGAACCTCCCCATGCCACGCCATGGGAATAGCTGTGTCCCAGTGCAAGTGAACAGCCAGACGCAAGACAGGAGTGACATACGCCCACACATCAGCAGCAGTAGGATGCCGATTGCAGAGACTGGTAGCGGAACACTGGAGCCACAGGTCACATGACATTACACTAGGACAGCCCACACACCTTGCCATGAAGGTGCACATGTCATGACTCACCACACATTCCTTGTGAGGATGCTGACATGTCCTTGTCACGCTACTCCGTGTCCCATGCATACATGTGCGGCTCACATCCGATACCACATGTGGCATGGTGTGCGGAACAGTGTGCAATGACAATCTACACACAGACACATGTTGGTTGCTGCAACGGCTGCAGCTTTTGAGGGTGCTCCAACATCAACCTGATGGGAAGCCCCCACACATACATGACATAGTCACATTGTGCACCGTGGGTAGTGACAAGTCAGGTGTGATAACCCCTGTACCGGGCATCAGGGGACACTTCCGTGTGTTGGTGTCCGTGCCATGCCAGTGACGCTCACCCCAAGTGTGCAGTACGACATGCACACATGTCAAAGGAGTCAAGGGCATGCCTGGCACACATTGCACCATCACACAGTACATCTGTACACATCTCATCATACATCTGGTGCCTTCTCGACTCAGGAGTAATGTTCCAAATCACAGGCCGTCACACCTGTGCCCCACACATGTAGTAATGCACAGACGATGCCTTGATGTCAATTAATGGACAAGTATGTCCATTCATGGACAAGTATGTCCATCCATGGACAAGTATGTCCATCCATGGACAAGTATGTCCGCCCTATCCCTACCTGTGTGCCGCCTGTCACCACTGTGATGTGTGAAAACCGCTGTACTGCTGCGAAGAGGGCCTGTGTACGTTCCCATATCACTATGGGAGTGCTGCCGTATGTGTACCCATCGTGATGGCGAGCGTACAGGCATGTGTACGGCCCGTACCACTACGTGTACGCATACGCAAGAACACCCATAGTGATAGGGAGCATACAGGCGTGTGTACGGCCCGTACCACTACGTGTACGCATACGCAAGAACACCCATAGTGATAGGGAGCGTACAGGCGTGTGTACGGCCCGTACCACTACGTGTACGCATACGCAAGAACACCCATAGTGATAGGGAGCGTACAGGCGTGTGTACGGCCCATACCACTATGGGTGTTCTTGCGTATGCGTACACGTAGTGGTACGGGCCGTACACACGCCTGTACGCTCCCTATCACTATGGGTGTTCTTGCGTATGCGTACACGTAGTGGTACGGGCCGTACACACGCCTGTACGCTCCCTATCACTACGTGTACGCATACGCGAGGCCACCCGTAGTGAAAGGGAGCGTACAGGCGTGTGTACGGCCCGTACCACTACGTGTACGCATACGCAAGAACACCCATAGTGATAGGGAGCATACAGGCGTGTGTACGGCCCGTACCACTACGTGTACGCATACGCAAGAACACCCATAGTGGTACGGGCCGTACACACGCCTGTACGCTCCCTATCACTATGGGTGTTCTTGCGTATGCGTACACGTAGTGGTACGGGCCGTACACACGCCTGTACGCTCCCTATCACTATGGGTGGCCTCGCGTATGCGTACTCGTAGTGATAGGGAGCGTACAGGCGTGTGTATGGCCCGTACCACTACGACTACGCATACGCGAGGACACCCATAGTGATAGTGAACGTAGGCACGCGTGTACGGTCCGTTGCAATGCATTTGGGGTGCCCTAGGGCCCCGGAACGCACCGTACCTGTGTGTGGAGCTCCAAATTACATAGGGGACACATGAGGGACAAGTATTAAGGCCTACATGCATGCTGGTTGTCATGGAGACCAAGTTCAAAATTTGAATGTGTTCTGGAAGGTGCACAGCAGTAGTCAGTTGGAATTCTTCTACTTTGTTGCAATGTGTTTGTGGGGCTGACATCATGCAGGAGAATTAAACCGATAGAGAACCCACAGACTGCTAGGTTTGAAGGGATTGGAGGAAACATAGGATGCAAATGTGAGTGACCAATCACTCTGTACTCCTGTGCATGAGATGGGCCAGCAAGGCAGATATAAGGCAGCCAGGTCCCATGAGGGAGCACTTGCCTGCACATCTCTGTATTCCACGACCCAGCTGCTGCTACTGATTCCCTGGAACCATGTCAAGGGCTGTGGAGAGGTCACAGCCATTCACCCTGGAGGAGAACATGGCTTTGGTGGATGTGATCCTCCCACAGTACCCCATGCTGTATGGGCGACCAGGTTATCAGGTGAGTTCAGTGTCCACTGGCACAGACTGTGTCCCTTTTTAGTGACTGTGACTTCTGCCATTGTGTCCAGGTGTGACACACATGCTTTGTACTGCAGGGGGGGTCCCGGGGGGGAATGCCTGATGTCTCCCAGCAGTGCCCTGAGACAGGAGGGGTGGGTGCAAAGTCCTCCCAGCAGTGCCCTGAGACAGGAGGGGTGTGTGCAGAGTCCTCCCAGCAGTGCCCAGACACAGGAGAGGTGGGTGCAGAGTCCTCCCAGCAGTGCCCTGAGACAGGAGGGGTGGGTGCCTATCACTCCCAGCAGTGCCCTGAGACAGGAGGGGTGTGTGCAGAGTCCTCCCAGCAGTGCCCTGAGACAGGAGGGGTGGGTGCCTATCACTCCCAGCAGTGCCCTGAGACAGGAGGGGTGTGTGCAGAGTCCTCCCAGCAGTGCCCTGAGACAGGAGGGGTGGGTGCCTATCACTCCCAGCAGTGCCCTGAGACAGGAGGGGTGGGTGCAAAGTCCTCCCAGCAGTGCCCTGAGACAGGAGGGGTGTGTGCAGAGTCCTCCCAGCAGTGCCCAGACACAGGAGGGGTGGGTGCAGAGTCCTCCCAGCAGTGCCCTGAGACAGGAGGGGTGGGTGCCTATCACTCCCAGCAGTGCCCTGAGACAGGAGGGGTGTGTGCAGAGTCCTCCCAGCAGTGCCCTGAGACAGGAGGGGTGGGTGCCTATCACTCCCAGCAGTGCCCTGAGACAGGAGGGGTGGGTGCAAAGTCCTCCCAGCAGTGCCCTGAGACAGGAGGGGTGTGTGCAGAGTCCTCCCAGCAGTGCCCAGACACAGGAGGGGTGGGTGCAGAGTCCTCCCAGCAGTGCCCTGAGACAGGAGGGGTGGGTGTGATGCACAGTGTGAGCCAGGATCATTGATTGTATAGTTGCCCTCATTCCACCTGTGTCCTTCCAATGGCACGTACTGCTTTTGGCCTTCCCCCACAGGATCATGTCCCTATGACAAAGTTGCAATGCGTTGGATGCTTACAATGCCTTGTTGTAAACTGCAAATGTGTTCTAATCTGTGTCCCCGTGACATGTGCAAGGTGTATTGATGTAGTGTCACTTGTTCATCCTCACAGGTAGATGCCTCTGCCAAGGAGCAGATATGGCTGGACGCCGTCAGCGCCGTGAGGAGTGCGGATGGTCGGAGGCGGCACCTGTCCCAGGTGAGGAAACGCTGGCAGGATATCCGGTGCTGGACGCGGAGGATCGCACGGCTCCTGCTGGGGGACTCACCTGAGAGCCACAAGAACCGCGGGCGCCGCCGTCTCTCCCACATCCAGAAACGTGTGCTGGCGGTGGTCTTTCCTGACTTGGACAGGCGTCTACAGGCCATGCAGCAGCCGGAAGGGGGTAGGTACATGTGTGTGTTTGTTGTGTTTCACCAGCATTTGTAAGTACACTGTTCCATGGATACACTTCCAGGGTTTATGGTGCTGTGCAGATCCTGTTACCCACAGTGTTGCAGGCCTCACCTGCCTCCCTTCCCAACCTTGCAATGTGTTCCCTGGCCTCTGTGTAGTCACTCCATCACAAAGTAATGTAGCCTGACACCTTCTCCAAGTGTACAATGCCTGCAGCGTCATGTGTGGGGGTGGTGTGTAAGAGGTTTAGTGACCTTGCCTGTGCCCTGTCCAGTTCTGGACTTGTGGGTTCCATGTCAGTTGGCACTAATGCTGATTTCAGACATGGGAGTTGATCTCTTGAGTGCGAGGCCTTCCAGCAGGCATGTCCCATGTGGTGGCCTGTGACATGATGTGCATGAGTGTGCGTTACGCATAGTGCAGGGATGTTAGCGTGTGTTGCAGTCATTTCCATTCAGGAGCATGGAGTTGTGTGGCCACTACTGTCCCCAGGGGCATCTTTTCCTAGGTATCATGTGTGTAATCCGAGAATGTCGACAATCTCTGTGTCTACAGCATCGCTTGTGCTCTGTGCCATTGTCCCCTGGCACCATGTTTATTGACGTGAGATGTATTACAAGTGTCCACTGTCCAGCCTGACATGATTTTCCAAGTTCATACTCACGGTGGCCATTGCCTGTGTGTCTTGTAGCAATCATCTGATGATGGCCATTTGTACATGATGCTTTGGACAGCCGCACCTTGGGTATTTGGTGTGCAATCTTGAATTATTGCATCCCATGTGTATTTCACCCAGACTAAGAGATGTAAGTGCTTCCTGTGTCTCCACAGATGTGTCTCATGTAGGGGGTGGGTGGGGCGGCCATGGCCTACATGTCAAGACCTGTCATCTCCTTGCTCGGACTGGCCAGTGTGTGATGTTTGTCTGGACATACACTCAAGGTGCAGCGTGCCAGTCAGGGTGGGCATGTTCTCAGTATTACCTATGCTGCATGTGCCTCTAGTTCCTGGATTTGGTCCCTGCTCATCCCAATTTCCTGCCACGCTGTGTGGTGCAGATGTAGTGCTGTATTGTCCCCAGGGCCTTGCTCCTCAGTCAGAATGCCATGTCATCTCATTTGCTATTGTGTCATGCTCTCCATAGTGTTTCCATGCCATGGTGGGTCACACAACTGTGTCTTGCAGGGCCTACGTATGTACCTTGTTTTGTAGTTGTAACTCATCCTTTGTTTCAGGCTATGCACTGTAACCTACGTAGATTGTACTCATGTGACATATGTATACAGGTGTATGATTACTTTCTGTCTCTTCACCCTGCCCACAGCATCGTCGGGGGACACGGTGGGAGACATGGACACAGATGGCGCGGAGGGACCGAGCACCAGTGCCAGCGGTGACATCGGGGCTGGCACTTCGAGTGGGACAGAGGCGGTGGAGAGTGACCCCGGGGACCTGTCGACTGGCACAACAGACTATGAAGCGGACGGGTCCGAGGATGATCACTCCGAGTGGGCGGTGGCTGCACCACCATCTGACAGCAGCCCTACATCTGGCACCGCCCCCTCCATTGGCATCAGCCGCCTCCCACGTGCTCGTGTCCCTTCCCAACGTGCCCGGTCACCACATGTCTCCTTCCTGCCAGGCACCGCACCCCCTGCCCCTGTCTCCACTGCTGCCGCCAATGCTGAGTCTGTGGACATCCAGCGGCAGTTGCAGATTGGTCAGACTGCGATCCTTAATGTCCTCCATGCCCACAGCCAGGTCCTCAACAACATGGAGGCATACTTGGAGGGCATTCATTCATCGCAGGCTGACCAACGCAACTTGCTGAGGTCCATAGACTCCATACTGACTGCAGCAGTGGGTCTCCTGCAGTGCTACGTCCCACCCCCTACCCCTGCTCCTTCCACACTTCCCACTCCCATGCCTGTCCAACATACACCCAGACGTAAGCATGCAACCACCACAACAGACACAGGCACCACACCAGCAGGGAAGGTCCGCCGCACACCTCCTGACACGCACACACAGGGTGCAGTAGGCACACCCACTGGGTCGGGGGGCAAACGTGTGACACGCAGCCAGAGTGGGAGTCCGCATTCCACCCAATCCACTCCCTCCAAATCCCCTCCCCTCAGCTCTCCTGGCCACATCTCCCCCAAAGACTCCTTCATGGCCGCTCTGTCCCTGAGCCCCACAGTGACACCACCCCGCAAGCGGTCAAGGAGGTCCCCGGTCATGGTGCTTGATTCCCCCCCCCTGTCCACACCCTCCCACAGTGGCGCTGCGACCCATCCCTCTGACCCCCCCCTCCTTGGGG
Source organism: Triturus cristatus (assembly GCF_964204655.1). Taxonomy (NCBI): domain Eukaryota; kingdom Metazoa; phylum Chordata; class Amphibia; order Caudata; family Salamandridae; genus Triturus; species Triturus cristatus. The sequence continues at coordinate 183,730,689 of NC_140592.1, forward strand.
CCTGTGGTTCCTTCGGGTGCAGGGGAGTCCCTGGAGGACCTTGCTAAGGTGTGCAGTGAGATCCTGGCCTCCGCCTTTGGCCCTGCCCCACCCCCTGTGGTGGAGTCCTCCATCCCTGCACCCACGACACCTACCCTTCACCCTCCTGTCCCTGCGGTACCTGTTTCTTCCCCCCCACATGATGCCCTGACCCCTGTGGAAGACGACGGATTGTAACTGTGCAGGCAAGCTAGGGGACACGCATCCCACTGTGTCCCCCATCCAGTTGGGACTCCTGGACTGCCCTATGGCCTTTGTTGAAATTGGACTCACGTCATACTAGTTTTTTTCTCATGCTGAATAAAGCTATTTATTTTTGCCCTTGGAACACTCCTGCATTGCTGGCCTTGCTGTTGGTGGGGCTGCTACATGGTTGTGGGTGTTGGTCATGTGTTGGGTGTGTGGGAAATGTAGTAGTGTGCTGCTCATAGGGGGGACCCTGGGATCTGTGTGCCATCACACGGTGTTAGCTACCTTTCTCCATTCATGTATGCAGTTGCTGCATGTTGCAATTGTCCCAAGGTGTATTCCTTCCTCTGTGTACCCTGACTTCTTCCCTGCAGGGTGTCCCCTGACTTTGGCACAGAGCTGTGCGTCCATTAGCTGGGTGTGTGACGTAGTCCTTCACCTTTGCACATGCATGCTGAGCGATGTCTCCATCTGCGTCATTCGTGGCATCCTTGGTAGTCATTGTACTTGTGTATGTGGCCTATTGACATGACTTCATGTGTACATGTTTTCTTTTCTGCGCTATGCATGCGTATACTCCCAGCCTCGAACACATGTGGTACATGTACTGCAGGGTCTTTGTGCACCTGACTGACATTTGTGGGCATGGTATCTGTGACTACTCCACCCTTTGCGTTCCATGGGCACTGCTGGGAGTGATAGTCACCCACCCCTCCTGTGTCTGGGCACTGCTGGGAGGACTCTGCACACACCCCTCCTGTCTCAGGGCACTGCTGGGAGGACTTTGCACCCACCCCTCCTGTCTCAGGGCACTGCTGGGAGTGATAGGCACCTACCCCTCCTGTCTCAGGGCACTGCTGGGAGGACTCTGCACCCACCCCTCCTGTGTCTGGGCACTGCTGGGAGGACTCTGCACACACCCCTCCTGTCTCAGGGCACTGCTGGGAGGACTCTGCACCCACCTCTCCAATTTCACAATATGTACGCTCATGACATACACGGATGTGGGTACGCTCCATGCATTCGAGGTGAGGGTACGTGTCTTACTTACACTGTTGGGGTGGGGCTACGCTCCATGCATTCGAGGTGGGGGTACGTGTCGTACTTACACTGTTGGGGTGGGGGTATGCTCCATACGTACGCGGGTGTGGGTACGGGTCGCACTTACGCTGTTGGGGTGGGGGTACGCTCCATACGTACGCGGGTGTGGGTACGGGTCGTAGTTACGCTGTTGGGGTGGGGGTACGCTCCATACGTACGCGGGTGGGTACGGGTCGTACTTACACTGTTGGGGTGGGGGTACGCTCCATGCATACGGGTGGGGGTAGGGTCCGTACATATCCGTCCCCACGCTATGTGATGCTTGTGCGGGCCGTACCCAGGCCTTTGCCACGTGGGTACGAGCCGTCCCGCCATTGTTGGAGTGACGTGGGTGTGGGCGTGGTTCGACTCGTACCCACGCTCTTCAGGCGTGGGTACGGGACGTACCTGTCTGGTTGTGTTGCCTGTTCGCGTCGTGACGGACTTCCGTTGTGGCGGTCGCTGGCTTATCTGGACACGCCCCCACCCCCTCGTAGTGACCAGGGCATGGGAGTCAGGTATGTCCAGGGCATGTGTGCTGTGTGACTTTGGTGGGGGGTTTGTGGCCTGCCCTGGTCCTGCCACCCCCACCCCACCCCACTTTCCCCCCTCCCTTAGTTGTTCTGACGTTCTGCGGCGTCTGCGTCGGAACCTGTAGAGGAGGTCGACTGCTAGGAGGGCCGGGATGACTCGTAGGTTCGGGTCCATGTCTGTCCGTCGCGTACTGGTCCTCCTTGTTCGCGTCGTCCTGTCGCGTACTGGTCCTCCTTGTTCGCGTCGTCCTGTCTGTCCGTCGCGTACTGGTACTCCTTGTTCGCGTCGTCCTGTCGCGTACTGGTCCTCCTTGTTCGCGTCGTCCTGTCTGTCCGTCGCGTACTGGTAGTCCTTGTTCGCGTCGTCCTGATTTCCCGGCAGTTTTTGGCTGCCGGAAAATATTCACCGTGCGGGATGACGTCGGTGCGAATCGTAATTCCTGGTTCGTGAATGGCAGGCTGCGTGCGTCACGACGTCAGGTCGGCGCTTTCCCGGTTCGCATTTGTATGTTTATTTTGTTCGGTCGGGGTTTTTTACGATTCGTACGGAAATGGTGTTCCCGTGCGAATCGTAATTCCATGTTTGTATTTTTGTACGACCGGGTACGCGTCGGATGGAGAATATGCTCCGTCCGACGGTTCGTATCCGGTTTTTACAGGATCGTAATCGGCACCCATGGTGTGTGGTATTACTTCATTGACGAGGATGGGATTCGAAGCTTTGGGGAAAGGTGGTTAAAGATATTGAAGGAAGGCTTGCAATTATCTTTGGCTTCTGGAAAAAGATTGACATGAAACTCTCAGAGAATTGTTGTGGAGTTATCGCAATACTCATAGGGATGTGGAAGGAAAATCTTCATTTGAAAAGATGTGCGGAAGATCTGCTGGGTGCAATATGAAACAATCATGGAAGTTGGATGTATTTGTGAAAATTAAACGAGACGACAAGTGGCATGTCAGTAATAGATGGAGTAGTGAAATTGACTTCAATCCTGATTGACAGAGCTGAGCTGAGGCTATGTCTAACCCTAAGGGGTCCATTAGGATGGAGGGTGGATGTCCTCCGCCGGGCGGGCGGTAGCAACCGCCAGACTGGGGGCGGATATCCGCCCGCCATCGAAGCCCTGAACACCACCGGTCTGATTAGCATTGCTGTCGTGACCGCAGCGGTGTGATTTTCCGCCTGCCACTTTTCTGCCGGTTGCAGTCCGCCCGCTTGCCTGGTGTGCAGAGCTGGACCACTACAATTGTGGTGGATCAGGGCCAAGCACCGCCGGCACGATTATGATGCCGGCGGTAGCCAGCTTTCCGTGGCGGTGGAACAGCCATGGAAAGGCATGTGGAGAATGTCTCCAGGGGTCCATTGCGGACCCCCAATGTGTTGGGGGGGTGTGGGTGCACTGGGGAATGTCCCTGTACCAGGTAGCAGGCACTGTGCAGTGCCTGCAACACAGTGCAGGGACATACAGGACATGCTAGTTTGGACATCGCGGCGGTGCTGCTGGCAGCACCGCCCGCCACAATGTTAACCGCCGCTATCCAACCGCCGCGGTCGGATTTCCACTGTGATGCATAATAATTGGACCGGCGGTTTTCCCGCAGTCCTGGTGGGTGGTGTTTTCCCACTACCATGGCGGTCGGAGTGATTTTCCAACCGCCATGCTAATAGACCCCTAAGTGTCCGAGCTGTGAGGTGACTCTTAAGTTTGGCGACTGGGTTTGTGTGAAAAAAGGAGGTATGTAAGAGCAGGGGAATCCAAGTTCACCGAACCAATGAAAGTTGTCATAGCTGGCAATCATGTTTGAGGAATTGACTGTTGGGGATGTGTGGAGCATGAGTAAAGTGTCTGTACTGAAGAAAGGTTTATGGCCTAAGGAGGAGGGAACAGACAATGATACATCCACTAAGGCAGGATTAAAAATGGAGAGGAGTATGGATCAAAGAAATGGCAGATTAATGACACGTTTGAAATTCTCGCTCATTTGGAATAAGAATTATGTGATTACTTAAGATATGGTCATTGGTAAACCATTGTATATTGGTTTTGAAGATGTTAACATTTTATATGTAGGTATACATTGTTTGAAAACCACTGTACATATGTTATTCAATCCCATTTTCTGTTTTGTTTTACAGAAGGGAATGTGTGATATCCTCGTGATTACATATGGAATCTTGACATGGATTCCAGATCATAGAAAGAAAAGGATGACATGTGAAGATTCCAGACAAGGGGGTTGTTCAGTTTGTCCCTTCTGTAGAGAAGAGGTTAACTTATCGGAATAAAGCATATCTTAACTTGGATCACTGACAGAATATCGAGGAGAAGAATATCGACCTGCCACAATATCGAGGTAAAAATATTGAGTGACAGATTATCGACTTCCTATCTACAAACAAGTAATATATAAAATATCGAATCCTAAATATCGTTGTCAATAATACAGTTTGCTAGAATATCGACTTTTTTAAATGTCTTAAAAGTAATATAAAATTAATGAAATAATAAATATAATTAAGCAAAACATACTTAAAAATAATTTTAAAACGTTAAAATTAATAAATAATAAATGTAATGTAAAAAGAAATAAACACACATTTTTATTTTTATCATATATATTAACTTAATATTTTTAAAAATAATTAATATTTTTAATTATAAAATGTTAAAAACATAATTTAAAATACAATTATATATATATATATATATATATATATATATATATATATATATATATAATAAACCTATATTATAAATATAAAAAAATATATATATAATAAGTTAAAACATGAAAATAATTGTTTTTTTTAAATAATATTTTACACTACATTAAATAATAATACGGAAAACGTTGCACAGCGTAAAGGATAAAATTACTATTTCCACTCCAACTAGTGGTACAGTAGGGAAAGTATTGGATAGCGGGTGGATAAAAATTACTATTCCAACTCCAGTGAGTGGAACAGTAGAGAAAGTGTTGGATAGCGGGAGGGTAAAAATTACTGTTCCCACTCCAGTGAGTGCAACAGTAGGGAAAGTGTTGGCTAGTGGGTGGGAGTAATTTAATATTCCCACTCCAGCAAGTGTAGCAGTAGGGAAAGTGTTGGATAGCGGTTGGGTAAAAATTACTATTCCCACTCCAGTGAGTGCAACAGTAGGGAAAGTGTTGGATAGCGGGAGGGTAAAAATTACTGTTCCCACTCCAGTGAGTGCAACAGTAGGGAAAGTGTTGGCTAGTGGGTGGGAGTAATTTAATATTCCCACTCCAGCAAGTGTAGCAGTAGGGAAAGTGTTGGATAGCGTAGGGGAATAATTTAGTATACCCGCTCCTGCAATATAATTAAAATTAATTAACAATTAATTATTTCTTCAAAATTAATTTACCTCCCACCATATTCCCCTATAAACTTCACCTATATTATTGTAAAATATTAATAAAGTAACATAATTAATTAACAATTAATTGATTAACTAATTACAATTAACAATAAAATTAATAACCATCAAATCTAAATTAATTCACACAACAATATAAAATAGCTTAATGAAAATAATATATAAAATAATAAACATTACATTAAAACCAAATTACTTCCTACCCTACTATCTAATTAATTACTAAATAATACAAACAACACAATTAACATAATTTCCAATTATTAATTAATTGTTATTAATCAATTTATAATTAATTAATAATTAATTATTTGACTTAACAATATACATTATTAAATACTAAATTATTAATTAACAAATTAATTAATTTCAATTACATTACTTCCCACTCTAGTCTTTTTAAACCCACAACCCGCTACGGAATTAAATTACGCAAAAAACGAATTAACATATAATTAATTAATTCTAAATATTTCTAAAAAAATTCTTATAATTAAATTACTTCCCACCCTATTCCCCTATAAACCCATAACTCGCTACAGAATTAAATTACGCAAAAATCAATTAACATAAAATTCATGACTTTAAAAAAATTCAAACATACATTACAAAAATAATACATACTTTAACACATATACTAACACTTAAAACACTAAAGAAAATACATATTTTTAACAACTATATTATGACTGTCGGTATTACTAACTTTGATATTATGAAAAACAATATTTCTTAATGCATTTCGATATTCTGGACTACTATATTTTTGTAAGTCGATATTATGTCCACTCGATATTTAAAACTTGATATTTTGCCATATCGATATTTAAAATCGATATTGTGTTTGTTCACCCTTAACCTACAGTGAAAAGGCATTACTTCATGAAGAATAGAGCACTAGACTTAAGAACAGATAGTTTAAAGTGTTAAATAATTGGTATTCATTCTCATCCAAACTGAAGAGAGCCAGAATGACAGGGGATGACAGTTGCGGTGGTGCAGGGAAACAGGATGCAGCTTCATTCACATACTATGGTCATGCCTACACCTGACTGTGGATTGGGGAGACATCTATCAAACATTACAAGACACTGGTGTATTTCAGTTACAGTAGACAGCGAAGTTTGCCATTCTCCATGACACCTCATCTACTGAAGATGTCACTTCATACTGGCGATAGTGGATCTTACCTGACTTATTGGTTGCGAATATATGTTTCCTCTGGCATTGAGGAACAGATATTACTTCCTCACGCCAGCAATTACTCCCTAACACCTTTTAGCAGTGAAACTTCTAGGCTGCCCACATACGAGAGAACACTTATAGACTCAAGGACAAAATGTCAATAGTTCAGCATGTATGGGTTCAATTTCTACACTTGTGTGACACATTTCAAAGTAGTCAGAATTAACTGTATCTTGGGGGATAGCACATTAATGCTCATAATGTAAATCTCAGAAATACAAAATGATATAACACCGGCTTACCTTATCCCACTTTTTTCCTTTGCTTAATCGATTTATTATTGATACCGAATATAGCTGTACTCAGCTTTAAGGAATATGATGTGCATTGGTTGAGCTAAATTTTGTTCCTCACAGCTAGCTATAGAATTGGTAGTTTATACTCAAACTTGGATTAATAGACTGTGTCCTCGTATGTCAGTTGTCATGGCATTTAACAAGCACTTAAAATGTCATGGAAATTATGCTCTAATTGAGATAATATTGTTGGGATCTGGTTTAAAACTTATGAGGATGTTGGAATTAGTGGAAGTTATTAAACAAAGCAGAATGTGCTGTTCTGCTGAGTAAACAAAAGTTACTGTGAACTTCGGCTATAATCAAAAAAGGTCCTGGGGATCCTCTACTTAGAGACAGCAACATCATTCAGGATTTCTGGAGTTAGGGTAGGATACTCCCTGGGCTACCTCTTAATTCACCTGGGTGAGGCACCATCGTCCTGAGTTCTCCTAAGGGACCGCTACCATTAGACTAAGGTGCCAATTACGATCCGGTAAAAAAATTCCCCGTACGACTCGTATCCGGACTTTTTACCGTACGAATCGTACAAGTGCCGTACAAACTGCCAATTACGATTCGCATGGTAAAAAGTCCATACGAACCGCCTTGGGAATTATTCCCCACACGCCCTCGGGTCGGAAAATGTGTCCGACACGTCCTCGAACGATTTACCGTACAAATGTGAAAAGTCAAGTCCGACCGAGGAATCACGATCCATCCCGTGCGTCCGATGTCACAACCGTATGGAAAAAACACAGTCTGCACCGAACTCCCATAGCAACCATGGAGACATGTGCACGCATACGCGCCCAACACTCCCCCCAGCCCCCGTACGTCCGAGACGTACCCCCCGTGTATGTACACCCCCACCCGTGTATGTACACCCCTGTACGTTCGAGTCGTACCCCCACCCGTGTACGTGTCCTACCCCCGTGTATGTACACCCCTGTACGTTCGAGTCCTACCCCCACCCGTGTACGTGTCGTACCCCCGTGTATGTACACCCCTGTACGTCCGAGTCATACCCCCACCCCTGTACGTGTCCTACTCCCCTGTATGTACACCCCTGTACGTGTCGTACCCCCGTGTATGTACACCCCTGTACGTACGAGTCGTACCCCCACCCCTGTATGTGTTGTACCACCGTGTATGTACACCCCTGTACGTTCAAGTCGTACCCCCACCCCTGTACGTGTCCTACCCCTGTGTATGTACACCCCTGTACGTGTCGTACCCCCGTGTATGTACACCCCTGTACGTTCGAGTCGTACCCCCACCCGTGTACGTGTCCTACCCCCGTGTATGTACACCCCTGTACGTTCGAGTCGTACCCCCATCCCTGTACGTGTCCTACCCCCGTGTATGTACACCCCTGTACGTGTCGTACCCCTGTGTATGTACACCCCTGTACGTTCGAGTCGTACCCCCACCCCTGTACGTGTCGTACCACTGTGTATGTACACCCCTGTACGTTCGAGTCGTACCCCCACCCCTGTACGTGTCGTACCCCCGTGTATGTACACCCCTGTATGTGTCGTACCCCTGTGTATGTACACCCCTGTACGTTCGAGTCGTACCCCCACCCGTGTACGTGTCGTACCCCCGTGTATGTACACCCCTGTACGTTCGAGTCCTACCCCCACCCGTGTACGTGTTGTACCCCCGTGTATGTACACCCCTGTACGTTCGAGTCGTACCCCCACCCCTGTATGTGTCCTACCCCCGTGTATGTACACCCCTGTACGTGTCGTACCCCCGTGTATGTACACCCCTGTACGTTCGAGTCGTACCCCCACCCGTGTACGTGTCCTCACCCACTGTATGTACACCCCTTACATTCGAGTCGTACCCCCACCCGTGTACGTGTCGTACCCCCGTGTATGTACACCCCTGTACGTGTCGTACCCCCCTGTATGTACACCCGTGTACGTCAGAGTCGCACCCCCACCACAACCTCCTAAGTACGGAGCGCACCCCAGGCCCCAACATCACAACCGCATGTACGAGACGTACCAAGCCACACACAAGGACAGCACTGTACAACCAAATGGCCCATGTACACACCGTACACACGCTAAAAACGCACGTACACAACCAGGACAAACCAAAACAACACAAGAATACACCATTCGAATGGCACAAAGCCACAAAACATGTCCAACAACCACTAAAAAAACACATTCACTGACCTGCAACTGCCAAAAACAAACAGAGGCCCAAAACACCACCACTCCTTATAACACACCCACCCAAACTTCAAACACAGCCTCACCCACCAATGGACCAATAAAAAGGGCCCACACACACAAACCATGAGCCTTTGCAACAGACTCACTGCTGCCAGACCCCACAGACAACCTACAGCACCATACTACAAGCTTCACCACACCTTACACTTGCACACCTTCACACAACCACCTTCACAAACACCCCCTCATCACATTCACACACACACCTGCACAACCACACCCACACACCCACAACCATCCTCACCCCCCCACCATCCACACCCACACCCCTCACCATGCCCACTAACAAGAATCCAAAGTTCAGTAACCGAGAGTTGGAGGTCCTTGTCGATGAAATCCTCAGAGTCGAGCCACAGCTCTTTGGAACCTTGGTCAGACAGACCAGCATGTCAGAAAAAACAGCCATGTGGCAGACCATCGTCGATGCTGTGAATGCTGTTGCGGACACCAGAAGGAACAAGCAGGAATGCCAAGCCAGGTGGTACGATCTGCGGAGGAGGGTCCGAGCCAAGATGACGGACGAACACAACCAGGCCAACGTCACTGGAGGAGGGCCGTCCCGCAGACCCGTACACTACCATCCCTGGGAGGAGAGGGTGATGGCCATACTGCCGGTGGAGACAGTGGAGGGGTTAGGAGGACTCTGAGACCCGGGTGAGTACACAAACAACGCACCTCACATGGGGGGAACGTCATCCACAACCAAACCCACAAACAGGCACGCAACCACCCCAAGCTATCGCATGACTCAACCACACTCCATGAACACGCACATGCCACTGGCGCCACCATGCCCCATGCACCCAGCTGGACAATGTCAAGTCACAGGCCACAGAAGACACCAACACATGACACGATAAGCCGGATGGCGGGAGGGTGGGCCCCAAAAATCACATAGTGCAACTCAGAAGCAGACAACAATGCCCTTTGCCCATATGGCCTAGGTCACAGCCAGACTAACACTGTGTCCCCACACAGGAAAGACTCGCCAGCAAATGGCGGACGCCTTGCATTAACACATGGGGGTGAAGGCACGTTTTTGCACATGACAGCAGCTAATGAACAGCCAACACTGTGAAAGAGTGGCAGCACACACCACCACAGCAGCAGCGCAGACACACACACTACACCCAATGGGTGCCTGGAGATCAGAAACAAACTCACATCAACAAGCCAAGGGCCATTCAAAGATCTGCTAATAGTGTGTGCCCAGGAAGCTGGGCTGAGGTGACAGAGGGTGACACACAGAGGGAGGGAGAGGGGGACAGAGAGGGAGGGAGACACGGGGAGACGGACAGAGGGAGGAGGCTGACACACAGAGGGAGGGACAGGGGGACAGAGAGGGAGGGAGACACAGGGAGACGGACAGAGGGAGGAGGCTGACACACAGAGGGAGGGAGAGGGGGACAGAGAGGGAGGGAGACACAGGGAGACGGACAGAGGGAGGAGGCTGACACACAGAGGGAGGGAGAGGGGGACAGAGAGGGAGGGAGACACGGGGAGACGGACAGAGGGAGGAGGCTGACACACAGAGGGAGGGACAGGGGGACACAGAGGGAGGGAGACATAGGGAGACGGACAGAGGGAGGAGGCTGACACACAGAGGGAGGGAGAGGGGGACAGAGAGGGAGGGAGACACAGGAAGACGGACAGAGGGAGGAGGCTGACACACAGAGGGAGGGAAAGGGGGACAGAGAGGGAGGGAGAGGGGGACAGAGAGGGAGGGAGACACAGGGAGAGCAAATCAGCCTTGTGGTGTGTGGGAATGTCTGCTCCTCAGCAGGTAGACTGCGTGCATGTAGCCAAGGGTGGCCAGTGCCAGAACCCCCCCTCTTCTCCATGGCAAAACACAGGGCCATGTCACAACCTGTGCACGAGCACAACGACAGCTACCTGCATTATATAAGTGTGTGGATCCACTCCATGTGCACATGTACAGTGCTACACGGAAGGCGCCAATGCATGGCTCGCCACACCTGCCCACTCCACTGCTGACTGCAGTCACACTTGACGCAGCAAGTAAGACTGTGCCACACATAGTTAAAGGTATGGAAGAACAATGGTTCCAGTGGTTAATAAAAAATGATTTAGGCAATATATATATGCACAATGGCAATGAATTTGTAAAGGACTTCGTAATGTCAGAGGACAGAGAGAGAACACTCTACACAGTTGAATCAATACTGTATTTTATACACAGCAATAAATGGTATATACATTTCTTTTGAATCAAAAACATACAAAGTGTTTTAACCGTAAAAAGGTTTTTTGGTGCTCGGTGTCCCCAAGTGAAAATTGGAACCCAAAAGTGACTGTACAAGATAATAATGTTTTTTTAGAAAAATAGGTTTCCATAAATAAGAAAAAGAAACAGAACGACCATATCAATACAAATTTTTGAACAGTTTATGTATGCAATGATACAGGCTGAATTGTGGTCTGTTCTGTGTGTTTGTCGACGGCGTTTCGACCCTCCTGTGAATGCGGGGTCTCTTCAGGACTTAGGATACTGGGACATCTACAATAAATGAATGAAAATGAGCATGAGGCCCATGTACCGGCACAGATGCGAGAGACTAAAATGAGAAGGCCAAGTAAAGGGAAAGTACCTGAATGTAAAGGGCACAGCTAAAGTGAAGTGCTTTCGTGAGAGGTGAATTAAAAAACTCACGTGAGGACCCAGCCGGGTTCTGCAGTCATAGAGGGGGACACAAAGTTGTTATGTGTTAACAGACCTGGTTGTAGTCATAACGAGTTGTAAAAGTGACTTGTGAACGATGCGAACAATGTCAGAAGAAAACATAAAGATAGTTTACCTCACGGAGTGGCTGGCTCTTTAGATAGGGAAGACAGGGCACAAAACAGCTCCTCTGATACGTTGCTACAGCCGTAGCAATATGAATCCCCTTATCTCTTCTTGGCGTTTTGGGGATCGGACACACGATAATGACTACGGAGATGTTAAAAACAAGGGCAGATAAGTATGGACTGCCTGGGCGACTCGTGAGTAAGTGACAACCAATGCTGGGGAGTGCGCGTGTACTTACAATTAGAGATCAATCTTCTAATCGATGTAGCGGTCTGGATAAGCTACAGATGAACAGGCGTACGATGCGCTCTTGGTATAGTAACGGCGAGCTATGGTCGTCTGCTTAGTGATATACAGAAGTTGGCGCCGACCCTGCTTGCCGTATGTCACGTGACGTGCAGAACGCGGAAAAGACGTTCTATCGGGGATCGTAACGTGAATGGATAGAAACCAAGGAAAGACTGTGCCCCGTGATGTAAAATCACGCTAGACATAACAACTGAACGTGTAGTGGATAGCGTCTTTTTATTATTTGTGAAAAATGGATAGAATTAAATTAAATAAGGCCAGTTAAAACTGTAGCCTGACCGCAATGTATGTCGTGAGGTAACATAGGGGGGAGTGTCCTCCCCTACAGGATACATTTGTGAAGGACACAATGTACATGATAAATCTAGTGGATGGCATGCCGTTCAATCTAGGCAGTGATCTACTGGCTACGCTTGATATAAGCTCTCTATATACCAACATACCTCAGGAAGACAGCATAGAGATCATACAGAACCTATTAGAGACTAGACCAAGGCCGATACAAGTACCAACCAGTTTCATCATTAGCCTACTACGAATTGCTCTACAGAGCAACTATTTCATTTCAGAAGGGAGTTATTACCAACAGTGCTCTGGTACCAGTATGGGAGCAATTTTTGCTCCAAATCTAGCAAATATCTACATGCATCATGTTGAACACAGATTCGCCCTCAATGACAACAATCCTTACCACTCACAAATAAAATGTTGGAAGCGCTATATAGACGACATTTTTATTATTTGGAGAGGTACTGCTAATGATTTCAGTAATTTTGTTACACATCTCAATACTGTTCAGACGCATCTCACGTTCACCTCAACCATCCATACGTCTACTATAGCGTTCCTGGATCTCAACATTAACCATGAAAATGGCAAACTATACACATCACTTCACAGAAAGATCACTGAGAGGAACACATTACTGTCATATCGTAGTCAACACCCTCGGGCCCTCAGAGACGGCCTACCATTCGGGCAGTTTCTGAGGATCCGCCGTAACTGTACCTATAAGGAAGACTACATGAGAGAAGCGGATATACTCAGAGGTAAATTAGTCAACAGAGGCTATCCCAATAGATTGGTTAAAAGATCGCTCAAACGAGCTTGGTACTGTCCGAGAGATGAACTTCTGAAAACCAAAGAAAAACCCAAGATGGAAAAAATTGTGTGTGTCACCACCTTTGGTACACATACCAATCAAGTACGCAACCTCATTAGTAAAAACTGGAGCATTATCAGAAGCATAGACTCATCCTTCGAGTTACCACTTTTCGCCTACAAGAGGGGCAAAAATATAAAAGACCATCTGGTTAGGTCAGCCACAGACAAGAAGGTGAAATCACCCAACACTCTCACAAACGCGTGGGGCCTACCAAAAATTAAGGAACACCACAAATGTGGTAACTGTGTCTCGTGTGAGTCTACATTCAACACTACTACCTTTGAACATGGCACACTAAAATACACCCTAGAAAACTTTTCAAATTGCAACACACGCAATGTGGTGTACTGCATTTGGTGCCCTTGCAACCTGCCTTATATAGGGCAGACCCAACAACCTGTGAAAACTAGAATCTGCCAGCATCGCAGCCGTATTCGCAGATCTGTTCCTAATGCCCCTATGGTCTCCCACTACAATGAAAAAAACCACACGGCCGATCAATTGAAATGGCAAGTGATTGATATCGCCTCCTTACCAGAACGAGGCGGCGATATAACCAGCATACTACAACGTATAGAATGTAGATGGATAGATAGGGTCAATTCGATAGCAGAAGGCCTAAATTCTGCTGAAGAATGGAGAGGGTATGTCACCACCTTACAGTAAGGACTCAAGCTCCATCTTTCCAATATATGCATAAAGGACAAGGCATCTGCGTTCTGCTCTCCCATGAGGTAGCACACCATCCCGTCATAAGGGGCATACCTGGCACATATCTGTTCTAATCTGAGTGTTCCTGCTCTCAATTGTGGGTAGGAGAATATCTGATCCCCCTTTTTTTTTTTTTTCCCCCTCACCTTGTTTAAGTTGTTCTATATTCGAATATTGAGATTGTGAGCATGATTTCCTCGATTGAGGACGTATGACAGCAAATGTGTCTTTTATGCAGAATCTATTTGGGTCTTTATTATGTTATGTGTTTTTCAGTACAACTATTATCACAATGCTACTATCTCCTCTATGGCCCTCCTTCTACCTTTAGATTCCACCTGGGAGGTCCCACATCTAATACGTAGAACGGGAGGACACTCCCCCCTATGTTACCTCACGACATACATTGCGGTCAGGCTACAGTTTTAACTGGCCTTATTTAATTTAATTCTATCCATTTTTCACAAATAATAAAAAGACGCTATCCACTACACGTTCAGTTGTTATGTCTAGCGTGATTTTACATCACGGGGCACAGTCTTTCCTTGGTTTCTATCCATTCACGTTACGATCCCCGATAGAACGTCTTTTCCGCGTTCTGCACGTCACGTGACATACGGCAAGCAGGGTTGGCGCCAACTTCTGTATATCACTAAGCAGACGACCATAGCTCGCCGTTACTATACCAAGAGCGCATCGTACGCCTGTTCATCTGTAGCTTATCCAGACCGCTACATCGATTAGAAGATTGATCTCTAATTGTAAGTACACGCGCACTCCCCAGCATTGGTTGTCACTTACTCACGAGTCGCCCAGGCAGTCCATACTTATCTGCCCTTGTTTTTAACATCTCCGTAGTCATTATCGTGTGTCCGATCCCCAAAACGCCAAGAAGAGATAAGGGGATTCATATTGCTACGGCTGTAGCAACGTATCAGAGGAGCTGTTTTGTGCCCTGTCTTCCCTATCTAAAGAGCCAGCCACTCCGTGAGGTAAACTATCTTTATGTTTTCTTCTGACATTGTTCGCATCGTTCACAAGTCACTTTTACAACTCGTTATGACTACAACCAGGTCTGTTAACACATAACAACTTTGTGTCCCCCTCTATGACTGCAGAACCCGGCTGGGTCCTCACGTGAGTTTTTTAATTCACCTCTCACGAAAGCACTTCACTTTAGCTGTGCCCTTTACATTCAGGTACTTTCCCTTTACTTGGCCTTCTCATTTTAGTCTCTCGCATCTGTGCCGGTACATGGGCCTCATGCTCATTTTCATTCATTTATTGTAGATGTCCCAGTATCCTAAGTCCTGAAGAGACCCCGCATTCACAGGAGGGTCGAAACGCCGTCGACAAACACACAGAACAGACCACAATTCAGCCTGTATCATTGCATACATAAACTGTTCAAAAATTTGTATTGATATGGTCGTTCTGTTTCTTTTTCTTATTTATGGAAACCTATTTTTCTAAAAAAACATTATTATCTTGTACAGTCACTTTTGGGTTCCAATTTTCACTTGGGGACACCGAGCACCAAAAAACCTTTTTACGGTTAAAACACTTTGTATGTTTTTGATTCAAAAGAAATGTATATACCATTTATTGCTGTGTATAAAATACAGTATTGATTCAACTGTGTAGAGTGTTCTCTCTCTGTCCTCTGACATTACGAAGTCCTTTACAAATTCATTGCCATTGTGCATATATATATTGCCTAAATCATTTTTTATTAACCACTGGAACCATTGTTCTTCCATATCTAATCATTACCCTGGTTCCGTTGTGAGTAGGGTTCCCCTGTTGTTACAAGTGACACATAGTTAAAGGCACTAAAGTGGTGCCCAAGGGACACACCCATGCACAAGTGCACTGTGAGTGGAATGCAAGACAGATCCTAATTCCAAGAGGAAATGTGCCAACTTTGAAACTGATGAAACATGGATGTTGCATGGACCAAAATTAACATTGTCTCTCTCACACACAGGTCAACCTCGTGGTTTACCCCCCAACACTGGGGGGGAAGACTCACAGGACCCGGCTCTGCGGGAGGCCGATCCCACCGGCAGCGACGACTCTCACCACTCTGTGGACGACCCCGACCAACCTGGCCCCTCTGGTGTCCAACGACCTGCAGCACCTGCTTCAGGTACAACGGGGCCAACCACCACCCCCACTCCTTCCACATCCCAGGAGACACCCAGGATCCCTGCCCCACCACCACAAAGCAGCCAGGCTGGCCAGGAGGGACACGGTGTCCCGGGCACCCAGGAGGAGGCAGGCGACAACACCAATGCCACCCCTCAGGGGTCCCGGAGACCCGATGTGCCCACAAGGGCAGGCCAGGTGCAAGTGGGCAGGGGTGGTGGGAGTGGAGGACGGCGGAGGCGCCAGCCTGACCAGTTGGCTGGGGACCCGGTATATTCCCATGTCCGAAACATCCTGGACACATACCGGCAGGACACCACGGGCCTGGCCCAGGTTGTGTCCGTCCTCGAGGGGATCAAGACCCAGCAGGCCCAGCAACATGCGGAGCTACATGCCTGTCTACTGCAACACCAACGGAGGATGGAGGACGGACAGGCTGAGCTTGTGACGGCGTACACGGGAATTCACGATACACTCCGTTGGATGGCCGACAACATGGCCAACCCTCCCTGTGCCAGAAGGCGTAGAACATCACCACCCACAGGGAGGGATCAGGAGGAGGAGGAGGAAACATCCGATGGAGCATGCCAGACGTCGTCACGGCCTGCTTCTGAGGGTCCCCGCAGGAGGGCGGGTCATCCACGGAAAAGACCATGAGGGTCGGCGCTACATCACCATCTCCCAGGACACCTGGCCTGGCACCTGGCCCACTGGAGCAACAGCATCACAGCATCAAGAGACATTCTCTGCCACATGGCCTTGCTGGTCACTGTCTGACCAATGTTGACAAAGACTGTGGCATGGACTCTGAGGACTTCCAATGGCAAGGACACCAACTCCCCTACTGAACTTTGGATTCCAAACTCCCGGAAAGCCCCTCATGTCATACCCCCTCCCACCCCCCCACAAAAATAAAAATTCACACCATGAAGAGAAGATGCCTGCTGGTTGCATTATTACCTTACATGTGTCTTGTAAAGTCTAAACATGCCTGACTTCTCTTTTGAATTCAACCATCCACACCCTGGGGCCTGAGTCTGGCACAGGACACACGGGTCACAGTGTATTAGGCAAGACAGACATGGAGCACCATACACACCCGTGATGGGCCCAACCAACTGAGGGGGTGGGCGCACAACCGTGCTGACAGACACATTGAGTACAGCAACAGTCATGCGCAGAGGTCAGGGATCCAGTCCAGTGTCCTGGGGGGCACCCAGGTATGTGTAGACAGGTGGCAGAACCATGTCCTGCAAGCTTGAGTCCGGTGGATGCAGAGAATGGGGGCCTGGCCAACGTTGGATGCATGGGGATGGCACATGTCACAATACCCACACAGTCATGGACATCATGCACAATACACACAGCTTGCATCTTGCTACTCGACACATAGACACATAGCCACTATCAGGGAAAACCATGCCAGACATGCTGGATGCACCGTGGCAACACACCAGCATTGACTGAGAAGAGGCACCTTGGAGGCATAGGGACACCTTTATTAGTCATGTTTTCGGGATTGCAGAGGCAACTTGAAGTACACATGAACACTTCATGTGGAGTAACATGTGGGTCCAACACTGGCACCCCCCTTCTGCAGCACTAATGCGTGATAGCCATGGAACTGGCACACAATTGTCGGCTAACAGCTAAACACCCACAGCTGCTCACGGAGAGACTGCCATACACCATTGATCCGCTGATGTAGAAGTCCCACACCATGTCAAGCCAATGCAAACCGTATGTGTCTGAGGGCAGTGTTACACACATTGATGCCATCATCACAATCCACTATCCCATCACTGATGACTGTCAACCAGTCAGACCATCTATTCAGGTGTACACAGCTGCATGTCGTGTCCCATGGTGATGCTACATGGCTGCAGAGGAACCAAACATCGACAGGGGCAGTGTGCATACATCGTGAACAACTGCCACACCCAACACACCCCTGATGCATCCCTTACCCTAAGGAGACTTCCAAACTTGTCCGTGCGTGTAACGCTGAGTCAGCACACGATGACGTGTCCATGAGGGATAGCAGTGCCACAACAATGCAACCAGCAGACGGCATGCGCAAGTACCTGGGGATGAGAGACACACAAGAAGTCAGCCACAAAAAGCACAGCCACTTGCATGTGCATGTACTCGACACATGTATGGATGACAACATGCTAGGTCACAATTATGACTGGGGAAATACAACCATCACTGCCACCATCACTCCAGTGACACACCCACACACACCTCTGACTCACGTGCCATACATGCAGGTGGAGACACACATCACAACACATGCCACACGTGGAGCAATGTGTGCACACTCAGACACTGGTACTCACCACTAAGCAAAGAAGTCGCGTATGAGCCGAGTCCGGATGTCCTCTTGCGGCTCCACATCCTCCACATCACTAGCCCCATTGCCAAGCCCTTCGTCCTCCACGGGTGGATGGTCCTGGTCATCTTGATCCAGGATGAGTGGCACAGCTTTCTCAACTGCCATGTTGTGCAGCATGCAGCAGACCATGAAGATTTTGCAGACCTTCGCAGGGGCATATGGGAGCGCGCCGCCGGTCTTGTGTAGGCACCTGAATCGGCTCTTGGCGGTGTTGTAGCGGAGCTGGGCCGGCGTGATGGGGTTGCGGAGAGGTGTGATCAGCCATGGCATGTTGGGATAGCCAGCGTCCCCTACATGGGAAGCACATGGACATCGTTAGAACTGGTGAAGCGGTCGTGCCGGTAGGCTATGCAAAATACAGGACAGACAGACTGTACCCACCAAAAACACATGCTCGTTCATTGCGCAGCTGCGTCATCATTTCAGGCACCCTGCTACGCCTCATGATGTAGGCATCGTGTGCTGATCCTGGAAAACGAGCACAGACATGTGAAATCACCATGTTGGACAGACACACCACAAGGGCATTGATGGAGTGGTAGTGCTTCCGATTGCGGTACGCTACCTCCTGTGCGTGTGGTGGTACCAAAGCAACATGTGTCCCATCTATGGACCCAATGACATGGGTCATCCCTCCCAGGGCATAGAATCCACGCTTGACCCCAGTCAACTCTTCAGGGGTTGGGAACTTGATGAAGTCATCCAGGTGAATCAACATGGCCTCTAAGAAATCATGCAGCACACGGCAGAACATGCTCTGGGACATGCCACCAACATGAGCTATGGTATTTTGAAAGGTACCCGTGGCTAGAAAATGTAGGGCTGCCATTACCTTCAGCTTGGGTGTCAGTGCCGTAGGATACCTGTGCAGCGGTTGCAGGTGTGGTGCCAGTCTCGCCGTCAACTCCAGAATCAACCGTTGTGGGAAGCGGTAGCACCGGATACGATCATTCTCCCGCATGGCGGCCAAGTCCGGAATTGCTCGGGGAAGAGGCGGCGCTCTGCAGTAATTTGGAAGTGACAAGGAAGAGTGAGTGCACCACAACAACAAATACTTTGTACTGAGCACATGTTAATCTGTCTATACACATATGCTACATACGGAGTCAGGTATGTGCCACATGCCCTGGACACGTATGGCTGCCAGGTGACACTCCTACCAAGACCCAGCTACACACGGAGATTGAGAACCTCCACATGCCATGCCATGGGATTAGCTGTGTCCCAGTGCAAGTGAACAGCCAGACGCAAGACAGGAGTGACATACACCCACACATCAGCAGAAGTAGGATGCCGATTGCAGAGACTGGTAGCGGAACACTAGAGCCACAGGTCACATGACATTACACTAGGACAGCCCACACACCTTGCCATTAAGGTGCACATGTCATGACTCACCACACATTCATTGAGAGGATGCAGACATGTCCTTGTCACGCTACTCCGTGTCCCATGCATACATACGCACCTCACATCCGATACCACATGTGGCATGGTGTGCGGAACAGTGTGCAATGTCAATCTACACACAGACACATGTTGGTTGCTGCAACAGCTGCAGCTTTTGAGGGTGCTCCAACATCAACCTAATGGGAAGCCCCCACACATACATGACATAGTCACATCGTGCACGGTGGGTAGTGACAAGTCAGGTGTGGTAACCCCTGTACCGGGCATCAGGGGACACTTCCGTGTGTTGGTGTCCGTGCCATGCCAGTGTCGGTCATCCCAAGTGTGCAGTACGACATGCACACATGTCCAAGGAGTCAAGGGCATGCCTGGCACACATTGCACCGTCACACATTACATCTGTACACATCTCATCATACATCTGGTGCCTTCTCGACTCAGGAGTAATGTTCCACATCACAGCCTGTCACACCTGTGCCCCACACATGTAGTAATGCACAGACAATGCCTTGATGTCCATCCATGGACAAGTATGTCCGCCCTATTCCTTCCTGTGTGCTGCCTGTCACCACTGTGATGTGTGAAAACCGCCGTACTGCTGCTAAGAGGGCCTGTGTACGTTCCCATATCACTATGGGAGTGCTGCCGTATGTGTACCCATCGTGATGGTGAGCGTACAGGCATGTGTACGGTCCGTACCACTATGAGTATGCATACGCAAGAACACCCATAGTGGTAGGGCCGTACATGCGCCTGTACGCTCCCTATCACTATGGGTGTCCTCGCGTATGCGTACACGTAGTGGTACGGGCCGTACACGCGTGCCTACGTTCACTATCACTATGGGTGTCCTCGCATATGCGTACTCGTAGTGGTACGGGCCGCACACACGCCTGTACGCTCCCTATCACTATGGGTGTCCTCGCGTATGCGTACACGTAGTGGTACGGGCCGTACACGCACCTGTACGCTCCCTATCAGTATGGGTGTCCTCGCGTATGCGTACACGTAGTGGTACGGGCCGTACACGCGCCTGTACGCTCCCTATCACTACGTGTACGCATACGCGAGAACACCCATAGTGATAGGGAGCGTACAGGCGTGTGTACGGCCCGTACCACTACGAGTACGCATACGCGAGGACACCCATAGTGATAGGGAGCGTACATGCATGTGTACGGCCCGTACCACTACGAGTACGCATACGCGAGGACACCCATAGTGATAGTGAACGTAGGCACGCGTGTACGGGCCGTTGCTATGCATTTGGGGTGCCCTAGGGCCCCGGAACGCACTGTACCTGTGTGTGAAGCTCCAAATTACATAGGGGACACATGAGGGACAAGTATTAAGGCCTACATGCATGCTGGTTGTCATGGAGACCAAGTTCAAATTTTGAATTTGTTCAGGAAGGTGCACAGCAGAAGTCAGTTGGAATGAATCTACTTTGTTGCAATGTGTTTGTGGGGCTGACATCATGCAGGAGAAAAAAACAAATTGAGAACCCACAGACTGCTAGGTTTGAAGGGATTGGAGGAAACATAGGATGCAAATGTGAGTGACTAATCACTCTGTACTCCTGTGCATGAGATGGGCCAGCAAGGCAGATATAAGGCAGCCAGGTCCCATGAGGGAGCACTTGCCTGCACATCTCTGTATTCCACGACCCAGCTGCTGCTACTGATTCCCTGGAACCATGTCAAGGGCTGTGGAGAGGTCACAGCCATTCACCCTGGAGGAGAACATGGCTTTGGTGGATGTGATCCTCCCACGGTACCCCATGCTGTATGGGCGACCAGGTTATCAGGTGAGTGCAGTGTCCACTGGCACAGACTGTGTCCTTTTTTTGTGACTGTGACTTCTGCCATTGTGTCCAGATGTGACACACATGCTATGTACTGTAGGGGGGGAATGCCTGATGTCTCCCAGCAGTGCCCTGAGACAGGAGGGGTGGGTGCCTATCACTCCCAGCAGTGCCCTGAGACAGGAGGGGTGGGTGCAGAGTCCTCCCAGCAGTGCCCAGTCACAGGAGGGGTGGGTGCCTAACACTCCCAGCAGTGCCCTGAGACAGGAGGGGTGGGTGCCTATCACACCCAGCAGTGCCCAGAGACAGGAGGGGTGGGTGCCTATCACTCCCAGCAGTGCCCTGAGACAGGAGGGGTGGGTGCAGAGTCCTCCCAGCAGTGCCCAGTCACAGGAGGGGTGGGTGCCTAACACTCCCAGCAGTGCCCTGAGACAGGAGGGAGGGGTGCCTATCACTCCCAGCAGTGCCCAGACACAGGAGGGGTGGGTGCAGAGTCCTCCCAGCAGTGCCCTGAGACAGGAGGGGTGGGTGCCTATCACTCCCAGCAGTGCCCTGAGACAGGAGGGGTGGGTGCCTATCACTCCCAGCAGTGCCCTGAGACAGGAGGGGTGGGTGCCTATCACTCCCAGCAGTGCCCTGAGACAGGAGGGGTGGGTGCAGAGTCCTCCCAGCAGTGCCCAGTCACAGGAGGGGTGGGTGCCTAACACTCCCAGCAGTGCCCTGAGACAGGTGGGAGGGGTGCCTATCACTCCCAGCAGTGCCCAGACACAGGAGGGGTGGGTGCAGAGTCCTCCCAGCAGTGCCCTGAGACAGGAGGGGTGGGTGCCTATCACTCCCAGCAGTGCCCAGACACAGGAGGGGTGGGTGCCTATCACTCCCAGCAGTGCCCAGAGACAGGAGGGGTGGGTGTGACGCACAGTGTGAGCCTGGATCATTGATTGTGTAGTTGCCCTCATTCCACCTGTGTCCTTTCAATGGCACGTACTGCTTTTGGCCTTCCCCCAGAGGATCATGTCCCTATGACAAAGGTGCAATGCGTTGGATGCATACTATGCCTTGTTTGTAAACAGCAAATGTGTTCTAATCTGTGTCCCTGTGACATGTGCCAGGTGTATTGATGTAGTGTCACTTGTTCATCCTCACAGGTAGACGCCTCTGCCAAGGAGCAGATATGGCTGGACGCCGTCAGCGCCGTGAGGAGTGCGGATGGTCGGAAGCGGCGCCTGTCCCAAGTGAGGAAACGCTGGCAGGATATCCGGTGCTGGACGCGGAGGATCGCACGGGTCCTGCTGGGGGACTCACCTGAGAGCCATAAGAACCGCGGGCGCCGCCGTCTCTCCCACATCCAGAAACGTGTGCTGGCGGTGGTCTTTCCAGACTTGGACAGGCGCCTACAGGAGATGCAGCAGCCGGAAGGGGGTAGGTACATGTGTGTGTTTGTTGTGTTTCACCAGCATTTGTAAGTGCACTGTTCCATGGATACACTTCCAGGGTTTATGGTGCTGTGCAGATCCTGTTACCCACAGTATTGCAGGGCTCTCCTGCCTCCCTTTCCCTCCTTGCAATGTGTTCCCTGGTCTGTGTGTAGTCACTCCATCACAAGGTTATGTAGCCTGACACCTTCTCCAAGTGTACAATGCCTGCAGCATCATGTGTGGGGGGGGTGTGTAACAGGTTTAGTGACCTTGCCTGTGCCCTGTCCAGTTCTGGACTTGTGGGTTCCATGTCAGTTGGCACTAATGCTGATTCCAGACATGGGAGTTAATCTCTCGAGTGCGAGGCCTTCCAGCAGGCATGTCCCATGTGGTGGCCTGTGACATGATGTGCATGAGTGTGCGTTACGCATAGTGCAGGGATGTTAGCGTGTGTTGCAGTCATTCCCATTCAGGAGCATGGAGTTGTGTGGCCACTACTGTCCCCAGGGGCATCTTTTCCTAGGTATCATGTGTGTAATCCGAGAATGTCTACAATCTCTGTGTCTACAGCATAGGTTGTGCTCTGTGCCATTGTCCCCTGGCACCATGTATATTGACGTGAGATGTATTACAAGTGTCCACTGTCCAGCCTGACCTGATTTTCCAAGTACATACTCACGGTGGCCATTGCCTGTGTGTCTTGTTGCAATCATCTGATGATGCCCATTTGTACATGATTATTTGGACAGGCGCACCTTGGGTAGTTTGTGTGCAATATTGAATTTTTGCATCCCATGTGTATTTCACCCAGACTAAGAGATGTAAGTGCTTCCTGTGTCTCCACAGATTTGTCTCATGTAGGGGGTGGGTGGTGCGGGCATGGCCTACATGTCAAGACCTGTAATCTCCTTGCTAGGACTGGCCAGTGTGTGATGTTTGTCTGGACATACACTCAAGGTGCAGTGTGCCAGTCAGGGTGGGCATGTTATCAGTATTACCTATGCTGCATGTGCCTCTAGTTCCTGGATGTGGTCCCTGCTCATCCCTATTGCCTGCCACGCTGTGTGGTGCAGATGCAGTGCTGGATTGTCCCCAGGGCCTTGCTCCTCAGTCAAAATTCCATGTCATCTCATTTGCTATTGTGTCATGCTCTCCATAGTTTTTCCATGGCATGGTGGGTCACACAACTGTGTCTTGCAGGGCCTACATATGTACCTTGTTTTGTAGTTGTAACTCTTCCTTTGTTTCAGGCTATGCACTGTAACCTAAGTAGATTTGACTCATGTGACATATGTATACAGGTGTATGATTAATTTCTGTCTCTTCACCCTGCCCACAGCATCGTCGGGGGACACGGAGGGAGACATGGACACAGACGGCGCGGAGGGACCGAGCACCAGTGCCAGCTGTGACATCGTGCCTGGCACTTCGAGTGGGACTGATGCGGAGGAGAGTGAACCCGGGGACCTGTCGACTGGCACAACAGAGTATGAAGCTGACGGGTCCAAGGATGATCTCTCCGAGTGGGCGGTGGCTGCACCACCATCTGACAGAAGCCCTACATCTCGCACCGCCCCCTCCATTGGCATCAGCCGCCTCCCACGTGCTCGTGTCCCTTCCCAACGTGCCCGGTCACCACATGTCTCCTTCCTGCCAGGCACCGCACCCCCTGCCCCTGTCTCCACTGCTGCCGCCAATGCTTTGTCTGTGGACATCCAGCGTCAGTTGCAGATTGGTCAGACTGCGATCCTTAATGTCCTCCATGCCCACAGCCAGGTCCTCAACAACATGGAGGCATACTTGGAGGGCATTCAATCATCGCAGGCTGACCAACGCAACTGGCTGAGGTCCATAGACTCCACACTGACTGCAGCAGTGGGTCTCCTGCAGCGCTACGTCCCACCCCCTACCCCTGCCCCTTCCACACTTCCCACTCCCATGCCTGTCCCACATACACCCAGTTGTAAGCATGCACCCACCACAACAGACACAGGCACCACACCAGCAGGGAAGGTCCGCCGCACACCTCCTGACACGCACACACAGGGTGAAGTAGGCACACCCACTGGGTCGGGGGCAAACGTGTGACACGCAGCCAGAGTGGGAGTCCGCATTCCACCCAATCCACTCCCTCCAAATCCCCTCCCCTCAGCTCTCCTGGCCACATCTCCCCCAAAGACTCCTTCATGGCCGCTCTGTCCCTGAGCCCCACAGTGACACCACCCCGCAAGCGGTCAAGGAAGTCCACAGTCAGGGTGCTTGAGTCCCCCCCCCTGTCCACACCCTCCCCCAGTGGCGCTGCGACCCATCCCTCTGACCCCCCCCTCCTTGGGGCCTGTGGTTCCTTCGGGTGCAGGGGAGTCCCTGGAGGACCTTGCCGAGGTGTGCAGCGCGCTCCTAGAATCCACCTTTGGCCCTGCCCCACCCCCTGTGGTGGAGTCCTCCATCCCTGCACCCACGTCGCCTACCCTTCGCCCTCCTGTCCCTGCGGTGCCTGTTCCTTCCCCCCCACATGATGCCCTCACCCCTGTGGAAGACAACGGCTTGTAACTGTGCAGGCAAGCTAGGGGACACGCATCCCACTGTGTCCCCCATCCAGCTGTGACTCCTGGACTGCCCTATGGGCTTTGTAAATATTGAACTTACTACATACCAGTTTTTGGATCATGCTGAATAAAGCTATTTATTTTTTGCCCTTGGAACACTCCTGCTTTGCTGGCATTGCTGTTGGTGGGGCTGCTACATGGTTGTGGGTGGTGTTCATGTGTTGGGTGTGTGGGAAATGTAGTAGTGTGCTGCTCATAGGGGGGACCCTGGGATCTGTGTGCCATCACACGGTGTTAGCTAGCTTTCTCCATTCATGTAAGCAGTTGCTGCATGTTGCAATTGTCCCAAGGTGTATTCCTTCCTCTGTGTACCCTGACTTCTTCCCTGCAGGGTGTCCCCTGACTTTAGCGCAGAGCTGTGTGTACATTAGCTGGGTGTGTGACGTAGTCCTTCAACTTTGCACATGCATGCTGAGCCATTCTCTACCTGCATCATTCGTGGCATCCTTGGTAGTCATTGTACTTGTGTATGTGGACTATTGACATGACTTCATGTGGACATGTTTTCTTTTTGGCCCTATGCATGCGTATACTCCCAGCCTCGCACACATGTGGTACATGTACTGCAGGGTCTTTGTGCACCTGACTGACATTTGTGGGCATGGTATCTGTGGCTACTCCACCCTTTGCGTTCCATGGGCACTGCTGGGAGTGTTAGGCACCCACCCCTCCTGTCTCTGGGCACTGCTGGGAGGACTCTGCACCCACCCCTCCTGTCTCTGGCCACTGCTGGGAGGACTCTGCACACATCCCTCCTGTGTCTGGGCACTGCTGGGAGGACTCTGCACACACCCCTCCTGTGTCTGGGCACTGCTGGGAGTGTTAGGCACCCACCCCTCCTGTCTCTGGGCACTGCTGGGAGTGTTAGGCACCCACCCCTCCTGTGTCTGGGCACTGCTGGGAGTGATAGGCACACACCCCTCCTGTGTCTGGGCACTGCTGGGGGGACTCTGCACACACCCCTCCTGTGTCTGGGCACTGCTGGGAGGACTCTGCACACACCCCTCCTGTGTCTGGGCACTGCTGGGAGGACTCTGCACCCACCCCTCCTGTCTCTGGGCACTGCTGGGAGGACTCTGCACCCACCCCTCCTGTCTCTGGGCACTGCTGGGAGGACTCTGCACACACCCCTCCTGTGTCTGGGCACTGCTGGGAGGACTCTGCACACACCCCTCGTGTGGCTGGGCACTGCTGGGAGGACTCTGCACCCACCCCTCCTGTCTCTGGGCACTGCTGGGAGGACTCTGCACCCACTCCTCCTGTCTCTGGGCACTGCTGGGAGGACTCTGCACACACCCCTCCTGTGTCTGGGCACTGCTGGGAGTGTTAGGCACCCACCCCTCCTGTGACTGGGCACTGCTGGGAGGACTCTGCACCCACCTCTCCTATTTCACAATATGTACGCTCATAACATACACGGATGTGGGTACGCTCCATGCATTCGAGGTGGGGGTACGTGTCGTGCTTACACTGTTGGGGTGGGGGGTATGCTCCATGCATTCGAGGTGAGGGTACGTGTCGTACTTACACTGTTGGGGTGGGGGGTACGCTCCATACGTACACGGGTGGGGGGACGGGTCGTACTTACACTGTTGGCATGGGGGGTACGCTCCTTGCATTCGCGGGTGGGGGTACGTGTCGTACGTACAATGTTGGCATGGGGGTTACGCTCCTTGCATACGCGGGTGGGGGTACGTGTCGTACTTACACTGTTGGGGTGGGGGGTACGCTCCATACGTCCGCGGGTGAGGGTACGGGTCGTACTTACACTGTTGGGGTGGGGGTATGCTCCATACGTCCGCGGGTGAGGGTACGGGTCGTACTTACACTGTTGGGGTGGGGGTACGCTCCATACGTACGCGGGTGGGGGTACGGGTCGTACTTACACTGTTGGGGTGGGGGGTACGCTCCTTGCATACGCGGGTGGGGGTACGTGTCATACTTACACTGTTGGCATGGGGGGTACGCTCCTTGAATTTGCGGGTGGGGGTGTGTGTCGTACTTACACTGTTGGCATGGGGGGTACGCTCCTTGCATTCGCGGGTGGGGGTATGGGTCGTACTTACACTGTTGGGGTTGGGGGTACGCTCCATGCATACGGGGTGGGGGTACGGTCCGTACATATCCGTCCCCACGCTATGTGATGCTTGTGCGGGCCGTACCCAGGCCTTTGCCACGTGGGTACGAGCCATCCCGCCATTGTTGGGGTGACGTAGGTGTGGGCGTGGTACGACTCGTACCCACGCTCTTAAGGCGTGGGTACGGGACGTACCTGTCTGGTTGTGTTGCAGGTTCGCGTCGTCAAGAACTTCCGTTGTGGCGGTCGCTGGCTTAGCTGGACACGCCCCCACCCCCTCGTAGTGACCAGGGCCTGGGAGTCAGGTATGTCCAGGGCATGTGTGCTGTGTGACTTTGGTGGGGGTTTTGTGGCCTGCCCCTGGTCCTGCCCCCCCCCTTTCCCCCCTCCCTTTGTTTTTCTGACCTTCTGCGGCGTCTGCGTCGTAACCTGTAGAGGAGGTCAACTGCTATGAGGGCCGGGATGACACGTAGGTTCGGGTCCATGTCTGTCCGTCGCGTACGGGTACTCCTCGTTCGCGTCGTCCTGTCTGTCCGTCGCGTACTGGTACTCCTTGTTCGCGTCGTCCAGATTTCCCGGCAGTTTTTGGCTGCCGGAAAATATTCACCGTGCGGGATGACGTCGGTGCGAATTGTAATTCCTGGTTCGTGAATGGCAGGCTGCGTGCGTCCCGACGTCAGGTCGGCGCTTTCCCGGATCGCATTTGTATGTTTATTTTCGTCGGTCGGGGTTTTGTACGATTCGTACGGAAATGGTGTTTCCGTGCGAATCGTAATTCCATGTTGGTATATTTTGACGACCGGGTACGCGTCGGACGGAGAATATGCTCCGTCCGACGGTTCGTACCCGGTTTTTAACGGATCGTGATCGGCACCTAAGTTGGTGAAGGGTTAACTATATGCCAGAGAAAGGTTGTTTTACTTTATATTTGATTCACATATATTTTGTAGATTATGGTCTTTCTATGGTCCTGATGAAATGGCAAAAACTGTATTGGAACCTTAAGGCATAAAATATGTGGACTCTACTGGACACAACCAAGAGCTCATCAGTGCCGGTTTTGGTTCAGTCTTGTTTTTAACCTTGTCAAGGTGACCAGCCAGAAATGAAGGACATAAAAGGGGCACCCATAGTCACTCTTAATTCACTTCTCCATGCCCAATCTACCGGCACACAACCTTCACATCACCGGGGCATCTGCCTGAGCTCTGGCAAATACCGGGTCATGCTAGAGAAAAACAAAATCTCCGCCAAAGAGCCCCATTTTTGGGAGCTCAATGAGTATTGCAGGGCCCACTCAGCGAGGAGCAAGTCTGATGATGAAGGATGCCACCTCGGTGGGTGCGGGATTTTGCATCCTATTGAGAGGATCCCCAGGACCATTTTATTACAACCAAAGTTCAAAGTAACTTTTGTTTACCCAGCGGAACAGCACATTCTGATTTATTTAATAATTTTATTTGGGGAGACTGTGTGCTGGACTGTGTTAAACATCTTCTCTCCACCCCTCGGTTTTTGGAATTGGTAGAAAACCCAACAAAAAAGAGACAATAAACTATTATCAGATCATCATAAACTCTCTACATTTTTCTAACACCTTCAGCTCTTACCATTGGCTTACCACCATGCCCACCTCAAGCCTATATGTTGAGCACCTGCTGTCCCAAAAGACCACCATCAGGCATACAGTTCTAACATATACAAAAATATGTACAATTACTGTTGGCAAAGTAATATACAACCCGTCCCAAAAGGCCGTATAATTAATTGAAACAATGTTAAACTAACCAATGGGGTGTTAGATGGGGTAATCAAAACCCTTGCATACTATGTTAATCAGTTAGATTAATTGTAACAAAAAATACCTGTCAACAGGCTATAAAACAATATAATAATAATAATCCTCCTTTAAAGGTCAATTGGTTTCAACATATGCGTTTCACAATAAAAAATTCCCTCCTGGTTTGTCAGTGAGGTAACCAACACCAAAACCACTGTATACTATGGTGATCTGTGATAGTCAATGTGATAACATACTTATCTACAGGCTTTAACACTGTATAATAGAAGGCTATCTGTAAAGGATCATTGTTTTAAACATATTCTGTACCAAATAAGTCAGGTGTACTGCTTTGCTTTCATAACAAACAGACCAGACATAACCTTTGACATAACTTCTCCCAATCGGACCTACAGCCTTGATCATTAGCTTGACACCATAACTAACTCAGGCCTAGCACTCTTTATCAGTGGCACACACACAAATTCTCCCCACTCAAAAGCTTGAAGAGAGGAAGGTCAACCTTGAAGCTTTTGGTGATCAAAAAGATCTTGTGAACACAGCATTGTAAAGTCTGACCTGGATAATCTCCCAGCGGTTACATAGGTATATATGTGCCACTGGTTTGTATCTAATACCTTGTTTGTAAATGCTTTTTGAATTCAAAGGTGATAAGAAACACACTGGGTCACCAAGCTGGATATGTTCTGAGGGACCTAAAGTCCCTAGTGCTCACTGGTTTTGAACACGCTGTGCCACGATCACTTTTCACTGTGACCAAGCAATTGAATACTGACGGCTTCTTTAACGATCATGTTCTCTCTTTCATCACTAAGGGCCTGATTTAAAGTTTGGCAGATGAGCTACTCTATCTCAAATATGACAGATATCCCATCCACTGTATTACACATGATCTAGGATATAATTAAGGCTCCCTGTTTTCTATTTTTACAGGTTTTTACAGATAAATACAGACAGAAAACATTTGTTTTCTTGTCTGTATGTATTTTTAAATGTGGATAAAAATTGAAATTGGGTTGCTTTTTGAGTAATTCTAAACACTGTCTTCCATGACTGCCAGGCCAATACCTGTGTGGATTGATAGGTACGGATGTTAAAAAAGAAATGAATTGTAGCAAAAAGGATTTAACAGCAGTAGATATGCACAATGTTGATACTGAAATTTGCATATTTTCATATAAGTCAGTGGCGGCTGGTGAGGTTTGTGAGTGGTGTGGCTGGGCTTGGTGTGTGTAGGACTGGCACGGCATTTTTTGAGGAGGTTAGTGGCCATTTCCTGTGCAAATCGTATATAACAAAAGTAGGATAAAAAGCTGCATTTTTCAGCTCATTTTATTTTTTAAATAAAAAGAGCAAAAAGGAATAGCTTTCCTAGAAATGTTTACTCCTTTTTCGAATGACTTTAGAGCACATAATCTACTTCTCATCCTGCTGCTGAAATAGTAGCATTTGTAATATGGATCTCAACACAAAGCCATGAGAGAGGAACTATGCACGCCTAATTTTATAGTGAATAACAAAAAATAATTCGCAAATGCTAACGTGCACAGCAGAAGTAGCCTTTGTAAGTTTGAGCACAATACCAGCAAGGGTTGATTGACAGACTATACATGCCCCCAGCAGTTGTCACCTAATTAACTGAGTACATCAGAAAAAACAATGTTTTACTGCCCCCTACATTTCTGCCTAGACCTAAAGTTTAAAAACATATTTATCCAGGCGGCTGGCATAGATGCAAGTTTCAACCCAATCTACTTATTTGTCTTCCAGAAATCTCCAAGAACAAAACTACAAATCCCAGAATGCAACTTTGCTGTTGGCTATAAAAGTAAAAATAGCTGAAGGTGTCTCAGAATCATTTCTGAAACTTTTCTCATTACATATGCATAATTAGTTTCCTATACTTGTGGTAAAGTGTCACTTTACGCATTTTAATGTAACACACAAATGCACTCAAAACATGGACATGCCACACATAAGCAGTCTCGGAGTTTGGCAGCTATGATGACATTTGCGATTGGAAATGAACAAAGTTGAGGGTAGTGAGTGAAAAGTAGGTGCATGCATGTTGAAAGGCAGATGCAATTTTCATAATAATTGCACTGCACATTTGGCTGAATTCTCTGGTCCACAGAGTTTCACCTTAGGCGCTTACAAAAACATATTTACATTGCACCAAAAGCAACTTGTAAAACATTTTTTTCAAGCAAACATTAGAAAGTGATGTTACGCTCTTATAATCCCAATTTTCTCATTAACAGCATGAGTCCCAGCTTATATTAGTACCATTGGAAATTGTAACTCATTTAAACAGGACAAGATATGTTTTAAAATAGTGTCGGATTTCGACAGAAATGGCGCTGTGCTTCTGACAAATGGACTTTTCCATAATATGCCCTTGCTTATAGGGTTCCCATCATTTTAAGTGCCCCGCCACCTCCCAAAGCCTGCTGTAGTACACCCCCACGTACAATGGATGGCCCAATTGCAACTAACAAGATGGGCCTGGGCCCGGCAGCTGTCAATTTCTTTTTGCGGTCCTTACTTGGTGAACTTCTGAGTACCGGCACAACTCCTTCACATGCATCATGACGACAGGAACCTGCAGTGCTTTTGGTCTCTGTAACAGCTCACTAGCTGCAGGCACTGCAGCAAATCATTTGTCTGTCTGAACAGACACACACACAGCATGCACATTTGATTAAATGGCACTGAAGACAGAACTCTCATAAGTGGAAGCACTCGCTGCCTCAGATGCCACTCAAGTGGAGTCTTCGCAGTCTCGATTTATTGCCTTCCCGCCTGCCACATCCTTTCCCAACCTGTAATGAGTTGGGAAAGGGCGGGGTGACAGCGCTCTCACCACTCTCTGATTGACGTGGAGGCTTAGAGATACCGGGCTTCAATTCAAAACGCCTGGGTCTAACTTTACCTCCACGCCATCAGGGGGTGGAGACTGGGCGTGAATGCAAGGTCTTTGCCAAGCTGATGACCTCACAGGCCTCAGGGCCGAGAGATTGTCAGCCCGGCAAAAAATGAGACTTTCGGCATACCCAGGGGAGCAATTAAAATGCTGTGTTAGGCTCGTCACCAGTCACGTGCCTGCATTGCTATCGCTGAGCACAGCAACAACGCTGGTGTGGGCGAGTGGAGCAGGCAGTGCCCCTCCCTCGTTCTATAAACTTATAAGGGTGATTTTTAAAATAAAACAAAGGATTTAACATTATAATGATAATGTTTGCTTTGTTTTACAGTGGAAGTAAAGGGGGCGGAGCCCCGACGCCCGTGCTCAGAAACCGCCACTGATATAAGTGCATTGATTTATCTTCTGCGGATGTTCAAAGCATTAAAACTTGGCAGGCATTCAAGCATGAGTGCATATTTATCGGTTAAATAAATGTGGACATATACTAATTTCAGCTTCATTTCTCCACAAAACCCAAAATAAATATGGATAAATACAGATAAAATTAGCAAAAAATAAATATGGATGAATACAGACGGAAATGTCAAAAAAATAAATACCATAACACCGTGAGCCCTAGATCTAATGGACTAGTAAAACAGCGTAGGGGATATCGATCACGTTTGAGACGGAGTAACCCAGGCCACCAAACTCTTTTTATTGTAGGAAAGTAAGCTTCTGTTGCACAAGGACCCCAATTCTCAGTGTGTTTTTCCCTCCAGAAGCATCTCTATTTTTGGCCCCCCTTTTTTGTCCGGTAGGGTTGCTACCTCAACAATGTCGTTGACACCATCCAAATGAGGGCCTGTGCAAATTACCTCTTTTGGGTCAATACGTTGATATCTTTATAACTGTGCACTGTCCATCAATCATCGCATTAGTGAAGCAGAAGAGGTCCTGCTGTTCAAAGTTTCACAAACATCGCCTAATACCCCACTGAAAGCCATTACTGTTCAAACATCCTTCACTTATGTCCCTTCATTTATTGCACATTT
Source organism: Triturus cristatus (assembly GCF_964204655.1). NCBI lineage: Eukaryota > Metazoa > Chordata > Amphibia > Caudata > Salamandridae > Triturus > Triturus cristatus. Next base: position 183,764,313 of record NC_140592.1, read on the forward strand.
TATTCATAATAGCTCTTGGCCATCACACCTATTACACTTGTAGCAACATTTTGAAATTTCTTTTTTCTTCAAAATTGAATGCAACATAAACTTCTTTCACATTCGTAGTATTGAACTTATTTGTGTGTCCAGTATGTGTATTTTATCCCACAAGCATCCTGGTTACCTATTGCATTGCATTAAAATAAAATTATGTTTTTTAGATCATGAAGAAGAAATTTGTTTATCCCCAGCCTGCCCAATACTCTGTTCACTGTTCAATTCTTTATATTGATACCCAGGTTCCTAGGGATACTGTGCCAGCCCATCTTCGCGATACATATTATAGGGGCATGGCCACTAGTCTAGTGTCACTATTAATGACTATATTTTCTGTCTTGTAAAGTATCACTGCTTTGTCTTGCAGCGTTTGTGCAATGCTTCTTATAGAGCATTGGTCTGTAACATCAGTTTCTGACCTGGGTGGCATTGTTTCCTATAAACACTAGGTAGGACCAAGACATGGAGTCTGGACAGCCCACTCCATGCTCTATTTGTTGAGGTTGTAGCGACAAGGTTTAGCCTGACGTAGCACCAGGCCCCTCACACAAGTGACCTTCCTTTGACATCCCCATTTTTCCAGCTGTTCCAGGTGTATACTAAAATGTATAATTTCAGGAGCTTAAACTATAATTTACATTCATCATCCGCAGTATTGATTGCCCGGAGTTACACTTTGGTGCATTAAATAAACTCTGGCTACATTTTAGATCCCAATATTCTATTGTTCATTTTAAGTGTGTGTCTGCAATTTACTACTCACCAGTTTCAGCCTCTTTGGGTGTAACCTGTCACTCACACTACTGCTGTGAGCTACAGAATAAGTGGGTGATCTATGAATGATTACAGGGAGAGATCTATTTCTGTTGTGTGAAGGAAATTGCCTGTCCTTTTTTTGTTTTTTTAACAATGATACCTTTCATCGTGTGTTAAATATGTCATTAAAAAGACTGTTCATTGTATTTGCATGTTTCAACGTATTCAGTCATGTTGCTGGATATTTGTGCAGTGTGGATGCACAAGAGAATTGTTTAAAATTTCCCAATGATGTCTGCGTTTGTCCTCAAGGAAGCAAGAGGCTTCAGTGAGTTAACATTTGCTGCTAATATCGGCTTTGACCTGCAGGCCTCAAGTTTTGTTGCAGAGGAAGCACTGTTTGGGGTTTTCTCACACTGGCCCCAGATTCTATAATTCACCCTCAGAGGCATCGATCCTCAGATGGACCTTTGTAGTGAGGGGTGAAAATTCAGAATTTCCCACTGTCGGCCACCCAGTGAGAAACAATAATTGGTAGCCAACTTACAAATTAGAGAGCAGGTTCAAATACACTACTCTCAGAACCATGCTATAGAAACAGAGTAGTGCAATTGGAAGACCCAACCCCTTAAAGAAGTTCAGTCGGAAAAGAATTATGCAAACCAAGAGCTCTGTTGTGGCTACACAGAACAAGAACAAAAGAAGCTGATGTTCTGAAAATAATCTATGACTCTCTCTATCATGCATTTAGCAATCAGATAGTTGTAAGCACTGTTTCTGTGAATAGAATGGTAAGACACAATAAAAGACCCAGACAAATTTAAACATTTGATTATTGTGTGAAAGACCCAAAATCAATGCATATATTTAACATTTTAAAAGCTTTGTCATTAGTCTAACAGCTCAAAATATATAATCACGCAGCCAAAGTAAATCTATTTTTAAATAAAAGAATCCATAAACGGATGGTTTAGAGTTAGAGATTCCTACCACCAACAAAGGCAGGAGGATGGTTCACAACAGTTCTCCTAGCTTGGGGAAAGGAATCAAGGAAAATCCATGGGCATATGCAAGAGAGTGGAGCAATAATCAGGTCTGCTCTCTCACTAGACAACTCCAAATTGTCCAGCAGGCAAGTTCATCATCAAGGGAGTAAACAAAAAACAAGGAGCATGAAAAATAGTCTGGCAGGCAGGCAGTCAGTCAACAAGGAGGATGGAGAAAAATGGAAGGGCAAAGACGCAAGACGGCTCAGCTGAACACTAGAAGAAAGAGGACCCCTTCTTCTCAGTAAAGTCACTTTTTATACTCCAGATCGACCATTTGTGACATCAGTTGTCACCATACGATGTTCTGACCATCTTGTGACTATTCTTCCGTTCACCAGGTACAAAACTAATATGCCAACATTTTTTCCCATGTTGCTAATGAGAAACAACTAATCTGTCTGTCATTATAGGTTAATTGACAAAGGGCTGATTTGCTCTGTGGCTTATTTACAAGCCCCTTGCGCCACCGGAGCGTCACTTTTTGTGACACACTGGCAGAGCCTTTTGCTTCCCCATATTTGCAAGGACATGAAAAGCTACCCTTCATGGCTTTTCCTGTCCTCGTAAATAGGGCCCCTTTACATGCAGCACTTTGCGTGAAAGGTGCAATCCATGGGTTCCATGGGTGTTGCTGTGGGTGTGCCCACGCAACACCCATGGAATCTGACACATTTCCAGATTTACTAGAAATCATAAACCTGAAAATCTGTCTGAATGCTACGCTTCCCCAGGGTAGTCATAGGGAGGTGCAACGAAGAGAAATGTATTAGTTTATCCTAATTTTTTCCCCTCGTTCTATGTGTGCTGCAGAATCACCTCTTATGATTGTTTATGTGCAGGAAGTTGTCCCTTCCTGTACATAAACAATTAATAAAAAAATGACGTTTTACAAGTTTAATGTGTGCTAATGCAGCCACATAGAAGTTGAAAAACTCCATTTCAAATTGTTTATGTGCAGGAAGGGCAGGAAGGGATACCTTCCTGCACATAAACAATCATCCTCATGATGCAGGCATCCTTGCCCCATGGTACTACGGTGCCTGCATTGGCGCATGGCAGCGAATTGTGTGCCAGCGCAGGGGAGAGCAAAGGGATCCGTCATATCCTCGTAGATATGATGCATCCCTGTGCTTTGATAGTGCTGCAGCGTGGCAAAGTGGTCTATCATGCCAGCATCTATCTTTCCTTTGTCTCACTACCTAGGAGCAATAAACAAAGGGCAAAAACCAACTGCACCGAGTCAAGTGACCCTGGATCAGGCTGCAGATACCAAATGGTTGGGACAAGAAAATGGCAACTTTCTAAAAGTGTTATTTTCAGAATTGTGATTATAAATCCAAATTTACCATTGAAGAGGACTTTTAATTACGATTCCTTAGACACCAAACTTGACTTTTCAACTTGCTCCCAATTGGAAGTTACAGCTTTTTAAATGTAACAAGGTAACTCCAATGTTATCCTATGGGAGTGGTAGGCTTTGCAGTAGGGAAAAACAACTTTACAAGTTTTTCATTACCAGGACGTTTAAAACTGCAAACACAGGATGCAATGACAGGTCTCAGATATGTTTAAAGGGCTACTTGAGTGGATGGCACGTTAGTAGCCCTTCAATTACCACCCACTAGTAGCATTTAATGTACCGGTCCTGGGCTTGTGTAATGCCACTTTACTAGGGACTTACAAGTAAATTGAACAGACCAGTTGAATGCAAGCCAATTCTACCATGTTTTAAGCAGCAAGCACAAGCACATTAGCACTGGTTAGCAGTTGTAAAGCCAATGCAAAAACAAAGCAGCAAAACGGGAGGACTGAAGGCAAAAGCTATGAGAGAACCACACCAAGGATGCCAGGTGTAACACGATGCATACATTTATTGGATGAAGTTAGATGTTCACTTCATATTGTCCAGTACAGGGTACCTTTTTCTGTTTTAAATTTAACTTCTACCCTTTGACCACTGGGCATACATTCAATAATCCAGTAATAGAAATTTCTGTAAGAGTCTATTCAGCATTACTTTTAGTAATCGTGTTCACCAGTTCACGATAGGCTAAGTGTATTGCCTAGTGATACACTGTGCCCTTTCTTTGGGACTAAGAGATGGCTCCACTACACATAAGGGTTCAGCATTATGCTCTATAGTGGCTTGGTTGCACTATGGAATAATGTAATCATACCATACCTGTGAGCGCCGAGTACAGCGGCGGGTTACATATTAAAGTGTTTAACAGCTAACAGAAATATAGAAATTAGCTTTGATCTCTTCACTTTATAAATCAAGTTATAACAAATGTTGTGATTTTTACTGTCTTAATAAACCACAGAGCCAGATGTTGTACCATCTCAATTCGGGTGTAGTTATTTCTATATATTTTCTCTTTCCCTTTTTCTTCCCCTACACACAAATAAACAAACAAACCACACTTGGTTGGGTTAGCATAGAAAGACAGTGGGGCTAGTCCTGAAGAATTTCCCAGACCTGGATAGGGCTATAAGTGAGGAGACAAAAACATGCTGACTCTATTTTGGGGGTTTGCATTGTACAAGCCCCTTTGTACATTATGTTTACTCATCTGGTAGGGAGTCAATGAATAAAGGATTTTCAAGACACACCACCCATCATGCTTTTTATGTCCCTTTCACTTCACCAATATGGACCATCCAACATTTTACCCACTCCCCTTTAAGAGCTCCAGGGAGATTCTGCAACTGTTACATTTTGGAAATATAGTAAGCACTTGGTGGGTGAGATCTCAGTCCTTTTTAGGAATCACCTAGTGTAGTGAAATACATCCACCCTCTCTCATTGTAAGAGTACCCAGTATTACTTGTCCATGTGTCCGTGTATCTATTTGAGAGATATTGATTTTGGAAGGATATACTAATGACACCCTTGAATTCTCATTTTTTAAACAATCACTCCCAACTTGTAGTGATTAATACTAGCAACTCTGCCATTAGATATCGACCAAGGGGTAGCAGAGGTAGATGGAAGACAGATCTCCTACAACAGTACCAAATAGAAGACAATCCCTTCACCCTCCATTAGTGGGGTAAAAAAGTGTGGTAAGAGACCTTTGCTTTCTACTACCCCAGTGAAAAGCAGAACACAAAAAAGTGTTATACCTTCTCAGGTAAGTTACTTGAAAGAAAAAAATAAAACCAGTCTTTTTAGATTTTCACTATTGTTTTTTTTTTTTTTTTACATTACAATCAACTACTACTAATTGATGTATTGCTGTATATCTTTCACAGATTTGATAGCTTCAGGTTCAAAGGACACCTTCTCCATATCAAATTGGACAGAACTGTAGTAAGTATCCAGTGTGTTTCCATGATAGGGTCATGTCAAAATATTATGATGGATGTAAAATACCTTTAATGTTTTTTTGGGGGGAATTTTATATAGCACAAACTCGACCCGAAGGTATTACAGCACTTTACATGAGCACCAGTTACATTACAGATGGACACATTCCTTTTGTTAGGCACGGGGAGATTACGTGATTTGCCCAGAATCACAGGAAGTTGAGCATCCCTGTTGAGACTCAAACCCCAACTTTGAAGTTGACAGCTCTAGCCGTTAGGCCACATCCTCCCCCCATAATATATTTATTTGCCTTAATGCACACTCGCTCCTGTACATAGAGGCTTTAAAAATGTTTTTACACAACCATAAGGATTTGTGTACACCTGTAAAATTCTCATAAATTAGCAACATAGTGTTATACATTTTATTAAATCGGACACATGCAGGAGAGCAGAAGACAAGTATTCTCTCAAACACCAATGCAGCGATGGAATAAGTAAACACAGCATAAATGCTAGATGACAAATCTAATTATGTTCACTCCTGGCTAGGTAATCAGGTAGGCTAATTTAATAAGAAGAAAATGGCCAACCTAGAATCATCAGGCACAAGAGGTAAGTGATTAGGAATAAACAGCTTCAGGGAGGCTGCTAATACCAGAATAGGCAAACATTGTTGCTAATGGTGAAGACCTCCAACCTGATTGTCAGCTACTCCAAAATCAGTAGAAAAAACACACAGGGACAATATTACGTACATGGTGTCAGGTTTGTTTTGGTGCTGAATTTCAAGTCTTTATCCGTGCAATTGAGAATAAAGTACGCAAACGGTCGCTCCATCCATTACTGTGCATGGAATTCCCCTTTATTGAACTGTTTTCTCTTTCCTCCAGGTGATGCCTGGAAGTATTTGTTAGTGCAAAATGTAAAACAGGATGTAACCACCATTTCCACTTCAGATGCCTATTGACAGAGACAAAGGGGCCTATTTATGAGCGAATTTGCATTGTGTTTGCACCACGCATTGTGGGACATGTGCAACACAAACCTTAAGTGAGATTTATGAAGCTACACAAGGCCACTTTGCATGGCCCTGAGTGGCTCTATAAATCTGAAGTAAAGCAACAATTCTAAATTGCTGCGTTGCCTTACTCTGCGCAAGGGAGGCATTGCACTGGTGTTCTCAAGCAACTTTCATGGTTTTTGACACACCAGGGAATGCACGAAAAAGATATGCCGTCCCAGGAGAGGTGTAATAGGGAGAAATATATTTATTTCTCCTTGTTACTTCCTCTTTCCATGTATGCTGCACTCTTCAGCACACATAGAAAGAGGAATGTGCCTCTAAGGGTTGCTTTTGTGCAGGAAGATGCCCCTTGCTGCACAAAAACAATCCTGCATGCAAATACAGGCAACCTTGTACCATGGTGCAAGGGTGCCTGTATTCGCGCTAGGCTGGCAAAAGGGCGCCAGCTCAGGGGAAAAGGCAGGAATGCGCTGTATTGCCTTAAATACGGTGCATTCCTGACCTTTACTTGTCACGCAGCCCAGCGCAGCGCAGCAAGGTGACTTGCTGAGCTTCACTGTGTAACAAGGTCATAAATATACACCCTATTATCTACAATACAATAATACGTGGATTGGGCTCTAGGTCAGCCCTTTGACTGTAATTTGAAACATTTACTATCTACCTCTGTTAGATCCTAAATCCTTGCCTCTCCTCCCTATTCTTATTTCTGTGCCACCCTTAAAGCATAGAAGCTCTATTCCATTGTTTTGACTGGATGAGCTGTATCCTCCATTGCTGACATCAGAGAACTATGGGCCTGATTTCGAGTTTGGCAGTCTTCCGACCTCCAGACTCGCGGTGGTGGTCCACCGTCCTCTGCATTACGACTTTGAAAGTTGTTGTGGCGGAGGACCACGCTCTGCGCCAGGAAACAGTAATTCCCTGGCAGTGACACAGCTGCGCCACAATGTAAGACGCTCAGCGGGACTGGCGCACTCCCACTGAGCATATTACAAGTTCCGGCACCGCCAGCCATTTCATGGCGGGAGCGCCCCCATGAAAAGGCTGGCAGTGGAGGAACAAAGGGGGCCATGGCCCCCCACCATTGGGATACATTCAGGGGGCACAACAAGTGCCCCCATGTCTGTATACCCCCAAAGTTCCAGCACAGCATGGACATCAGCGTCCATGCCGTGCTGGAACTTTTTTCCTTTCTCATTGCGGTGCCTGTTATTCAGGCACCACCATGGGAAAGGCAAAGGGCTGTCTGTCGTACACAAGTTCAATTCTCAATACAGCGGGCGTTCCTTGCATTGGGTTGCAGAGAACCAATGTAACTGCGCCAAACTTATAATCAGCCCCTATTTTCATTTGTATTTTAGTACTCTTTGGGAGTGTCAGAATTTCCTCTTTCTCGCCTCCCCATCTGCTCATCTGTTGCACTTTCATGCCTCCCATCCCTGGCTGCCCCACTTCATCTTTTTAATACAATTTTTTTAATGTTTATTTAATTTATAGTGCAAGGGCCAGGCAGCATCACGCTGTTATTGGGATGCAAGCTTACCTGCTCATCCATTGCTACCCTCCCCTTCATGTTTATTCTTTATTTTTTTTAATGTTTTTTAAACCATTTCCTCTGCTCACTTTATTTCGCTAGCATGGCATTGCCCGCATGCTTGTTTTTTATTTTATTTTCATTTGGTTCTCTAATATTTCTGTGGGCTATCTTGAAATAGTAAAGTTTAAAAAAATGCAAAGAGGGACATCAGTGTCAGAATGCATGGGCAACCATTTTACAATGCTTTTTCTTTCATGGAAAAGAACATTTCAAGATGGATGTCTGTGTGGGGTCATGTGAATGCATGCCTCACAATGTATCAGTGGCCATCTTGGAATGTTTTGTCTCCCAATAAAACAGATGAACATTTCAAAAGGAACCTCACAGCATGCACATGTCTGTGGCCATTTTGGAATTTTACCTTTTGCTAACCATACATTGACAAAACGAAAAGCTTGGTAATTGCCTTTAAGAGACGAAACCTATTGGTTTTGCTAGGGCTTTCTACATTTAATGGGGCACTGCGAATGATGCAGACAGCCTTTGCAAACATTATTCAGGGAAATGTCACAATGACACACAGGAAATACACATCCTACACTAACATGCCCACTCCATTATCACATTAAAACGTGTGACTGATAAAACGCATCCCATGCCAAATGCAAGGTTACTAAAAAACAGATACAGGAATTGCATCATACTGTGTGAGCATATTCCAATATACACACTACACTATGAAGCCATTCTTCTACCTTCCAACAGATGACAGCAACTAACCAGTTAAATCATAGTTGTGGAGCCTGTAAAACAGTCTAGCCTATAGAAAAAAGAGGAAATACAACCGAGTACCCATCAATGCAGTACCGAAAGAGCCATGAAGTTACTCAAAAATTGCTTTATGTGCCTAAATTAATTAATTTGCAAGAGAACCCAGAGAAGGGAAGCAACTTGCAGTTGGTCTGCCTCAGGTATCATAACATTGCCATCAACATGCAATAACTAATACTGGCTGACAATAGAAATCCCCTGCCAGTCTCACCACAATTTCTCGGTGAAGCGGCAGATCTGCAACTGCAATAACACCCACCTGTAGGAGTCAGCCACCAGGGGAACGTGCCAAAGGCTTTCCAGACTTAATGTTGGTACACAGATTGTTTACAGGAGTAAAAGGTGTAGTGGTGCCTCTCGTACCCTGCGTACAGCCTGCAGTCACATGGCAACAATCAGACTTGTACACTTTCCTAGGGATGTCAATAGATCCACTTACACGTGCTGCAATCAGTATAAAAATGGACGTCATGCCAGATCCTTGTGTGCTGGGCACATGGTAGCTCTTATCGCTAAGGCAAGCCAATGCACAAGCTTGGGGAGACAGTGGAAGACATGACTCTGGTGACAATCACAACAACGCTGTGGGGCGCTTGCTATGGACAGTAATCTTCATCCATACAGAGCTGAACAAGAGCAGTATTTGAAGAGTAACCAAAAGCTTAGAGCTAGACGATTTTGAACATCAGTAGCATAATGCAAACTTGATGGATGTGATCACAGACTCTACCACCCTTCACTATAACAGCTCCAGAATCATAGCAGCTATTTGTTAATGACAAACATGATTGATGCAATATGTGCAAAATGGCAATAATAACTAAGAGAGTGTCTGGTCATGTCAATGCTGCATCCATGCTATTAACAGAATCCACTGTGCACCTTTTCGATATCCTCCAATGCCCTTATGGGTTGCTGGAGGTTATGAGCACGGAGTCATTATTCCTAGATTCCTACTGATTTGTTATCAATGACAATGAACTTCGTCTTCATATTTAGCAGGCACCAAGAAAACACCACACCCCTTTGTTGTTGCTCCAAGAGGAAAATGAGGCAGGAGACTCCTATTACATTATGCAGTGCCATTTGAGAATAATATGTATGGTGAAAAATGCTCAACATTTTTAACATTACCAGAGAGAAAGGCGCTGGAATTAACCATGAATGGTTAATTTGAGAGAGTGTTCATTGTAATATTAAAAGCAGCATTGTGGACAAAATCTCTTTCTCATAGAAAAGAGATGGGCCTACGACTTTAATAATGTTGTCATCACTTGAATGAATACAATGACTAGTACTCCATGGTCTAAATGGAACATTCTTTTGGCTAGATTTTACTTGAAAATACTCTCAAGTGGTATTTAAATACATATATTACTTCTCTGATGCATTTATTCTGTGGTGTATGATTTTTAGCAGTCTGTCTTCTATATTTATGGAAAGAAACGTTTGGTGGCATCCCTATAAATGGCTGATATAGCAAGTGCTGTAGGAGAAATAGTATAATGAGTTTCTTCCTAGATTATTATAATCGAGTAATTGTTGTCTTAAAATATACCTGTGACAGACATACTGGAGACAGCTGCACTTCTAAACTAACAACCTTTGAGATTTTGTTTTTGCTCTCAATGCAGTTTTGCAGTCAGTGTAACTAGTGCAAAGACAGTTCAAAAGTCTCTTGAGCTTGTCACTGTTCATCACTGCAACTGAGCAGTTTTGAGTGTGCATCCTCTTGCTACTCCATAAGCAATATTAGGGATTTATGATAATGAATAATGCCGTAGGGCTCTTACCAAAATGTATTAGCTTTTTTGATGCCCTGTTGATTCATCCCCTGGCTGACTTGAACTTACGAAAATAGCAATAGGTCAACTATTCACACATTTAATAGCACATAATTGTTTTTAGAACTTGACCATAACCCCTTAATGTGCAGAAAATAATGGTCTTCTATTGAGATTCTCAGAATGCAATTGGGAGTTTATCTCTATATTTCATGGAGAGCTGTGCAGCGATAATTATTCTTGACAGTTCTGGTGAGTAGCATTCTTCTAGGAATAACTGTAGACATACCCTAAACGTGCAGACCTTTATAATTCAGAGCTGTTGAAAAGCCCCCTTTTTCTTCGTATTCATTTGCATTTAAAAGAAATAATGCACTGCTTCTTAGGGCCTATGGTGTTTTTTCAAGTAAAATGTTAAACTGCCAACTTATAGGACCAAAATAGTTGTCAGGGTGCAGCTCCATGCTCTTAGTTAAATGCTGTACTTTGAACAATTGTGTAAGGAAATAGATTTAGATAATTCCATTTTCATGTTGCTATTGGCGATAATATTGACTAATGTATGTCCAGATGATGGCTCTGCATTTCAGTTCTTTGAGCAGAAATGTAGCCTGTTGTGATTGACATTGATGTAAATTTAACATAATTTTTTTACATGAAGGTGGGAGGGAAAATAATGTTTGATGCTAGCCATTTGAATTAATTGAATGTAGGATAATCAATTTTTAAGTGTTGACTTTCTGTTATAATCCATTGCTGTGTAATTGTCTTTTTTTCTGTTTGCAGATTTACACACTCTGATTCACCTCCATTGTCTAAAAAGAGATATACCTAACTCTTGCTTAATTAAACTGACTTTAATTACTAAAATATAAAAAATTAAAGAGGTATAAAAATATGTACCTATGATATACCTAATTAAAAAGGTATAGATATATTCAAAATTAAAAAAGGTAAAATGTATACCTAATTAAAAATGTATAGAAACATATACCTAACTCCTGCCTAATTAAACTGTTTTTAATTAATGACTTGCACTGTCAGTATTTGCACACCTCCAAAGAAACAGCCCATTTCTGCATTTTTGTCAGCCAAATAAGTTGCTCTGCTTTCACCTACCAAACATAATTTAAGGGCATTAGGTATTAGGAACCACTTACCTGACAACTCCCATAGCATCTTTTCATAAATAGCCTTTAACCTTTGGTTTATTGTAGCATTGCCCCTCTGTGTTGTATTACATACTATTTCGATAAGAGAGAAACACACACTCAACCATCCTGAACTATTCGGCCCCACCTACACATTCAGATAAATTAGCATGACTTTTATCCTCGATTATCATATACCTGTCCTGTAAATAGGGTTATATCTTCACTGACTGATAAGATCTAGTGCCAGAGTGGTGCATTGGAAAAGGTATTTTCTTCACTGATTAATACCATCCAGTACTTGACCTGGAAACAGAGGAATGCATTGTAAGAATAAACCTACGATGAGGCATGCACACCTGCTACTGAATTTTGCATGACAGGGGATAACTACTTCCTCCATCACACTTTTCTTTGCATAATTCCTGTCTTCACACATGAAAAATGCATCCCCTAGCTTCTTCTTGGTATCCATTGGCAATTTTCATACAACACTTTAATTTCTTTCAAAATATTTGGATCATGCCTTCAGTGATTAGTATACAGCACTGTAAGGCCTAGTTCCCATGACGCTCAAGGATCATGTTATCACCCACAAAAGCCCAAAGAGATTCTGCTATGTTCAGAAGTTATCAAGATGTAATATTTGATGTTTATCATATTTGTAACAGTTCATATACACATGGTACTCCATCCCAATATTATAATCCCCTTTCCATCTAATCGCAACAGTTTTATTTACTGACTCATGAAAAAATCACTTTTTTCATATATCTCAATTTAAACCTCCAGTTCTGGGAACACCATTACCCGTGCTTAGGACTTTATTGAGGCCCAAGTTATGAGTTCAAGTGTTACTGAGTTCCTTGATACCACAACCAGTTATACTAAAACAGTAGGAAAAATCTGGTCACTGATGGGCTGGACAAAGCCACCATACTCACTAAATCTCAGTAATGATATGATAAAGAACTCTGGGACCAATTTATAATTTGGCAGACGAGTGAACCCCATCAGGGCGATGCAGTCGTCTTCACCCTCATCAAACTATGGGCCACCCTGACAAAATGCAGCATTACATTTATGATGAAAGTACTACCCCCATTCATGCAGAAGAACTTTCATCAGAAATGCTCCATCAGAGCTGCAGAAATCTTTAGATTGAGTGGGTAGTCTGCTGCAGGATGGCAGAGGTAGATCTTCCTTCATGCTAGTCACTGAGGTGAACCACCCACAATGGTCTATATTTAGGTCCCTTAATCTTGAATGCTTTTCTTACAATGAACTAGTCTGCTATATTATTGGGCTTGATGCTTAGATCATTTTCTAACCTCAAAATTCCAGTTGTGAGCCCAGTCACTGTACATTGAGCCTTTCAGGCATCTGACAATGTTTTGTCGAGTCTAGCCATAGTAAACAATGTTTGTCATAGAATCCATGAGAAATAACATATGCATATCATTTTTACATTATCACACCAAACCATTTTGAATAGCATCATGATAAATGTCCAAGTTCTTTTTCACTCTAGGCATCCATGTTTGACAGGAAGTTGTGGGCTTTCAGACAAATAACCATCATTAAAATATGTTTTTCATAATTCACATACTTGTTGTCTCTCAGTACGCTACGGATGTACATTTTCTGTAGTTCTGTTGTAATTTCAGTGATAAATTCAATGAACTCAAGAAAATCAACTTCTCCATCGCCGTCCAAATCCAGATGAACTATTGCATCATCCTAAAATTAACAAAAATCACAATTATGACAAAGCATTATTATTGGCTTTGGGATAATATAATATTTTCTGATAGAGTTGAATGTTTTGGGTGTTTATTTACATAGCCATTAAAAAAACGGATTTCAATTGGCAAAGCATAGCTTACCAATATTTTACAGAGAAGCCTTTTCAATTTCGAACATGCCAACTAGCCTAAACTAGAGGCAACATAGTATCTAAAATATGACAAAATGACTAATCAAGCAACACTTTAAATGAAACAACAGTATTCTCTGTGCCAAGAATAACTTAATGTTCCATATAGATATTACGAGAAACATAAAGATGGCCACATATTCAAATCATGTTTATAGGTTTGACTTAATGACATCTGCGTTATACATGAACCCAAAAAGGATCGAAAGTGTTGCTATGTTGAATTACTTTGCAGTTGCCTACCGGTTTCTTACATTCTTATATTCCTATATTAATAAGCACCCCATTGGGTCTGGCTGAATCAATGCTTTTCAATTAGAGGTTGGTAGAGTGGGTGAACTGCTAAAAAATAGCGGTTCACCCACATCACAAACCCACAGTGCCCTCACCCCATTTAGATTCAGGGAAACCACAGCGTAACCACAGGCATTGCATCAGCTGGCTCCCCCGTCACTGAGCTACCGGATCACTATGACCATTGCGCTACCATATTTAGGATGGGGCCTCCATCTCTAGATCAAACAATGACCCCCAACATAGAGGCAAACAATTCTATATGCTTCAGAGCTATATTTATCATATAAACAAGCTGCTGCTTTGGTAGGTTGTTTTTTTTGTAAACAAATAACTTTGCCATGTGTACCAAACAACATAGTGGCTGCTTGGCAAAGTGATCTGGAACCAGAGCAACTATCACAAAGAAGGTTGTGTTCTAAAGGCTGTGAGATCCCTGCAAGTCATGCAGTGTCAATGCCTTTCTTGTCCTGGTGGGCTGCCATACCATCCTCCAGGGGATAAAGGACCCTGAAAGTGGCCTTGTACAGACAGTGCTTTGAGGCATCGGATTGCAGTCATTACTGTGTGATCCATATCAATGTAATATTAACAAATTTGATTTCCAAAAAGGGCTCAGTGTATTACTCCACCATCTCTTATTACAGTGATTTATACATACATAGGACTCAATATGCAGTTAAAAGTCATCACCTCTGTATATTGCTAAAAACGACAACATTCTGTTAAATACATCTTACATTGCTTATTTTATATCATGGAACATCCAGTGCTGTGGTTGCTTGGAGATATAAAGCATGTAAAGCTATCATCTCAGAAAGGAAGTTCACACCGGGCTCTGTTTCTTGCTCTCATGCTCACCACTTCACACTTAGATGCTAACCTCTTGTTCCACCACATTGCAGATTATCATTATTGCAAAATGCGTATTTCCGCCTCCGCTACCCCCACATTCTTAAGTGATGCATCTGCAGCTCTAATGCTAAGATATTCTCTAAAACGCCCCATAAATATTTAGGTCCCTGAGTGATTGGCTGTTGAATGGTATATTTTTCTATGCAGTGATTACATATAGTTAAATCTCCCAGCCATTCAAAGGTTGCGATTTGTTTTTATTTTATGTAGGTTTTGTAAAGTAAATCTGAATTATTTTTTATGTAACATGTGTGTTATATATCAAAAAGCAATCAAACCAACATGTGGAATACTTTATTGCGGTTGGACCAAGGTAGCCATTTGTGGCTCAATAACCAGCACATGGCCCACGAGCCACTTCTTCTGCTCCGACTCTGTAAAAGTGTTCGGTTAGTTGAGTATGGTAAGGAAAGCTTAAGACCAATATAGTTCTTGCTCGCAAGTAAAAGCCTATGCCAACTTTCAATTCAAATATGGTTCCAGAAATATGAAACAACCATCTCAGTTTGGTAACAGAATTTGTAACAAAAGCGGGTGTACTTTAGTTTTAAGACAGCTTATTTCATTAAGCTTAGAATTTGCACCATTAGAAACGTATCTATTCTTTAAGTGCCTAGTTTAGGGTCACTCACCTGATTCAAAATTCTGAATCTTAAAGACATGCAGGGCTCTGTCGCAAGGGGAAGTGCAGTCAGTGCTCTTCACCCCGAGCCCTGATCTCTTTGGGCCTCATCATGCTGTTGCAACGGTTTATTAAATAATAGCAATGCAGGTCTGACATTTTCTTTGTGCAGCTAGCAACACCACAAGGTAGTACTAAATGCGAGATTTCTCTTTCCCAAGCCTATTTTCCTAACTACGAAGTGCTCCTTGGGTTAGAAAACAAAGAGTGGCCCCGAAAAGTTTCACAAAATGATTAGCTTATAATGTTGCCAATAACATACAGGTGGGGAAACAGAATCTCTCATCTTCAGAAATCTATAACTCCAGGGGCGTGGCTTGGATGCCGACGGGAATGGCTGCTCCGCTGTGAGCTCCATTGCAGCACGGGAAACGTTTGTTTCATGTCACGGCAGAAACCCGCTGTTGACTCCCAAATGTGAGGCGACGTCCTGTGAAGCTGCCTACATCTGTTTTCCAACACGGTGAGAGGAGATCCACATTTGGCATTTATTTCACATCGCGTTTTCCTCAGGGAGTGCAGCCACCGTCTTGTTTTCATCGCAATGATGTTTCTCTCTTCAGTCATAAATACCAATGAGTTTTCAACCAAGTAAGCTGTGAAAATTTCATTGTTGGACTTCCTGCTTATGTTTATTATTCAAGTATAATGCTTTTACATGGCAGTTACTTTGCTTACATTTCTTCAGTGGTCCTCAAATAATTTGTATTGGTTTTTGGAATTGCTTTTGGAGTTTTTTCTCCCAAGATTGCCTCATTTACTCTTCTTGGTGACCATACTTTTTTGACATAAAGTACTATCCTATTTACTGGTCTGCTGTGTGCCTTATCAAGCCTTTTCAATATTCTGACTACGTATTCCTTTTATGCTATCTTGTGCATGGGGAGAACAAAACCTACTCGTCGCTCTACCAATAGTTCTTAATTTTTTGCGGTTGATTTCAACCCTTTTTGCGTTCTTCAAGAGAACATGGCAGCTTCCGACCAAGGTGCAGCATTAAATCTCCTGCCTTCAAGAATTTCACTTCCAAGTTCCAAAATGGCATCCAAACTACCAGGCTTGTCAACCCTCTCATCTGGAAAAAGGGTTAAAAAAGACCCACCTTCGCCAACTATATCTCCTCCTTCAATCTCTATGGAAACAATTCTTGAGGAGATGGGGTCTCTTAAACCTTACATGGAAGAGACCAATATTTGCCTTGAACAATTGGACTATAAATGGTCACATATGGAAAGCAGGGTTGTTCACTTAGAAAACAAAATGAACTCTTTTCACTCTGTTGCAGTTCACGTTCCTTCTATGCAATCCCAAATTTCACACCTTCAAAAGCAGGTTGAGAATCTTGAAAATTGCAACCAATGCAACAATCTACATATTTATGGATTGGTAGAGGTTCTTGAAGGTCCTAATCCTCTCTCCTTCTTTCAGTCATTTCTCCAAAAAAATCTTGATCTACCGGAATCTCCACCATTAAACATTCAGGGAGCTCATCGTTTAGGTCTTGTGTCACATTCTGCGTCTTCATCCAATAAACCAAGAGGAGTTATTTTGTATTTTCTAGAATACACAGACTTGTTGAAGGTCCTGCAAGCAGTCAAGGTCAAGGGTAGAGTCTCCTGGCACGGATTCACCCTTTTCATTGCTCAGGACTATGCCAAGGCAACAGCGGATCGCTGGAAGAAATTATTGAACATGAGGCCACCACCGAGAAATCTTAACGCCAGATTCGGTCATATCCATCCTTGCATGTTTAAAGTCACCTATAAGAACAAGACCACGACCTATGAGGACCCTTGTCTTCTTCAACGATTTTGAGTAGGCCTGGGAGGCAAATTCCGTTCCGCTCGCGGAATTTGCGGAATTTGCGTAATTTCGCGTTCCGCGGAGAACGCGAAATTGCTCAAAAGTCTGCTTTCCGCGATTTCGCGAAATTTTTGCTTGTTCGCGTTCTCAAAATGCATGTTCGCGAGATATTTCTCCTCGAGCACGCAAACAGCAATTGCGAACAGGAAAAAAGCATCGCGAACAAGCAATTCCGCGTGTTCGCGGAATTTCTGCGTGTTCGCGGAGATTTTACCGTTTCGCGGAGATTTGCATAACGCAATTACGCAAATTCCGCCCACCCCTAATTTTGAGACAACTGCAGGCTAGAAGATATGGAAGTTTCTCGACCTACTGTCTAATTTAACTTCAATAATTCTTGTTAATATGTCATACATTCTTGGTTATATGTTTTATATGTTTTTTATATTGTGGCATCAGTATTTTTATAACAGATTTCTTCTTCCTCTTTTTCTCAGGTAATGCCTTTTTCATGAGTCGTACATGTGACGTCTCTTACATTCTTGATGATATTTCTCCTTCCTCCCGTGCACGTGTCAGAGAATTCCAGTTGTTGTACTGTTTCCCTTATGTGGCTCCACCACCCTCGAAGTTTGTGTGTCTTTCCTGGTATTTTATTTTTTATATTTTTTGTATGGGTTTTGTTTTTCTTTAGTTTTTCTCTTTTTTCGTGTTTTCATGCTCCTCTTCTACTTTCTTTTTACGGAAAGCATTTATCAATTTCTTGTTTATTTTTAGTTCTCTGTTTTAACTTTCCTCTGCATATCCACTCTTCCTTTTATATCTTTCTGTCTTCTTTTCTCCTCTTTTTTCTCTCTTTTTCTCTAATCTCAAGTTATACCTCCTATGCAATTTATTCTGATAAGGTATTACATTTTCAGGTCTAGTCTGTAATATTTTTTGCTGTTCAGTTATATAGTTTTCACAGAAAGTCAGTTATTGCTACCTGTTATATATTCTATAAATTAATTTTCATTTTTATAAATGACTTTAAGATTTATCTCATGGAATGTGAAGGGTTTAGGGTCCCCTATAAAATGTCAAAGAGTTTTGTCTCACATTGGCAACTTAAAAGGTGATATTGTTCTATTGCAAGAAATCCATCTTTCAGACAAAGAAGTGGCTAAACTGATAAGACAATGGGCTGGTCATGTTTCCCCATCTCTGGGCTCAGGGAAACATAATGGTGTAGATATTCTATGCCATAAATGCCTTGCTATACAAATTGTTTCACAAGATGTTGATGGTGAAGGAAGATGGGTTTCAGTCTCCTTACTTATTGATGCATTTTCTCTCACTATTATTAGTCTGTATGCACCTACTATTCCAGATAATTCCTTTTGGCCAGGGGTGTTATCCAAGTTGATGACTTATACTGATGAGTATTTGATTGTTGGAGGTTATTGTAATATGGTTATTGATCTCATCATAGATAGACGCTTCAAATCAAGATTTCTATCGTCACAAATTCATTCTCAGTTCAAGTCGATATTATCCCAACGATCTCCTATTGATGTCTGGAGATGTGCAATTGAACACATCAGGAATACACTTTCTTTTCTCCTGTACATTCTTCCCAATCACACATAGATTATATTTTTATTTCTAACGCTCTAGCACAGCACGTCATTTACTCTGATATAGGATCCATTTTGATTTCTGACCACGCACCAGTCACCTTGGATTTGGATCTTCTTCCTCCCTCCCAGAGAATTAAGCGGTGTTGATTTAACCATTCTCTCCTCTTGGATTTGCAATTTACACATACCTTTCTACAATTTTCTAACACTTTTTTCAAAGAAAATGAATCCCTTGACATATCCCCTCAAGTTATCTGGGATACTTTTAAAGCCGTTTCTAGAGATTTCATTATTAATTTTGTTTCACAGAAACGGAAATCTACCTCTACAAAGTTTAAAGTACTTAATACGTGTATTAAGCAATTGGAGCATTCTTTTTAAAATTCTCACTCAGAACAAATCTTAAATGACTTAGTATCTGCTACATTCGAGTTTAATAAACTTTCCACAGAATGTGCCAATGCTAATCTACTTAAATCTAGTGCGAAATACTATGGGGGTCAAAATAAAGCAGGGAAACTTCTTGCCAGTTATCCTAAAATCAAAAAAGAACTTACAAAAATTGATTCTATTCTAACCTCTACTAATCAGCATGTACACAAAAATAAGGAGATACTTCTGGAAATGACAAAATTTTGTCAAGCTATACACTCCGGAATCTCAGTTTAATCTCCATGATCCTCTTCACTATTTATCATCCATTCTTCTGCCTTCACGTCAGGACATTGATTATTCCATGTTAGAGAGGGATATCCTAATCCAGGATATTTCTCATGCTATTCACTTCATTTAGCGCGGCAAAGCTCCCGGACCTGATGGTTTTACCATTGAATTTGATTCTAATTTTTTCTCACTTTTGTTACCCTAACTACAAAAACTCTTCCATTATTTATTTTCTTCTCAGACATCAGGTGGCTCCTTTCAAGAGTCTCCCTCCTAAAGATAATAATGACCTAAGGTTGTGTAAAAATTATCGTCCTATTTCCCTTATTAATCTAGATTATAAAATGTGCGCAAAAATATTAACTCTTCGTTTGAATAAATTATCACCCCAGTTACTAGGGAGAGAACAATGTGTTTTCAAAAAGGGTAGGCATATGTCAGATAATATTCAACTATTTTTTTATGTGCTTAATAAAACCAAATCCTATAAATGTTCTCTGGCATATATTTCTTTGGACGCTGAAAAAGTGTTTGATAGAGTTAGTTGGTCTTTCATTTTTTCCACGCTTTCCTGGTTCGGTTTTGGTCCTAAATCTATTAATTAAGTTTCTTTGTTATACTCCTCCCCTAAATCATCTATTTTGGTTAATGGCCCTATGTCTCCTTTTTTCCCTCTTCATAGAGGTGTTCGACAAGTTGTCCGCTCTCCCCTTTTATACTTGCTTTGGAACCGTTTTTAATAAGGATTCGCTCTAACTCACAGATTACAGGGTTTACTTATGGGTACACTCAGATCAAAAATTCTTTTTATGCTGATGATATTTTGCTTTTTATCTCAAACCAGCAAACTTCATTATCATCCTTTTTATTAGAAGTAGATCAGTTTGCGTCTGTCTCGGGCTTTAAACTAAATGAAGATAAGTGTGAAATCCTCCCTCTAAACAAATTATGTTTTCATGCGGATTTTAATTCATCTTCCTTTCATTGGAATCAAGATAAAATGAAATATTTATGTCTATGGTTCTTTAATACAGTTAAAGATACTGTAGCCCTTAATTTGAAATCTCTTCATTCAATTCTTCTTACACACACATCGCATTGGAATCCTTTGTTGTTATCCTCGTGGGGCCACCTTGACACTATAAAAATGATGTTAGTGCCCGTTAAATTGTTTTATATCTCAAATATGCCAATTAATATTCCACAGTCCCAATACAAAAAGATATATTTTGTTTTATCTCGTTTTTTATGGAATAATACAAAATCTAGGATGTCACTTATTAAACTTCTGAAGCATCTGCGTGGAGTTAATTTTCCAGATTTCATTTAGCCTTCTGTCTTAAACAAACATCGCTTTTATTACAAGAAAACAACTCTATACTTTATCCTTTATTGACAGAACTTGAAAAAATTTCTTGGCATCCTTTTACACTCAAGGAGTGTTTGTCTTTTACCTCAAGACCTTCATCCTTATCTCTCCCTTACCATTTCAAATAGTGCAGTCGCTGTTCTCCTTTCCGGACTCATATGCAATTAAATACCACTTGCTTATTTCTGCAACTCAATCGTCTTATAACAAACTCTCTCTTGATCAAATAATCTCTCCCTCTCCTCCTCCTATGCAGAATTTATTGGACGCATTGCCTTCTGCATCTGAAATATATAAATATCTTACTCTTGTTCCGGAAGATAGAGTTAAGTCAGAGGTAGAGACTCTTTAGGAAACTGATCTGCTAGCTACTTTCTCTAGTCCAATTTGGAATAAAGTTTGGGTTAAAATACAAAATCGTCTAGAGCAGCTAATGCAACTCAAACTTTATTCTTTATTTATAACTGCCTTTTGATCACCTGTGCTACACTACATAAAATTGATTCTGCTGTATCTTTCAATTGTTGGTCTTGTTCTCAACCTTCAGCGGATCTTAAACACATGCTTTTTGAATGCCCTATTATTTATAATGTTTGGTTTAAAGTTTGGCAAAAAATAAATTCTATTTTCAATACGCAAGCCCCATTTAATTTATTAACATTTTTCTAGGTAGTATTTCCGATTATTGGAATTCCAAATCCAAACATTTTCATATAATAGATTTAGGGCCAGATGTACGACCGTTTTTGCATGCGCAAACGGGTTTGCACACCCGTTTGCGCATGCAAAAACCTGTTGGGCCATGTACAAAGCCTATTTAGCAAGTCACAATTTTTTTGCAACTCGCTAAATAGCTTTTGCGACTCGTTATTAGGAAGGGGCGTCCCCTTCCTAATAGTAATCGCAAGCCCATGTATGAATGTTTTGCGACCGCATTTGTGGAAGCAAAACACTTGCAAATTACCACCCTCTTCAAGAGGGTGGTAATGCACTTGCAAAAGGGAAGGGCTCCCCGGGGGACCTCTTCCCCTTTGCAAATGCAGGGGAAAGTAGTTTTTTAAGGGCAGCCAGTGGTCCCAGAGACCAAGACCTTCCCTTAAAAAATGAAATGAAAACGTTTCATTGCTTTTTTTAAAATGCATCCCGTTTTCCTATAAGGTAAACGGGCTGCATTAAAAAAAAAAAAATGCTTCATTTAAAAGCAGTCCCAGACATGGTGGTCTGCTGAGCCGAGCAGGCCACCATACCTGGGAGGGCCTGCCATTCCCAATGGGTTTGCAAATTGAGAGATGCTCATGAATATTGATGATCCTCGCAATTTGCGACCCCATTGGGTATCGCAAACAGTGTTGAAAACACTGTTGTTAATGCAATATAGCGCCTCGCAAAAAGCTCGCAATTTGCAAGGCGCTATTTTGTGCGTCGTACATCTGGCCCTTACTTCTGGCTGTTGCCTTTCAACAAATTACGAAATCCTGGAAGGACACTTCTCAGGTGTTTTTTCAGGCTTGGTGGTATGGAGTGTGTTACAACCACAGACCACGTTTAACCAATTGCTTTTGCTATTAAAGGAGATCTCTTGTGGCTGCCCATAACTACCTTTTTAAACAAAACTGCCCGCATTTCACAGTTACACGCTCCTAGAATTAAAGAAGTGCCTAAACCTCCATGACTTATTTTAAAGTAATAAAAATAGTTTATTTGTTTCATACCATTTAAATCTCATTTACAAATGTTTACAGGTTCCTATTGGTTTGATATATTTTCTCCTAATGTTGTTAATATATTGCATAGTTGAGATAAAATAACTAATGATACCAGCATACCATTACTGCCCCCCGATGTAGATCTCATTTAAAGTTATTGATATTGCGATTATTGTGTCCAGGAATACAACATTATTAATTTTATGGGGTACATTTTGGTTGACTGTTTTCTTTTTTGTGAAAAAGACAAATGGACATGTTTGTGGCCTTTATTATAAGATGAACTTTTAGTGAAATAAATAGATGTATATGAAATATGGCGGAGACATTCTAAGACCTCTAACCATACAATTTTTTTGGCAATACCTTCACATGAAAATTACCCTCAAGCACCACCTATGCTTTATTGTTTTTCTTCGTTGATTTTATACAGATTTATTGAAAGTGGAAATAACACAAGAGACACATATATGGAGATGTATTTGTATGGGGTGGTATGATTCTGAGATTTGTCAATAACTCTTGTTGAGTATTTCTCTTAAAAGATGCTGCAATGAAAGCTGGGAGTCTTGGTAGGTATTGGACGATAGAGGTTTGGAGGCATCACAGGGACGGTGGGACCGAGGATGGTATTCAGAAAAAGAAACACTATTGTTATTGCCCTTCAAATCTATCTAATTGTTGAGGCCTTTGTTTGTGACCTAAAACAGCTTCAGGATCACTGCCAATAAATAGATGTTGACTTGAGCACATGCCATTGAAATTGTGCCACCTCAGGGTTGCAGGCATTAATCTCAAAGAAACAGTTCACAAGGCTGAATGTGTGCTACTACAGTGATGTATGTAACATGCAGGTCAAGGCTTCAGTGCAAATAAGATAGTTTGTTGAGCTAATGCACTTGCAGTAAAAATGTATTTGTGTGGATTTCTGTGTGTGTGCCAATATAAGCAAACATAACGTTAACGTTAAGGGTCTCTTTATTTAGTGAATTGATGTAGTTTAAACCTAACAACATTGTGCCCAAGTAAACCAAATCCAGTTTGTTGTCAGGTATTACTTTAACAGTAATTAATTGAGATACCAGGTTCAGGTGGATTGATGGCTTGAATGAAGATTCTAAGGCCCAAGTGTACTAACGGTTTATGTCAGTGCTTGCACAACTTAATAACACCATGCACTGCAAACTGTAGGGATGCTCAACGTTTGCGTGACAGTTGATCCTCGTGCAGGACCAAAACCACCCATAGGTTTAAAACTATTACGAAGCTTACATTCTAAGGGGCAGATTTACAAGACCCTTGCGCCACTTTTGCGTCACTTTTAACATGGGAAAAGTGACGCAAAAGTGGCGCAAGGAGCTTGTAAATCTGCCCCTAAATACTTTACACTAAGGCGAACTCCGACTTTATTACAAACAGTCTATCATATTTGCAAAGAATGGGAAAGACAAGGATAAAGTAAAAAAGTATACACATAGAGAGGCAATGAAGATGCTCAATGAGCTTTTAGTAAGAGGAAATCTTCGTGTCATTGAATTTGAGCCCTCTTGGTCCTAGGAAGAAGAAACAATCTAACTCCTGACTGGTCAAAGATAGATTCTGCTGCTGGTAATGGAGAGGTGAGGGGCACTGACAGTGACTCTTTTCCAAGGTAGACGATGAAACATCTACATGCATATACTCAATTGTATATAATGCACATAGCAATGTTTAATGAAAGTGATAGCCATAGAAAAATGATAATGTAGGATTATTTTCAGGCCACAACATGCAGCTTTAAAAAAACACAATGGGACTCTAGCTGAGGAGCATAGAGCTCCAGCCTGAAATGTATTATAAGAATATGGTAAGCTCTCCTGGGGTCAAGGATTTAATGATCCAGGAGTCTTACTGTTTTTTTATGTTGCAGGAGGACTGCTGCACTCTCTACTGCCACCCCCACCATTACAAAAAAGCTTGGTGGTGCCATTGGCCCTTCTATGGGCACCACCAGGATCCCAAAATATTTTTTTAAAGTCCTCGCAGAGCATTATGTGGCACTCGATTCTGGAGCAGTGAATAGTGAATGAGCATCTCCTGATTTTCATTTATTAATCTTTCATTATGTTTTTTTTTTCTGTTTGGATGTTCTGGTGGCCACCTTGTACACCCACTTGTTTAAATGTTTGTTGGGTGCCTTAAGGAGAGCCCCAGGACCTCAGTGGACCCACCAGCTACCTAAAACTGCCCCATGTGCTACACAGGAACAGGCAACATATTTTTGTTATACTTTTTTTATTACACGGGGGTGCCCTGAGGCCCACACGGAACACCCGACAACATTTTTTAATGTCGTGGAGCTTCAGTGCTCCAGTGGCCCCTATGGTTCCCTACAATCAGCCCCATTCTAAGGGGCTGCTCAGGAGCTGTGTTGGACCTTGCCCTTTTTGCAGGGTTATCCCCAAACCTTTTGCCTTTCCTCCTATTCTTTTCTGATGTGTTTTGTTGGCTTTAGGACTTTGGACACTTTACCACTACTAATCAGTGTTAGAGAGCATATGCTCTCTGTCTAAATTGTATTGGTGATTGGTTTATCCATGTTTGGCATATTTGATTTACTAGTGAGTCTCTAGTAAAGTGCACCAGGTGTGCCCAGGGCCTGTAAATCAAATGCTGCTAGTGGGCCTGCAGCACAATTTAAAAGTACATCTTCGGTGAAGTTGGTTTTTAAGTTGTGTGTTTTGAAAATGCAACTATTAGAAAGGGGGCATTTTCCTGCTTAACCATTCTGTGCAACTGACTGTCTGTAGAATCCACATCTGGGTTAAGATGACAGTTGGGATTTTGTGCATTCACTCTAGAAAGTCACACAAAGGGAGCTGAGGTGTGCCTTCTATATACTGTTGGGCAGTCACCAGGCTGGTGGGTCTTCCTGACGTTCAGTGGTGGGAGGAGTAACACCAGACTAGGGCTGTGCCTGACCTCACACAAAGCTGTCTCCAACTCTGTGTGTGTGTAGAGCCAGGTCAGGGAAAAGCAGGGTCTTGCACATAACAAAGACTTTCCTTTGAAGTTTGCCTACTTTAAATGTAGAAAGGGGTACAAGTATTGGGCATCTGACACTCTCAAATCAGAACACTTCTGGATAGAGGACATTCTGCTGGGAAGAAGAGCTGGATGCTGTAGGAGGGACCTCCACTCTGCCTGTTGCTTTGTTGTGCTGGCCTGCTGCTTGCTGCTTGTGTCCTGGGAGTGAATGGTCTGGACTTTGCTTTCTGTATCCTGCTTCCAAGGTTCTCCAAGGGCTTGTGCATGCTTGCCTCCTGTTAGGAGGTATCAGGGACATCAAAGACTTCACATACCAGTGCCTTTTGAGAGTCCTGACCAAGTAGTGTCAAATCTCATTCATCGGCCCTTGGAAGTAGAATCTGGTGAACTGAAGGAGAAAATCCACACATCGACTCCCAGCATCTGTTTTTATTGACGCATCACTACAAACTTAGACGCATCACCACTATCAGCACAGGAGCATGGTTCCCGGTCACCGCAGGCCCCAGATTTCCATTGCAGTGCATCAGAAGAACTACCTCAGCATGAGTTTTGAGCACCCCATTACCAAAGTCCATGAGGCACCTCTCCAACTCCTGTGCACCACCTGCTTCATCTATGTGGAATCGACGCAGCGCGTCTGGATTTTCAACGCATTGTCCCTCGGTGCTGATTTTTTAATTGAAGTCTCCCAGCAGTAAGGAACTTATGCTGCACATCCACAGATCAATGCATTAGCTCCCCTTCAAGTAAGGAACTGACGCATCACCTCCCCTAACAGTAACGAACCGACCCATCACCTCCCCTGCGTAGTAGTAAGAAACTGACACATCACCTCACATGCCAGTAAGTACCCAATGCATCACCTCCCCTAGGAGTAAGGAATGGATGCATTGCTGTGCTTTTCAAGTGCTTCACCTCCTGTGCACATGTTTCATCACATCCAATGTACTTTGTGCTAAAAGAAACACATCGATTGATTTCTATGGATTGAACTTATTTAACCTCTGAAAAGTGATATATCTACTGTATGTTGGAATTTTGTCATTTGGTTTTGTTTTATTCATTTAAATATTGGCAATTTTTTGGAGTCCATTTTTGGAGTCCTGTTACTGTGTGTGTATGAACAAAGGCTTTACACATTGCCTCTGAGATAAGCCTGACTGCCCTTGCCAAGCTACTAAGGGGGATAACAGAGGTTGTCTTACTACAACCACCATTTCTAACAAGCAGGCACACCACACCCTTTTTTACTCTAGGGTGTGTATGTCTGTATGTATGTATATATATATATATATATATATATATAAGTCCTTTTAAGTCTGAACCCACCCTGATAAAGAAGAGAACCACATGCAAGACAGAATATGCTGTGTATGTGCTGGAGTGTCCTTGTGGACTGAAATATGTGGGTAGCACTAGGTTACCGGTCCACAAAAGGATACTCCAGCACATCAGGGCAATTACAGGAAAGGATCAGGCATATCCTGTCGCTAGACATTTTGAGCTATTACACGAGTGTAACCCCAAGTTTCTCCATTACTATGTTATTGACATGGTTCCACCAATGAAGCGTGGGGGTAACCGAGAGGGCAAATTACGCCTCTTGGAGACACGATACATCTTAGAGCTCAACACAAAAAATCCGGCTGGATTAAATGCTAGTGAGGACTTTTTTACCTGCTTATAGGACCAGTCAATTACTAAATTAATGGGTATTTTCATGACATGTTTGTGGGGAGTGATAACTTCAAATAATTAACAGTTCATAGATAGGGTTATCTGAAATCTGAGGAAATGAAAATGAAACACCTATTACCGGGAGTTGGTAATACCATATATGAATTTAGATCCCATACATCTTCCTTTAACTGTTTTTTAAACAAGGAAACTAACTGGTTTTGAACATATATCTTTTTTAGAGGAAGGATTTCATCCTTTTGCACTATTTTTGCACTATTTTGCACAAACTTTTTGAGTGGTTTGTTTAAATTGTGGTTGTAACAAAGGAGTTATTGGCTATAATAACAACGGCCCACTTGGGCGGTATTAAACTCATTTTTCATTTATTTCATTGAATGGAAAAGGATAGCCAGTCACTGAGGGGAATGTCAGCTATATATTGACCAAGAATTTTAGAATAGTAATACAGGGAGGTGTATTTGACACCCTAAATAAATGTCGCAAACAAAGATTTTTGTGAATATTGTAAATAATCTCAATAACAAATACACAGTAACATAGGAAAATCTGTTTTTAGATATATTCAGGTTTTAAAGATTTATATATTTTTGTATGTATTTATTCTATGTATTTATATAATGATTGATCTTACTGTGTATATACGTCGACATGTTGTAGTATTTCTTCTATGTCAAACAGGCTGCAATGACACCTGAAACTCATTTCCTGTTTACCACTTTAAATACCACTCGTACCGTCAGCAATGTGTCATGTGATCAAGACCCGAGTGGGGGTCGAAACGCGTTATGGCGGACAGGCTGGGCAACCAATAAAGCACTTTTGATTGGCACTAATCGTTTGGGTCCGCTTCTCGTCTCTGTGTTCGAGCGAAGCACTGGCAGTGGCGTTTTTTCATTCATATATATATATATATATATATATATATTATCTACTGGCGGTCGCCAGTAGATAGTTATAGTTAGGATCGTGTTTCCATAGGAAATCCGCAACATTCTATTTGGAATAACTTTGGCGCCGATTGACGAATCCTCGCGAAATTTTCAAAATAGGTGGGGCGCTCCGCTCCTTCCCTGAAAGTCTCGGGGGGATTCGTCAAGCGGGGGCTGAGAAAAAGGGGGGGTCCCAAAACGCGTTTTCCCCATGCATTTTTCCATAGGACCTTTAGTCCAAGCTACAGCCCGAACGGCTGAACAGAATTACTTGAAATTTGGCAGAGAGGTAGTCCTCAGGTCAGGGGTGTGCCTTTTGCAGGTCTGGTGTAAATCTGTTCAGTATTTCCTGAGCAAATAGCATTTAAAAGCATATACATATCTATAAGCGCGCACCGTGCGCGTACGGTAAAACTTACCGTACGCGCACGCTGCCGTGCGCGAGCGTGATTCTGATTGGTTGTTAGATCTTAGTAAACATTCTAATCGGTTGAAACCAGGAAGTGTCGGCCGCCATTTTGTCTCTCGCAGTCTGAGGGGGTGAAAAACAAAGGTGGAGAACATGAAAAGGGGGCAGGGTGGACAGTTCCTGACCCCCTAGCCTTTGTCAGGGGGTCCCAGAAGGACCCCCAAGGGCCAAAATTTCCTTTAATTTTTTTGCGAAAAATCGCGGAGTACGCGTAGCGTGCACGTACGATAGAAACGGAAAAATTCCGTAAACTGCGTAACGTGGGCGCGCGCACGGTGCGCGAAGCGCACCGTGCGCGTACGGTACGCGCACGGTGAAAAACCTTAAAAAAAAATAAAATACATAACTTAGCATTTGAAAAACCGTACAAATTCACTGAAAAAACCATAGGTTTCACACACGTTATAGTTAGGAATTAGCATTTAAAAAACCTTGCAAATTCACTTACAAAACCATAGGTTTCACACATGGTATAGTTAGCTGGACATTTCACTTGTGAAAAACCATTGAAATTCCCCCGTTATAGTTAGTGCAGGCAACTATAACTCACGCGACCGCAATCCTCTGCTGATGACGTCAGATATGACATCACTGATGACATATGTGTCTTTCTGAAAAAAAAATATTTGTAATATATGTATAGCTAAAAATTAATGGAAGAAGACATGGGTAAATAAGTGTCTAAATACAGTGATGTAATATCTGACGTCATCAGCAGAGGATTGCGGTCGCGTGAGTTATAGTTGCCTGCACTAACTATAACGGGGGAATTTCAATGGTTTTTCACGAGTGAAATGTCCAGCTAACTATAACATGTGTGAAACCTATGGTTTTTTAAGTGAATTTGCAAGGTTTTTTAAATGCTAATTCCTAACTATAACGTGTGTGGAAACTATGGTTTTTTCAGTGAATATATATATATATATATATATTTGTATATATATATATATATTCACTGAAAAAAACATAGGTTTCAGGGGCGTTATAGTTAGCTGGACTTTTCACTTGTACAAAACCATTGAAATTCCCCCGTTATAGTTAGTTCAGCTAACTATAACTCGCGCGCCCGCAATGCACTGCTGATGACGTCACATATTACATCACACATGACATGGTCAGTGACATCACTCATGACATCACTGATGACATCGCTGATGACATCATCCAGTGAATGTGTGTTTTTCTGAAAATTAGATATGTTTTATATATGTATATCTCAAGGTCGATGGAAGAATAAATGGGTATATAAGTGTCTAAATGGATGATTGTTTTTGAAAAATTGATTGTATAACTGACTGATTAAGTGTATCTTAGTGAATACATGGCTTAGTGAGTAATGTTTAAATATGTAAATATCTGTATAAGTCTCTCACTTTGTGTATAAGTGGCTACATGGGTTGGTGAGTAGCTACATGAGTGTCTATATAGGTTATTAGTTGGTTTTTTGAGTATCAGTATGAGTGTCTGAGTGTCTGTATGGTTCGGTGGGGGGTATTACGTAGTGCATAGGTGCATGAATGAGTGACTCACTGTTTGTATGTGTTGAAGACAGCATGAGTGCAGGACTGTATGGGTGGATGAGTGTGTGCATGGGTGTGTTAGTGAGTGAATGACTGTCTCAATAGTGTCTTTATGAGAAACTACATATGTTTTAAACTAGTATATGTAGCTATTGGTGTACATAAGTGAGTATATGTGAGAGTGAGAGATTGAAAGAGTTCCTGTATGAATAAGTATGTGTTTCTATAAGTGATTGTTTAAAAGACTAAGTATGTGTACGTTTCTGTAGAAGTAAGTGTGGTGGTGTGTGTATAACTGTATATGCAAGTAAATGGATGTTTGATTCTTTATTAGCATGAGCGACTATGTGTGTGAGTAACTCTATGGATGAGTGGCGTTGTGTAACAGGATGTATAGGTGTATGAGTACATATGATGAGTGAGTACATGTATGAGTGACTGTATAGGACGGTTGGTGAATGAGTGGATGTGTATGTGGATCTTAGAATTACTGAATAGGTTGTTGTAATTGGTATTGGTATGTCCATTGTTTTGAAAATTTTAGTTTCTATTTTTGAATGTGTGTAGCAAAGGTTATATTAGGGGGAGAGGAGGTCTGCCACTCTATCACAAGGATGATGTCATCAGTGATGTCATTTGAGATGTCATCAGTGATGTCATGAGTGATGTCACTGACCATGTCATGAGTGATGTAATATGTGACGTCATCAGCAGTGCATTGCGGGCGCGCGAGTTATAGTTAGCTGAACTAACTATAACGGGGGAATTTCAATGGTTTTGTACGAGTGAAAAGTCCAGCTAACTATAACGCCCCTGAAACCTATGGTTTTTTCAGTGAATTTCTAAGGTTTTTTAAGTGCTAATTCCTAACTATAACGTGCCTGAAACCTATGTTTTTTTCAGTGAATTTCAAAGGTTTTTTAGATGCTATTTTCGAACTATGCCTACAGAGATAGGACATGTGAAGAAAGAAGAAAAAACGCACAGAAAGAAAAAAAAGAAATGCAGAAAGAAGCAACAGAAGTCCTCAAAGACGAAGAAAAGTGCAGGAAGAAGGATAACGTGCTGAAAGAACAAACAGAAGAGCAGAAAGAAGCCTTGTTGCAAAATCATCCTGTACCCTCAACTTTTTCAGACGGATACTGGTGGTAACTGAGTCTGACTAACCAGTCCTAGAGCCAGTGCTATGTTAAAAGACACTCAGAATACAGTGAAAACATCTACATACACTAGGGAACACTATGCGTTGGGGTCCCCCTGTGATTAGCATGACCTCCTCTGTAAGCCCCTAGTATATAATAGGGCAGGGGATTAAAACTACCTCTTAAAATACACCACAGGGCGTGTTTGCACACGTCACCTCAGGCCCCGTCCCCTCCCTTCCCCACTGTGTAAACACGCCCTGTGGCCGTTTGAAGTTGGGAGATTAAGTCCCCTTGAATCCTGAGGGTCTCTAGAGTCCAACTAGACCACTAGGTACCTCCAGTAAGCGCCACAGAGCTGCGTTGCAGAGAGATGTAAAAAGGGGCACGGCCTAGACCACCTCTCTGCAACGAAGCGCAGTGGCGCTTACTGGAAGCACCTGGTGGGCTGGTTGGCCCCCAGGGTCCCTCAGGATTGAAGGGAAATTATTTCCCCAACTTAAAACGCACCACAGGGCTTGTTTGCACACGTTAACTCAGGCCCCGTCCGCTCCCTTCACCACTGTGTAAACACGCTCTGTGGCCGTTTTTAGTTGGGAGATTAGGTTCCTTTGAATTCTGAGGGTCCCTAGGGTCCAACTAGCCCACTAGGTACCTCCAGTAAGCGCCACAGAGCTGTGTTGCAGAGAGGTGTTAAAAATGGCACGGCCTGGACCACCTCTCTGCAACGCATCTTAGTGGCGCTTACTGGAAGCACCTGGTGGGCTAGTTGGCCCCAAGGGTCCCTCAGGATTGAAAGGGAATTATTTCCCCAACTTAAAACGCGCCACAGGGCGTGTTTGCACATGTCACCTCAGGCCCCGTCCCCTCCCTTCACCACTGTGTAAACGCGCCCTGTGGCCGTTCTAAGTTGAGAGATTAAGTCCCCTTGAATCCTAAGGGTCCCTAGGGTCAAACTAGCCCACTAGGTACCTCCAGTAAGCGCCACAGAGCTGCGTTGCATAGAGGTGTAAAAAGGAGCGTGGCCTCAGAAGACCTGTCTGCAACGCAGCTCCCTGGCGCATACTGGAGATACCTGTTGGGCTAGTTGGCCCTCAGGGACCCTCAGTATTGAAGGGGAATTATTTCCCCAACTTAAAACGCGCCGTAGGGCGTGTTTGCACACGTCACCTCAGACCCCATCCCCTCCCTTCCCCACTGTGTAAATACGCCCTGTGGCCATTTTTTAAGTTGGGAGATTAAGTCCCCTTGAATCCTGAGGGTCCCTAGGGGCAAAATCGCCCACTAGGTACGTCCAGTAAGCGCCATTGCAGAGAGGTGTAAAAAGGGGCACGGCCTGCACCACCTCTCTGCAACGCAGAGCAGTGGCGCTTACTGGAAGCACCTGGTGGGCTAGTTGGCCCCAAGGGTCCCTCAGGATTGAAAGGGAATTATTTCCCCAACTTAAAACGCGCCACAGGGCGTGTTTGCACATGTCACCTCAGGTCCCGTCCCCTCCCTTCACCACTGTGTAAACGCGCCCTTTGGCCATTCTAAGTTGAGAGATTAAGTCCCCTTGAATCCTAAGGGTCCCTAGGGTCAAACTAGCCCACTAGGTACCTCCAGTAAGCGCCACAGAGCTGCGTTGCAGAGAGATGTAAAAAGGGGCACGGCCTAGACCACCTCTCTGCAACGAAGCGCAGTGGCGCTTACTGGAAGCACCTGGTGGGCTGGTTGGCCCCCAGGGTCCCTCAGGATTGAAGGGAAATTATTTCCCCAACTTAAAACGCACCACAGGACTTGTTTGCACACGTTAACTCAGGCCCCGTCCGCTCCCTTCACCACTGTGTAAACACGCCCTGTGGCCGTTTTTAGTTGGGAGATTAGGTTCCTTTGAATCCTGAGGGTCCCTAGGGTCCAACTAGCCCACTAGGTACCTCCAGTAAGCGCCACAGAGCTGTGTTGCAGAGAGGTGTTAAAAATGGCACGGCCTGGACCACCTCTCTGCAACGCAGCTTAGTGGCGCTTACTGGAAGCACCTGGTGGGCTAGTTGGCCCCAAGGGTCCCTCAGGATTGAAAGGGAATTATTTCCCCAACTTAAAACGCGCCACAGGGCGTGTTTGCACATGTCACCTCAGGCCCCGTCCCCTCCCTTCACCACTGTGTAAACGCGCCCTGTGGCCGTTCTAAGTTGAGAGATTAAGTCCCCTTGAATCCTAAGGGTCCCTAGGGTCAAACTAGCCCACTAGGTACCTCCAGTAAGCGCCACAGAGCTGCGTTGCATAGAGGTGTAAAAAGGAGCGTGGCCTCAGAAGACCTGTCTGCAACGCAGCTCCCTGGCGCATACTGGAGATACCTGTTGGGCTAGTTGGCCCTCAGGGACCCTCAGTATTGAAGGGGAATTATTTCCCCAACTTAAAGCTGGCCAGGGGGTGCGTTTGCAGAGTGCTGCAAGGAGGGGGCGAGGCCTCCGGCGCGATGCCGGTCTTTTATTTATTTTATTATTTTAAGAAGGAGGGCTGTGTGTCCCCCTTCTTTTTCTAATTTATTGGCCCTGGGGACCCCATCCCCCAGGACCTGCACCCTAATGTTTTTTGTTGAAAAAAATTAATTTGGCCCTCCCAAGGCCTTAATCAGCCCCGGGGACCCCAACCCCCGGGTCATGGCCTTTTTCTTTTTAATTCTTTAGGAGGGGGGCTGCGTTGCCCCCCTCCTCAGGCCACTTATGGCCCCGGGGACCCCATCCCCCGGGGCCGGCCTTTGTTTTTTATTATTTTTAAAAAATATATATTTATAGAAACACCTATGACATGCTGTACAAACCGTATGTACCTATCACCATGACGATTTGCGTGATATTCATTAAAACGCGACTATGCATACAATGAATCCACGTGGAATGTATTTACACCGCTAGTGAAGCTCTGACGTGTCTGGCGCCCTACCCTGCCTAATCCCGGCGCCCCCGCCGGTGGGTACTCTCCAAGTAGACACCCTTGTTGTTTATTTATACAAAGATGGGTAGCTATTGACGGGCACATTTAATACACACGCACACCAAGCCATTCAAAGGGGATTCGACAAAAATTCGACCAAACTATGCAAGAAACCCCCCTCACGGTTAATAAAACACACATCCACCGCCGGATGTGTAATACTTTTTATTTTACTCTCTGGAAAGGAGACGAACCTCACTTGAGAGTCACAGCGTGCTCCTGGCTGAGCCCAATGCTGTGTTACATCCACCAGTGCCCACCGAGTGCCACACACCTCTGTGTTGTATTCCACCAGCTAGTGCGTATGCTATGACACTCTCTAGCCCATGTGCACTGTAATATCACCCCGTGAATATGTCATGCCACACTTGCCTTCGCACGGGTTATATTGCTCCATCTAACGTGCCTTCCTCGATGCCTATGTTTAACGGACAGCGCTCTGCCATACATATTACAATCTGGGATCCATATCTTTGTCACTGTGCATATGCAATGTTACACTCCCCAGCGCATATTTTATATTACAACTTTAGAGACTAGTTAGGTTACACAACACTGCCCTGTGCATATTACACTCCAAGGCGCATAACGCATAGCACGCGTTAGTGCCTGTGCTATCTCGCGCTCTCCAATTAATCTGTCATTGCGCACAATGTATTGCATATTATATTTCACGCCCCGGTTCATCTTATATCACACTTTTTGGTGCATAGTTTATACCATATACTATATCTTGTTTTCATTTTCAATCGTGCTCTCAGGACTATGTTCTATATAACACTGCGTCCACCTACCCTTTTCACGTGCATTACATTTTGCGATGGGGGGTGGAGGGTCAGCGGGTGTTTCTCCCAAGGGAGCCTAGAGTCACAGTCACAAACGTCCTCTTTTTCCTGAATAAAAGTGTGATTATGCTGCATACTTGTTCATATTTTAAGTAGTTTGCACAGACACACATTTTAAAAACAATAAAGTTCCTAATACCCACCTTCTCTGAACAGTTAGCTTGCTGCCCCATCCACCTCCTCCCTATCCTCTGAATCCATGGACTAGCCTCCTCCCTCCTGCCATGCATGGTCTGATGTGCTGCCACTGCCCTCCATTTAGCATGATGTACCAGTCCACTACTCCTGCCCTCCATTGCCCAATTCTATGGCCCATCATTGACCTCCTGCTTAGCCTCTGTGCTTAGCTTGCTGCCCCTATTCTCCTTCCCCCTGCCCTCCGATGTCTTTGTGCATGCCC
The DNA here is from genome assembly GCF_964204655.1 of Triturus cristatus. NCBI lineage: Eukaryota > Metazoa > Chordata > Amphibia > Caudata > Salamandridae > Triturus > Triturus cristatus. The sequence continues at coordinate 183,799,798 of NC_140592.1, forward strand.
CTGCTCCATCCTTTTTGCCCACCATGTTCCATGGACCTGCCACTCCTATCTACTCTGAGTGTTATGTTGAGCTGCCACTCCCCTCCCACCTGCCTAGCATTGTCAGATGACTGCAACCTGTCCCTGCCACCTCCACCCTGCCTGTCCACATGCCATGCCCCGATCCCCTTCCTCCTGTCCTCCATGGTCCATTTTACTGCCACACCCTTCTGCCCTCCCTGGTCTGTTGTGCTGCAACTGCTCCTCCTGCCTGCCCCGCGCTGTCTGTTGTGAGGCCCCTTCCCCTGAACTCTCTTGTCTGTGCCCAGGTCCTGACCCTCCCTTCTATCCTCCATGGTCCTTTGTGCATGCCCCCGCACCCTCCTTCTTGTTCATCATAGCCATTGTGCTGCCACTAACCCTCCCGCTTGCCATGCATGGCCTTCTGTGCTGCCATGGCCCCTTCCACCTTCCCTGTGTCGTCAGCTAGCTGCCCCTGACCCCCTCCCACCTTCCCTCCATGGTCTGTGTGTATGCCATCATAGTCATATTGTTGCTCTCCATGGTGTGTCTTGTTTCAAGTGCCCATCCTGCCTGACCTCCATGGTCATCTTGCTGCTCCTGCCCTGCCCCCTTGCCCCCAGCCCTCTGTCTCCATGTGCAGACCCCTATTCCCTCCCTCCTGGCTTGTCTGTTCCATTGTAATGCCCCTGATCTGTCACTCCTGCCCTTTATGGTCTGTTATGCTGCAGCTTTCTCTCCTGTCAGTCCATTATGGTCAGCTAGCTACCATTGCCTCTTTCCCCTCTGTTCTCTGTTGTCCATGTGTATGGTCCTGTCCCCTCCCTATTGCTTTCTATGGATTGTTGTGCTGTACTCCCGTCCCGCATGCCCTGTGTGGTGTATTGTGCTGCTGCAAACCCTGATGCCTGCCCTGTAGGGTCAGTTTGGTGCACCTCTCCATGTCCCTCCTGCCCTCTGTTATCCGAGTCCATGTCCCTACCCCAATTCCTCCTGCCTACCATGATCCAATGTACCATACTTGCGAACATCTTGAACTTGGTAAGAGGGAGATTTTGAAAAAAAACTGGGGCATTGATTTTCCCCTTTGAGTTACATTGAAAAAGAGGAGATTGTAGACAGGAGACAGATCAAATAAAGCCCATTTGAGCTTAAAAACATTGGACGTTTCCTGGCTGAAATGGGTCTGTTGGCATGTATGGTTGTACTACCACTGCCTCTTCCTTCTGCCCACAATGGTCTATTATATTGCCACAGCCTCTCTTGCCATTCCTGTATTGTTGGTTTGTTGCCCCTGCCCCCCTTTCCACTGCCCTCCATAGTCTGTTGTGCTGCTACTGCCCTTCCTGCCTGCCCAGTGTGGTCAAATTGTTGCCTCTGCACTCTCCTACCTGCCTTCAATTTTCAGAGTCCGTGCTCTTGCCCTTGGCCTCTCAACAGTATCCCAATGAACAACTAGATTGCTAACATTCTATATTTATTACAAAAGTGTGGAACGCCTGACGTCATCTTGATGTAATCAAAACTGTAATACCTAGAGCATTTCCTTTAGAAATTACATATATGAGAGTGTCTTATTTGCATCAAAATTATGGTTAGTGCTCTAAAAAACAAAAATGAGGATATATTTTCTGAGTTTTTAAATAGCGACAAAGAACTTTTAAATTATTTGTAATCTTTATTTCTTTTATCCAGTTGACCACTTGATTAAATGTTGCACCTAGGGGAGAGGATGTGGTGTTACTTCCAGAGTTGCAGACTTTGCAACTGGGGAACCAGGTTGGAGTTTCTGCTTCAGCTCAACATTCTGTGATTCTGGTCAAAACACTTAATCTCCCCATGTCTACAACCAAAATGAATTTGATCTTGTGTGATGTAACCAATGCTCATGTAAAGCACTCCAATACCTGACAAGTCTGCACTATATAAAACTGCAAATACACAAAAAATGTGTTTTGCACACTTCTGTCATTGGGCTACATGTGGGCTACATCTGGGTGATATTTGTGCTGCATTTGGGCTCTTTTGTCTCTGGTGGCCATCTTGGGAGATTTATCTGTTATGAAGTTTCCTAATTTCCTCATTTACTGCAGTCTCCTCAGTAGGAAATGCTTTCAGTTTTTTACTTTGATTACATCAAGAAGGTATTCAGATATGTCACACATTTGCCATAAATTCTAAATGTTAGCACTCTAGTTGCTCATTAGATCACTGTAGTAAAGCTACTGCTCACCACGGAAGTCTGCTGCTGGTATTAAAAGTGCATGTTTCAGTCTGCATATCAGAATTTTTTAATGAAATAGAAGAGGATTTGAGAAGTCACTCAAAATGTGCCCTAATTGTTCTTTCTATAGCACTAATCATAATTTCTATGGCAAAATGAACCCCCTCATTGTGTTCCTTTTTAAATTAAACGTGTTAAGTGTTACCAGTTTATTCCAATCAAGATGGCTTCAGGTGTGCCATACTTTTGTCATAAGCAAGACAGTAAGCGCTCTAGTGTTCTTAAGAACACTCTGGGACATTCTGTCATTGGGCTATACTTGGGCTACATCTGGGTGATATTTGGGCTACATTTGGGCTCTTTTGTCTCTGGTGGCCATCTTGGGAGATTTATTTGTTATGAAGTTTCCTAATTTCCTCATTTACTGCAGTCTCCTCAGTAAGAAATACTTTCAGTTTTTTATTTTGGTTCCATCAAGAAGGCATTCAGATGTGTCACACGTTTGCCATAAATTCAGAATGTTAGCACTCTAGTTGCTCATTAGATCACTGTAGTAAAGCTACTGCTCACCAGGGAAGTCTGCTGCTGGTACTCAAAGTGCATGTTTCAGTCTGCATGTCAGAATTCTTTTATGAAATGGAAGAGGATTTGAGAAGTCAAAATGTGCCCTAATTTTTCTTTCTGCAGCACTAATCCTAATTTCTATGGCCAAATGAACCCCCTCATTTTGTTCCTTTGTAAATTAAATGTTTTAAGTGTTACCACTTTATTCCAATCAAGATGGCTTTAGATGTGCCATACTTTTGTCACAAGTTAGATTGTTAGCGCTCTAGTTGTTCGTTAGAACACTCTGGGACATTCTGTCATTGGGCTATACTTGGGCTTCATCTGGGTCATATTTGGGCTCTTTTGTCTCTGGTGGCCATTTTGGGAGACTTATTACAACTTTACAAAAATAGAGCTTTCAGATTGGCCGAGGGGGGCTTTTCCATTTGGCAACCTTGCTTTAGCTGGAGTGAGGGCCCCACAGGAGCAAGCCCTATAACTGGCTGACCACAACATGAAAAGAAATGTGGTAGCAGCTATAACAGAGGTTGAGGACTTAGTACCTTGTCCTGAAAAAGTTTTTAAAAAACAATATAAGGGGGCGTGTAGGAATATTTTGGCCCCCTAGCCCCTAGGATTAAATAAAAGCAAATGGTTTGGTCTGCCTCGATACTGTGTGACTACCATTGGACTGATGTAAAACAACAATTAGCATCTTTTTTAAAATCTCAAAATGATAAACAATAAAAGGAGATTTGAGCATGCAGCACTACTCCCTAAGCCTCAGAAGGCCTGAACATCCATTCACGCATACTAGAAAGGGATGAGGTATGTAGCCTCCTCCCCGAGCCTGAAAATCCCCCAGGACCCCTCCCCCTGGTGCCATATTTACTGAAAAAGGGAGGCAGTCATGCAGCCCCCACCCTCTGTGAGGTGCCCGATGTATAATAAAAAGGCTGGTATGTATGCATTCACCCTCCCTGAGCCTCAATGGTTCCAGGACCCAGTGCCCTGGGGCCACATGTAAATTAAAGGGGAGACGGCATGCGACACCCCCCTCCGAAAGCCGCAAACTGCCCTGGGGACCCCATCCCCTGGACACCAGCTCAATGGTTATGTCCCAGGAAAACGACTCCTGGGGCATTGTTTCCCTGCCCAAATGAGTGTGAGCTAGGATGTCTTGCATGTTCCCTTCCCGTAGGTCTCATGCACACTTTTTCACACTGAAACTAAGTTACACCTGGCTGATGAGACTTCATCAGGGTAAAACTGGGCCTAGATTGCTTGTGTTCCAGTTCACAGAGGACCTGGCTTGGCAATTCAGGCTGGAATGTTCCCACTGGAGCAGTGCCATGACTGATTTGGATATGGCTGGGACCAAACTGAGGTGGCAGTGTGTGCAAATTAACGACGGACTGGGGTGCAACCCAAGTAATGACCAGTGGCTGAGTTTAATTCAAGCATTCCATCCATCACTTTATGCATACTTCAGTGTAAAGCCCGTGCAGATGGCAGCAACTAGTAAGAATCTTTTCATTGTAAAAGGCAACAGCGAGTAAACATGTGCCACCAGTTTAGTTGGAGTTCTGCAAGGGTTGCCTAACCTCACTTGGATTTTTCAAGCTTTATCTCATCCCTCAATTTCCTTTTTGAAAAAGTTGGACTGACATCAACTTGAAATCAAACTTCAAAGACACCCAAAAAAGTAGTCATGTTCATACTTTTCCACCAGATCATGAGTGTTAGAAAGGATAGACGGACCGGGAGGGTCGGCCGGGGTCAGGAGGAGAGGTCTCCGGGGAGAGCCGTCTCCAGCGATCGTACAGACAAGTAACTTCCCCCCCACAGACAGATACCACACACGGATAAGGTTCAGTGTTCTTTATAAGCACTTCTTAAGGTACGGTTGAATGGTACAAGGAGGTCTGGACTCAGGGGTCCCCTCGATTCAAGTCTCTCAAAGCAGGGTAAGGGGTAGCGGGACAGTCTGTTTACCAGTCAGGTAGGTTGGATGAGATGATGATTAGCTCACAATCCTCGAGCTTAGTTGGTACGGGCCGCGGCAGCGCCAGCAGGTCCCGGAAAGATGGTCGATGTACGGTCCGCGGCAGCGCCAGCAGGTCCCGGTGAGGATGGTCGTTACAACGGGCCGCGGCAGCGCCAGCAGGTCCCGGAGAGATGGTCGATGTACGGTCCGCGGCAGCGCCAGCAGGTCCCGGTGAGGATGGTCGTTACAACGGGCCGCGGCAGCGCCAGCAGGTCCCGACGAGGATGGATGTTGCAGAAGGCCGCGGCAGCGCCAGCAGGCAGGACGATGGTTCACAAGAGCGGGCTACGGCAGCGCCAGTAGTCCGTCAAGGCTGAGTTCTCTCGGTGTCTCTCGACTCCAGGATACAACTGCCTTCCTGCTCCGGAGTTGCCCCAGTTATAGGGCAGGCGCCCTTTGATGTCCGGACCCTCGCACTTGGAGGTCGGAGGGCCCGGGATGAAGGTGTCCAGACACCCAGCAGGGGGTGGAGCCAGCGCCTGGGGGGGCTGGAGGCGATCGGCACCTGGCGGGGGAAGAGCTCTTGACACTTCGTCCTCCTATTGACCTGCCAAGTGGTCCGCTCACCTCCCGGGTGGATGGTGGTGCCGGGATGTCGGGGCCGGCCAGGCCCGGGGTTAGGGTCGGGGCGAGGCCACGTGGCCTCGTGGTGCAGGGCCCAAGATGGCGGCTTGAACCGGCCGGGGGAGCCGGTGGGGCTGGGCCCCGTGATGAGTAGAGGTCCGAGGGCAGAAGATCCGTCGGGAGACGGGGTACAGGTGCTTTTCGTGGATTATGCCTGGTGGGCCGGAGCTCGGGCCCTGTCGTGCGGGGAGGGAGCAAGCCCTTCGTGTGGCCTGTCCAACATGCGTCCCCCCCAGCTGAAGGGTTGGAGAGTCACCCATCTCCTTGGGGACTCTCTTCGTCGAGGCGGAAAAAGCGGGACAGGCCATCCGCGTTGGCGTGGTCTTGGCCTGGTCGGTGCTCTACAGTGAAGTCCATTCCCTGCAGGGAAATGGACCAGCGCAAGAGTTTTGGGTTCTCCCCCCGCATCTGCATCAGCCACTGCAGGGGTCGATGGTCGGTCTGTACCCGGAAGTGGGAAACGAAGAGATAGGGCCGGAGCTTTTTGAGGGCCCACACCACTGCGAAGGCCTCCCTCTCGATGGTGCTCCAGCGCTGTTCTCGGGCCAGGAGACGTCGACTGATGAAGGCCACCGGCTGGTCATGACCTTCGGGGTTTAACTGAGAAAGGACGGCTCCGATGCCGTGGTCGGAGGCATCGGTCTGTACCACGAATTCCCGACCGTAATCGGGGGCCTGGAGCACAGGGGCGGTGCACAGGGCGGCCTTCAGCTTCTCGAAGGCCGCTTGACAATCGGGGGTCCAGTTAATCCGCTTCGGTTGGTTCTTGGACGTGAGACCCGTGAGGGGCCCCACGATGCTGCCGTAGTCCTTCACGAACCGCCGGTAGTAGCCGGTGAGCCCCAAGAAGGCTCGGACCTCGGTCTGGGTGACGGGGGGCTGCCAGGACTGGATGGCAGCAATCTTAAGTTGTAGCGGGGCCACCAGCCCGCTTCCCACTTGGTGCCCAAGGTAGGTCACAGACCCTTGGCCAATTTGGCACTTGCCGGCCTTAATGGTGAGGCCGGCCCGCTGGAGGGCCTGCAGGACCTCTTGGAGGTGACGGAGGTGGTCGGGCCAGTGGAGGCTGTATACAGCGATATCGTCCAGGTAGGCAGCGCTGAACTCTTCGAGCCCCGCCAAGACCTGGTTCACGAGGCGTTGAAACGTGGCGGGGGCATTCTTCATGCCGAAGGGCATGACCTTGAATTGGTAGTGGCCATCGGGGGTAGAGAAGGCTGACCGTTCCTGAGCCCTGGGTGTGAGGCCGATCTGCCAGTAGCCCGCTGTTAGGTCGAAGATACTGAGGTAGCGGGCGGCCCCCAGCCGGTCGATCAGCTCGTCTGCTCGGGTGATCGGATGAGCGTCGGTCCGGGTGACAGCGTTCAAGCCCCGGTAGTCGACGCAGAATCTCAGTTCAGGTGCGGTGCCGGGGACAGCGGCTTTGGGGACCAATACAACCGGACTGGCCCAGGGACTGTCCGAGGGCTCGATGACCCCGATTGTGAGCATCTTGGCCACCTCCTCCTGTATGCAGGCCCGTACCCGATCTGGTACGCGGTAGGCCCGGTGTCGGACAGGGGGACTGTCCCCGGTGTCCACGTCGTGCAAACACCAAGGGGTGACCCCGGGGGTGAGGGAGAACAGGGTAGCGAACTGCAGCAGGAGGTTCCGGCAGCCCTGGCGTTGCTCCGAAGTGAGGGCGTCAGAGAGCCGGACCCCGTCCACGGTGCCGTCATTCTCCCGAGTCTTCAGAAGATCCGGGAGGGGTTCGGAGTCTTCCTCTGCCCCACTGTCCGTAGCCATCAGGAGGCTGAGTTCTGAGCGCACAAAGTGTGGTTTGAGTCGGTTGGTGTGGAGGACCCGAAGGGGGTTCCGGGAGGTCCCCAGGTCGATGAGGTAAGTGACGGGGCTTTTGCGCTCGACCACTTTGAAGGGCCCCGTCCACTTATCTTGCAAGGCACATGGTTCGGTGGGGGACATCACCCATACTTGTTGTCCAGGCTCGAACTCAACGGAGGAGGCATTGTGATCATACCACTTCTTCATGTCCTCCTGGCTGGCCTCGAGGTTCGCCTTGGCCTTCTCCCTGAAGCGCCGGGTCTGATTGCGTAGGGCCAGGAGGTATTTGAAGACGTCTGGAGGGGTCTTTAGGGGGGCCATCTCCCAACCTTCTTTTACTAGGCTGAGGGGCCCTCGCACAGGGTGCCCGTACAGGAGTTCGAAAGGGCTAAAACCGAGGGACTTCTGGGGAACTTCGCGGTAGGCGAAGAGGAGGCACGGGAGTAGTACATCCCACTGGCGACGGAGGGGCTCTTCCAATCCCCCAATCATCCCCTTGAGGGTGCGGTTAAAACGCTCCACTAGTCCGTTCCCTTGGGGGTGATAGGGGGTCGTGAATCTGTAGGTGACCCCGCATTGTTGCCAGAGGGACTTCATGTATTTGGATATAAAGTTCGTGCCTCGGTCGCTGACGACTTCTCGGGGGAAGCCTACCCGGGAGAAGATCCCCATTAGGGCCCGGCCAACCACCGGAGCTGTCACGGTCCGTAGGGGCACCGCCTCGGGGTAGCGGGTGGCATGGTCCACCAGTACTAAGATGAACCTGTGTCCTTGTGCCGTGCGGGGGTCCAGAGGCCCCACGATGTCTATCCCCACCCTCTCGAACGGGGTGGTGACCACCGGGAAGGGTTGCAGAGGGGCTTTCAGCTTCCGACCACTCTTCCCGCTGGCTTGGCATGTGGGGCAAGATCGGCAGTGGTTCAGGACGTCGTTCCTCATCTTCGGCCAGAAAAAGTGGGTCACTAGGCGGCTGTACGTTTTATCTTGGCCCAGGTGTCCAGCCAGGGGGACATCGTGGGCCAGGTTGAGCAGAAAGTCTCTGAAGCGGAGAGGTACCACCAGTACTCGACCGGCCCCCAGCTCGGCGATTCTTTGCTCGCTGTATAGCAGGTCGTTATCCCAGTAGACCCAGTGAGTTCCGGTGGAGTCCCCTGCGTTCTGGGCGCTGGCTTGTTGGCGGAGTCCCTCGAGGGAGGGACAGGTCTTTTGTTCCTGGCGGAACTGTGCTTGGGTGGGCCCCCCCTCTTGACGCCACTGAGCCAGGTCAGGAAGGTCCTGGGGTTGCGCGTCCCCTTCGGCCGTCGGGTCTGGGAGGCTGGCCTCGTCGTTGTCTTCTACTGGGGCGACTGGGGGCGGAGGTGCTGGCCACTCTGGTTCTCCTGATCGAGGGACGGCACGGGCGGCCATGGACCGGGTGGTTATGCAGGCCCAGTCCGGGAGGCCCAGCATCCCCAGGTGCTCTCTTCTCTCAACGGTGGCCCACGGGGAACTCTCGAGGTCATTCCCCAGGAGGCAGTCCACGGGGGCATCGTCCCGGACCGTCACCTTCAACAGGCCGGAGACCCCTCCCCATTCGAATGGAACGCAGGCCATTTGACACATACTTTCAGAGTTGTCTGCCGAGCGGACGGGGCAGAGAATGTTCGGCAGGATCTGCTCGGGCTTCACCAGGTGACAGCGGACGGCCGTCACACTGGCGCCTGTGTCACGCAAGGCCTCGGCTCGCTGTCCATTAATGGTCACCCACTGACCGTATTTCCTGGTGTTAGCGGGTAGGGGAGCCCGCGGGACCATGTCTCTTCCCCCTAAGCACGCCAGGACCATGGCGGCCGGTTCCCACTCTTGCTGGGCCGGCTCATACTCCTCTGGTTCCTCCAATGATCGCTCTTCCCCCAGGGCGGCGGCAGCTACCTGGCGGGGCTTGGGTGTTTGGTTCTGCGGGCAGCTCGGGTCATTGGCGTAGTGGCCGACTCGTTGGCATCGGTGGCACGTGACGTTGGCTCGGACCCCAGGACGCCACGGGGGGTTGCCCCGACCGGCCGGAGCCGGGGTGCTGGCCACGGGTGTTGCGGGCAAGGCGTCTCTCCCTCGCCCCTGGCCCCCTCCTCCTCCCCGAGGACGGTGCTGGCCTTGGTTGTTTCTGTTCTGTTCGTGTGGCCCCCTCCGGCCCACTCGGGTGCTTTCCCATCGGTCAGCTTCGGCGGCGAGCTGCCGGGGGTCAGTCAGCTTACTGTCGAGGAGGTGCTGCCTGAGCTCGACGAAGCAGTTGTTCGACAGGTGCTCCCATACCATCAGGTTAAAGAGTTGTTCGTAGGTGGTGACCTGGCTCCCCTTTATCCACCCCTCGAAGGCACGGCTGAAATAGTTCACGTATTCTACCCAAGTTGTACCTGGGATCCGGGTGCAATCTCTGAACCTCTGGCGGTACATCTCGGGTGTGAGGCCGTAGCGGGTGAGGAGGGCAGCCTCCATGTGGTCGTAGGACGACATTTGGTGATCTGGGAGCTGCAGTAGGGCATCGCGCCCCTCGTTGATAAACCTCCCCCAGAGTCCGGCTCCCCAATCACTCCGGTCGATCCGGTGGGAGGTCATGGCGATCTCGTAGGCTTTAAACCACTGTTGTATGTCGTCTTCTCGGACATACTCGCGGACAACATCCTTGGGGATGTGGACTTTTTTCTCGATTGGCCCCGGGGTGTGTGGTCGCTCAGGCACCCCCAGTTCTTTATTCTGTTTCCGAAGTTCTATTTCCGCCAGTTTGCGCTCGTGCTCGAGCGTTATTTTTTTTCCTCCAGCTCTCTCTGTCTCTGCTTCTCTTCTCGTTCATCTCGGAGCCGCATGTGCTCGAGGTTGAGTTTCTGTTCAGCTAACTTGAGTTCCCCATCCATCTTGAGTCGTGCCATTTCCAACTCGTGCAATCTGGTTCTTTCTCTTTCTCGGATCTCCTCCTGCGAGAGGCCCGTTCCCCGCTCCTCGGGAGCCGTGGCGTTCCCCTCTGGTGTGATGCTGCTTTGGTCGGAGGGTCCGGCGACCCCAGTTTCTGTCCACGACTCTAGGGCGTGCTTTAGATCATCTTTGGTACTCAGGCCGGTGGTAGCAATGCCAAGTTCTATGCAGAATTGTCTCAGTTCGCGGTGGTTGTATTCTTCTAATTTATCCATTTGGAATTTCTCGGTGGAGTTGCTATCTTTGGCTGACATCGTGTTGTTGTCGTGGGGTGAGCTACTCTCTGTACGATTACGCGTTGATTCGGATCGCGCCGCTGGCCACCAATGTTAGAAAGGATAGACGGACCGGGAGGGTCGGCCGGGGTCAGGAGGAGAGGTCTCCGGGGAGAGCCGTCTCCAGCGATCGTACAGACAAGTAACTTCCCCCCCACAGACAGATACCACACACGGATAAGGTTCAGTGTTCTTTATAAGCACTTCTTAAGGTACGGTTGAATGGTACAAGGAGGTCTGGACTCAGGGGTCCCCTCGATTCAAGTCTCTCAAAGCAGGGTAAGGGGTAGCGGGACAGTCTGTCTACCAGTCAGGTAGGTTGGATGAGATGATGATTAGCTCACAATCCTCAAGCTTAGTTGGTACGGGCCGCGGCAGCGCCAGCAGGTCCCGGAAAGATGGTCGATGTACGGTCCGCGGCAGCGCCAGCAGGTCCCGGTGAGGATGGTCGTTACAACGGGCCGCGGCAGCGCCAGCAGGTCCCGGAGAGATGGTCGATGTACGGTCCGCGGCAGCGCCAGCAGGTCCCGGTGAGGATGGTCGTTACAACGGGCCGCGGCAGCGCCAGCAGGTCCCGACGAGGATGGATGTTGCAGAAGGCCGCGGCAGCGCCAGCAGGCAGGACGATGGTTCACAAGAGCGGGCTACGGCAGCGCCAGTAGTCCGTCAAGGCTGAGTTCTCTCGGTGTCTCTCGACTCCAGGATACAACTGCCTTCCTGCTCCGGAGTTGCCCCAGTTATAGGGCAGGCGCCCTTTGATGTCCGGACCCTCGCACTTGGAGGTCGGAGGGCCCGGGATGAAGGTGTCCAGACACCCAGCAGGGGGTGGAGCCAGCGCCTGGGGGGGCTGGAGGCGATCGGCACCTGGCGGGGGAAGAGCTCTTGACACTTCGTCCTCCTATTGACCTGCCAAGTGGTCCGCTCACCTCCCGGGTGGATGGTGGTGCCGGGATGTCGGGGCCGGCCAGGCCCGGGGTTAGGGTCGGGGCGAGGCCACGCGGCCTCGTGGTGCAGGGCCCAAGATGGCGGCTTGAACCGGCCGGGGGAGCCGGTGGGGCTGGGCCCCGTGATGAGTAGAGGTCCGAGGGCAGAAGATCCGTCGGGAGACGGGGTACAGGTGCTTTTCGTGGATTATGCCTGGTGGGCCGGAGCTCGGGCCCTGTCGTGCGGGGAGGGAGCAAGCCCTTCGTGTGGCCTGTCCAACAATGAGCTGTCATGGGATACTGTTCAAAAACAACAGTTGATGGACAGAATGCAGAACAATGTCATACATTCACCCCAGCATGGCAATGTGCAACATTCCGTCCATCATCTTGTGTGTTTTGCTGTTCGCCCTATGTGCGAAGGGTATGCCCAGACGTGAGTCCCGTGCTCACTACGCCACTGGAGTCAAGGTATCCTGGCTGAGGAGGGGTGAAACCCCGAAACCGGTCCTAGGATGCTTGATTCCGGTCCAGGGAAGACATGGCTTGGCAGTTCGGGCTGGACTGTTCCCATGAGGCACAGGGTCAAGACTGATTTGCATATGGCCATGTCTGAACTGAGGTGGCATGGTTAGCAAAATAACGATGGATTAAACCCAGATCTGTGACTGGGGGTGAATGTTTTGCCAATGTGCAACATTTCGTCCATCATCTTGTGCGTTTTGCTGTTCGCCCTATGTGGGAAGGGCATGCCCAGACGTGGGTCCCGTGCTCACTACGCCACTGGAGTCAAGCTATCCTGGCTGAGGAGGGGTGAAACCCCGAAACCGGTCCTAGGATGCTTGATTCCGGTCCAGGGAAGACATGGCTTGGCAGTTTGGGCTGGACTGTTCCCATGAGGCACAGGGTCAAGACTGATTTGCATATGGCCATGTCTGAACTGGGGTGGCGTGGTGAGCAAAATAACGATGGATTAAACCCAGATCTGTGACTGGGGGTGAATGTTTTGCCAATGTGCAACATTCCATCCATCATCTTGTGTGTTTTGCTGTTCGCCCTATGTGGGAAGGGTATGCCCAGTCGTGGGACCCGTGCTCACTACGCCACTGGAGTCAAGCTATCCTGGCTGAGGAGGGGTGAAACCCCGAAACCGGTCCTAGAATGCTTGATTCAGGTCCAGGGAAGACATGGCTTGGCAGTTCGGGCTGGACTGTTACCATGAGGCACAGGGTCAAGACTGATTTGCATATGGCCATGTCTGAACTGGGGTGACAGAGTGGGCTAAAGAACGGTGATGGATCAAACCCAGATCTGTGACTGGGGGTGAATGTTTTGCCAATGTGCAACATTCCATCCATCATCTTGTGTGTTTTTTTATGGGATACTGTTCCCCTGTTATCTGGCAATTCTATTCTTAAGATGGAAGGAGTCTATTTACATACAGGCAGTGCATTCTGTTGGGCCCCACCAAAAACGGGAGGGGGGCGCTTACACCGATTCTTTAATGCTGCCATTTAGAGCACAGAGCTCTCTTAGGGAATTTCTAACATTTTACTACTTGCAAACAGTTTAGAGCATATATTATCTTCCTCATAGTATCAACAGATTAGCCCTCCACAAAAGCACATGCATGTTATAATTTTATAAAATAAGATCATCAAATGTTTGCATTACAAATACGTTTGAGATTATAAATTTAAGGTTCTGCTCGCTGGACCAGACTAGTGTTGTCATTCTGTACAACAGACCTCAGGTATGCCTGGTCCTTAGTGCACGCCTTTTTTTAAAGAATTGAAATTCACAACTTGGTGCATTTATTAACTTTATGCAGTGTAACCATTTGGTAAATTTCTGCACCTCGTCAAATTGCCTGTACCTAAAACCTACGTTCTTCAAATGCACAAATTGCTTATATTTCAACCTTGGAAAATATTTTCTTTTTTCATTGATGTATACCGCTGTGACAGCACATTCTTCGTTTAAACGTGTATGTGATCATTCACATAGAAGTGTTTTAATGGTTTGGCAAACAAAGGGTTATTTTGTGTATGCAAAAAGAACTTATATAGCAATTAATTAAAAATAGAGTTTCTCAAAGGTCACACTCTAAGCCTTTTATTCAGAAATTTTGAATTCTTAGCATATTTTTTCATACGAATGGCATCCTCATTTCACTGGCACACATCAACAAGTTCACCTGTTTGAGGAAGTAGGTTCTATAACCAGCCTCTGGGAAACAGGATTAGACGCTGCTGTTTTGTTGAACACCGGCTAACATCAGGTGGATAGGATGACACTGAACAGCTCAAATGACACGGCTGAGACTTTGTTCCAGTGCACCTTTGTACAAGTCTGGAGACACATATAACGTAGACACCAACTCTTTCCCAATATTTTTTTTTTTTTTTTTTGTAACTTATTTTTATTGCCATTTTTATATTAGACACATTGTACATCATATAGATCTTTCAGATAGTTATAACAGATAGTACATTCAATAGTGGTACACATCAGCTGCATATATCAGTGATACGTCATCGGAAAACATGACCCACGTACAGACTTGATATGAGGTGTATACCCCGGTGTCTCAGGTTCCAGATATGGCACATAAACTAGGGTAAAACGAAGGCCTAAACTAGGGGGGGGGGAGGCATGAACAGGCACAACCAATGATATCGGCGAGGGTTTGTTGTGTCGTTGGGGTAAGGCACCTCTGTGTCTCATGAGTGTCTATCCTATTGGGGGTCGACCTAGAATTACGTTAGCATAACCGATAATTTATATAGGTTCTTTTCTATTTTACTTACTTGTGTCAGACAAAGAACTGCATTTAGACACATTTAATCAAATGTGTATATGAATACTTTGATGAATAGATGCTACAGTAGTGTTACAACCAAAGTTTTAAAATTCTGGATAAAGTGTTTCCAAGATCATGTACTAAAATTTGTGCCTGTAAAAAAAACACACATTTCCAGTGTGAATTCTCCTGTGAGAAATCATGACGCTGTAAACAGGCTACTATGTGAAATAATAGGCCATGGACCAGGAAAAGCCCAAACCAGTCATTTTTTTCGCCAGCATTACAGTACAACTCAGGCAAGTAATTACGTCAAACGTCTGTTAATTTTTCATAGACCATTAGCTTAACCATCTTTCTTCTTGGATACACAAAAGATTTGTAAGGAATAAGAGCCAAACCGAGGAAAACAGATCCAACCAACAAGATTTCCAAAATCCCTTAAAAATAGACCACAGAAAGATAAGTGATTTAGTTTTTTTTTTTTTTTTTTTTTTTTTGAAAACCTTTATTTCGAAATTCAGGACACAGCTAGTCAGCCGACAGCCCGAAGGTTCGGCAGCATTGCAAGTTAGATACAGTAATGCGTCCCGGATACAGTACGAAGAGTAACGCAAAGGTCCAATTTTAAATAAACACAGAAAAAACACCCAACAACCCCCAGCAAGGCAGAACATTGAAATCCCATGGCGAAAGCCCCCAGGGGAGGCAGGACCCCACTCATCTACTAATTATAAGACTGTGTGCGGAGGAAGAAGGGGAACAGCAGAGGCTCAGAACGGATACCTAAATCAAAACTGTGCTGGAAGGTAGGTCAGGGGGAAAGGTGTTCCTCGGGAGGTTCCAGATCCGGGGCAAGACATATTCCCCCCCTATATTGGTTCCACCGCCCCCAGATGGCGTGCCACTTCCGGGGGCGACCTCTAGAGCAGTAGACCGTCTTCTCCCTAAACATGCTCCAATCCATGTTCTCCTTCCACGCGGTCAGTGTAGGGGGACCCGAGGAGCCCCATAATCGCGCGATATCCCTCTTAGCCACCATGTTACCCAGAGTCACCCATTGGGTCTGTGCCTCATCGAGATCAGTGGGCCCCCAAACGTTCAGGAGGCAACACCGCGCCTCCGGCTGTACCACAATGCCCGTCACCTCCCCCATAACTGCATGGACTCTCCTCCAGAACTCCACAACGACCCCACATTCCCAAATGATGTGCAGGAAAGTACCCACCATACCACATCCCCTTCTGCACAGGCCATCCTCCGAGAATCCCATGTGGACCAGCCGTGGCCCCGTAACATACACCCGGTGCAGTATTTTGAGCTGCACCAGCCTCAGACGCGACGGAATCGCAACCTCCTTAGGCGAAGAAACCGCTGACTGCCAGTCCTCATTATCCAACTCGAGGCCATCCCTGGTCCACTGTTCTCTCAGCCCCAATAGCAAGTCTGCCCGGACATTTATCAACTTCTTATATATGAGCGAAATCGTGCTCTCGGGCATATGACCATCAAGGACTCGGTCCTCAAGGGGAGAAGACTCCGGCACCTTCTCACCCTCCATTAGGACTGATCGGAGGGCGTGACGCAGCTGGATATACCTAAAATATTCTGAAGGCCCTAGCTCAAACTCAGTCTGCAACTCCTCGAAAGACTTCACCCTCCCCTTCTGCAGCACATCCCCCACCTTGGATATCCCTATCAGATCCCACTTATCAAAGCCCTTCGTATGCCAGAGTCTTCCCAACCGTTCCGATTCAAACAATGGGGTAGCGAGGGTTAGCCTGTCCTTCCAGCCCAGCGAGTCGGTCGCCATCTTCCAAACGCGCACCGCCACACCTGTGGGCCCCGTGAGGGACGAGTCTAGGGACCGCGAATACAACGCCCTGTAGTAGTTGCCGCCGCGCAGCAGCCACCTATCCATGGCATACCCAGGGCTGAGGGCAGGGCCGTAAAACCCATGGTTGATCGCGCTCAACTGCGTGGCCCAGTAGTACCGTCGGATGTCTGGGAGCGCAATGCCCCCATCGTACCATGGGAGCGTCAACTTTGAAATAGCTATTCGCGGCCGCCCATCCCATAGCAACGTCCTTTGGAGGCCTTCGACCTCCCGAAAGTATTTAGCCGGTACCCAGTCCAAGGTGTTCTGGAGGGCGTAGAGGAAGCGGGGAAGAGACATCATTTTGAACAGGGCCGCACGCCCAACAAGGGAGAGCGGCAGCCTCCGCCAACCCTCAACATCTCGTCTCAAGCGTGCCAAAGGGGGGAGCAGGTTCCTCTCATAGCGCACAGTAGGATCCATGGATATAAAAATCCCCAAATACACAAAACCTTGCTGGGCAACCTGTATCGAACATGTTCTAGGGATCGGTGGGACCTCGCCACTAAGAACGTACAAGTACGATTTGCCCCAATTAATCACAAGCCCTGAATTCCTACCGAACGATGCGAGTACGTCACAGACCACTATAAGGGACTTCTTAGGTGAGGCGAGATACAGCAGGATATCATCGGCATAAAGTGAAATACGGTCCTCGTGATCAGGCGACCACCGAAGGCCCCGTATATCCGGGTGCCAACGTATCCACGCAGCCAACGGTTCAAGGGCGAGGGCGAACAACAGAGGCGACAGGGGGCAGCCCTGCCGAGTACCCCTTCCAAGCTGAAACGGAGCAGATGCCCGACCATTCACCACAACATTCGCTAAGTGATTTAGTTTTAATGGATATTTCAATTCTCAAGATGATAGCCTTGGGACTGACATTTCTCAGTGTCCTTTTTCTTAAACTAATAGTATCTGACATCAGCCTTATTTTCACAAACTATGCCATCTGCTATTTGGGAAATACCCATTTGTGCTTGTTTATCTTATAGAATGACTTTTATGAAATGTTAGAGTGCAGAATAGGTCTTTAATAAATTCGTGCTGTGCAGAAAAGTGCTCTTACAAATGACTTTCCCATTGGCAGAAGCAATGCACATTTCATAGTCCAAAACATTTTAATCCCAGTTGAATTTAGAAAGCCGCTTCTCTGCTTCTTTTTCAATATCTCAACACATATGCAAAGAACATAATTAAATATTCAGTGACAAAATATATATTCCCCCTTTCATACATAATGTACCTTTTTTATAAAACGCAACATGGTCAATATTGGATTAATGCTCTATTGCAGAACTATTCATTTGGTGCATAGAATTACGGATGCACCAACTTCATTACTAAGCAGACCCAATATTACATATGCGTGCCAGCTCTCAACAGGCAGCCAAACAGTATTTAACAGTTGCATGTGTTTTCTGTCAATACTTCCGAAACTGTTGTCTAAGCAGTGTGCAGTGTGCAACAATCTGTTGGCGAGTCTGAGGAATCTGGCACAGAAGTTGGAATTAGTTAGGGAGGGGTGGATGTGCCAGAGAACACATATGGATTAGCCTGCGTGAGTTACTGTGGAACCCCCGTCTCCCTGTAGTTTTTTATAAACATATTTTATTATGTCAATTGTTACATCTCGGTCGAGGCTCCCCATCCCAGGAAGCTGTCGACAGTCAGCAAACAACATTATAATACTGTAGACCTCTCCAATATTGTCATATTTTAGAACGAAAATAACAATAAACTTTTACCATTATGAAACCCCCCAAATGTGCTGCCATCAACCCGCGACCCGTAACTTTGAAGCTGCCACACCACCCAGTTTGACCCAACAAAATGCCTCTTCACATATTTCACCGCCCCGCCTCCCCTGGCATCCATGTCGAATCCTCAATCCACTCTGGGCCCGTAGTCTCCAACCATAGGCCCTGGTACTCAGACAATTTTTTCCCAAATTTTCAAATGCTTCTGCGGACACCCCCTATCCCTTAAAGACCGGCTGCTCCATACCCATGCAAAAATACAGACCCTTTTTCTAGGCAGAATTCTTTGGTGAGGCCTTCCACATTCATGCAATCTCCCTCGTAGCCTGGGTAAGCCCCAGCAGTAATAGGTGACGCTTATATAAATTACCTCTAACACCCTCCATAATGTGCAGAATACTCAGTCTCGGTGAGAACGGGACATCCCAGCCCAGCACCTCAGAGAAGCGCCCCACGACCCTCTGCCAAAACCTGGTAATTACCAGGCAGTGCCATTTTGTGTGCATGAGGGAACCCTCTGCATGACCACATCGCAGACACTCTGACAATGCCACCAGTCACGCCCTCCATAGTTTTTGCCTTGTATAGTAGACCGGATGCAGATATTTGAACTAGATAAGGTGCAATCGAGTAGCTTTCGCCGCGCCCCTCAGGGAAACCAGTGCCTCTGCCCAATCATCCCCGTCAAATTGGCCCAGGTCTAGTGTCCATGCCTCTCTTCATTTATCTAGCGTATTGGGGCTATTTGTCACCAGGGACTGGTATATTTTGGCAATTTTGTTTTCCTTTAAGTCACCCATGAACACCTTTGCGCCCAGTCTCCCTGTTGTGTTAGGCTAGGAGGTCGTTTACAAAGTACATTCGCAGGGCAAGAGGGCTATCCACTTAAGGATGTCTTCTAATAGGACATGTAGTAAGGATGACCACGTGTTAAGAAGGAATACCCCTTATGAATAGGCTGACATAGCAATTCCAGCTTTGCACTCAGTTCATGCAACTTCTAATTTTAAAAGTATGTTAAAGGGGTTCACAAAATGTGTTACAAAACTGAGTTAACAGTGATGTGCGTACCATGTCGGCAAAACTCTTGGGCTTACTCCTCTTCTAAAGATAGGCGGACCCTTTGCTTTCTATCGAGAGAAACCCAATTGGTACCATCGGCTAAAAGCTTCCTCCGATGACATAATGGAGTTGGGGCCATTGGAATAAGTGCCACCCTGGGCACCCTTTTTTGGATTGACAGTTTAAGGTCCTTCTTTATTGGTCTGTCACTGGTAGGTAGAATTAAGCGGTGAGGGACAGAAAAAAAGAAATTGATACACAACCAGGGGAAAACGTCCCGGGTGCGGTGGCCATTATTTTCTTGCTTTTCAGAAACAAACTCCTGCTTTGTTTTAAAAGCTTGATGAATGGTGCCAAAATCAACATCAACTGCCCACAAAACATTTTGTTCCTTCAAGGGATCCATGATGATGCAGTTTCTTTCAAGATTCAGAGATGACCGCTGGGCCAATGGTCATCTTGAAAAAAGTTGGACAGTAGTCCATCAGAGTGGCAGAGGTAATGTACTCAGCCACCCTGAGGATGCCCTACCATCTACCAATTCCTAAATCTGCCCTTTGTGTTTACGTAACATTTACTTATCCAGATCTGCTTGAGGCAGTTTATATCCAACATGAGTTAACACTCCAGGTTGCAAATTGCTTGTTATTTCAACTTCAGTGGATCTAGAAAAAAAAATATTTCACCCTAATCAATATGAAACAGTAGGTCCTTATGAGTTGACAAGAGACATTTTCAAGAATGTGGTATTGACAGGTGGCACAATCAAATTCTGTAGTGAGGGCAAGGATTCTACACACCACAGATTCAATAACTTCATCTGTGTCCAAGTTCCTCTACAACTCCAGAGTGTACTTATCTTTCCCCTCCTCCTTTGTGAACTGGCTTAGTACAGCTACTTTCCATACTCCTCCATCTAATCCCAACAAAGTTTATCCAATATTACTGACAATGGACAAAACTAGTAAGGAGAAAAATGCTTTGACTGGCTCAGCTTTGACCATCTGCAAACTGAATTAAAGTTTTGGCACCAGGCTATTTGACTGTTGCCATATTTGTATGTAAAGCTATAAACCCTTAGCATCTGCACTTTAATAAGAGGATCTGGGGCCCATTCTCAGACTGCTAGCTTAGTGTTCCAAGAAAATAGATTATACAGGTCGTTATTCAGTTTGCCACAGCCAACGCTAACTTAGGCCAGAAGGGAAAAATGGGCCTTAATGGCTAAGTTTTCCCAGTGGTGTGTGTTAGAAATGGGGGTCTCTGGTTGGCAATGGTTTGCATCTTTGTCCAAGTAGGGACCCTTGCTTGTAGTCAGGGTAAGGGAGTTATGCCCTAGGACAACCTCTGCTTGGCAGCTTGGCACGAGCAGTCAGGCTTATCTCAGAGGCAGTGTGTAAAGCATTTGTGCACACATACAGTGACACAGTGAAAACACTACAAATGGACACCACAGCAGTTTAGACAAATAGGAAATCTTTATGTAAACCAAAACAAGACTAAAAGAAATAAAAACACCAAACATATGTCCAAATATCATCAAAAATAAGTTAACAAATATAAACATTGTAGCAACAAATAGCTCCACTTGGGGCAATTACGACCTTGTGACATATGAAAATCACAAATTATGGCACCAACCGCGTGGTGCGCAGGCCGGGCATGGAGTCTCACACACCCCCAAGATCAGTACCTTGGCAAACGATGAAAATAAAGGAGGTGCACGGCATCTGGGAGGTGATGCATCGTTGGTGCCGGGCGTCATTGGTTCCTTACGACCACAGGCGAGGTGAAGCGTCGGTTCCTTACAACCACAGTGGTGGTGAGGCGTCAGTTCCTTACTGCAAGGCAGGGAGGTGAGGCGTTGGTTCCTTACTGTTGCCGGGGAGATGAGGTGTCGGTCCCTTATTGTTGCTGGGGAGGTGACATTATGTTGGGGGCTAGGCAGAGATTTCTTACAACGGTGCAGGGTCGATGGATTCGGGAGATCACCCACGTCAGGTATAGGCTCCGCAATGATGAGGCGTCGGTGAGGTTGGGGATGCAGTTTCAAGTTGGGCAATGAGTCGTGAAAATCAGGAGTGGTGCCCTCGGTTTCGGTGCAGGCAGCGGCCTCAGTGACGGTGGAAAAGTGTATACAGTGCAGCAGCAGCAGGCTTTGGGGCTGTGGTGTAAGTTAAGCAGTGTGCAGTGCGCTTCACAAGCGGTGCCCATGGCTTTGTTGCAGGTCACAGCTTTGTTCGCCGGTGTCAATGTTGGTTTTTCCTACTGTGGCAGCTGAACCTGCAGTTCCAGTTGCAGGAGGATAGAGGAAACAAAGTCTTTGTGTCCCTGAGACTTCAGGACAGGAGGCAATCTCTACACCAAGCTCTTGGAGATCTTCTTCAAGCAAGGTTGAGTATTTGTCCTCTCCTTGGCAGAAGTATGCACTGGAGGCCAACCCAGCAAAGCAACCACACAGCAACGGGGCAGTACTCCTTCTTCCAACCTCTCCAGCTCTTCTCCTTGACAGAGGTTTGCCTTGAGTCCAGAAGTATTCTAAAGTTCTGAGCACCAATATGTAGACATCATTTACCTTTGTTCTCTTGTGGCAGAAAGTCTCCCAGCTCAGTCCAAGCCAGTTTTGTCCTCTCTGGTCCAGCTTCTTAGCAGGAAGTGGAGACTGCATTGTGCAAAGGAGACAAGGGCTATTCAGTTGCAAGTGAAACTCCTCTCACTACTCTAAATGCAGCCCAGGTCTATTCAGCTCAGCTCTGAGTCACCCAGGAAAGGCAGGACACACAGCAACACCACCAGTGGCTGTGTACAGCAAATGCACACCACAGCCACTATCACTCCAAAACCAGACAGTCAATACACAAACCAACAGAGGCACATTGGAAGAAAATGCCCACTTTCTAAAAGTGTGGCATTCTGAAACACACAATTTAACAAGCATTGGCATAGCCAATAGGTCTCGCTTTTGGGACCTTATAAGTATTTAGTTATGCAACTGTTGCATGGCTAAACACTTATGAGGTCCCAAAAGCGAGACCTATTGGCTATGCCAATGCTTGTTGCAACTTGAATTCGTAAGGATGTCTGGTATTGTTTCTGTCCTGGCGCCTGTGTTTACTGTATTTGTAACACTTGCGAATGCCCCCATTAACAAAGATGGATGGCTCTTTCTGGTTTCAAGCTCAGTGGTGCCTGTTGTCTGTTTTGTCACGGAAGTCTCCCGTGCAGTAAGGGAGGTGGAGGAGCCGGTGAGAAAGGGGGAGCAAAGCCTGACATGCGAGTGACGTGCTCTAAAAAATACCCTTAGAGCAGGCCATCTGAGCAAGGTGGTGGCTTGGATGACATTATGTAATTCAACAGATGTCTAAAAAGAAATACAGCCTGCGCTTTCAGTGCCTGCTGACGTTAAATGTATAGGTAGTGAATAGAATTCCTACAACTCCTCCTTAATAAAGGTGTGTGTGGCACTTACTAATGCTTTCCTCCCCCATGTCTGAGAAAAGACGAACAGTGTATGAAGTGCACAAAGACAAAGAAATAGTAAATAAAGTTAATTGTGTGCCCATGAGCACTGTATGAAGTGCTGCAAGGCAAATGAACTAAGTCTATTAGTGTTTTTGAATCTCATTAATGAATCCGGATGGCTCTGTGTAGCTTCGCTGTAAGGGAGGGGGAGAAGTGGCTTCAAACGTATCGCACCATAATTAGCAGACAACCCACGAATTTCTTTTGTAAAAACGTCTAATTGCAGGTTTATTTGGCAAAACGTCTAATTGCAGGTTCTATAAGACAACATTAATTGTTCATTTATGCATAATTGTCATATTGCTTGTTTCTGTCCTGGCGCGAAAGAGGGAGCAAAGCCTGACATGTGAGTGGCATGCTCTAAATAATATGACAAACAGTGTATGAAGTGCACCAAGACAAAGAAATAGTAAATAAAGTTAATTGTGTGCCCATGAGCACTGTATGAAGTGCTGCAAGGCAAATGAACTAAATCTATTAGTGTTTTTGAATCTCATTAATGAATCCGGATGGCTCTGTGTAGCTTCGCTGTAAGGGAGGGGGAGAAGTGGCTTCGAGCGTGTCGCACCATAATTAGCAGACAACCCACGAATTTCTTTTGTAAAAACATCTAATTGCAGGTTTATGTGGCAAAACGTCTAAATGCAGGTTTATATAACACAACATTAATGGTTCATTTATGTATAATTGTCATATTGCTTGTTTCTGTCCTGGCGCGAAAGGGGGAGCAAAGCCTGACATGCGAGTGGCATGCTCTAAAAAATATCCTTAGAGCTGCCAGGGAAGGCTGGCATATGGTGAGCACTTTCGCGGCCGCTTTGATGTTCTCAGTGGCCGTGCGGCTCACTGAGAACATCAAAGCGGCCGCAAAAGTGATCAGCAGGCTGACAAATGGTGCGCGCGCCCGGCGCACATGCACTGTAGTTGGTGCCCTGAAAAGCACTAGTTTGCACTTCCAAATCCCGCTTTCTATAGCTCTCGCCAGAGCAGCGCTAAAGCGCTGGCTCAGGCGAGACCCAAAAACCATCTTTACCAAAAGATGTGTTATTAAATTCTGAGTTCAGAGAGCCTAAACTCGATTCCTTCACCTTGTCCCAATGGAAAGTTATACTTGTAGGATGTTACAACTAAACTCCCATGCTAGCCTATGGGACAGATAGCCTTTCAATAGTGAAAAACTAAATACACAGTATTTCACTATCAGGACATGTCACACTCACCAGTACATTTCCTACCTTTCACATACACTGATCTCTGCCCATGAGGGTACCTTGAGCCTACCTGAGGAGTACCTTACATGTAAGAAAAGGGAAGGTTTGGGCCTGGAAAGTGGGTGCACTTGTCAGGTCGACATGGCAGTTTAAAACTGTGCGCAGAAAATGCTGTGGCAGGCCTGTGATACACTTGCAGGGCTACTTAATTGGGTGGCACAACCAGTGCTGAAGGCCCACTAGTAGCATGTGATTTACAGGCCCTGGGCACACACAGTGCACTGTACTGGGGACTTACTAGTAAATCAAATATGCCAATTATGGATAGCCAGTCAATCATCATAATTTATACAGGGAGCACTTGCATTTTGGGATTGTGCAGCAGTGACAAAGTGCCCAGAGCAGCTAGATGAGCAAAAACGAAATCTAGCACACAGACAAAATACTAGAGGCAGAAGCAAAAAGACAGGGGAAACCACACCAAGGATGCCAGGTCTAACAATGTGATACCGGAACTTCGACTCCAAAATATCATATTGTTTGACCATTATATAGGTGAAAAAACAGTGACTGTAAGTATATATGTGTGTATTTTAGTTTTTTGTATATAAATGTGTTTTTGCTTAGTTATTTGTATATTTTGATGTTTTTAAGCACTATTTTTGACATTTTTGGTACAGAATGCTTAATATTTTCCAAACATTTTTAAAAATAATAATTTTTATTTATTTTTAATTTCTTAATTTTATACTAAATAGTTCAATATGTTAAATTTGTACATTTAGGGCCATATGTAGGTAAATTACATTTACCGATTCTTAAATACCGAATTTTACCGATTCGGTATTTATGAATCGGTAAATGTAATGTAGGTAAATATTTACCGATTCGGTGTCTGTCGGTATTTTAGAATCGGTATTTACCGATTCGGTAATTGCAACTGGCTTCCCATTCATTCCTATGGGCCTGGAGGCCCATAGGAATGAATGGGAAGCCAGTTGCCATTACCGAATCGGTAAATACCGAATCGGTAATGGGGGAGGCATCATCCTGGGTGACAGGGTGTCACATTGACACCCTGTTGCACCCCTGATACGTCCATGTGTGCACATGTGGCGCACATACATGCCCTAAGGGCATGTATGTCTGCCACATTGCACACTTCAAAGTGCACAAAAATGCTTTTCCACAGCTATTCGTCATTTACCACCAACTTTTAGTTGGTGGTAAATAACGAATCCCCACACCAACGACACACTCCCCCTACATCTCATTTCAGGATTCGGTATTTACCGAATCGGTAAAATTACCGATTCGGTAATTTTACCGATTCGGTAAATTACCGAATCCTGAAATATGCCCCCTACATACCAAACGCCTAAATACCGGTCGGTAACGGGATATTTACCGAAAATCGGCCGTTACCGACCGGTATTAGGCTTCCTACATATGGCCCTTCGTTTTTAGTCTTTTTCATATTTTTTAAATTTTCACTTTAAATAATTGAACATTAATAATTGTAAAATATATGTAACATTTAAAATATTAATGCTTGTTTTAATTAATTCAAACACACAAAGGTGATGGGAGGAATGCTTGCAAATAGTCTAACCACCTAGCAATTGCTCGGGGTAGCTCTCCAATCAAGTCATTCAGTAGGACTATTCAGTCTGGTTACCATAAGGTATATTTCCAATATATAGCAAACGCAACAAGATGATGGATGGAGTGCTGCAACTTTATAAACACTCACCTCCAGTCAAGAGATCTGGGTTTAATCCATCTTTCTGTTTTCCCACCATGCCACCTTAGTTTAGACCCAGCCATATACATACATTTTTGACTCGGGCCAATAGGAACAGTCCAGCCTGAACTGCAAGGTGAGGTCCTCCCTGAACTGGAACATAAGCAACCCAAAACCAGTTTCGCCCTGATTAGGGCTCATCAGTCGGTTGTAGCTTGGTTCCAGTGAACAGTGTGGAATGGAACTACGTCTTGGCATACCCTTGACATTTAGGGTGACAATCAAACACACTAAAGGAGGTGCGAGGAATACTTGTAATTAGTCTAACCACTGGCAATTGCTTGGTGTAGCATTCCAAACCATTGTTCCTTTGCTCACCATGCAACCAGCCATATACAAATCAGTCTTGACCCTGCTGGATTACAAACAATCCAGCCCGAACTGGCAGACCAGGTTTTGTCCTGATTGGGAATCATCAGCCAGTGTCTTGGTTCTGGTGTCATAGTGAGCACAGGAGCCAAGTCTGGGCACACTCTTGCAACTTAGGACAGAACACTGAATAAATAAATGTGATGTGAGGCATGCCTGCAATAAGTCTTATCACTGGCAATCACTCTGGGTAGTATTCCCTCCCTGAACCGAAACACAAGCAACCCACAACTGTTTGCACCCTTAATGGGGCTCCTCAGTCAGCTGTAGCTCAGTTCTAGGGGCATAGTGACCACAAGACCCATGTCTGGGCATATCGTTCTTTAAATACAATTTTAAAAATAAGGGTGTATTTAATTGTTTAATTAAAACATTTTCTAACATTGGTTATGAGTTGTAGGTTCCAGTGGTGGAGTGGTTGGCTAGTGTTTCATATTTAGATTAATTAATTTGAGGCTCATTTCACAGTTTGTTACCAGCTGCTCATTCAGTGTGAGCTAAAAAGGAGCTCTCCAGCCTTAAACTCACAACTTCTTTCAAGTATAATGGAAGATGCCCACAGTTGTTCATAGTGTTTTTTATGCTCTGTTATGGCCAACACATCTCAGGTGGGTCAACACATTTCAGCTCCTATACCTTTGCTCACAATATTGATTGCCATTTCCTTTTCACATTTTCAAGTGCCCACACCCCTCCCAATCCAGTGATCATATGATTGGAGCATATATTAGATACAGAAAAAATACCACAAATTATTTCATCCTTACACGATATGATGGGTTACTCTCAATATGCCTTATATATCAATATTAAATATCATAAGATTTAAATTTTGATTCCACCTATATTTAAAACAAATTCCTTCACAAACAGTCATAAAGTCAATCAATTTGCTTCATATATACACACAAAGATAGTAATATGTATTTATATCTGCAAAAGTGGTATTATTTACAATTTAGAAGTTATGTCCATAATCAAAAAAGAGAAAATCCTGCTAAGCAGGGTTCAAGCCATTACTAAAAACTTTAATTAATTCTTTGCTCCAGTAGTCCCGTTGAACAAAGTGCATGAATTAAAACAATTACACACAATTCACAATAAAATAATAGCTTTATGAATCTGAAAACCAGCAGGGGAATTTCACAGTAATAATTTTGTTTAGTGATGGACTGCTAACTTCTCTGCATTAACCCTAACTGGCTCACTCAAATATCATTCCATAATATACAATTATTCTAATATGCATACTGTTATCATTCTCACCACTGCTTCTGGTTTGAGATTTAGTCAATGGAAAAGTACTTCAGCGCTTCTTTCTACCTTTCCTGCTTGCAACATCCTAAAATATCTTTCTTCTAGATAATTTCATTATCTTGCCTACAGCCCTTGAATGGTGTAATATTTATTTTCGAACCTGGAAGAAAGTAGTTCCAATAACCTTCAAAGGCACATTAAAACATAAACTGCAAAATCGATTTTGAAAATCGAATGCTTGCTGATGTTTTTCGGGATGCTGGAAAACCGAGTTTTGTGTGGTACACATTTGATGTCAATGTTTACATGCCTTACAACCATTACTAGTCTAAAACCAACCCTCATTACTTTCTTGTTCTAAGTGTTTGTTAACAAATATATCTTTAGGGATCTTGCCCTTCTAGTTGTAATTTGGGGGTGACTCCCAATCTTGCATCCAATTGTCAGATAAACTCTCAAGATCAATGTTTTTCCAAACAAAATGCTTTTATCTGTCCACCTTATTGCTGTCAGTGGGGATTAACCTATTATATGTGCGACCTTCCTTGGAAGCTCCTTCCTCCTGTGTGGTAGTAGGGTATGCAAGGAATCTGCGGGAGGACGAGGTGTGTGGAGCCAAGGTTCCCTGGGGATGGTGAAGTGTAGCCGGTGGTTCAAGTAGGCGGACCCTTGTTCGTGAAGAGCTTTGTAGGTGTGGGCCAGGAGCTTGAAATGGCATCTCTCTTGGACCGGGAGCCAGTGGAGGTCTTTCAGGTGCTGGGTGATGTGGGTTATTTTAGGAAGGTTGAGGATCAGTCTGGCGGTTACGTTCTGGATTATCTGGAGTCTTTTCATGAGTTTGGTGGTGGTGCCTGCATAAAGTGTGTTGCTGTAGTTCACTCGGCTGGTGATGAGGGCATGCGTTACTGTCTTTATAGTGCTGATGGGGAGCCACTTCAAAATCTTGCGGAGCTGAGGAGATGGCGTTGACCTGACGTTTCATGGAGACTTCAATGTCTAAGATGATGCCAAGGTTGCAGGCTTGTACTTTGGCGTGGTGGTAGGTCCGAGTTCCAACAGCCAAAATAAGTCATTTCAGAGGGAGGTGTGTTTGCAGAAGATGAGAACTCCTGTCTTCTCCTTGTTAAGTTTTAGGCAGTTGTCTTTCATCCATGCTGAGATGTCCATCATGCAGTTGTGGAAGTTGGTCTTTGTTGCAGACGGGTTGGCAGAGAGTGATAGTACCAGCTGTGTGTTGTGAGCGTAGGCGATGATGTTGATGTCTAGCGATCTGATGATGTCTGCGAGTGGATACCTATGGATGCCTAAGGGTGTTGGGCTGAGGGGTTGTTATGTTAATAACCATCCGGAACATCGTAGTTGAATAAGGATTTATTGAGTATTCAAGATAAAAGGCCAACACAGCATTCAAACAGGAACAGCTGCTCTCGGCTAGAAGTCTCCAACTGATCACTGATGGCACCTGGGGATTCCATGTGTCATCAATGATGTAGTCTATAGAATACCTACATGCAAATGAGAATAATAATAATAAAAGAAAGACACAACACATCTTCTCCCCTTAACTTAAAATAATAAAAATTAAATAATACTTAAGTAACAACACATCTCCCTTCCAACAGTGACTAATTCACAACAATAATAAAATTGCACATATGCACATATGATAACAAAGGATTGATTCATTAATGACAAAATTCTTGAAATATTCCGGTAGTTGTTGTTATTGATCTTTATTCGGATATGCACTATCCATAAAAGTACAAACATTTCACACATAGTTAATCCTAGCAAACATTTACATTATCCATCTTCTTTAAGTTTAAAGAGCAGGGGTCGTCTATAAACCAAATCAGCGCAACATTGCAAAATTATCACGCATGTTTGATAGCAGCAACATATGCTAAAGTGCCAAGTGCAAAATGCAGATATTTCAGAAAATAGCAGCAAAGATGGTCGAATTATTAAGTTGCATTAAAAAGCCCACAGGTTCTATTAAAAATGACCCACATAAACAATTTATGATCAACACAAGATTATTATCAGTATTGCAAATAGCAGCAACATGTGAGGAAGTGCCAATGTTCAAAGCTCAAAGGATGACTAGGAGAAATAGCAGCAAAAAAGGGCAAACTTATTAATTCCCTACAGGGTGCTCCATACGTCCAGATATCACTCATATAGTAATAGTGATAATATATTCAAAACATTTTTAGCCTAGAAGTATACACGTCCTATACAACTAAAAACGAAACACCAATCCAATCATGCATAAAAAGTGCATAAAATTTACAAAATTCATTAAAATAAGATATGCATTAAAAACGGAGTACATAACCTCATAAAAACGACGTATCATAATTCATATAACATCATTAAAGAGTTTGTTTTATCCTACGCGCGCGGGTCTGCCATGCAAAGCCCAAAAATTTAGCTACCCCGCAGACTATGACCAAGGAGGACGTATCAGTAGTAAAAACTCGCAGGGCCATCTTGTGACACCTTAGGCCCCACTCCCTACATATTGGTTTAAGCCATGACGATCTTGCACCCCTGTAAGCTGGACAAGCAAAAAGAAAGTGAGCCACAGACTCCTTAGGGGCTGCACACCCAGGGCAGGATTTAGCTATAGAGCTTGAGTTGTTCCACCCAGCAGTAAATTCATTCACCGGGAGGGTCCCAAACCTTAGTTTTAGATAGAGGGATCTATCCAGGGGTTTTTGTATAAAGTCAATGAACGGTTCGAGTTTCCTTTTGGGTTTAAATTCTATAAACCGCTCTGTAAGGGTGCCCCATTTGCCTCCACATATAGCCTCCTCCTGTACCCAGTCCCAATATAGTTTCTTCATGACTTGCTTGGGGGGTGGTGATTGGCTAACCCATATTTCATTCAGCCCTAATTTCAGTACCAGCTGTCTAAGTTTACTCAACCACTTAATCTTGTTGCCCGAGTTGAGCAAAATTAGTTCATCCAAGACAGCCGCGTAGTTTGAGAGTTCTGGCGACCTCCTAAGACGAACCCAGAAGAGTAACGGGTGCAGGCAGACTATGTCTTTTAATAGACGCCTACCCATATCTAGACATAGTGGTTTTATCGGGGTGGAGATGGGAAGTGACACCAATTCTCTCAAAAACTCATTTTCTGAGCTCACCAGATTGGTTGTGTCCTCAAAGCCCCACAGCTCAGATCCATAGAGTGCAGAGGGCAGTACTTGTCCTTCATACATAGACAGAGCCGGGGCTACAGGTTTGCTCGTGGACTCTCGCTGTTCCCGCAAAAGTGCTCCAGATACTCGTTTATGATTTAGAAGCATTTTGGCCAGATGATCATTCCAATTCATTCGACTATTGACCCTTACACCCATATACACATAGTCGAATGAGTCTACCAGCTCCAATAGGGTACCATTAAGGGAGACGTTATTCTTAAATCTCTTTGCTGGCGAGAAGGCCATGAGCTTTGTTTTGGAAGTATTGATAGTAAGGCCTCTATCCTCACAGAACGAGCTAAATCGATCCAGCAATTTTTATAGGCCAGTCGGGGTTTTAGAGATCAGGAGGGTGTCATCCGCAAATAGCAGGGTGGGTGTTTTTTCCCCCGCCAGGGACGGGGCGTCGGCTGAGTCCTCCCTCAAGTAGTCCACCACTCCGTTCACAAAAAGGGAGAAAAGAGTCGGCGCCATAACACATCCCTGGCGGACCCCCCTCCCCACGGCCACCCTCTCAGTCAACTGGCCCTGAGTACCCCATCTGATCCTTGCATAATTCCCTTCGTGCAATTTCTTAATAAATTCAAGGAGGGTAACAGGGAAGCCCATCTTTTGTAGAACATCCCATAATCTATATCGAGGAACCAGATCAAAAGCTGTTTTGAGATCTATAAACGCCAAGTACAAACTGCCCTTCCCAATGGTCACAACCTTCCAATAAATAGCAAAAAATTGGAAGATCTGATCCACCGTTCCCACCTTCTGCCTAAAACCCACTTCCTACCCTGGATATGATGACCCTGCCAACCACCTTCTGGACCACGTCTATCAGGCTGATCGGTCTGTAGTTGGCAGGGTCGTCCCTCGCCCCCTTTTTAAACACTGTTACCACCTCAGCTCCCTTCCATGAATCCGGGACTGGGTGGCCTCTTAAAATCAGGTTCATTAATAGGGAGATCAATTTAGCCCAGGTTACTGGGTCATTTAGGAGAAGATCCCCAGGTATCCCGTCAGGACCTGCAGCCTTTCACGGAACCAGATGTTTGATAGCCGTTTTAACCTCGTTAAAGGAGAAGGGGTCTTCGGGAACCATGGAAACTGTATCATCACTATCCATTATCAGAGATGGAAAACTTGGCTCATCTACACCATAGTACAGGTCATAGAAATGTGTGAACCATTGTTGTTCTGATATATGGTTAGCGATGGGTTCCGATCTCCCTCTCCTGGCTTTGTTAATTAGATCCCAGAATGTGCAGGAGTTCTTACTCAGGGAAGCGATTTTTAGATTCTGCCAGTGTTGTTCTTCCCAGTCCCGTTTTACTATCACTAGAGACCTCGCATAATCCCTCCTAGCCGCTCTAACTAGTGAAGGATTCTTTTTGAGCAGGGCTGCGGTTAACACCTTCCTTTTACCCCTACATTGAGCCGTATACCAGGGATTACTTGTTTTTGCCTGAATATGGTTCTGTCTGGCACTACCTCCCTGTATTATAAAATATTGGCCCACTTTCTCTATCACGTTTTTATAAACTAGAGGGAGTGAAGGGCCCTGTACATTTTCTTTTACAGCTGTAAATTGCTCTAAGTCTGCAGTCATCTCTACTAAGTGCTCATTAATCTTATCTAGGATCCCTTCCTGTGATGAGACCCTCTCCCATTTCAACCGGCGATTAGAATTGTACGGGACAACCTCCTTAGTATGCATTAGTGGGGCTTTATTTCTATTTTCCTTTTTTAATCCCCACCTTATCTTTGTACAGAGGGGGTTATGGTCACTGACCTGGGATGGTATTACCTCCATATCGATTAAATCTCTCCAGAGGTTGACGTCAAGTAAAATATAATCTATTCTTGATGGGCCGTTAAGCCTATTAAAGGTAAATGCCCCATCTGGGTCTGAGCTTGTTCTACCATTTAATGCTCTCAGGTTATATTGCAGGGTCAGGGCATTTATCTGGATTGCCCTCGGAGACCATTTTCTAATTGGTGCTAATGACAAGGCCGGAATAGACCATCTAGAATCTTCCTCCTCTATTCCCAGGGAATCGTCTCTGGTTAAAGGTTCGAAGGTGAAATTAAAGTCACCTCCTACGATAGCTTTAGAGAACGGGGAGCTGCCAGCTATTTCTAGCTCTAAGGCTGCTATTGTGCTTGACATTTGGTCCCCTGGAGACCCTCTTGCATAAACATTATATAGGTCTAGCTTGCAGTTCATATCTTGCCCTTGGATTGAAAGATGTAAAATATCCTCAGTCCCTGTTTTATGGACAGTGATATCCCAATTTAGTTCGATCTTGATCCAGACATGTAGTCCCCCAGCTGGTCTACCCTACCCTGAACTTATTGCAGGGGTGAAAAAGGTCGAATACCCTGATTTATATACCGGAAGCAAACTCCATGTCTCTTGGAACATACAAATGTCAAATTTCTCAATGAAGATATTCCAATCTGGTAAGCTCACCTTTTTTTGTTGCCCAGCAATGTTCCAAGAGAGCAGTTGTCCCACCTTCTGGGTCACTACCGGAACAATTGTTGTAACTCCCATAATCCCATCCCGCCTACAGGGGTTTAGCTCGATACTTTCTAAGCTATTCCTTGTTTGCTTCTGAAGGGTGATACTGCCTCCAATACCCGCCGATTGCCCTATTAACATACTCCGTGCATTATCTATTTGAGGTAAAGAGCTCTGCCACACCGGGCGTCATTCGATCTGCTCCAACCCGCTATACCTATTTCTCAATGGAAAGTGAGAGAGTAAAGGGGAATATGGATGGTAAATCTCCCGGTATGTGGTGCCCTGATGGGTTTTAGATGGCAAAATATTCTGGCTCCCCTCCTGTCGACTAGCTATATCCTGCCCAGAGCTCCGGTGGAAAGTAGGATAGAAATATGATAGGTGCAAGGGGAAGATTTGGGTATTTGACCAAGGTAGCGATCTGCTACAGATGTATTCTACCGCCCTGGAATTCCTAAAGTTGATCACTACACAATTTCCCATTATGGTTTTGGGCCCGGTCCCAATCCAGTCTACCCTTCTTACACCCAATATTTCACCAGGGATGTTAGGAGGAAGAGGCCTATTCTTATTAAGCCATTGAACACATTTGTTTTTTAGTTCGAAGTGGTCCTCACTTTTCCCCTGACTTAAGGAGGGAACCCCCACAAGGACCACAACATATGGTAAGGATTCCGTCGGCAGGTCAAGGGTGGGTAAGGCTGGGGAGGTCCCCACCTCCAAACTATTTCCACCTCTTCCACTGGGTCGAGGTTGGTGGTACAATGGGTCTGGTCTGTTTTCGAAAGATCCCCTCAGGGCTGAGGATTTTCCCACATTTACTATGCCTGCCCTAGTCGGGAGTAAGGCTGGATCAGGTGAAGGATTTGCGGGTACCAGAGCCGGTACGGCTGTTGTATTTATCCCGGCTAATGGAATTATGGGATCAGGGCTAGGAGTAGATTTATCAATGCCAGAGATTCCTGAGGGACCGGGCAATTGGGATTTCCCTAGGCCTGAGTTGTTAATCGTGGAGATCAATCTGTCAAGCCTAGATGTTAATGGCTTGAGATATGAGCCAATGATCTTTTTAATATGTGATTCAAAGTCAGATAGAAGATGTGTGACCCAGACAGGAGTTCCCAAATTGTACGCACAGGGACTAGCAACAACCTGCACAACATCCGCTGAAGATGAAGGAACTTTAATCAGCTTTTTATTTTTACCTTTCTTTCTTCTCGAGCATGGTTTAGAAATATTTCCAACAACGGGAAGTGAGAGTATATTGGAGACCTCGGGGAGGTTAGTGACATCTTGTGCAATTTGTGCGCAGGGCAACTCCGCAAAGGAGCACATGAGAGAGGAGCTAAAATCAAGGGGGTTAACAGTGCTAGCAGAATAATCCCCAATCGACTGAAGGGGAGGGGCAGCCAGAGTGATGGACAATCGCCTTTCTGTGTTCTCTATAGCAGATGCTACAACCCCGATTGTCTTCTGTAGCATCTTATCAATGGCGGTAAGGCTTGGGAGAGGTTGTGCCGTTGCAGCCTGAAGTCTGGTAATGCGACAGGAAGAGGCAGGCTTTGACATTATGCCCCTATTACTCAGTGCTAAAATTAAGTTAACAACACCCTCATACACCGAGCTTGGTGCTACCGCCCCACTAAACAAAGCGTTGCCTGGAGACAAAAAACAGTAATTAGAGGTTGTTGGTCCAACTACGGGCAATTTGGATAATTATATCATTATGTCCTCGGTTGGAGGATACGAGGTACCTTTGCGGGTAGAGCAGTTCCACGTGACAGTAGGAGCAAGTTTCAAGGGGGTGGCCCAGCCCAGCCTCCTCTGGCCCCCGATGGCCACAGACGGTCCCGCCCTTGTCTCGGGCTTAGCCCGGCTTGTGACGCGCGCGTCCTCGCAGGGCGAGGGACCGAGCCCAGCTTTAAGCGCCTCCTGCCGCGTTGTTGTGAGGCGTCCTGCCCCTAAGGCTCGTGGGGGATGTAGTCTGGCGGAGCCAAGCCCGGCCGGCGAAGACGGGTGATCAAGGGAGCCCCGGTGGGTGTTTAGATGTCAAATATGGGGGGCAGAGCCAAGCCTGGCCCCCGGACAACTCGTACCAGCAGCTTAGCACCACCAACTTAGAACAGCAGCAGACCAAGGGGCTCAGCACCGAGCCCAGCTTTAAGCGCCTCCTGGCACGTTGTTGCGAGGCGTCCTGCGCGTAAGGCTCGAGGGGGATGTAGTCCGGCGGAGCCAAGCCCGGCCGGCGAAGACGGGTGATCAAGGGAGCCCCGGTGGGTGTTTAGACGTCAAATATGGGGGGCGGAGCCATGCCCGGCCCCCGGACAACTCGTTACAGCAGCTTAGCACCACCAACTTAGAACAGCAGCAGACCAAGGGGCTCAGCACCGAGCCCAGCTTTAAGCGCCTCCTGGCGCGTTGTTGTGAGGCGTCCTGCCCCTAAGGCTCATGGGGGATGTAGTCCAGCGGAGCCAAGCCCGGCCGGCGAAGACGGGTGATCAAGGGAGCCCCGGTGGGTGTTTAGACGTCAAATATGGGGGGCGGAGCCAAGCCCGGCCCCCGGACAACTCGTAACAGCAGCTTAGCACCACCAACTTAGAACAGCAGGAGTTAAGTTATTCAACAACACAATTAAAACTGCAGACCATCACATTTGGAACTTGAATAGGGTGGTTGTTGTGAGAAAGGACTTTGTTACAGGTCTCAAAGATGCTTCAGGAATATCAGATTCTTACACCAAGCCATACCCCACAGCAGTTCTCGTACCGAGACGACTGTCAACTGTCAATCGTGAACTGAGCAGCACGTTGTCTAACCAGTTACCGCAGAGACCCTATGACCAGGTACCCAGCATCAGACAAACTCTTGCGCCAGACCTGGCTCTTCTTTCCAATGCTACGCAGTTAACCACCTCCAGCCAGTTGGAAGCAGCAGGCTCTATACATGCCGATACAAACTGTCGCCAGAGGTTTGAATGAAATGCCCCTTCGTGAGTCGGTTTACAAGTAACCTACGCAAAGAAAGTCCAGCGGCCAGCCTTCCGGTAGTTTAACCACTCTACCGAAACTATTGACAACAACATCATTACCTTGAGGTTGAGATTGAGGTTGAGATTCAGAAACACAAGAATTCTCCTGTCCAGTTAACTCTAAAGGACTAGAATCAAGAGTAACATCATCAGAAATACATTCAGCATGTACATCATCACTAACATCATCACTCTCAGTTTGTGGAGAAACAAGTGGACAATCTAATTGATTTGTAACATTGAACATATCAGTACCAAGTGAATTTTTCCCATCATGTACATCCTTCGAGTTACATTCCACCCCTACATTCTCCTCATCCAGCCAGTTAAAGCTCCTTATACGGCTAGTACCTTCTTCACTCCACTCACTAAGTTTACTATTGCACTTTACAATTCTGCCAGTGTGCCAAAACTTACCATCTGATAATTGCACAGAATTTTTACAAATATTAATTATAGAGAAAGGCTTTGAAAATTTACTTTGCCCTTTCCTCACTTTGAAAGGTAATCTAACTCGTACCTGATCACCTACTTCAAAATTGATTAGTTTGGCATTATTTTTACTGTGATAATAACTCTTGTATTTCTTCTGATGTTGCTTAATATTTCCCTTAACATGCTCAGGGACCACTCTAATAACCGGGAATGTTTCATCCAACATTGGTTATCCTTAGTGAAAGGAACACGTCCCTTCATGATAGTAAAAGGACTATAACCAGTGACAGTTGGCGTTATGCGATACATCCAAACCATTTTCTTAATTCCTACCACCCAGTCCTGGTTCTTAAGATTTGCTAATTGAATAGACTCTTTAATTACACGGTTAAACCTCTCAACTTCACCATTACCACTAGGATGATAAATCGACGTGACCCTATGATTTATGTCATTACGTTTTAAGAAATCCTCTAAGATATGACTTTTAAATTGGACCCCATTATCTGTTATAATCACTTTGGGAAGTCCTTCTCTCTGGAATAAATCATCTAAGAATTCAAGTACTGAGAATGTATCGGCTTTCTCGACAACTTTAATTTCTGGCCACTTTGAAAAGTAGTCTACTGCAACTAAAATGTACCTAGTAGAATCATGTTTTATAATGGGCCCAGTAATATCTATTCCTAGTATTTCCCAAGGCATTTCTGGACAATCAACAGGACACAAAGGAGGACAGTGCGTTCTTAAGGATTTGTCAGAATTACTGCACAAAGGACAATCCCCTACAATTCTCTCCACCTCAACATCTACCCCTGGCCACCAATACAATTCTCTGATAAATGTTTTTGTTTTAACAATGCCAAGATGCCCCTCATGACAAATTTGAATGACTTTAGACCTCAAATTCCTTGGAGGAATAATCCTTTCACCTCTTAAAATGTTACAATCCTTAAGAGACAATTCATCTCTTATCTCCCAAAACTGTTTCATTTCCTCACTAAGCGATTTCTTAACAGGCCATCCGTTTACAACACAACCTTGGGGAACAACCTTTACAACGCAACTTTTACAACGCACTACACTTACAACGCATTTTTTACAACGCACAATTCATTACAACGCATGACATTACAACGCATGACACTACAACGCATTTTTAGAAACTACCTTTACAACGCATTCCATTACAACGCATACTACCATTACAACGCATACCATTACAACGCATAATATAGTAATTTTTACCCCTATACTATCCAACACTTACCCTACTGTTGCACCCCCTGGAGTTAGAATAGTAATTTTTACCCCTATACTATCCAACATTTACCCTACTGTTGCACCCCCTGGAGTTAGAATAGTAATTTTTACCCCTATACTATCCAACACTTACCCTACTGTTGCACCCCCTGGAGTTAGAATAGTAATTTTTACCCCTATACTATCCAACACTTACCCTACTGTTGCACCCCCTGGAGTTAGAATAGTAATTTTTACCCCTATACTATCCAACACTTACTCTACTGTTGCACCCCCTGGAGTTAGAATAGTAATTTTTACCCCTATACTATCCAACACTTACCCTACTGTTGCACCCCCTGGAGTTAGAATAGTAATTTTTACCCCTATACTATCCAACACTTACCCTACTGTTGCACCCCCTGGAGTTAGAATAGTAATTTTTACCCCTATACTATCCAACACTTACCCTACTGTTGCACCCCCTGGAGTTAGAATAGTAATTTTTACCCCTATACTATCCAACAGTTTCCCTGCTGTTGCACCCCCTGGAGTTAGAATAGTAATTTTTACCCCTATACTATCCAACATTTACCCTACTGTTGCACCCCCTGGAGTTAGAATAGTAATTTTTAACCCTATACTATCCAACACTTACCCTACTGTTGCACCCCCTGGAGTTAGAATAGTAATTTTTACCCCTATACTATCTAATACTTACCTTAAATGCAATTTAATATTATGCGTTGTAATGGTATGCGTTGTAAAGGTAGTATGCGTTGTAATGGAAATGCGTTGTAAAGGTAGTTTTTAAAAATGCGTTCTAGTGTCCTGCGTTGTAATGTCATGCGTTGTAATGGATTGTGCGTTGTAAAAAATGCGTTGTAAGTGCATGCGTTGTAAAAGTGTGCGTTGTAACGACATACATCCCACAACCTTTCCCCTTGTTCAGAAGTTCATCCTTACACATGCACTCTTCCCATTCTTGTGGACTCAAGCTCAAATTTTCCTTTTTCAAGTCTATACCAGCTACTTGAAAGTCATCAAGATTCTCACTAGAGTTTTCCAACGGCAAGGGCAGTCTGCTTAAGCAATCAGCAACTTGATTTTTAACTCCTGGAATATAATTTACTGAATACATATTATCCAACAAGCGAGCAGACATTCTTGCTAGTCTAGGCGTAGCAGCCAAAAGTCCATCAGATGAGAGTACTTTCACCAAAGGTTTGTGATCACATCTAACTTCTACATGGTAGCCCCAAATAAAACTTCTAAAATGTTCAAGTGCCCATACTACAGCCAACGCCTCCCTTTCAATGACTGAAAATCTCTCTTCAGCCGGTGACAAGGCTCTAGATGCATATGCTATCGCTACTTCTTTACCATCCCCCTCTTTTTGCGAAAGAACCGCACCAAGTCCTTTTTGACTTGCATCAGTCGTAACGATACAAGGTAAAAGGGGATCAAAACCTACTAATTCTTTTGCATTACACAACTCATTTTTGAGAACTGTAAAATCACGTTGCAATGTATGA
Organism: Triturus cristatus; assembly: GCF_964204655.1. Lineage (NCBI taxonomy): Eukaryota > Metazoa > Chordata > Amphibia > Caudata > Salamandridae > Triturus > Triturus cristatus. Next base: position 183,838,835 of record NC_140592.1, read on the forward strand.
GACCATTCAAAAACAGACTTACTTTTCAACAATTGCCGCAAATTAAAGGTCTTTTCTGAGAAATTCTTAACAAACTTACGGTAAAATTCTATGAGCCGTAAAAAAGATCTTAATTCATCCTTATTAGATGGAGGAGGAGCATCTCTTATAGCATTCATTAATTTAGATTTAGGCTTATTGCCCTTTGCAGAGATTTCATGGCCTAAATAATCTAAGGAATCAACACCAAATTTACACTTTGACAATTCAGCTGTAAGACCTCTCTCTTTTAGAATTCTAAGGACAGAATGAATTCTTTCATCATGTACAGACTTGCTCTCCCCCATTATCAGGATGTCATCCTGAAAGAAAAGAATACCTGGTAAATCATGGAATAATTTAAACATAAGTTTCTGAAACACCGCAGCCGCTGACGCAAGGCCAAACGGCATGCGTAGAAACCGATAGCAACCTTGAGGAGTCATGAATGTTGTCAAATTTTTACTATCATCATGCAATGGAATCTGATGATACGCTGACGTTAAGTCAATCACTGAAAACCACTTCATGCCTTTAGTAAGTGCTATTAGCTCATTAATTTTGGGCAATGGAAACCTCTCCACTACTATATTCCTGTTCAAAGACCTCAAATCAATGCATAAGCGGACTTTGCCATTAGCCTTGCGAACAACGACCAATGGTGCAACCCAATTTGAAGCTTCTACCTCTTCAATAATTTTATCATCCAGAAGGCGTTTTAACTCCTTATCTACTTCTTCTCGAGCAGCCCAAGGGATGTGTCTAGATTTTTGTACCGTAGGTTGTGCATTCTCCTTCAATAAAATTTTATGAACATATCCATTTAATTGACCTACTTTATCATTGAAAACTTCTGGAAATGTACTTTTAAGATTAATTTGATAATCTGTACTGTGGTCTAAAATCATGACTTGTTCCACTCCATTCGGATTCAAAATAATATTGAGATTCCTCTGATCAATCCATCCTAGTACAGGAGGACCCTCTAATGCTACATAAAGTTTCCCCACCGAAGACCTCCCTTTGAATTAAAAAATGAGTTCCCTAAAACCCACTAAATCAATTTTTTCTCCAGTAAAACTTTCAGGAGAAATGTCTGGCGGAGCTAAGGTGGGTCCTATATTAGGGACAAAATCTTTTTCCCACTGTATCTTGTCAATAATTGTATATGGAGATCCAGAGTCTGCTACAATAAGTGTTGCTACCCCACCAATAGACATTTCACATACAGGTTTGGTTTACAATTAATGCTTAACGAGTTAACACTATCAGACACTCCCAAAACACAGTTCACATTCTTGTTAGGTGTGTCATCACAAGAAGATGAAGATGAAGACCCATTGTAATCCTCTTTCAATAAATTAACCTTTTTCTTTTTGTTCATGTTATGTCGGCACGCCTTCGTAAAATGGCCAACAACTCCACATTGTAAAAACTTCTGTTTCCTAGCTGGACAATTTTTAAAATTGGCTAAATGATTTTTACTTCCACACCTATAACACCTTAAAACCGTAGATTTTGTTTGACCGCTATCAGTTTCTTTAGTGGAGGTAGCTGGTCTCTGGAATTTTCCTTTTGTTTTAGATGATATTTTGTTCACTGTAGATTTTTCATTCTCTTTAGGCGGTTCTGAAATAGCTTTTGCACATTTGTTAGTAATTTCTGCCTTTTTAACTAAGGCAACAACATCTGCTAACGCTGACTCACCATGTACCCAAAGACGTTCTTGAACGTGTTCATTGTTCACAAACATTATGATTTGGTCACGAATTAGTTCTTCTTCAAGTAGACCAAATCTGCATGTCAAGGCCAATTTCTTTAAATCTGACACAAAATCCTCAACAGATTCTTGTTTTTCTTGTTTCCTTCCAAAGAACTTGTGCCTATCAATGGCAATGCACACTGAAGTAGAATAATAAATATCAAGGTCTTCTAACGCATGAGTGAAAACATTCAAGTCATCTGTGGCGTGTGTTTTCTTGTTCAATGAATTGTACACAATCAAACCTTGAGGACCAAGGGAGTGAAGTAAAAATGTTTTATTCCTTGCTTGCGTCAATTCATCTTCACCATCTTCTAGTGCATCTATGTAATTTAAAAATACTCTTTCCACTCTTTCCATTTAATTGGGGGATCTCCCTTAGAAGATAGAAATGCTTGTGGAGGAGTTAAATAAAATGCCTGCGCAGCACACATTGTGCCGATTTAATATCAATACTAGAATTATGCAAAGAAATTTTAATGACAATCACACAAATAGAGTGCTTATGTGCGTGTACTTTTGTAACTTCAGCAATGTTATAAATGGTGTGCCTATCACCGTGATGACAGGCTAATAAAATGAGAAACTTTCAGCAATATTATAAATGGTGTGCATATCACCGTGACAACAGACTAATAAAATGAGAAAAATAAACATACACCGAAGATATGCTGAAAAATGTTCTTGACCCACTGGTGTTCCTGTCACTGTAAATATCAAGCAAAACGTTTAAAAGAGCAAGACTACGAATGAATGTGACAATGTCAACACGAAGGTAGGCTGAAAAAAATAATATTCTTGACTCATAGGTGTGCTTGTCACCGTGAACGACAAGCAAGCGATTAAAAATGAATGTCAAAATTACACGGAATTAAATTGAACAGTACCTTCCGTATTCCGCTGTTCCTGCACTTGCGCACGAACCAATCTGACTAAATCCAATATGGCGGCACGTACATCATCATCACGCAAACGCGCGAGTTGAAGGTTCACTCACGATGCATGTGAACGTTATCACAGCTACGAAGACGTCTCGCGTATGGAACACGGAGCAGCTGCCGCGTTCAAGCTAACGCGGATTCTAGGTACGTTGAAGGAATGTTCGGCTGTTTAAATGATACAGCCTAATTAATTCAACTCCTGGTATTACTTTAGCACGCTGTGTTGGCCCCAATGAAAAAAAGAAATCTCGTACTCACAATCCTTGCTTTTCCAGATTTCTTTCCACTCTTGTCATGGATTTACTTGCGTGAAAACATTTCTTGCCGTTTCCGTGTTGACTCGGCGTGGGTAAAACCGTAGGTATCCACTTCAAATCGTCGCCAATTTTGTTATGTTAATAACCATCCGGAACATCGTAGTTGAATAAGGATTTATTGAGTATTCAAGATAAAAGGCCAACACAGCATTCAAACAGGAACAGCTGCTCTCGGCTAGAAGTCTCCAACTGATCATTGATGACACCTGGGGATTCCATGTGTCATCAATGATGTAGTCTATAGAATACCTACATGCAAATGAGAATAATAATAATAAAAGAAAGACACAACAGGGATGAGCCTTGGGGTGCACTGCAGATGTTGTGCTTGGCTTGAAATGTGAAGGGAGAGAGGCAGACTTTTTGGGTGCGTCCTGTGAGAAAGGATGCCATCCATTTGAGGGCATCATCTGTTATACCAATGTAGTGTGGTGGCAGACCGGGCCGAAGGTGTTGGAGAGATCATGCAGGATAAGGGCAACTGATTGAGTAGGCTGCAGATGCCATCTGTAGCAGCGATCAGACCTGCCTCGGTGCTGTGAATGGTTCTGAATCTTAACTAGGAGGGGTCTAGCAAGTTATTTCTCTCCAGGTGTTTGATGAGTTGTAGGTTGATGGCCTTCTCCAGTACTTTGGCGGTAAATGGGAGTAGTGGCATGGGACGGTATTTCTGGAGTTCATTGGGATCTGCCGAGGGTTTCTTGAGGAGGGGTCTGATCTTGTCATGTTTCCAGGCATCAGGAAAAGATGCCGTGTTTAGCAAGGCATTGATGGTGGTGAGTTGGGGGCTGATCTTCAGAGGTTGAAAAGTCGGTGGGAACAGGAGAATTGTTGGTGCTCCTGATTGGATGGACTGCATAAGGGTAATTGTGTTCTGTGCTCTGAGCCAGTTCCATGCATTGGTTGGCAGTGGTGTTCGATCGGAGGCTGTGGAAGTTGGAGGGTTGTGGATCGAAGTTTGTATAGATGGTTGCTATCTTGTTGTAGAAATGTTTGGCAAGGTGACAAAGAGTTCTTGTGAGGGGGGTTGAGTTTTCAGTGACTGATGGGCAGGTGAACTCTCTGACGATGGTGAAGACTTCCTTGGTTTGGTTGGCACTGCAGGAGGCCGGTGGAGTTGGTGTCAGTAGAGTCGTCTAGGTGGAAGTTGAGGTCTCCCAGGAAGCTGTAGGGTTTGGATTTGATGGAGAGCGGGGTGATTAATTCACTGATGTTATTGCCCAGTTCGGTCCATGGTCCTGGCAGTCTGCACGCGAGTGTGCCATTGATGGATGTATTGTCGTTGGTGCAGAGCTGGAAGTTTGTGTGTTCCATAATTGGCGTTGTTTGGTCAGCGGTGATAGTGCAAGTGTTTGACTCCTTGAGTGTGGTGGCTATGCCGCCTCCATGTCTGTTAGTGCGATCACTGTATTTGACCTTGGGTGTTGCCATGGCGATATCCATGGTCGATGATGGGTGAGCCACTTCTCTGTGATGAAGGTTACGTCAGGGTGAGGGTGGAGATGATATCCCAGATTTTGGTGGCGTGTTTGATGAGTGATCTGCCGTTGAGCAGGAGGTATCTGAGTTGGCCCTGTGGGGTCTTGGTCAGTGTGGATGGCATTGTGCAATGGAGATTGGTCCTGGAGTGGAGTCGAAGCGGCTGTGGATACAGGTGAAGAGTCCTGTTGTGAAGCTGGGGTTGGCGAGGCAGCAGTTGCTGTTACAACCAGGGTATAGAGTATGAAGAGCATCGGTGGAGTACCTGTGGGTCCCCAGGGCCACTAAAGGCCCTGGGGACTCAATTTCTCATGGATTTATTTTTTTAATGAGAGGAGGGGGTGCGCGGCTCTCCTCTCCAAGGCAAGGTGACCTGGGCATCTCATTCCCTAGGGCCAAAATATATATTTTAAGGGAAGGGGGAATGCGGCTCCCCTCCTTGAGCCACAAGTGGGCCCTGGGAACCCCATTTCTCAGAGCGTTTAAGAGGAAGGGAGTGTGCTGCTTTCCCTGACCGAGCCATTGTGGGCCCAGGTCCCATTCCCAGTGCCAAAACATATATTTTAAGTGGAGGGGTGTGCAACCCCTACCTCCCTGAGCCCCTACGGCAAAAGCATGGGCAGAGAAACAAAAGACTGCTCCCATCTGGTGGCGGCATTTTTAAAACTCCCACCAGGTGGAAGCACCCTTGCTTTTACTGGATGTGCTCACACAGGCAGGAAAACTACTGTGTGCTTGGGTTCTGCTCCCTGGGACACAGTGTATGAGTCGGGCCAAGGAGATGAGGTCCCTGGGGCCTTTTAAGGCTTGGGGAGGGGGGCCATGTGCCCTCCTACTCTATACTTATGTGTTGGCTACAGGAAATGGGATCCCTGGGTCCCATTTGTTGCTCTGGGAGGGGGGACACTTGCTGCACTTTTCTAGTAAGTATTTCATGCTTCGGGAGTGGGGCCCCATTTTTATTTTACTTCAGCCCCAGGGAATGGGTCTCGGGGTCTCAATGAGGGACTCCTGCTGAATCGCAGCTTATTATAAAAATATATACATTTTGGCCTTCCAAGGGCCCTGGGTATGCCTACCCTGCACCCTTACATTATTTTTTACAATATACTCAGGGCACGGGACTAGTAATTGCTGCCTGGAATATTTGTCTTTATGTTGCAGGCAGCCATCCAGAGCGCTCGCTCCCACAGGAGCATGTCACCCATGGTAAATAATTGGCCCAAGAGAAAAACTCCCCCCGGGCCAATCAGAACACTCTAGTTTTTTTAATTGGGTTTGAGGACTCTTGCGAGAGTCCTCTGGAACCTACTGTTCAGGTATACAAATATATTTGTACCTTAAGATCACAAAAAACTATTGAACGGATTTACACCAAACACAAAAATCACACTTTCACAAGATCTAGCTTCCTACCAAATTTGGTGTAATTCTGTTTAGCAGTTTTTCCGGAAGTGCTTCTTAACAGAGACAATGGAAAATGAATGAGCAGATTTACACCAAATCACAAAAATCACACTTTCACAATCTCTAGCTTTGTGCCAAATTTCGTGTAATTCTGTTCAGCAGTTTTTCCAGTAGTGATTCTTAAAATAGGCAATGGAAAATTAATAGGGATTTTGCATTTGGGACCCTCCCTTTTTTCTCGACCTTCGCTTGACAGATTACCCCAAAACTTACCATGCACACATTTGGCAATAAAGAGCACTTGTTTCATGAAAATTCGTCATATGGGCCGAACAAACAAGGCCTTTCCTAGGAAAATACTGACTTAACTATATCTACCCAGGCCCTGCATGCCTCAGTAGGGAAGTTCAACATCCTGTGATCCTAGGCAAATCATTTAATCTCTCTGTGCTTAACAAAATTTGTGTCCATCTGTAATGCAACAGGTGCTCATGTAAAGCGCTCTGATACCTTCAAGTTGAGTTTGCGCTATATAAAACTCCCCCCCAAAAAAGATGGGTGGAGGGCACACAGCCCCCCTCTCCAGGCTGATTTCAGCCACTAGGACCCAATCCCCCATGGCCTGCCACCTTTTTATAGGGGAAGAGGAGTACATAGACCTCTCCATCAGACTGCATTTGGCCCCGGGGATCCCACCATTCCCCAGAGCCCATCACTCAAATTATGGGGGAGGAGGGCATGCAGCCCCACTCCCCAGGCATGAGTTTTGTCCCGGGGACCCCATCTCCTGGGGCCAGGCCATATTATGAATGGAGTACATTCAGCCTCCCTCCCTGGGCGAATATCGGCCCTGGGAAGGGACCCCATCCACTGGCATCCACCCAGTAAATGGTGTGAGCTCTGTCGCCCACCCAAGGCTCTCACTTCACATTTAAAAGCGGGAGGGGCAAACAGCCCCCCTCCCTGGGTCGATTTTGGCCCCTGGGGCCATCTCATGGTGACCAGCCTTATTTTTAAGGGGGAGGGAGCATGCAGCCCCCTCTGCAGGCCAATATTGGCCCCACGGACTCCGTCCGCTGGGGCCCGGACAGAATATAAAGTGGGAGGGGGCACACAGCCTCCCTTCCCGCACCAATATTGGCCCTAAGGACCCAATCCCCTGGGCCTGGCTAGCATCTAAAGTGGGAGGGGGCACAGAGCCCCCTCTCCGGTACAATATTGGCCAAGGGGACGCCATACTCTGGGGCCTGGCCAGCATCTAAAGGGAAAGGAGTGCACGTAGCCCCCTCCCTGGGCCAATATTGGCCCCAAGGACCCCATCACTGAGGCTTCACCACTATATCTTGGGTGCCCCTGCCCCATCCAGGGATACCAGTCTCTTGTTTTTGGGGGCCACGAGGGGAGCCCCAATACCCCGTGGGCCTTGCTAGCTTCCTGCCTTCAGAGGGAGCCAACATTGCTGCCACATGCAGGGAGCACCAAACAATGCTGCTGCCTGCATGCGGGTGCAATTTTATCATCTGTTTCCCTGCCCACTTTAAAGCAGGGAAACAGATGAAAACCCCACTCCCAGTGGGCAAGACTATTTTTCCTGCTCCCACCTGCTGGGAGCAGACTTACCATTTGATCTCACTTGGCGGGCACTTTAAATTGCACCCACTAAGTGAGAGCAAACAGAGGTTTCCCTGCTAGCATTAGTGAGGGCAGAGAAACTGTTAGGTCCCGGGTGTGGGCACCCTGGGAAAAAGCAGGGGCCCAGCCCTTGAGAAAGGTGTCCCCAGGGCCATTAAAAGTTCTGGCAGGGAGACTGCGCGGCCCCCTCACACTTTTCGTGACAGTACCGAAGGGCCTTGTTGTGCCTTGTGTACACCCACAGCTGGCTGCCTAGAGCAACTGCATATCACACCTCTGCCTGACGAGAAACATTTCTCCAATTTGGAAGCGCAACAGCTTCCGGTGCCCCTCTCAGGGCCATTAATGGTTCTGGCAGGGGGGCTGCACGCACCCCTCTCTCTATTAGCTATAAGTCATTTGCATAGGGGTAAGACCTATACCTAGGGCATGTAACTCAAATGCTCCTCCATGGGTCCGCAGCACTGGTTGTGCCAACCACGGAGGTAGCTCTTTAAACGTCCAACAGGTTTTTCCTGGCGGGGCCTGTGCATGCAGGTTGCTGTTACTCAGCTCGGCATTTAAAAAGCTACTTGCCAAGGTTCTGCATGTCTCTCACTATTTCGGAGTACTCCCTGGGGGCAGAGTGCTGTTTCTGGAAGAGACAGGGCATGTGCGTATGTGCTCTACATGCACTGGAAGTGGATGCCACTGGATGGTGTGTTTCGGTACGGTGGGACCTGCTACTCACATTGATTAATATGGGGTATCAGTGGAAAAGCTATTGAGCAGTATTTCCTACATGCAGAAGAGTAGCAGTAAAGTGTTTGATATTGATGAGTTAGTAATGGCAAATCCTCGCTGGTAGTGCGAGTTGATTTTACATTACTAATGTGGAAATGCCACTTAGGGAAAGTTGGCATTTCAGTGCTCGTGGTACTGTGTGCCTGTCAGCCTGTCTCTAATCCACAAGTGAGTGCTGGGGGGACAACTACGTCTGTGTATTCCTCATTACCACCCATAAACTATAGGCTAAAGGGAGACTGCAGACCCCTGACTCCCAGGGGCTTTCCTGGGACAGATACAAGGGTATGAAATTGGCATCTGCATTCCAAGGTGCAGGGTCCTGGCCCCACTATAGATATTGATCAAGCCTACCAGGTAAGATGGGAGACAGGACAAAATTTAGAGAGGACCTGTGCATTTCAAAGGTGGCCTTTTGAACTGATGTAATCTTCAAAGGCCATTATGGGTATAAGTATTGGGGCTTATCCCTTAGGAGTGAGAGATACTTTTGGAATTGGAACCATACTATGCTGGTTTGACGCTGGGGCTTCAACAAAAGAAACCATTGAGGGAATGTGACTGGATTATTCGGAGACTTATGGTGGCCTGGGGCTTGTTGTGCTCCAGGAACGTGACTATTGAGTGGATTTTGCCTGGATGTTGATGGTCTGCAGCTAATTGCCAACTGTTGTGGCCCGGGTCCCTAAGCACTCTCCAAGAGCCGGTTGGCTGGCCTCCTTTTCACGAGATTCCAGGGACAGAAAGGATCTCCCCATTTCCACAAGATCATAAGGGCCGTGCCGGGTGCAGAGGAAAAGGGTGGAAGTAATCGTTAGTTGGGACAAGGACCTTCCTGACGTACGCCGTAATTACACTATGCCAGGAAGTGAGGAGTTTGAGGAGTGGAGGGGAAGTTTTCCGAGTCTGAGGAACCCATGCTTGCGGCTGGAAACCTTTGCTAACTAGCACTCTGTAGTGAGTTGTGTCCTAGGAGTGTTAGGGGATGTTTGCTGAGTTCGTGGGACCCGAGCTGGAAGCCTAGAATGTCTCCGACCTCCAGATTGGGCAGACAACAGTGCCTGACATTGCGACCTCCATCTGATGTCACCGGCTCCTTCTCCCTGGATCACGGCACACCGTACTCTGGTGTGGAGAATAACATAACTGTACCCAAGGGGTCTCGTTGTGCCTTGTGTGCACCCATGGCTGGCTGCCTGAAGTAACTGCAGCTCACACCTCCACCTGAGGGGAAACATTTCTCCAATTTTGAAAGTGCGCCAACTTCCAGAGTCACAGTATTTTGCCTATGAGGGGATAATGATCCCACACTCATGTCGGGGCTGCTGGGTGCCTGAAAGCCAAATCTGGAGGGATGGAACCAAGTAACTGTTTCTTTCCACTTTAGGTGGCCCCGACAATCTAATCAGAGTGTCCCCACTGGGTGCAACGTGTATCACTGGCTGGTGTAGTATGAGTGGCTGAGGGGCTGTTCATGAAGAGTAGTCAAAATCTGTGATTTCCTGACAATTACAACTGTACGAGGTATGTATTTGTTGTTTTGATATCAATGTGTGTGTAATGTAAAGACCAGTGTTTCATACATACAGTGGGGGGTCTTTTGTAGTGCACTCAGTGTGTTACGAGGGTGGTGTTGTGCCAATATTTTACACTTTGACCCTGAGGATAAGCCTGACTGCTCTGTGCCAAGCTACTCGAGGGTAAGGACAGGTTATCGGACAAGTGTACAGTACTCATCCGGTCTAGGACAGTGAATTCTGTGTGGCTTAGATGTGTCCCAGCCAGCCAGAAACCACTGGGTCTAACACCAATTGGATCTCATTTTGGGATCTCTGGGATCACCATAATCTCCACATCCCTAGATATCTATAAATATTTCTCCTTTAATAACTCCAAAACTACTAAACAGATTTACACCAAATTACAACAAGCATTTGCAATGCAACAGGTCTTGCATTCGGAAAGTTTGAGCTATTGGTATTGTAAATGGCAAATTTTGTATTTATGTGTTGGTTTTGAAAATAGCTAAATTAATAGCTTTGTCATTTACAATTCCAATAGTTTTAACTTTCGCACCAAATACATAGTCCCGACAAACATTATCTGAAAACAAAAAAAAATGCTTAAAATGCGTTTTGGAAACGTTTTGTTCCTGTAACATTTGTGACTTTTTAAAAAAAGCGAAAATGCACTTACTGACATCGTACAAAATAGGGGGCAGTGTGTAAGAGGGCAGTGTGTGAGGGGGCATTGTATGAGGGCAAAGTGTGAGTGTGTAAGGGTGCGAGCTGTGTAATATAAGAGATGAATGCAAAGCACAGAGGCAGGAGGTCAAGTAGTAAGTCACACTGAGCCGAGATTCCGGAAAAGTTGTGAGAAAGAGAAGGCGGGGCGGAACTACACGGAAGGGGAGAGACGCATGGGCGGAGAGGAGCCTGTGAGAACGCACTGCGGAGATCAAAGAAAAGGTTTGCGACCATATGGAGAGTCAGGGGGTGAGCAGCCTGGAGAGCTGAATGTGTGTGGTACTGGCAACAGAGGGAGAGCGCGGCGCGCGCGCACCACAACATTTTCATAACCGCAACCTCCATGTGAACTTTGTTCATTTGTTAAATAAAGTTAAACAATAATTCTAATTTAAGCACACAACACCTAGCACCAATAGACATTAACCGACGAAAAAAACCAGTGTGTGTAATCTGTGTGAGGGGGGCAGTGTGTGTGGTCTGTGTGAGGGGGCAGTGTGTGTGGTCTGTGTGAGGGGGGCAGTGTGTGTAGTCTGTGTGGGGGGGCAGTGTGTGTGGTCTGTGTGGAGGGGTAAGTGTGAGTGGTCTGTGTGGAGGGGTAAGTGTGAGTGGTATGTGTGAGGGGGCAGTGTTTGTAGTCTGTGTAAGAGGGGGGCAGCGTGTGTGGTCTGTGTGAGGGGGCATTGTGTGTGGTCTGTGTGAGAGGGGGCAGTGTTGGTTAGAGACTTGTCAGTAAACTGTATTTCTATTTTCTTTAGAGGGGGCAGTGTGAACTTTGTTCATTTGTTAAATAAAGTTATTCAATAATTCTAATTTAAGCACAAAACACCTAGCACCAATAGACATTAACCGCCGAAAAAACCCCGAAATCTACTGATGCGTTTTAGAAACGCTTTGATCCTGTAACGTTTGTGGTTTTGTTAAAATTTAGAAAAGGCACCCACTGACATCATATGAACTAGGGGGCAGTGTGTAAAAGGCAGTGTGTGGGGGGAATTGTATAAGGGCACAGTGTGAGTGTGTAAGGGTGTGGGCTGTGTGTGTGTGTGCGGGGTGTAAGGGTGCAGTGTGTGTGACCTAAAGTACTGTGAGTGGGTAATGTGTGAGAGCAGTGTATGTGAGGGCAGTGTGTCAAGGGGTCAGTGTGTGAGGAGGGGTCAGTGTGTGTGGTTTGTGTGAGAGAGGGCAGTGTGTGTAGTCTGTGTGAGGGGGGTCAGTGTGTGTGGTCTGTGTTAGGGGGGCAGTGTGTGTGGTCTGTGTGGAGGAGTAAGTGTGATTGGTCTGTGTGGAGGGGTAAGTGTTTGTGGTCTGTGTGAGAGGGGGGCAGTGTGAACTTTGTTCATTTGTTAAATAAATGTAAACAATAATGCTAATTTAAGCACAAAAAAACCAAGCACCAATAGACATTAACCGACGAAAAAAAAACAAAATCTACTGATGCGTTTTAGAAACGCTTTGATCCTGTAACGTTTGTGTTTTTGTTAAAATTTAGAAAAGGCACCTACTGACATCGTACAAACTAGGGGGCAGTGTGTAAGAGGGCAGTGTGTGAGGGGGAATTGTATGAGGGCACAGTGTGAGTGTGTAAGGGTGCGGGCTGTGTGTGTGTGCGGGGTGTAAGGGTGCAGTGTGTGTGACCTAAAGTACTGTGAGTGGGTAATGTGTGAGAGCAGTGTATGTGGGGGCAGTGTGTCAAGGGGTCAGTGTGTGAGGAGGAGTCAGTGTGTGTGGTTTGTGTGAGAGGGGGGCAGTGTGTGTAGTCTGTTTGAGAGGGGGCAGTGTGTGTAGTCTGTGTGAGGGGGCAGTGTGTGTGGTCTGTGTGAGGGGGCAGTGTGTGTGGTCTGTGTGAGGGGGGCAGTGTGTGTGGTCTGTGTGGAGGGGTAAGTGTGAGTGGTCTGTGTGGAGGCATAAGTGTGAGTGGTATGTGTGAGGGGGCAGTGTTTGTGGTCTGTGTGAGAGGGGTGCAGTGTGAACTTTGTTCATTTGTTAAATAAAGTTAAACAAAAATTCTAATTTAAGCACAAAACACCTAGCACCAATTGACATTGACCGACGAAAACCCCCAAAAATCTACTGATGCGTTTTAGAAACGCTTTGATCCTGTAACGTTTGTGTTTTTGTTAAAATTTAGAAAAGGCACCTACTGACATCGTACAAACTAGGGGACAGTGTGTAAGAGGGCAGTGTGTGAGGGGGAATTTTATGAGGGCACAGTGTGAGTGAGTAAGGGTGCAGGCTGTGTGTGTGTGCGGGGTGTAAGGGTGCAGTGTGTGTGACCTAAAGTACTGTGAGTGGGTAATGTGTGAGAGCAGTGTATGTGGGGGCAGTGTGTCAAGGGGTCAGTGTGTGAGGAGGGGTCAGTGTGTGTGGTTTGTGTGAGGGGGCAGTGTGTGTAGTCTGTGTGAGAGGGGGGCAGTGTGTGTAGTCTGTGTGAGGGGGCAGTGTGTGTGGTCTCTGTGAGGGGGCAGTGTGTGTGGTCTGTGTGAGGGGGCAGTGTGTGTAGTCTGTGTGGGGGGCAGTGTGTATGGTCTGTGTGGAGGGGTAAGTGTGAGTGGTCTGTGTGGAGGGGTAAGTGTGAGTGGTATGTGTGAGGGGGTCAGTGTTTGTGGTCTGTGTAAGAGGGGGGCAGCATGTGTGGTCTGTGTGAGGGGGCATTGTGTGTGGTCTGTGTGAGAGGGGGCAGTGTTGGTTAGAGACTTGTCAGTAAACTGTATTTCTATTTTCTTTAGAGGGGGCAGTGTGAACTTTGTTCATTTGTTAAATAAAGTTATACAATAATTCTAATTTAAGCACAAAACACCTAGCACCAATAGACATTAACCGACGAAAAAAACCAAAAATCTACTGATGCGTTTTAGAAACGCTTTGATCCTGTAACGTTTGTGGTTTTGTTAAAATTTAGAAAAGGCACCCACTGACATCATGCGAACTAGGGGGCAGTGTGTAAGAGGGCAGTGTGTGGGGAGAATTGTATAAGGGCACAGTGTGAGTGTGTAAGGGTGTGGGCTGTGTGTGTGTGTGCGGGGTGTAAGGGTGCAGTGTGTGTGACCTAAAGTACTGTGAGTGGGTAATGTGTGAGAGCAGTGTATGTGAGGGCAGTGTGTCAAGGGGTCAGTGTGTGAGGAGGGGTCAGTGTGTGTGGTTTGTGTGAGAGAGGGTAGTATGTGTAGTCTGTGTGAGGGGGGTCAGTGTGTGTGGTCTGTGTGAGGGGGCAGTGTGTGTGGTCTGTGTGAGGGGGCAGTGTGTGTAGTCTGTGTGAGGGGGCAGTGTGTGTGGTCTGTGTGGAGGAGTAAGTGTGAGTGGTCTGTGTGGAGGGGTAAGTGTGAGTGGTATGTGTGAGGGGGTGCAGTGTTTGTGGTCTGTGTGAGAGGGGGGCAGTGTGAACTTTGTTCATTTGTTAAATAAATGTAAACAATAATGCTAATTTAAGCACAAAACACCTAGCACCAATAGACATTAACCGACGAAAAAACCCCGAAATCTACTGATGTGTTTTAGAAACGCTTTGATCCTGTAACGTTTGTGGTTTTGTTAAAATTTAGAAAAGGCACCCACTGACATCATATGAACTAGGGAGCAGTGTATAAAAGGCAGTGTGTGGGGGGAATTGTATAAGGGCACAGTGTGAGTGTGTAAGGGTGTGGGCTGTGTGTGTGTGTGCGGGGTGTAAGAGTGCAGTGTGTGTGACCTAAAGTACTGTGAGTGGGTAATGTGTGAGAGCAGTGTATGTGAGGGCAGTGTGTCAAGGGGTCAGTGTGTGAGGAGGGGTCAGTGTGTGTGGTTTGTGTGAGAGAGGGCAGTGTGTGTAGTCTGTGTGAGGGGGGTCAGTGTGTGTGGTCTGTGTTAGGGGGGCAGTGTGTGTGGTCTGTGTGGAGGAGTAAGTGTGATTGGTCTGTGTGGAGGGGTAGGTGTTTGTGGTCTGTGTGAGAGGGGGCAGTGTGAACTTTGTTCATTTGTTAAATAAATGTAAACAATAATGCTAATTTAAGCACAAAACACCTAGCACCAATAGACATTAACCGACGAAAAAACCCCAAAATCTACTGATGCGTTTTAGAAACGCTTTGATCCTGTAACGTTTGTGTTTTTGTTAAAATTTAGAAAAGGCACCTACTGACACCGTACAAACTAGGGGGCAGTGTGTAAGAGGGCAGTGTGTGAGGGGGAATTGTATGAGGGCACAGTGTGAGTGTGTAAGGGTGCGGGCTGTGTGTGTGTGCGGGGTGTAAGGGTGCAGTGTGTGTGACCTAAAGTACTGTGAGTGGGTAATGTGTGAGAGCAGTGTATGTGGGGGCAGTGTGTCAAGGGGTCAGTGTATGAGGAGGAGTCAGTGTGTGTGGTTTGTGTGAGAGGGGGGCAGTGTGTGTAGTCTGTTTGAGAGGGGGCAGTGTGTGTAGTCTGTGTGAGGGGGCAGTGTGTGTGGTCTGTGTGAGGGGGTCTGTGTGAGGGGGGCAGTGTGTGTGGTCTGTGTGGAGGGGTAAGTGTGAGTGGTCTGTGTGGAGGCATAAGTGTGAGTGGTATGTGTGAGGGGGCAGTGTTTGTGGTCTGTGTGAGAGGGGTGCAGTGTGAACTTTGTTCATTTGTTAAATAAAGTTAAACAAAAATTCTAATTTAAGCACAAAACACCTAGCACCAATTGACATTAACCGACGAAAACCCCCCAAAATCTACTGATGCGTTTTAGAAACGCTTTGATCCTGTAACGTTTGTGTTTTTGTTAAAATTTAGAAAAGGCAGCTACTGACATCGTACAAACTAGGGGACAGTGTGTAAGAGGGCAGTGTGTGAGGGGGAATTTTATGAGGGCACAGTGTGAGTGAGTAAGGGTGCAGGCTGTGTGTGTGTGCGGGGTGTAAGGGTGCAGTGTGTGTGACCTAAAGTACTGTGAGTGGGTAATGTGTGAGAGCAGTGTATGTGGGGGCAGTGTGTCAAGGGGTCAGTGTGTGAGGAGGGGTCAGTGTGTGTGGTTTGTGTGAGGGGGCAGTGTGTGTAGTCTGTGTGAGAGGGGGGCAGTGTGTGTAGTCTGTGTGAGGGGGCAGTGTGTGTGGTCTGTGTGAGGGGGCAGTGTATGTGGTCTGTGTGAGGGGGCAGTGTGTGTAGTCTGTGTGGGGGGGCAGTGTGTATGGTCTGTGTGGAGGGGTAAGTGTGAGTGGTCTGTGTGGAGGAGTAAGTGTGAGTGGTATGTGTGAGGGGGTCAGTGTTTGTGGTCTGTGTAAGAGGGGGGCAGCGTGTGTGGTCTGTGTGAGGGGGCATTGTGTGTGGTCTGTGTGAGAGGGGGCAGTGTTGGTTAGAGACTTGTCAGTAAACTGTATTTCTATTTTCTTTAGAGGGGGCAGTGTGAACTTTGTTCATTTGTTAAATAAAGTTATACAATAATTCTGATTTAAGCACAAAACACCTAGCACCAATAGACAGTAACCGACGAAAAAATCCAAAAATCTACTGATGAGTTTTAGAAACGCTTTGATCCTGTAACGTTTGTGTTTTTGTTAAAATTTAGAAAAGGCTCCTACTGACATCGTACAAACTAGGGGGCAGTGTGTAAGAGGGCAGTGTGTGAGGGGGAATTTTATGAGGGCACAGTGTGAGTGAGTAAGGGTGCAGGCTGTGTGTGTGTGCAGGGTGTAAGGGTGCAGTGTGTGTGACCTAAAGTACTGTGAGTGGGTAATGTGTGAGAGCAGTGTATGTGAGGGCAGTGTGTCAAGGGGTCTGTTAGACGGACCGGGAGGGTCGGCCGAGGACAAGGGGAGAGGTCTCCGGGGAGAGCCGTCTCCAGCGATCGTACAGATAAATAACTCCCCCCCCCACAGACGGACACCACACAAGGAGAAGATTTAGCGTTCTTTATATGCACTTCTTAAGGTACGATGAAATAGTGCAAGGAGGTCTGGACTCAGGGGTCCCCTCGATTTTAGTCTCTCAGGATAGGGAAAGGGTAGCGGGACAGTCTGTTTACCAGTCTGGTAGTTCGGATGAAATGATGATTAGCTCACAATCCTCGAGCTTGGTGGTTTAGCTGGTACGGGCCGCGGCAGCGCCAGCAGGTCCCGGTAGAGATGGTCGGTACACGGTCCGCGGCAGCGCCAGCAGGTCCCGGTGAGGGTGGTCGTTACAACGGGCCGCGGCAGCGCCAGCAGGTCCCGGTGAGGATGGTCGATACAACGGGCCGCGGCAGCGCCAGCAGGTCCCGACGAGGATGGATGTTGCAGAAGGCCGCGGCAGCGCCAGCAGGCAGGACGATAGTTCGCAAGATAGGGCTACGGCAGCGCCAGTAGTCCGTCAAGGCTGAGTTCTCTCGGTGTCTCTCGCCTCCAGGATACAACTGCCTTCCTGCTCCGGAGCTGCCCCAGTTATAGGGCAGGCGCCCTTTGATGTCCGGACCCTCGCACTTGGAGGTCGGAGGGCCCGGGATGAAGGTGTCCAGACGCCCAGCAGGGGGTGGAGCCAGCGCCTGGGGGAGCTGGAGGCGATCGGCACCTGAAGTACTGGGTATTTTAGTCCCAGCGGTGCAGGGGCACACACCCTATGACTTCTGGGTTTCACCCTGTTCCGGACCTACAGAAACACAGAGTCTTCTGGGTGAAGTCAAAGAATCGTTTATTGGCTGCAGACCAATGACAGGTATCCTAGAAGTACAACAGCGTGTATGTTCTCAGGAGACTGCTGCAAATCATAGGAACGGACTTCATCTTAAATATGCTTTTCCTTGCCTCAAGCATACATTCCTAGGTTTTATGATACGGCAATATACAAGTGTACATTACAAAGAAAAGGCAGAGTCATGATGACCATCCCACATTCCAGTTCGGCCAGCCCACAATGATTTACACAGTAAGATTCAGATCCCACGTTTGAAGTAAATAGACCCCCCAATAAACATGAGCATCTCCTGTTTTGGGAAACAAGTCATAAAGCAAGAACAAGCAGGTGTGGAAGAGATTAGCCGGGGGATTGTGTAGAATAAAAGGGTTTTATGACGGGTCAAGCCCTGATACGAATCACAGGTGGACGGAGGAAGGGGAGCTCGTGAGACCGGTTTGACCCGGGGCAGCAGAGCCAGCTGCCCAGGTCACAGAGAAGTCAGAGGGAAAGCCCATGTACTGTGAGGCCCGTATTAACTCCATCATAGCCTATGTGAGGGCAATGACAAGATGGCCACTGCTTCCAAAATGGAACCCGCGTAGTTGAGCAGAATAACGTGTACACAGTGCATTCATAGCTAGAACGGCACATAAAACACTCGTACGTGCCGCATTTACCATTTGCGGTTCGCTAATACCAAGATAGACAGAGGTAGGGCCCTGTCCCCTACGCGGTTCCGAATATCAAAGTACGACAGACCCTCCTTTTGCCCTTACATAGGCAATCACTATACTCATCTTAATCCGAGTCTAGGTCAATGTCCACGAAGTCATGGAGATGTTGCTGTAGCATCATCCTATTACTTAGCTCGTCCCTCGATACAGGTTTCCTTACACATAAGGTAGCACAGAGGCCACACATCGTAGGAGCACACTGTATGCATAGACAGAACAGGAAAAGAATGGCTAAGATCATTCCAATGACCATCAGAACTTTCCAACCCCAGGCAGATATCATTTCCCAGAACCATCCCATCAGTGACCAATCTCCCTTATCCACGTGTATGGCTTCAGATATTTTATGGAGTTTGGAGATGGCTTGATACACTGTTGGAGCATTATCTGGTATGAAAATGCAGCAACTGGATTTGATGACCTTGCATACCCCACCGCGGTCTGCAAGAATAACGTCTAGAACCATGCGGTTCTGCAAAGTCATAAGGCGATCCGCTTGGAGCTCAGCTGTCAGATTACTAAGGGCACCAGCCGTTACATTGACGGTGGATTCAACCACACGAGTCAGCTGTCTCAGGTTCCTACTATTGACCATAGGTCCCCAAAACGGCAGGAAACCCAAGAAGAAGTCTCCTGCTTCCTGACCGGCAGTGTCCTCCTTACTAATCACACCTCTCACAACTCTGGTCTTGTGATAGTCAGAGGCGGCAGTAAATGTCGGCGGTAGCAAGTTCGCAATATAACATGTGCCCGAGAAATCAGGGGGCAGCCATGTATATGCTCGGTCATTGCAGATGAAATATGTGCCCTTAGCAGCCAAAAACGCAGGGGAAAACTGTGACGGGAAAGTGTACGTTTCAGTACAGTCACTCCTTCCCAGTTGAGCCCTTGGATTTTGACCATTACCCTGTAAGCAGAACCGACCCATGTGGGGTACGACCCAGATTGGAGATGAGGTTTTTCGCTGTCTTTCACCCAGACTAATACTATACCCCGTCGCGTTCCATCCTACATAAGGTCTCAGCTCTTCTTTAGGAATGGATGAGTATGCATCAATATCTCTACTCATATCGGCAACTCCTTTCATCAAAGCCTTATTATTGGTGATGGGTCTGATGGAACGCGGTTGGCGAGGGGAGTATGTATCTAGAGCATAGAGAAACATGGTTTGGAATGCCCATGACGATCCATTGTAACTGTACGGTAGCACCAGGTAGGGAATACCCTTGTTAATGGTATGGGGCATTAACCCACAGACCCAGCAATTGGTCGTATTCATTACCAGTTGGTGCTGGTGCAAGAGTTGGATAAACGAGTTATTTACGAACTCTGATCGTCTGGTCTGTTCGTGCTCAGGCAAAGGGTGAAAAGAGTGAGAGGAGGCAGTAGAAGGAGATATAGGCTGTTGAGTGGGTGCAATGGGTTTTTGAGCAGAGAAAAGCACACATCCTACAATAAACATCATGATACTACACAGTGTAAAAAGGCACAAAAAGACAAAACATTTACTTTTTACAATTCTACACATCCTTGTTTGAAAGTTCATTTCCTCAATCGGTCTCTCCATCTTACAAAACTCCATCCTCTACTCGGGCCGCTCGCGGTGGATGAGTTTCTTCTGCTAAGGAGTACGCCTGTCAGTCCAGGGAAACGCCCTAGACTAACCAGAACCGTTGACCTAGCGTCTTCGGCCTGTACCCCAAAGTCTTGGCACCGCGACCCTGCGGCAGAACCCGGATGGTGGTTCAAAAAACAAAAATCAAGAAAGTCCTTCAGATGGGAGAGCAAAAAATGTCAAAAGGGAAATAATGAGGAAATCTTTATTTGTCCATGGGCCTAGGTCTCAAATTATAGCGGAGACGGCCAGGTGCTGTTTGGTCTTGAAACAAAAGTTCAGGCTCAGTGGTGTCCAGTCGATTTGATGGCGGCACAGCTTCCTGCAGAATATTGTCACTCACTTGGTCTGAAACTGTGTCTCTTAAGCGTGCGTCACTGAATGGTACAAAGCGAGGTACAATGTTTGTCTCTGAGTCGGCGATACCCTCCTTGACCCACTGGTCATATGGCAGAGGCAAGGGGACTACTTTGCAGTGGGTACCATGAATCCAGTGCTTCTTCCCTTTCACTCGCACTGCTGATCTTGTCGAAAGAAGAACAAGATGAGGGCCGATCCAGCGAGGCTCGTCGTTGCTCTTGCGCTGGAAGTTCCGGACCAGGACCCACGAGCCAGGGTTGATAGGGTGTCCAGGAGGTTCAGAGGCTTGGGGAAGAGTATCATGTACCTGTTGGTGCAAAACACGCAGTTTAACAGTCAAATCATACAGGTAATCGAGCAGTACTGGATGCTCTATTTCGCTGAACTTCGTAGGCCTTGGTACACCCCATACGTTGGCCGGGCGGCCAAAGACTACTTCATAAGGACTAAGTCCCACTCGTGAGTGTATCGTCATTCTGGTGGACAAGAGTGCTAAAGGCAGAGCATCAGGCCATTTAAGACCAGTGCTCGCCTGAATTTTGGCTAACTTGAGCTTTAAGGCTCCATTGTAGCGTTCAACTAGTCCAGCTGATTGAGGGTGATTTGCAGCGTGGAATTTCTGCCTTATGCCTAAACCTTCACATACATTCTTCATCACTTTACCCACGAACTCACTTCCATTATCACACCACACCATTCTTGGCATCCCAAACCTAGGGAAAAACTCCTTCACAAGGGCTTTGGCTGTGGATAGGGCAGTGTTATCTTTCAGAGGATAAGCCTCTACCCATTTGGAAAAAGCACAAACAACCACCAGTACATATTTCAGGTTGTTGCATCTTTCCATGTGAATAAAGTCCAGCTGCAAAACTTCAAATGGACATGATGGGGGTGCAAAGTGACCAGCCGGAGTTGGGGTTCCCCTACCAGGGTTGTACTTCAAGCATACTATACAATTCTTGACCACATTCTCTGCACACTTGGGAATCCCAGCATTCTGCCATACTGGAGCCAACAACTTACAGATACCTTTCGTACTGATATGTGCCATTCCATGCGCCATAGTAACCACTGGAAGCACATATGCATCAGGCAACAACCATCGCCTATGTTCTGTCAGGTCAATCCAACAACCATTCTCATCCAACTTACCCATACTCTCTCTCCACTCGCTTAACTCGTCTTCCGTAGCTTCAGCCTGAAGCGACTTCACACTCTCTATTGTGTTCTCACATATTCCCACATCATTAACCCATCTTGCGGGGCCTGCAACATACATTCTAGTCTTCACATTCTGTGCGGTTTCTCTCGCGGTCTCATCAGCAAACGCATTCCCACGTCCAACATCATCTGTGACTTTCCTGTGCGCACTGCATTTCATGATCGCAACTTGCAAAGGTAGGGTCAGTGACTCAAGGAGATCATTCACCAACTTGCCATTCTGAATTTTAGCTCCATGCGACGTCAGGAACCCACGCTCTTTCCACAGTCGCCCAAAATTATGAGCCACGCCAAAGGCGTACTGGCTATCTGTGTATATGTTCACTCTCATTCCTTCAGACAACACACATGCTCTCGTGAGGGCGATTAATTCTGCTGCTTGGGCCGAATTATGTGGCACTCGTGCAGTTTCCACAACCGTGTGTAGAGTCGTGATAGCATATGCAGCAGTCGTGTCACCATTAGGGAGCTTGAAACAGGACCCATCTACCCATAAAGTGCCATCACACTCAGTCAGGGGAGTATCTTTGAGATCTACTCTCCCTTTCGTCTCTTCTTCTGTTCTGAACAGACAATCATGTTGCTCAATCTCATCTGAGTCTGCTGGAATTGGCAACAATGTAGCTGGATTCAGCGTATTACATCTTTTTATGTGTATGTGATTAGCTAACAGTGTAAGTTCGTAGCCCGATAATCGTGCACTAGTCAAGTGTTGTGTCTTAGTTCTATTTAATAATGTATCTACAGCGTGTGGAACCATGACAATCAATGTGTTGTCCATTACCAAACCAGCCGATTGTCGGATAGACATCGCCGCAGCAGCTGTCGCTCTCAGACAGCTTGGCAATGCCCTCGCTACAGGGTCCAAGGTGGATGAAAAATACGCGCATGGGCGCGGTCTGTCGCCAAAAGGCTGTGTTAACACTGACAACGCACATCCATCTTTCTCGTGAACATACAATGTAAAAGGCTTACTGTAGTCAGGAGTGCCCAACACAGGAGCTGAACATAACGCATTACGCAATTCCACAAAATTTTTCTGGCACTCTTCAGACCATGGGATAGGATTCGGCGTGTCTTTGCATGTTAAGGCTAACAAAGGTTTTGCCAATAAAGAAAAACTAGGGATCCAATGCCTACAGTATGAAGTGATGCCCAAGAAAGCACGCACTTCTCTCTGTGTTTTCGGCACACTCAACTGTGCAATGGCTTGAATTCTTTCTGGGGTCAGTTTCCTTCCCTCCTTCGATAAGAGATGACCTAAGTAGGTCACTTCTTGTCGACAATATTGCAGCTTAGAGAGAGACACTTTGTGATGGAATGCGGATAAATGGCGCAACAGTGACAATGTGGCTTCTTTACAGATCTTCTCAGTATCCGCGGCGATCAGTAAATCGTCCACGTACTGGATCAGGATAGCGCCACTAGGTAAAACAAGTGCATCAAGCTGCGCTTTCAAAGCTTGACTGTATATGGATGGACTCTCGCAGTAGCCTTGGGGAGCGCGTTTGAAGCGGAAGCTTCGGCCTCCCAGACTAAAACCAAAAATGTCTCTGCTCTCTTCTGCAATTGGGATACTAAAGAAAGCATTCTTTAAATCGATCACTGAAAACCATGCAGCAGAGGCTGGAATCATCGTTAACAAGGCAGTTATATCGGGGACAACCGGAAACTGAGGCACAACAATCTTATTAACCTCTCTAAGATCAATCACAAATCTGTAAACAGGTGGCTGTGAAGGGTCCGTTCGCTTTAAGACAGGTAAAATCGGGCTATTGCAAACGTTGCCTCTTGTCTCCTCAATCACACCCTTATTAATCAAATCGCTGACAATGTCTAACAATGCTTTCTGCCCTTCATTAGAGATCTTGTACTGGGGAATACGTGGCAGTCTGACATTAGCCTTTAGAGTCACCACATATGGCGGTATCTCCAAGAGGCCCACATCATTGGGACCAGTAGCCCAAAGGGCATCCGGAAGGGATAACAATTCAGGTGGCATCGTGTTTTTAGACAAATACATTGGGGAAACCACTTTCTTGCCTAATGTAAGTTGTACTCCTGAAGGAGAACAATACAGTGTAGCGTGCAATCTTTTCAACAAATCTAATCCCAGCAAATTCTCACCACAACCAGTTGTCAGGATCAGGGGCGCTTTCAGCTCGCAAGGTCCAACAGAAAGTGACATGGGACTGGAAATCGGGTTCCTAACTGGGGCGCCAGAAAAACCTACTGAAACATTTATATCGCCAGACAAAGGTGCGCCAGGGAGTTTTGAATGCATGATTGAACTCTTTGCAGCACCAGTGTCTAGCAGAAAAGGCTCCGTTACATTTGCTGTAGTCACCTCAACATACGGTCCACTCTGATCCACTGGCACTGAAACAACTCCCTCTCTTTGTCTATGGCTGTCCTAGTAATCATTACTTTCTGCATCGACATCCTCCACATAATAATCATTATTGTAATACTGTGCCGTATTACCAGTCGCGTTAGCTTGCTGATCAAAACTATTAATGGCGCTTTGGGGCGGAAGAGGACGCGCGTTTTGGGGAACACTTCCACGCCCTCTGCCTCTAGGAGCTTGCTGACCACCTCTACCTCTGGCGCCATACGTATTACCGTTCCGTTGCATTAATTTAGGGCAACTATATTTAAAATGACCTTCCTCTTTGCAGTATGAACATTGGTTGGGACCTACAGGGACACGTGGGTGATAATACCCATTCATTTGCTGATTGTTCTGAAATTGTTGGGGTTGGTGATAAACACCTTGGGGTTGCCTATAATTATTCTGACCTCCACGTGGTGGATAGGCCTGCTGTAAAAGGACCTTTGTCTTTAATTCCTTCGTTTTCTTTTCTGTCCTATCTTTCTCGTCTTTATCTCTGTTTTCATAATACTGTGCAGTAGCCAGTATTTGCGCTGAAGAGGAAACGGCCCAAGAACTTTCTGAATCTTTCAACTTTTTACACAGGTCAGGAAGTAAATTCTGCACAAACTTATCCACAAACAACCGTTGTCCACCCTCAGTACTCATATCTTGTCCACTGTGGTCAATAAACGTTTCCTCAAACCTAGTAAAGAAGTCTGACACTGTCTCATCTTTCTTCTGCTTACATGCAGATAACTTGTCCCAATTTACGCGCATCGCAGGCATTAGTGTCTTCATATACGTGATGATTCTACCAGGCAATTCAGCTACTAAAGGTTCTGGTTTCGCACCACCCGTTTGTCTAGCATCAGCAGCGACAATGTTAGCCCATGTATCCCCTAGTTCTGCATTGTGATCTACATTACGAATTGATCCCCATAGAGGCTGTGGAACAACATTACCAAACAACATGTCTATGTCGGCCAGATTCATAATGCATGACCCTGCCGTCTGTGACAACTCTTTATAATAACCTGCTGGGTTTTTACGGGGATCAGGCAATGTCTGCTTAAGTGCTAACACCTCAGAGCGCTTCCATGGAACATGCACCCAAACACGTTGGAAATGCGCTGGCACAGCGGGGTTATTGCCGACAGCTGCAACTGCTTCCTTCCATACCGGGGGAACTTCTCTCATAGGGTATTGTCGCGCTTTTGCCTTTTTCCCCACAAGGACCTCTTGTTCAAACAATGACTGTTGGCAATCGTCATTCCTTAAGGACAATACAACCGCAACTGCTTTATCTACTTCGCGGTCCACAATTATACCAGTTCCAAAATCGAACCTCACTCTACACAATTCCTGCGGGTTCGGATTTCTACCACTATCCTCCAATTCTTCACAGAGAATTTCGCACATTTTCTCAAATACATATCTCTGTTTCGGGGCATCCCATTGATGGAAAGTGTTAACAACCGATTCCACATCATACAGTGAAGGAAAAACGATCCATCTACGCGCCATGTGATCTATTACCTTTTTCTCATCGGGGTTAGGCAATTGGCTGCGCAACTGCTTACGCTGTACACCAGGAGTTGCACCAGATGACCCAAAGAGAGGCGACATTAATGTAGTAACCACATTAGCTAAACGCTGTCGCGCTGAAGGAGAAGCTGAGGCGAGAACAGGGGGAAAAACAGAGGGAAGAAAAGAGGATGTAGAGACAGGTACTGGAGTGGTAGAAGGAAGAGTGTTAGGGGAGGCAGTTACTGGATTAAGCAAAGTCGCAGGAAGTGCGGGGGCAGTTGGAAGCACTACCGGAGGCGCTTGAGAGGACTGCGCTACAGGAATAGGAACTGGTTGCAAAGCAACTGGCGGTTGCGGCAAGGCTTGCAGTATATGCACTGGAGGTGGCATATTTACAAGCTGGGGAGGCGCCGTGGCAGTTTGAGCATACGGGGGTGGCGAACTCAACAAATGGGACATCAGGGGATCTTTCTCCTTTTCTTCTGACTCATCCTGCTTAGAATGTGGCAAAGCTGGGTAACATTTGTCAATCCCTAACTTACGCTGCCTGTGCAATTGCTCATTCATTTGCTCCTCTTCATTGTCTTTAAATTGTACAGCTGCTTGCATTACTGACATACCTCTCTCTCTCTTATTCTTTTTCGCTAGCTTAATTTCCTTCTGTTTGGCTTCCTTTCGCCATAAGCGGAAAGAGTCAAACATCGCCGGCCGGGCTTTCTTCTTAAACAATTTAATTTCCAGATTATCTAAAATATCGGTATCAAAACTACCATTTTGGGGCCATTTTAAAACACCGTCTTTCCTGGTGTAGTGGATCCACACTTCGTTATATGCAATGGGGCCTACGCCATGTTTCACATAGAGCTCATAAGTTGGAGTTCCAACCGGAGGAACCGGACATGATTCCTCTAGCTGGAAATCTTTTCCACAACCCAAACAAAATAATCTACCAAATAGTCCAGAACCAGGCATCTTCGCTCACTAGTCTAGATCCAAACGTCAAAGGATTATCGAATACGATATTCTCGTGAATACACGAATCCTCTGGCTTTGGGGTTTGCAAACACCAAATCACCAATTACCAAATCAAACCAAACGATCCCGAGGGATACCAAAACAAATGGGAGACGCTCCACTTATACTTAACTGAATATTGCTGATCGATGGCGTCACCAGAAGACTCTCTCGATTGTTTCGCTCTCTCAAACTCGTCAAGGGTCCAAAACAGGTCGATTAATCAGGGCAGCAGTCCTTCGTAGCCGTCGGGACGCGGAGAACCTCGCAGAAAAGACTTTCGGACCACGTCGACATGCAGGGGTCGATGAAGTGGCGGCCTTCCTCCGGAATTTCCACACGAAGCTCCTCACGAACCTCTGGCTTGGACTGGTACCGCTGAAATCGGCCCCATGTTGGGCGCCAAACTGAAGTACTGGGTATTTTAGTCCCAGCGGTGCAGGGGCACACACCCTATGACTTCTGGGTTTCACCCTGTTCCGGACCTACAGAAACACAGAGTCTTCTGGGTGAAGTCAAAGAATCGTTTATTGGCTGCAGACCAATGACAGGTATCCTAGAAGTACAACAGCGTGTATGTTCTCAGGAGACTGCTGCAAATCATAGGAACGGACTTCATCTTAAATATGCTTTTCCTTGCCTCAAGCATACATTCCTAGGTTTTATGATACGGCAATATACAAGTGTACATTACAAAGAAAAGGCAGAGTCATGATGACCATCCCACATTCCAGTTCGGCCAGCCCACAATGATTTACACAGTAAGATTCAGATCCCACGTTTGAAGTAAATAGACCCCCCAATAAACATGAGCATCTCCTGTTTTGGGAAACAAGTCATAAAGCAAGAACAAGCAGGTGTGGAAGAGATTAGCCGGGGGATTGTGTAGAATAAAAGGGTTTTATGACGGGTCAAGCCCTGATACGAATCACAGGTGGACGGAGGAAGGGGAGCTCGTGAGACCGGTTTGACCCGGGGCAGCAGAGCCAGCTGCCCAGGTCACAGAGAAGTCAGAGGGAAAGCCCATGTACTGTGAGGCCCGTATTAACTCCATCATAGCCTATGTGAGGGCAATGACAAGATGGCCACTGCTTCCAAAATGGAACCCGCGTAGTTGAGCAGAATAACGTGTACACAGTGCATTCATAGCTAGAACGGCACATAAAACACTCGTACGTGCCGCATTTACCATTTGCGGTTCGCTAATACCAAGATAGACAGAGGTAGGGCCCTGTCCCCTACGCGGTTCCGAATATCAAAGTACGACACACCTGGCGGGGGAAGAGCCCTTGACGCTTCGTTCTCCCATTGACCTGCCAAGTGGTCCGCTCACCTCCTGGGTGGATGGTGGTGCCGGGATGTCGGGGCCGGCCAGGCCCAGGGTTAGGGTCGGGTGGAGGCCACGCGGCCTCGTGGTGCAGGGCCCAAGATGGCGGCTTGACCGGGCCGGGGGAGCCGGTGGGGGCTGGGACCCTGTCATGCGGGGAGGGAGCGAGCCCTTCGTGTGGCCTGTCCAACATGCGTCCCCCCCAGCTGAAGGCGGGGAGAGTCACCCATCTTCTTGGGGACTCTCCTCGTCGAGGCGGAAAAAGCGTGACAGGCCATCTGTGTTGGCGTGGTCTTGGCCCGGTCGGTGCTCCACGGTGAAGTCCATTCCCTGCAGGGAAATGGACCAGCGCAATAGTTTTGGGTTCTCCCCCCGCATCTGCATCAGCCACTGCAGGGGTCGATGGTCGGTTTGTACCCGGAAGTGGGTACCGAAGAGATAGGGCCGGAGCTTTTTGAGGGCCCACACCACTGCGAAGGCCTCCCTCTCGATGGTGCTCCAGCGCTGTTCTCGGGCCAGGAGACGTCGACTGATGAAGGCCACCGGCTGGTCATGACCTTCGGGGTTCAATTGGGAAAGAACCGCTCCGATGCCGTGGTCGGAGGCGTCTGTCTGTACCACGAATTCCCGACCGTAATCGGGGGCCTGGAGCACAGGGGCGGTGCACAGGGCGGCCTTCAGCTTCTCGAAGGCCGCTTGACAATCGGGGGTCCAGTTAATCCGCTTTGGTTGGTTTTTGGACGTGAGACCCGTGAGGGGCCCCACGATGCTGCCGTAGTCCTTCACGAACCGCCGGTAGTAGCCGGTGAGCCCTAAGAAGGCTCGGACCTCGGTCTGGGTGACGGGGGGCTGCCAGGACTGGATGGCAGCAATCTTAAGTTGCAGCGGGGCCACCAGCCCGCTTCCCACTTGGTGCCCAAGGTAGGTCATGGACCCTTGGCCAATTTGGCATTTGACGGCCTTAATTGTGAGGCCGGCCCGCTGGAGGGCCTGTAGGACTTCTTGGAGGTGGAGGAGGTGGTCGGACCAGTGGCGGCTGTATACAGCGATATCGTCCAGGTAGGCAGCGCTGAACTCTTCGAGCCCCGCCAGGACCTGGTTCACAAGGCGTTGAAACGTGGCGGGGGCGTTCTTCATGCCGAAGGGCATGACCCTGAATTGGTAGTGGCCATCGGGGGTAGAGAAGGCTGACCGTTCCTGAGCCCGGGGTGTGAGACCGATCTGCCAGTAGCCCGCTGTTAGGTCGAAGATACTGAGGTAGCGGGCGGCCCCCAGCCGGTCGATCAATTCGTCCGCTCGGGGGATAGGATGAGCGTCGGTCCGGGTGACAGCGTTCAAGCCCCGGTAGTCGACGCAGAATCTCAGTTCAGGTGTGGTGCCAGGGGCAGCGGCCTTGGGGACTAATACAACCGGACTGGCCCAGGGACTGTCCGAGGGCTCGATGACCCTGATCGTGAGCATTTTGGCCACTTCCTCTTGTATGCAGGCCCGTACCCGATCTGGTACGCGGTAGGCCCGGTGTCGGATAGGGGGACTGTCCCCGGTGTCCACGTCGTGCAAACACCAAGGGGTGACCCCGGGGGTGAGGGAGAACAGGGTAGCGAACCGCAGCAGGAGGTTCCGGCAGCCCTGGCGTTGCTCCGGGGTGAGGGCATCGGAGAGCCGGACCCCGTCCACGGAACCGTCATTCTCCTGAGTCTTCAGGAGATCCGGGAGGGGTTCGGAGACTTCCTCTGCCCCACTGTCCGTAGCCATCAGGAGGCTGAGTTCTGAGCGCACAAAGTGTGGTTTGAGTCTGTTGGTGTGGAGGACCCGAAGGGGGTTCCGGGAGGTCCCCATGTCGATGAGGTAAGTGACGGGGCTTTTGCGCTCGACCACCTTGAAGGGCCCCGTCCACTTATCTTGCAAGGCACATGGTTCGGTGGGGGACATCAACCACACTTGTTGACCAGGCTCGAACTCGACGGAGGAGGCATTGTGATCATACCATCTCTTCATGTCTTCCTGGCTGGCCTCGAGGTTCGCCTTGGCCATCTCCCTGAAGCGCCGGGTCTGATTGCGTAGGGCCAGGAGGTATTTGAAGACGTCTGGAGGGGTCTTTAGGGGGGCCAACTCCCAACCTTCCCTGACTAGGCTGAGGGGCCCTCGCACAGGGTGCCCGTACAGGAGTTCGAAAGGGCTAAAGCCGAGGGACTTCTGGGGAACTTCTCGGTAGGCGAAGAGGAGGCACGGGAGTAGTACATCCCACTGGCGACGGAGGGGCTCTTCCAATCCCCCAATCATCCCCTTGAGAGTGCGGTTGAAACGCTCCACTAGTCCGTTCCCTTGGGGGTGATAGGGGGTCGTGAATCTGTAGGTGACCCCGCATTGTTGCCAGAGGGACTTCATGTATTTGGAGATGAAGTTCGTGCCTCGGTCGCTGACGACTTCTCGGGGGAAGCCCACCCGGGAGAAGATCCCCATTAGGGCCCGGCCAACCACCGGAGCTGTCACGGTTCGTAGGGGCACCGCCTCGGGGTAGCGGGTGGCGTGGTCCACCAGTACCAGGATGAACCTGTGTCCTTGTGCCGTGCGGGGGTCCAGGGGCCCCACAATGTCTATTCCTACCCTCTCGAACGGGGTGGTGACCACAGGGAAGGGTTGCAGAGGGGCTTTCAGCTTACGGCCACTCTTCCCGCTGGCTTGGCACGTGGGGCAGGACCGGCAGTGGTTCAGGACGTCGTTCCTCATTTTTGGCCAGAAAAAGTGGGTCACTAGGCGACTGTAAGTCTTGTCCTGGCCCAGGTGTCCAGCCAGGGGGACATCGTGGGCCAGGTTGAGTAGGAAGTCTCTGAAGCGGAGAGGTACCACCAGCACCCGAACGGCCCCTAGCTCCGCGATTCTCTGTTCGCTGTATAGCAGGTCGTTATCCCAATAGACCCAATGAGTTCCGGTGGCGTCCCCTGCGCTCTGGGCGCTGGCTTGCTGTCGGAGTCCCTCGAGGGCGGGGCAGGTCTTTTGCTCCTGGCGGAACTGTTCTTGGGTGGGCCCCCCTTCTTGACGCCACTGAGCCAGGCCGGGAAGGTCCTGGGGTTGCGCGACTCCTTCGGCCGTTGGTTCTGGGGGGTTGGCCTCGTCGTTGTCCTCTACTGGGGCGACCGGGGGTGGAGGTGCTGGCCATTCCGGTTCTTCTGATCGGGGGACAGCACGGGCGGCCATGGACCGGGTGGTTATGCAGGCCCAGTCCGGGAGGCCCAGCATCCCCAGGTGCTCTCTTCTCTCGACGGTGGCCCACGGGGAACTCTCGAGGTCATTCCCCAGGAGGCAGTCCACGGGGGCATCATCCCGGACCGTCACCTTCAACAGGCCGGAGACCCCTCCCCATTCGAATGGGACGCAGGCCAATTGACACAGACTTTCGGAATTGTCGGCTGAGCGGACGGGGCAGAGGATGTTCGGCAGGATCTGCTCGGGCTTCACCAGGTGACAGCGGACGGCCGTCACACTGGCGCCCGTGTCACGTAAGGCCTCGGCCCGACGCCCATTAATGGTCACCCACTGACCGTATTTCCGGGTGTTGGCGGGTAGGGGAGCCCGCGGGACCATGTCTTTTCCCCCGAGGCACGCTAGAACCATGGCGGCCGGTTCCCACTCTGGCCGGGCCGGCTCATATTCTTCCTGTTCCTCTGATAGTCGTTCTTCCCCCAGGGCGGCGGCAGCTACTTGGCGGGGCCTTGGTGTTTGGTTCTGCGGGCAGCTCGGGTCATTGGCGTAGTGGCCGACTCGCTGGCATCGGTGGCACGTGACGTTGGCTCGGAACCCCGGACGCATCGGGGGGTTGCCCCGGCCGGCCGGGGGCGGGGTGCTGGCCACGGGCGTTGCCGGGATGGTGTCTCTCCCTCGGCCCTGGCCTCCTCCTCCTCGAGGACGGTGCTGGCCTTGGTTGCTTCGGTTCTGCTCGTGTGGCCCTCTCCGGCCCACTCGGGTGCTTTCCCATCGGTCAGCTTCGGCGGCTGTTGGACAGGCCACACGAAGGGCTTGCTCCCTCACCGCACGACAGGGCCCGAGCTCCGGCCCACCAGGCATAACCCACGAAAAGCACCTGTACCCCGTCTCACGACGGATCTTCTGCCCTCGGACCTCTACTCATCACGGGGCCCAGCCCCACCGGCTCCCCCGGCCGGTTCAAGCCGCCATCTTGGGCCCTGCACCACGAGGCCGCGTGGCCTAGCCCCGACCCTAACCCCGGGCCTGGCCGGCCCCGACATCCCGGCACCACCATCCACCCGGGAGGTGAGCGGACCACTTGGCAGGTCAATGGGAGGACGAAGTGTCAAGAGCTCTTCCCCCGCCAGGTGCCGATCGCCTCCAGCTCCCCCAGGCGCTGGCTCCACCCCCTGCTGGGTGTCTGGACACCTTCATCCCGGGCCCTCCGACCTCCAAGTGCGAGGGTCCGGACATCAAAGGGCGGCTGCCCTATAACTGGGGCAACTCCGGAGCAGGAAGGCAGTTGTATCCTGGAGTCGAGAGACACCGAGAGAACTCAGCCTTGACGGACTACTGGCGCTGCCGTAGCCCGCTCTTGTGAACCATCGTCCTGCCTGCTGGCGCTGCCGCGGCCTTCTACAACATCCATCCTCGTCGGGACCTGCTGGCGCTGCCGCGGCCCGTTGTAACGACCATCCTCACCGGGACCTGCTGGCGCTGCCGCGGACCGTACCTCGACCATCTCCACTGGGACCTGCTGGCGCTGCCGCGGACCGTACCTCGATCATCTCCACTGGGACCTGCTGGCGCTGCCGCGGACCGTGTACCGACCATCTCCACCGGACCTGCTGGCGCTGCCGCGGCCCGTACCAACTAAGCTCGAGGATTGTGAGCTAATCATCATCTCATCCAAACTACCTGACTGGTAGACAGACTGTCCCGCTACCCCTTACCCTGCTTTGAGAGACTTGAATCGAGGGGACCCCTGAGTCCAGACCTCCTTGTACCATTCAACCGTACCCTAAGAAGTGCTTATAAAGAACCCTGAACCTTATCCGTGTGTGGTATCTGTCTGTGGGGGGGAAGTTACTTGTCTGTACGATCGCTGGAGACGGCTCTCCCTGGAGACCTCTCCTCCTGACCCCGGCCGACCCTCCCGGTCCGTCTACCCTTTCTAACAGCGGCGAGCTGCCGGGGGTCAGTCAATTTACTGTCGAGGAGGTGCTGCCTGAGCTCGACGAAACAGTTGTTCGACAGGTGCTCCCATACCATAAGGTTAAAGAGTTGTTCGTAGGTCGTGACATGGCTCCCCTTGATCCAACCCTCGAAGGCTCGGCTGAAATAGTTAACGTACTCCACCCAAGTTGTACCCGGGATCCGGGTGCAATCTCTGAACCTCTGGCGGTACATCTCGGGTGTGAGGCCGTAGCGGGTGAGGAGGGCAGCCTTCATGTGGTCGTAGGACGACATTTGGTGATCTGGGAGCTGCAGCAGGGCATCGCGACCTTCGTTGACGAACCTCCCCCATAGTCCGGCTCCCCAATCACTCCGGTCGATCCGGTGGGAGGTCATGGCGATCTCGTAGGCTTTGAACCACTGTTGTATGTCGTCTTCTCGGACATACTCTCGGACAACATCCTTGGGGATGTGGACTTTTTTCTCGGTTGGCCCCGGGGTGTGCGGTCGCTCAGGCACCCCCGGTTCTTTATTCTGTTTCCGAAGTTCTATTTCCGCCAGTTTGCGCTCGTGTTCGAGTGTTATTCTCTTTTCCTCAAGCTCTCTCTGTCTCTGCTTTTCTTCTCGTTCTTCTCGGAGCCGCATATGCTCTAGATTTAGTTTCTGCTCGGCTAACTTGAGTTCACCGTCCATCTTGAGTCGTGCCATTTCCAACTCGTGTAATCTGGTTCTTTCTCTTTCCTGGATCTCCTCCTGCGAGAGGCCCGTTCCCCGCTCCTCGGGAGCCGTGGCGTTCCCCTCCGGTGTGACACTGTTTCGGTCGGAGGGCCCGGCGATCCCAGTTTCTGTCCACGACTCAAGGGCGCGCTTCAAATCATCTTTTGTACTCAGGCCGGTGGTAGCAATGCCTAGTTCCATGCAGAATTCTTTTAGTTCGCGGTGGCTGTATTCTTCCAACTTATCCATTTGGAATCTTTCAGTGGAACCGCTATCTTTGGCTGACATCGTGGTTTTGTCGTGGGGTGAGCTACTCTCTGTACGATTACGCGTTGATTCGGATCGCGCCGCTGGCCACCAATGTTAGACGGACCGGGAGGGTCGGCCGAGGACAAGGGGAGAGGTCTCCGGGGAGAGCCGTCTCCAGCGATCGTACAGATAAATAACTTCCCCCCCCACAGACGGACACCACACAAGGAGAAGATTTAGCGTTCTTTATATGCACTTCTTAAGGTACGATGAAATAGTGCAAGGAGGTCTGGACTCAGGGGTCCCCTCGATTTTAGTCTCTCAGGATAGGGAAAGGGTAGCGGGACAGTCTGTTTACCAGTCTGGTAGTTCGGATGAAATGATGATTAGCTCACAATCCTCGAGCTTGGTGGTTTAGCTGGTACGGGCCGCGGCAGCGCCAGCAGGTCCCGGTAGAGATGGTCGGTACACGGTCCGCGGCAGCGCCAGCAGGTCCCGGTGAGGGTGGTCGTTACAACGGGCCGCGGCAGCGCCAGCAGGTCCCGGTGAGGATGGTCGATACAACGGGCCGCGGCAGCGCCAGCAGGTCCCGACGAGGATGGATGTTGCAGAAGGCCGCGGCAGCGCCAGCAGGCAGGACGATAGTTCGCAAGATAGGGCTACGGCAGCGCCAGTAGTCCGTCAAGGCTGAGTTCTCTCGGTGTCTCTCGCCTCCAGGATACAACTGCCTTCATGTGGTCGTAGGACGACATTTGGTGATCTGGGAGCTGCAGCAGGGCATCGCGACCTTCGTTGACGAACCTCCCCCATAGTCCGGCTCCCCAATCACTCCGGTCGATCCGGTGGGAGGTCATGGCGATCTCGTAGGCTTTGAACCACTGTTGTATGTCGTCTTCTCGGACATACTCTCGGACAACATCCTTGGGGATGTGGACTTTTTTCTCGGTTGGCCCCGGGGTGTGCGGTCGCTCAGGCACCCCCGGTTCTTTATTCTGTTTCCGAAGTTCTATTTCCGCCAGTTTGCGCTCGTGTTCGAGTGTTATTCTCTTTTCCTCAAGCTCTCTCTGTCTCTGCTTTTCTTCTCGTTCTTCTCGGAGCCGCATATGCTCTAGATTTAGTTTCTGCTCGGCTAACTTGAGTTCACCGTCCATCTTGAGTCGTGCCATTTCCAACTCGTGTAATCTGGTTCTTTCTCTTTCCTGGATCTCCTCCTGCGAGAGGCCCGTTCCCCGCTCCTCGGGAGCCGTGGCGTTCCCCTCCGGTGTGACACTGTTTCGGTCGGAGGGCCCGGCGATCCCAGTTTCTGTCCACGACTCAAGGGCGCGCTTCAAATCATCTTTTGTACTCAGGCCGGTGGTAGCAATGCCTAGTTCCATGCAGAATTCTTTTAGTTCGCGGTGGCTGTATTCTTCCAACTTATCCATTTGGAATCTTTCAGTGGAACCGCTATCTTTGGCTGACATCGTGGTTTTGTCGTGGGGTGAGCTACTCTCTGTACGATTACGCGTTGATTCGGATCGCGCCGCTGGCCACCAATGTTAGACGGACCGGGAGGGTCGGCCGAGGACAAGGGGAGAGGTCTCCGGGGAGAGCCGTCTCCAGCGATCGTACAGATAAATAACTTCCCCCCCCACAGACGGACACCACACAAGGAGAAGATTTAGCGTTCTTTATATGCACTTCTTAAGGTACGATGAAATAGTGCAAGGAGGTCTGGACTCAGGGGTCCCCTCGATTTTAGTCTCTCAGGATAGGGAAAGGGTAGCGGGACAGTCTGTTTACCAGTCTGGTAGTTCGGATGAAATGATGATTAGCTCACAATCCTCGAGCTTGGTGGTTTAGCTGGTACGGGCCGCGGCAGCGCCAGCAGGTCCCGGTAGAGATGGTCGGTACACGGTCCGCGGCAGCGCCAGCAGGTCCCGGTGAGGGTGGTCGTTACAACGGGCCGCGGCAGCGCCAGCAGGTCCCGGTGAGGATGGTCGATACAACGGGCCGCGGCAGCGCCAGCAGGTCCCGACGAGGATGGATGTTGCAGAAGGCCGCGGCAGCGCCAGCAGGCAGGACGATAGTTCGCAAGATAGGGCTACGGCAGCGCCAGTAGTCCGTCAAGGCTGAGTTCTCTCGGTGTCTCTCGCCTCCAGGATACAACTGCCTTCCTGCTCCGGAGCTGCCCCAGTTATAGGGCAGGCGCCCTTTGATGTCCGGACCCTCGCACTTGGAGGTCGGAGGGCCCGGGATGAAGGTGTCTAGACGCCCAGCAGGGGGTGGAGCCAGCGCCTGGGGGAGCTGGAGGCGATCGGCACCTGGCGGGGGAAGAGCCCTTGACGCTTTGTTCTCCCATTGACCTGCCAAGTGGTCCGCTCACCTCCTGGGTGGATGGTGGTGCCGGGATGTCGGGGCCGGCCAGGCCCAGGGTTAGGGTCGGGTGGAGGCCACGCGGCCTCGTGGTGCAGGGCCCAAGATGGCGGCTTGACCCGGCCGGGGGAGCCGGTGGGGGCTGGGGCCCTGTCATGCGGGGAGGGAGCGAGCCCTTCGTGTGGCCTGTCCAACAGGGTCAGTGTGTGAGGAGGGGTCTGTGTGTGTGGTTTGTGTGAGAGAGGGCAGTATGTGTAGTCTGTGTGAGGGGGGTCAGTGTGTGTGGTCTGTGTGAGGGGGCAGTGTGTGTGGTCTGTGTGAGGGGGCAGTGTGTGTAGTCTGTGTGAAGGGGCAGTGTGTGTGGTCTGTGTGGAGGAGTAAGTGTGAGTGGTCTGTGTGGAGGGGTAAGTGTGAGTGGTATGTGTGAGGGGGTGCAGTGTTTGTGGTCTGTGTGAGAGGGGGGCAGTGTGAACTTTGTTCATTTGTTAAATAAATGTAAACAATAATGCTAATTTAAGCACAAAACACCTAGCACCAATAGACATTAACCGACGAAAAAACCCAAAAATCTACTGATGCGTTTTAGAAAACGCTTTGATCCTGTAACGTTTGTGTTTTTGTTAAAATTTAGAAAAGGCACTTACTGACATCGTACAAACTAGGGGGCAGTGTGTAAGAGGGCAGTGTGTGAGGGGGAATTGTATGAGGGCACAGTGTGAGTGTGTAAGGGTGCGGGCTGTGTGTGTGTGCGGGGTGTAAGGGTGCAGTGTGTGTGACCTAAAGTACTGTGAGTGGGTAATGTGTGAGAGCAGTGTATGTGGGGGCAGTGTGTCAAGGGGTCAGTGTGTGAGGAGGGGTCAGTGTGTGTGGTTTATGTGAGAGGGGGGCAGTGTGTGTAGTCTGTTTGAGAGGGGACAGTGTGTGTAGTCTGTGTGAGGGGGCAGTGTGTATGGTCTGTGTGAGGGGGCAGTGTGTGTGGTCTGTGTGGAGGGGTAAGTGTGAGTGGTCTGTGTGGAGGGGTAAGTGTGAGTGGTATGTGTGAGGGGGTCAGTGTTTGTGGTCTGGGTAAGAGGGGGGCAGCGTGTGTGGTCTGTGTGAGGGGGCGTTGTGTGTGGTCTGTGTGAGAGGGGGCAGTGTTGGTTAGAGACTTGTCAGTAAACTGTATTTCTATTTTCTTTAAAGGCTGTATTAGTATTGAAAAAAATACACAATCTGACACTAGGTCACGTAAATGACTGCAGTGCCTTGGAAGTAAACTGTATTCTTATTTATTTGAGGGTGAGGGGGTGCAGAGTGTGAGGGGGCTAATGTGTGTAGGGCAGTGTGTGAGTTGGCATTTTGTGGGGTCTAATGTGTGTAGGGTAGTGTGTGAGGTGGCAGTT
This sequence comes from Triturus cristatus, assembly GCF_964204655.1. Taxonomy (NCBI): domain Eukaryota; kingdom Metazoa; phylum Chordata; class Amphibia; order Caudata; family Salamandridae; genus Triturus; species Triturus cristatus. Next base: position 183,876,019 of record NC_140592.1, read on the forward strand.
TGGGGGGTCTAATGTGTGTAGGGCAGTGTGTGAGGTGGCATTTTGTGTTGTCTAATGTGTGTAGGGCATTGTGTGAGTCAAAACAGAATAAAAGGATAAAAGTGCTGTTTGTAGAGAGAGTGGGATTTTGTGTTTGTTTTGCATGAGAATGTAAGCAGGAAACTCAGACAAAAGCATATGTGTTTGGATGCGTAAAGCAGAACACAGAGGCTGGAAACTATTGAAGACGAGGGCAGACAGCAAAACACAGAGAGGCGAGACAGGATAAAAGTGCTGTTTGTGGAGAGAGTGAATCTTTTTTTTCGCATAAGAATGTAAGAAGGAAAGGAAACAATGAACGTGTTTGGGTGCGTAAAGTTAAATAAAAAAAACATTCAAAGTATATAAATATAATAGACGCATGCAAAGCTCATAGGCACAAGGTCAAGTAGTCAGTCGCACAAAGCCGAAAATCAGAAAAAGATGCGAGAAAGAAAAGGCGGAGGGGAACTACATGGAAGAGGAGAGACGCGTGGGCGGTTAAAAAAAAAATCCAAATAAATAAATATAATAGGCGCATGCAAAACTCATAGGCACGAGGTCAAATAGTCAGTCACACAAAGCCCCCCCCAAAAAAATGCGAGAAAGAGAAGGCGGGGCGGGACTACATGGAGGGGGAGAGATGCGTTGGCGGAGAGGAGCCTGTGAGAATGCGCGGCGGAGATCAAAGAAAAGGCGTGCGACCATATGGAGAGTGAGGGGGTGTGCAGCCTGGTGAGCTGAATGTGTGTGGCAACAGAGGGAGAGCGCAGCGCGTGCGCACGAAGTGTCTGGTAGAAAATGGATATGTTTGTTTTGCATGAGATTGTAAGCAGGAAAATCAGACAAAAGCATATGTGTTTAGATGCGTAAAGAAGAACACAGAGGCTGGAAATTATTGAAGACGAGGGCAGACAGCAAAACACAGAGAGGCGAGACAGGATAGAAGTGCTGTTTGTGGAGAGAGTGGTTTTTTTCGCATAAGAATGTAAGAAGGAAAGGAAACAATGAACGTGTTTGGGTGCATAAAGTTAACTAAAGAACAAACTTTGGGTGCGTAAAGTTAAATAAAAAAAAAACATTCAAAGTAAAGAAATATAATAGACACATGCAAAACTCATAGGCACGAGGTCAAGTAGTCAGTCGCACAAAGCCAAAAATCAGAAAAAGATGTGAGAAAGAAAAGGCGGAGGGGAACTACATGGAAGAGGAGAGACGCGTGGGCGGTAAAAAAAAAAACCATTCAAAGTAAATAAATATAATAGACGCATGCAAAACTCATAGGCACGAGGTCAAGTAGTCAGTCACACAAAGCCCCCCAAAAAAAAAGTGCGAGAAAGAGAAGGCGGGGCAGAACTACATGGAAGGGGAGAGACGCGTGGGCGGAGAGGAGCCTGTGAGAACGCGCGGCGGAGATCAAAGAAAAGGCGTGCGACCATATGGAGAGTGAGGGGTGTGCAGCCTGGTGAGCTGAATGCATGTGGCAACAGAGGGAGAGCGCGCGCACGAAGTGTCTGGTAGAAAATGGAAGCTGTAAAGAATGCGCGTGGTTGTGGCAGTTATTGACAATGCGCGTGATTGTGTTCACATGAACTGTACGCGATCCGCAGCTAGGTAGACTTTTCGGACTGCTTACTATAATCTCTGCGGGATAGAATAGGCGAGACCTAAAAAGGCAGCTTTCTGCACCGAGATCTACCTTCCTTCCAAATTTGGTGTAATTCTGTTCTGTGGTTCAGGCTGTAGTCTTGTCTAAAATCCCTCTGGGAATTAACATCTCCCAAAAAAGTGTGTATGGAAAGTTTTGGTCAATCCATCAAGCAGGGGCCAAGAAAAAAAGAGGGTGGTCAAACAAAGTCCTTTTCCAATGTTAATTCCCATAGGGATTTTAGACACGACTACAGCCTGAACTGCTGAATGGAATCACACCAAATTTGACAGAAATGTAGCTCTTGGTCCAGAAAAAGACCTTTTTGTGAATTGGTGTAAATCCATTCAGTAGGTTCTGAGATATTAAAAGAAAAGTAAATTTGTATGTATAGGGGGCGGCTGCTCCGAGGATCCGACAGTCTCCATGCTGAGATGTGATTGGCTGTCAACACTACAACCAGCAAGTTGGGTAGTCATCTGTGTACTCAGGTTCAGCCGGATCCCCCCAAAAAGTTTTTTGAAAAAAGAAAAGGGAAATGGGTATAAATACACTGACCCCTGCAAGGGAATAAAGCATTTTTCTTTTACATTTTTGCCGTGAAATTGAAATGAAGTCATGAATCCAAGCCAATTTTTTAATAAAAAACAGCCGCCGTCTCCCTTGCTTGTTTAGACTAAGGCCCCCAGGTGGGTCACGTCCCGGTGGCAAGTAGGCATATTTAATAAAAAGGAAGGGTTTGCACGGGGCCCCCCACCTAAGGCACATCAGTGATTTTATATATATATATATATATATATATATATATATATATTACCTACTGGCGGTCGCCAGTAGGTAGTTATAGTTAGGACCCTGTTTCCATAGGAAATCCGCAACATTCTATTTGGAATAGCTTTGGCGCCGGTCGACGAATCCTCGTGAAATTTTCAAAATAGGTGGGGCGCTACGCTCCGCTCCTACCCTGAAAGTCTCGGGGGGATTCGTCAAGCAGGGGCCGAGAAAAAAGGGGGGTCCCAAAACGCGTTTTCCCCATGCATTTTTCCATAGGACCTTTAGACACAGCTACAGCCCGAACGGCTGAACAGAATTACTTGAAATTTGGCAGAGAGGTAGCCATAAGGTCAAGGAAGTGCCTTTTGCAGGTCTGGTGTAAATCTGTTCAGTATTTCCTGAGAAAATAGCATTTAAAAGCATATATATATGTGGGCGGAGCTTAACCACACATCTCATCCTGAGATCTGATTGGCTGTCAGCACTTCATCCAAGAAGTGTTGGCAGCCATCTTGGGACCAATATACATGATAGCACCTCATTAAAAAGCATTGCAGTTAATAGAAGGTTTTAAGACTTTAGTTACATTATACATCATTTGTTGATGGTACCATACTCATTTTAGGAATTGTGGTATGCTCTAAGGTGATTTCACCATGTGAAAAAGCCTTCTGCTGGGATATCATGATTGAGAGAAAAATATTTTCTCATGCTTTTACCACAGAGGTTTGGAAGGTGATCTATAGGCTAAACTGAGAGCTTATTTTCAGTAAATTCACATTATCTTTCTCAGTCATGTGAGAATGAAGTCTGACATTCCCAGTAAAACATGTACATCCAACAAGGGCAGAGACTGTCAGTTGATTCCTTTGTGTTCTACTGCAGCTTCCCAGAGTGTTCCAAAGAACTACTAGAGCGCTAACAGTCCTACTTATGATAAACGTATGGCACACCTGAAGCCATCTTGCTTGGATTAAAGTGGTAACTCTTAAAACATTTAATTTAAAAAGGAACAAAATGAGGGGGTTCATTTTTCCATAAAAAGTATGATTAGTGCTGCAGAAAGAAAAATTAGGGCACATTTTGAGTGACTTCTCAAATCCTCTTCTATTTCATTAAAAAATTCTGACATGCAGACTGAAACATGCACTTTCAATACCAGCAGCAGTTTTCCCTGGTGAGCAGTAGCTTTACTACAGTGATCTAATGAGCAAAAAGAGTGCTAACATTCTGAATTTATGGCAAATGTGTGACTCATCTGAATGCCTTCTTGATGGAATCAAAGTAAAAAACTGAAAGTATTTCCTACTGAGGTGACTGCAGTAAATGAGGAAATTAGGAAACTTCATAACAAATAAGTCTCCCAAGATGGCCACCAGAGACAAAAGAGCCCAAATGTAGCCCAAATATCACCCAGATGTAGCCCAAGTATAGCCCAAAGACAGAATGTCCCAGAATGTTCTTAAAAACAACTAGAGCGCTTACTGTCTTCATTATGACAAAAGTATGGCACACCGGAAGCCATTTTGATTGGAATAAACTGGTAACACTTAAAACATTTAATTTAAAAAGGAACACAATGAGGAGGTTCATTTTGCCATAGAAATTATGATTAATGCTGAAGAAAGAAAATGAGGGCACATTTTGAGTGACTTCTCAAATCCTCTTCTATTTCATTAAAAAATTCTGACATGCAGACTGAAACATGCACTTTTAATACCAGGAGCAGACTTCCATGGTGCAGTAGTTTTACTACAGTGATCTAATGAGCAACTAGAGTGCTAACATTCAGAATTTATGGCAAATGTGTGACATATCTGAATACCTTCATGATGGAATCAAAGTAAAAAACTGAAAGCATTTCCTACTGAGGAGACTGCAGTACATGAGGAAATTAGGAAACTTCATAACAAATAAATCTCCCAAGATGGCCACCGGAGACAAAAGAGCCCAAATGTAGCCCAAAATCACCCAGATGTAGCCCAAATATAGCCCAATGACAGAAGTGTGCAAAACACTTATTATTTTGTGTTTTTGCAGTGTTATATAGTGCAGACTTGTCAGGTATTGGAGTGCTTTACATGAGCATTGGTTACATCACACAAGAACAAATTCATTTTGGTTGTAGACATGGGGAGACTAAGTGATTTGACCAGAATCACAGAATGTCGAGCTGAAGCAGAAACTTCAACCTGGTTCCCCAGTTGCAAAGTCTGCAGTTCTGGAAGTAACACCACATCCTCTCCCCTAAGTGCAACATTTAATCAAGTGGTCAACTGGATAAAAAAACATAAAGATAACAAATAATTTAAAAGTGCTTTGTCGCTATTTGAAAACTCAGAAAATGTGTCCCTATTTCAGTCTTTTAGAGCACTAACCATAATTTTGATGCCAATAAGACCCTCTCATATATGTAATTTCTAAAGGAAATGCTCTAGGTATTACAGTTTTGATTACATCAAGATGATGTCAGGCGTTCCACACTTTTGTAATAAATATAGAATGTTAGCAATCTAGTTGTTCATTAGGATACTGTTGAGAGGCAGAGGCCAGGGGCACGGACTCTGAAAATTGAAGGCAGGTAGGAGGGTGCAAAGGCAACAATTTAACCACACTGAGCAGGCAGGAAGGGCCGTGGAAGCACAACAGACTATGGAGGGCAGTGGAAAGGGGGGCAGGGGCAACAAACCAACAATACAGGACTTGCAAGAGAGGCTGTTGGAGGGAAGATCTATTACGGGTCAAGGAAGCTAGGGGCGGTCCCCAGATCCCTGGGAGCCACCACAGAACTGAGCAGGAGAGTGAGTCAGGGACAAAAGGGGCACCTTAATTTGAGCCGGGGTGCCTAGGAACGTTTGCTCCAAAAATGAAGAAAACAGACATATGAGACATGGAATTGGAGGCAGAATACAATGGCAGTTTAATGAGAAGATGCAACTTCAAAGAAAGCGCAGAATAGAGACATAAAGTACAAAATACAGAATCCAGATAATCATACAGCTGTCATAATATTCTCTGTATCTCAATTAATGTACTGACAGAGAGAGAGAGAAAACACATCTATAAATGCATCATGAGAAACAAGTTACACCAAGGAAAATGTTACCTAGGAACACTCACGTTTACTCTTAGAGCAAGCATTCCTGCAATTACAATACAAAGGGCCTCATGTAGGTAGCCAAATACCGGTCGGTAACGGCCGATTTTCGGTAAATATGCCGTTACCGACCGGTATTCAGACAAGTGAGATGTAGGAGTCCAAAAATCAAATTTCGGTAATTATGAGGCGGTAAATACCGATTCATATTTACCGAATACATAATTAACGAATCGGTAAATATGAAGTGGTAAATATGAAGTGGTAAAAATTAAAATGACATGTAGGAGCACTCGGTAATTAAGAAATCCAAGAAAATCGGTATATAAGAGTCGGTAATTAACACGGATTGAAAGCAGGTGGTAACCATCAACAGTGCAGATAAGCAATCCCAAAATGCAACTGCGTGGACAACATGCCCGCCATGTACGTCATTGCAAGGCGCCTACATCTACAGGCAGCAGGACTGAGTGTTTGGCGACGGGAGGAACGCATCTACAGACAGCGCATCACACTATTCCAGCTGACTGATGCAGAGATACATGACAGGTACAGGCTACACCCCGAAACCATCATGGACTCAATCAGGAACTCCACCCACTCCACCAATGTGAATACCGAATTGAATGAATTTGGGAATGGTCCTGTGGGTGGCAGAACCAAAAGGTGGGCGTATGCTATTTACAACGAAGTCTGCAAGTTGTCGCACAGTGAGGCGGCTTCCAGTTTGAGAGCTACTGACCAAGCAAACATGGAGAAGGCCTTAGCCGTTATATATAATAGCTCCAGCACTCTCACTTCTAGGATTCATACATGAGACAATAGGCACATGCAAGTACACGGCGCATGCAATGTACAAGCCCCGATTGTGGCGTGCATCCTACGAGGTATCCCAGTGCCTGTGATTACACCTTCTTCCACTCTGCTTGCAAACGGTATTTATTTCTTTTTGATTGACGAAGCGTGCTGCGGGATGTGATTGTGAATCCCGTACATAACTGTCTCGCATGAAGTTGTCTGCTGCAATACAGTTCTTTTTCCACCCCCGCATGTGCGGCGGGATGTTTCCATCTGGCCTTCGATTACAACCTTGAAAGCAGGGTGCAACAAGTTGAGCTGAATAGAGCGCCATTGTCCCACAAAGAGGTGCCTTTGACTCCCTCCCGTGAAAAATTTGTCCTTCACGTTGCTAAAACGCGCACTGATGTACAGGCGCCTCTGAATACTGACCTCCCCCTGCATTTCGGCTCTGTGATCCAAACTATAATCAATGCCTCGTCCACCACCGGCCTGGCTCATTTTTTTAAACATGTGGGCTCGGGTCTCGTGACCTCTTTCCAAACTATTTTTGGTGTAAGTCCGGCATTTGTACATTCACTTTTCTCGTGCATCTTTGGAGGTGTCCCGCTGCTTCTGGCGCTAGTGGCAGGTGTGCTGCTTTTCCTTTTCATACTCCGGAATGGCTGCTCCTTCTGTGCCACACGAGCACCTGTCCCGTCTGCATCTTCTTCGTGATAGGATGCTTGACTTCTATGGTACTTTGCCATTGGCGACTTTGAGCCTGGCTTATGGATTATCCTTCAGGTATTCCTACTTCACCTGCGTACAACCTGTATTGCACTGCCTGGATTGTCCCTTTGAATGGCCTCTGGATTTGTGCTTGACCAACATGGTGTCTCCGGTGCCGGATTTCGATCGACTGATGAGGCCCTTGGTGTCTCACGAGTTGGCCTGTTCTGGTGTCCGGATCATGGCGTGTGGTGCGGCGCATGGTATCCTGGGTAATTGGGACATCTCAGCGGCAGCCTACGACTTCTTGTCCATGAGCTATTTGGAGGAACATTCCGGGTGCCCTCTGATTGTGCTAGAGGCTCCGTTGGTTGGAGAACACGTATGTTCCTTTTCTTTACTTAATTGGATGGCTGAGACTTTTAGTGGCCCTGAAAACGATTTTTTGTTGGAAGCCGTGGCCACATATGCTGCCTATACATTCATGGATTAACTGGATTGTCGTCCATTGCGCCTGTGCTACTGGACAGCACCCTGGCGCAACATTCATTTCTTTCATTTGTCGTTTTACTCTTCCTGATGGTCTGCTTGGGTTTTTTACTATACTTGCATTGTGTTTTTAGGTATTTCATGCTGCAATTAATTGGACTTACAGACTTTGGCGCTGCATTGGTTACGCCTTGTTCTGCTCTGACGAAAATGAACTCTGCGTTCTCTCTTTTCTTGTCTATTACATATTGCTTCGCTGAAGGGGGCGTGTAGTGAGTTCTCCCTGAATACGTACATACATTGTTCAGTTAGCATAACCACGTTGAATGTTATGTAGCCATCTTTTTGTCTTTGCACACGACACTGCGTTTACATGGTCTGTCTTGAATAAACTGCTGACTCGAGACTTCCTTCAGACGAGTGCATTCTGTTGTTCCCATCCACAGCTCTGCGCTGCGACCTTGGTCTGTACATGCTGTGACACACAGTCTGGATTTTTACACAATGCATGTTTTCCACTCTAGGTTGTTCGACCCACTATTTAGCCATGACACACGCGCAGCTGCACATACCTGATAGTTGGTGCTTTTCATATCACAGACATCATGTTTATTGTTCAGACCGAAGACGAGCCTTCCTGCGAGTAGACTCCTGATGCTCCTGTGATGTGATTACACTGAGCTGATTTTTGAGGTATGGGGTCCCCTATTCCAGCCTGAGAGGCCTTCTATGATAACATGATTCTGATATTGGCTACTTAGTGAAGGGAAGGTGGTAGTATCCTCGGTATTTTCAGAATCGGTAAATACCACCTCGGTATTTACCGATTCGGTATTTTCCGATTCGTATTTACCGAATGTTACCGATTCGGTAACTGTTACCGAATTGTTTGCTACATATAACTTACCGATTCTAATTTACCGATTCGGTACGGCTCGGTATTTAAGAACCGGTAAAATTTATTTACCTACATGAGGCCCAAAATCTTTTAAATGCAAAAGTAAAGAGAACAATGGTTAAACATAACATGACATTTCATATAGGTAAAATAGAATAAGATACTTCAAGCAAAGCAGAGCAAGACATTTTAAGCAAAGGAAGACAAGAGCTCCCAGCTCTTGGGGAAAACCTGCACTGCCTGTTAACCTACATACAGACGGCGAGGTAGTCCGTCGATATCTGTGGGTGCTCCCTTTTTATATCATTTTGTGGGCTCCTTTGCACGCTACATCTACCTACGTATGCTACCCAAAAGCTTCGTCTGCAGATTTTACCAGATATTTCGTCATTTACCCACTTAATGCTGACAATGGACTGGGTGAAAAGGTCAGTCTCTCAGGCCAATCGCTTATCGTAAGTTCCATAGAGCAAGCAGAAAATAATGGGTATTGTACGGGAATTCAATATATTCATGTATAAAATCTCCTCAGTTCTCCTAACTTGACGCTCTGCGGTTGCCACTTCCTTAAAAGCGGGAAACCTGCCCAGGAAGCAAATACCAGTCCAGGATGCAGCCTACTGTATGTCGACAGCTTCAGGGGGATGTTGAACTTTGATACCGAGCACGGAGCACTCGGGTAGGGTGGGGGCTACTAGTTCGGATCAGAAGGCCTCGCAGACCTGCCTTCAGACTGCTATACACTAAAATTGCAGAGCTATGGTCAATTTAGCAAAGAGGCCTACATATTGAACAGAAGGGCCTACACAGGGCTTTTATGCTGGCTGAGTGGTAAGGATGTCTCAGGATAATTATATAGCAACACAGGACCCGCTGGTCAATTTAATACGGCCTACAAATGCAGCTGGCAGGGCAAGGACAAGGGTCTCATACTTCAGGTGTGGACAGAACGGGCCAGGGGCCCCCTGTGATACAAAATCTACCCTCCTTCAAGGCTGTGGCAATGTAATAGACCATTGTGGGCAGAAGGAAGAGGCAATGGTAGTACAACCATACATGCCAACAGACCCGATTCAGCCAGGAAACGTCCAATGTTTTTAAGCTCAAATGGGCTTTATTTGATCTGTCTCCTGTCTACAATATCCTCTTTTTCAATGTAACCTAAAGGGGAAAATCAATACCCCAGTTTTTTTTCAAAATCTCCCTCTTACCAAGTTCAAAATGTTCGCAAGTATGGTACATTGGATCATGGAAGGAAATGGGATAGGGACATGGACTTGGATAACAGAGGACAGGAGGGACATGGAGAGGTGCACCAAACTGACCCTGCAGGGCAGGCATCAGGGTTTGCAGCAGCACAATACACCACACAGGGCATGCAGGACGGGAGTGCAGCACAACAATCCATAGAAAGCAAGAGGGAGGGGACAGGACCATGCACATGGACAACAGAGAACAGAGGGGCAAGAGGCAATGGTAGCTAGCTGACCATAATGGACAGACAGGAGAGAAAGCTGCAGCATAACAGACCATAAAGGGCAGGAGGGACGGATCAGGGGCATTACAATGGAACAGACAAGCCAGGAGGGAGGGAGTAGGGCTGGGGGCAAGGGGGCAGGGCAGGAGCAGCAAGATAGCCATGGAGGTCAGGCAGGATGGGCACTAGAAGCAAGACACACCATGAAGAGCAACAGTGAGACTGTGATGGCATACACACAGACCATGGAGGGAAGGTGGGAGGGGGTCAGGGGCAGCTAACTGACCACACAGGGAAGGTGGGAGGGGCCATGGCAGCACAGAAGACCATGCATGGCAAGTGGGAGAGTTAGTGGCAGCACAATGGCTATGATGGGCAAGAAGGAGGGTGGAGGGGCATGCACAAAGGACGATGGAGGATAGAAGGGAGGGTCAGGACCTGTGCACAGACAAGAAAGTTCAGGGGAAGGGACCTCACAACAGACCACACGGGGCAGGCAGGAGGAGCAGTTGCATCACAACAGACCAGGGAGGGCAGAAGGGTGTGGCAGTACAATGGACCATGTAGGACAGGAGGAAGAGGATAGGGGCATGGCATGTGGACAGGCAGGGTGGAGGTGGCAGGGACAGGTTACAGTCATCTGACAATGCTAGGCAGGTGGGAGGGGAGTGGCAGCTCAACAGAACACTCAGAGTAGATAGGAGTGGCAGGTCCATGGGACATGGTGGGCAAAAAGGATGGAGCAGGGGCATGCACAAAGACATCGGAGGGCAGGGGGAAGGAGAATAGGGGCAGCAAGCTAAGCACAGAGTTTAAGCAGGAGGTCAATGATGGGGCATAGAATTGGGCAATGGAGGGCAGGAGGAGTGGACTGGTACATCATACTAAATTGAGGGCAGTGGCAGCACATCAGACCATGCATGGCAGGAGGGAGGAGGCTAGTCCATGGATTCACACAACAGAGGATAGGGAGGAAGGGGATGGGGCAGCAAGCTAACTGTTCAGAGAAGGCGGGTATTAGGAACTTTATTGTTTTTAAAACATTGTGTCTGTGCGAACTACTTAAAATATGAACAAGTATGCAGCATAATCTCACTTTTATTCAGGAAGAAGAGGACGTTTGTGACTGTGACTCCGGGCTCACTTGGCAGAAACACCCCCTGACCCTCCACCCCCTATCGCAAAATGTAATGCCCGTGAAAAGGGTAAGTGAACACAGTGTTATATAGAACATAGTCCTGAGAGCACGATTGAAAATGAAAACTAGATATAGTGTATGGTATAAACTATGCACCAAAAAGTGTGATATAAGATGAACCGGGCGTGAAATATAATATGCAATACATTGTGCGCAATGACAGATTCATTGGAGAGCGCGAGATAGAACAGGCACTAGCGCGTGCTATGCGATATGCGCCTTGGAGTGTAATATGCACAGGGCAGTGTTGTGTAACCTAACTAGTCTCTAAAGTTGTAATATAAAATATGTGCTGGGGAGTGTAACGTTGCATATGCACTGTGACAAAGATATGGATCCCAGATTGTAATATGTATGGCATAGCACTGTGCGTTATAACATAGGCATCGAGAAAGGCATGTTAGATGGGGCAATATAACCCGTGCGAAGACAAGTGTGGCATGACATATTCACGGGGTGGTGTTACAGTGCACATGGGCTAGAGAGTGTCATAGCATATGCACTAGCTAGTGGAAAACAACACAGAGGTGTGTGGCACTCGGCAGGCAATGGTGGGTGTAACACAGCATTGGGCTCTGTCAGGAGCACGCTGTGACTCTCAAGTGATGTTCGGCCCCTTTCCAGAGAGTAAAATAAAAAGTATTACACATCCGGCAGTGGATGTGTGTTTTATTAACCGTGAGGGGGGTTTCTTGCATAGTTTTGGTCGAATTTTTGTCGAATCCCCTTTGAATGGCTTGGTGTGCATGTGTATTAAATGTGCCCGTCAATAGCTACCCATGTTTGTATAAATAAACGACAAGGGTGTCTACCAGGATTAGGCCCGGTAGGGCATCAGACATGTCAGAGCTTCACTAGTGGTGTAAATACATTCCACGTGGATTCATTGCATGCATAGTCGCCTTTTAATGAATATCACGCAAATCGTCATGGTGATAGGTACGTACGGTTTGTCCAGCATGTCCTAGGTGTGTCTATAAATATATATTTTTTAAAAATAATAAAAAACAGTGGCCGGCCCTGGGGATTGGGGTCAAAAAAATATAATTAGGAGACTGGCCCTGGGGGATGGGGTCATCAGGGCCAATAAATTAGAATAAGAAGGGGAACCAAACAGCCCCCCTTCTTAAAAAACTAAAATAAATAAAAGACTGGCATCGTGCCGGAGGCCATGCCCCCTCCGTGCAGCACTCTGCAAACGCGCCCCCAACAGGCATCTCCAGTATGCGCCAGGGAGCTGCGCTGCAGCCAGGTGTTCTGAGGCCAAGCCCCTTTTTACACCTCTCTGCAACGCAGCTCTGTGGCGCTTACTGGAGGTACCTAGTGGTCTAGTTTGACCCTAGGGACCCTTAGGATTCAAGGGGACTTAATCTCTCAACTTAGAACCGCCACAGGGCGCGTTTACACAGTGGTGAAGGGAGGGGACGGGGCCTGAGGTGACGTGTGCAAACACGCACTATGGCACGTTTTAAATTGGGGATATAATTTCCCTTCAATACTGAGGGCCCCTGGGGGCTAACTAGCCCACCAAGTGCTTCCAGTAAGCGCCACTGAGCTGCATTGCAGAGAGGTGGTCCAGGCCGTGCCACTTTTTACACCTCTCTGCAACGCAGCTCTGTGGCACTTACTGGAGGTACCTAGTGGGCTAGTTGGACCCTAGGGACCCTCAGGATTCAAATGAACTTAATCTCCCAACTAAAAATGGACACAGGGCGTGTTTACACAGTGGTGAAGGGAGGGGACGGGGCCTGAGTTAACGTGTGCAAAAACGCCCTGTGGCCTGTTTTAAGAGGTATTTTTAATCCCCATGCCCTATTATATACTAGGGGCTTACAGAGGAGGTCATGCTAATCACAGGGGGACCCCAACGCATAATGTTCCCTAGTGTATGTAGGTGTTTTCACTGTATTCTAAGTGTCTTTTAACATAGCACTGGCTCTAGGACTGGTTAGTCAGACTCAGTTACCACCAGTATCCGTCTGAAAAAGTTGAGGGTACAGGATGATTTTGCAACAAGGCTTCTTTCTGCTCTTCTTTTTGTTCTTTCTGCACATTATCCTTCTTCCTGCACTTATCTTCGTATTTGAGGACTTCTGTTGCTTCTTTCTGAACTTCTTTTGTTTCTTTCTGTGCATTTTTTCTTCTTTCTTCACATGTCCTTTCTCTGTAGGCATAGTTAGAAATTAGCATTTAAAAAACCTTTGAAATTCACAGAAAAAACCATAGGTTTCAGGCACGTTATAGTTAGGAATTAGCATTTAAAAAACCTCAGAAATTCACTAAAAAAACCATAGGTTTCAGGGGTGTTATAGTTAGCTGGACTTTTCACTTGTACAAAACCATTGAAATTCCCCCGTTATAGTTAGTTCAGCTAACTATAACTCGCGCGCCCGCAATGCACTGCTGATGACGTCACATATTACATCACTCATGACATGGTCAGTGACATCACTCATGACATCACTGATGACATCTCAAATGACATCACTGATGACATCACTGATGACATCATCCTTGTGATAGAGTGGCAGACCTCCTCTCACCCTAATATAACCTTTGATACACACAGTCAAAAATAGAGACTAAAATTTTCAAAACAATGGACATACCAATACCAGTTACAACAACCTCTTCAGTAATTCTAAGATCCACATACACATCCACTCATTCACCAACAGTCCTATACAGTCACTCATACATGTACTCACTCATCATATGTACTCATACACCTATACATCCTGTTACACAATGCCCCTCATCCATAGAGTTACTCACACACATAGTCACTCATGCTAATAAAGAATCAAACATACATTTACTTGCATATACAGTTATACACACACCACCATACTTACTTCTATGGAAACTTACACATACTTAGTCTTTTAAACAATCACTTATAGAAACACATACTTATTCATACAGGAACTCTTTCAATCTCTCACTCTCACATATACTCACATATATACACCAATAGTCACATATACTAGTTTAAAACATATGTAGTTACTCATAAAGACATTATTGAGACAGTCATTCACTCACTAACACACCCATACACACACTCATCCACCCATACAGTCCTGCACACATGCTGTGTTCAACACATACAAACAGTGAGTCACTCATTCATGCACCTATGCACTACGTAATACCCCCCACCGAACCATGCAGACACTCAGACTGATACTCAAAAAACCAACTAATAACCTATATAGACACCCATGTAGCTACTCACCAACCCATGCAGCCACTTATACACAAAGTGAGAGACTGATACAGATATTTACATATTTAAACATTACTCACTAAGCCATGTATTCACTATGATACACTTAATCAGTCAGTTACACAATCAATTTTTCAAAAACAAATCATCCATTTAGACACTTATATACCCATTTATTCTTCCATCGACCTTGAGATATACATATATAAAACATATTTAATTTTCAGAAAAACACACATTCACTGGATGATGTCATCAGTGATGTCATCAGTGATGTCATTTGAGATGTCATCAGTGATGTCATGAGTGATGTCACTGACCATGTCATGAGTGATGTAATATGTGACGTCATCAGCAGTGCATTGCGGGCGCGCGAGTTATAGTTAGCTGAACTAACTATAACGGGGGAATTTCAATGGTTTTGTACAAGTGAAAAGTCCAGCTAACTATAACACCCCTGAAACCTATGGTTTTTTCAGTGAATTTCTGAGGTTTTTTAAATGCTAATTCCTAACTATAACGTGCCTGAAACCTATGGTTTTTTCTGTGAATATATATATATATATTATCTACTGGCAGTCGCCAGTAGATAGTTATAGTTAGGACCGTGTTTCCATAGGAAATCCGCAACATTCTATTTGGAATAACTTTGGCGCCGATTGACGAATCCTCGCGAAATTCTCAAAATAGGTGGGCGCTCCGCTCCGCTCCTACCCTGAAAGTCTCGGGGGGATTCGTCAAGCGGGGGCTGAGAAAAAGGGGGGGTCCCAAAACGCGTTTTCCCCATGCATTTTTCCATAGGACCTTTAGTCCGAGCTACAGCCCGAACGGCTGAACAGAATTACTTGAAATTTGGCAGAGAGGTAGCCCTCAGGTCAGGGATGTGCCTTTTGAATGTCTCGTGTAAATCTGTTCAGTATTTCCTGAGAAAATAGCATTTAAATCAATATATATATCTATGGGCGCGCTCCGAGCTCGTACCGTAAGCTTACCGTACGCGTACGCCGCCGTGCACGAGCGCGATTCTGATTGGTTGTTAGATCTCAGTAAACATTCGAATCGGTCGAAACCAGGAAGTGTCGGCCGCCATTTTGTCTCTCGCAGTCTGAGGGGGTGAAAAACAAAGGTGGATAACGTGAAAAGGGGGTAGGGTGGACAGTTCCTGACCCCCTAGCCTTTGTCAGGGGGTCCCAGAAGGACCCCCAAGGGCAAAAATTAATGTAACTTTTTTTTCGAAAAATCGGCGAATGCGCGTAGCGTACGCGCACGGCGTAAACGGAGAAATTCCGCGAGGAAAAATTCCACGAACTTCGCGTAACTATTCCGCGATTACGCGTACCGTGTGCGCACGGCAAAAAAGCGCGTAGCGTCAGCATACCGTACACGCACGGAAAAAAATGTATAAAAAAAAAATTACCATTCCATAATGCAGGATATAGTACAGATATTATTTTATACATAGGTTTACCAAAAATCTCCAAAAAAAAATTGCATTTAAAAAACCGTACAAATTCACTGAAAAAACCATAGGTTTCACACACGTTATAGTTAGGAATTAGCATTTAAAAAACCTTGCAAATTCACTGAAAAAACTATAGGTTTCACACATGTTATAGTTAGCTGGACATTTCACTCGTAAAAAACCAATGAAATTCCCCCGTTATAGTTAGTGCAGGCAACTATAACTCACGCGACCGCAATCCTCTGTTGATGCTAATACTGTATCTTTAGCTATACATATATTACAAATATTTATTTTTCATAAAGACACATATGTCATCAGTGATGTAATATTTGACATCATCAGCAGAGGATTGCGGTCGCGTGAGTTATAGTTGCCTGCACTAACTATAACGGGGGAATTTCATTGGTTTTTTACGAGTGAAATGTCCAGCTAACTATAACATGTGTGAAACCTATGGTTTTTTCAGTGAATATATATATATATATATTCACTGAAAAAACCATAGGTTTCACACACGTTATAGTTAGGAATTAGCATTTAAAAAACCTTGCAAATTCACTGAAAAAACCATAGGTTTCACACATGTTATAGTTAGCGGAAATTTTACTGATAAAAAACCAATGAAATTCCCCCGTTATAGTTAGTGCAGGCAACTATAACTCACGCGACCGCAATCCTCTGCTGATGCTAATACTGTATTTAGACACTTATTTGCCCATGTCTTCTTCCATACATTTTTAGCTATACATATATTACAAATATTTTTTTTTCATAAAGACACATATGTCATCAGCAGAAGATTGCGGTCGCGTGAGTTATAGTTGCCTGCACTAACTATAACGGGGGAATTTCATTGGTTTTTTATCAGTAAAATTTCCGCTAACTATAACATGTGTGAAACCTATGGTTTTTTCAGTGAATTTGCAAGGTTTTTTAAATGCTAATTCCTAACTATAACGTGTGTGAAACCTATGGTTTTTTCAGTGAATTTGTACGGTTTTTTAAATGCTAAGTTACTTTACGCCATTCGTGGCGTGCGCGCCCACTTAACGCAGTTCGTTCCGTGCGCGCACGGTGCGCTTCGCGCACCGTGCGCGCACAGTGAGCACCGCGCGCCCACTTTACGCAGTTAGTGCCGGGCACGCACGGTGGGCACGCGGTGCGATGACAAAGCAAGAAAGCACGTCAACAAATCTGTTTCTGCTTTCCTCCGTGACTATGGTATGGGTGCCATTTACCACAACAACTTGCGTTATGACATGCAAGACATTTATAGAGGAGATGGTGTGCACTTCAATGATGAAGGGAACAGAGTCTTCCTCTTGAACCTTAGACTCTGCATCGGTACTTACTTGTAGGTACCACTAAAAAATCATTTCATAAACACGGCTCTTTTTAGAGCCCCCTAATATCTAAACACTTAAATCTGATTTTCATTTTTTTTTTAATTTTTTTTCTACCGTACGCTTACCGTAAGCTTACCGTACGCGTACCCCGTGATTTTTTTTTAAATCAATAAATGTTTTTTTTGTACTTTTCTGTCCTTCTTTGACCCCCTTACAAATGTTAGGGGGTCTGTAACTCTCCTCATTGCCCCCTTTCCTTGTTTTCACTCTTTTTTTTCAGAGTGAAATACACAAAATGGCGGCCGCCGCTTCCTGGTTTCGGCCGATTCGAATGTTTACTAAGATCTAAGAGCCAATCAGAATCGCGCTCGCGCACGCCACCGTACGCTTACCGTAAGCGTACGGTAAGCGTACCGTAAGCGGGCTCAGATATATATATTGATTTAAAGGCTATTTTCTCAGAATCAACTGAACAGATTTACACCAAACCTTCCTTGACCTAGGGACTACCTCTCTGCCAAATTTTGAGTAATTCTGTTCAGCCGTTCGGGCTGTAGCTCGTTCTAAAGGTCCTATGGAAAAATGCATGGGAAAAACGCGTTTTGGGACCCCCCTTTTATCTCAGCCCCCGCTTGACGGATCCCCCCGAGACTTTCAGGGTAGGAGCGGAGCGTAGCGCCCCACCTATTTTGAGAAATTCGCGAGGATTCGTCGACCGGCGCCAAAGTTATTCAAAATAGAATGTTGAGGTTTTCCTATGGAAACGTGGTCCTAACTATAACTACCTACTGGCGACCGCCAGTAGGTAATATATATATATATATATATATACATATACAGGAGAAGAGGGAGAGGATACTGGGCAAAGAATCAGTAATCCCTGGTAACACCAACACTATCATTAACTTGACACCTGTGGAATTGTCCAATGATGAGAAAAGGATCCTCTCCTTGGGCCTATCATTTGCACCTGAGAATGACTTTGACTATGCAGCCACGCGTCTTGATCTGTACAAAGCAGTACGGAAGTTAAAGCTGAAAAAATCTTTTGCGCTTCAAAGCAATCGGCATATTACCAACGACAACTCACAGGATTCAGCGCTACAGGAGGCTATTCAAAATCTGTGGGACACTGAGGGAGCGGGTGGGAGTAATGAGGCTTACCATCAGACTGGTATTGATTCACAGGGGCCCATTACCCCATTCAGACCCAAGTCGACATACAATCCTATTATGCCACGAGACGCCCTGGATGTATTCAACGAAAATGTCATTGCAGGGATGAAAACGCTGCATATGGAAACGTGTAACAAACAACGCCGGTACAACCGACAAACACAGTCATACCATCAACTGATTTCTAAACTTAAAAGCGACAAGACGATTGTGGTCCGTCAAAGCGACAAAGGAGGCAATATTGTCTTATTAACAAAAGAACATTATGACCAAGAAGCCTTCAATCAACTCAACGACAGAGACTGTTATACCCGCACGACAGCGGCAGAGATACAGTCATCTAGTAATAACTTTAGGAACAAGTTGGCCTCGTGGAAGAGACACAAACTCTTATCTGAAAAGGAGTACAATTTCTTGAAAAATGAAAATCCTGTCATTCCCACCCTGTATTTTATTCCCAAAGTGCACAAGGATCCTAGCAAACCCCTGGGCAGACCTATCATCTCAGCCCGGGATGGTATGTATGAAAAAACATCACAATACATTGACTTTTTCTTACAGGATTTTGTGAAATCTTTGGATTCCTATGTGCAGGATACAGGTGACTTTTTGCGCAAGATCAACAAGATTGAGTGGAGGGATGAATATCTAATGCTGGCACTCGATGTGACGTCACTATACACAAGTATTAGTCACAAAGATGGCATACATGCCATCAAATACTTTCTTTCGCGCAAACCAATACACTTTGAGACTCATAATGAAATGTTGATTGAAATGCTTGAATTTTGCCTGCTCAACAACAACTTTATGTTTAATAGTTTACTATATCGTCAACTAAGGGGCGTAGCTATGGGGGCTAGCTTTTCCCCTAGCTATGCCTGCCTCCACATGGGATATTGGGAAGAGATGATTTTACACAGGGATCATGCTAAATATCTCAATGAAAAAGTGGTGATCTGGCTGCGCTTTATAGATGATCTTTTTGTTATTTGGGATGGTTCGTTGGAGGAGGCTCAGGATTTCATTAAGATTCTTAATGTTAATAATCTAAATCTCCATTTTACGGCAACATGCAGCCAAACCAGTGTCACATTTCTTGATACTGAGGTATACACACAGGCAGGCCAGCTTGAAACCAGATTGTTCCGTAAACTGACTGCAGGCAACTCGACCCTACACGCATCCAGTGCTCATCCGCCCCATCTTATTAGAAGCATACCATATGGGGAGATGCTACGCTTGAAACGAATATGCAGCGAAGCTAAGGAGCTTTAAGCAGCACAGTTGCATAGCAGCCAGAGGTTTAGGGAGAGAGGTTACTCAACTAGTGTAATTGATAGTGCCATTGCAAGATCCAATACACTTAACCGTAATGATCTGCTTAAGATCACTAGTAGTGCCACTGGTACTACCGTATCTCTGAATAACCAGGAGGGAAAGGACATTGGTTCGACTAATGCCTTTAGATTTATCATGGGATACAGCAAGCAGCATACTGAATTACGTAAAATCATCAACAGAAATTGGCCCACAATACGGAGTGACCCTATCATTGGCCAGTTGCTCCCACAACGGGCTCTAATCACCTACAGTAGGGCCCCCACCATGAGAGAAGCACTGGTTAACACCAATCCTGAAACTATCAATAAGACATCCTGGCTACAACTTAATAGTGGATTTTATAAGTGCAAGACCTGCAAAGCATGTATCCATGGCACTAACACCAAAACATACACAGATCCATTTAGCAACAAACAACATAAGATCAACAAGTTGCTTACGTGTAAAACGGAGTATGCAATCTATGTTCTTACCTGCCCATGTAACCTCAGTTATATAGGTAGTACTAAACTAGCAGTTCATAAGCGGGTCTTGCAACATTTACGAGCAATCTCCAACCAAGACAATACCTACCCCGTTGCTAGGCATTTCAAAGAAACCCATGGAAGTGACATTAAGGGGCTCAGTTACTTTGTCATTGATTCCATTGAACCTAGCAGAAGGGGTGGGGACCGTGAGACCAGATTACGCAGATTAGAAACACGCTACATACTGCAACTTAACACCAAGACACCATCAGGATTGAACATAACTGAAGATTTACACACGTGTTTGGGCTAAAATGACCTGGTCAACAGAGTATTTTTACATTCATTGTAGCCATTGGTTTTAATCGGTACGAGCAGTGGTATCTATTTGATGAAGATTATTTATGTTTTATCTATCCTTTTAGATTTTACCCTGTGTACTACAAGTGTATTTTTATGGAATTTGAATCAGATGTCCACTGGGCTGATTTTAGCTTTTTTTAGGTCATTTGTCTTAAATTATTTAATTGTTTTACCATACAATTATTTATTTAGTATTTTACTATTTATCTTGACAAATTAGTACTGTATTAGAAAAAAATATTTTTTGCGTATTTGCACATCTGTATTTTTCAAAACATTCCATTGAATACTCTGTATAGGTGGGTGTCCAAAACCCGACTGGTGGAGTGCACTCTATCAGTATGCTCCCTGTATATAACACCTACCGAATAATTTGTCCCATGATGTTCTTACCGCATGGTTACCATATTTGGACGCCAGCACGACATGAATATGCCCAATTTACGGTATACCGGTAACTGTACCCCATCTCCTGTTTACTGTACCTGATATCCTCTGGTCACTTGACTTTTAGTCTTTCAGTATTCTATCTTTTTAAGCACCTTTACATTTTACTTTTTTTGCACAGTGTTTACGTACTTCAGTCAAGGGGGAATAATATGCATACTTTGTGATCACAATGAGAATCCATACTAAATATGATGATTTTATCTATGTATTTTAATAGGTATGTAAGTTATAGGCTGTTTTATTCTCTGAATCATTGACGATTTTTTGACTACTACTGTCAGCAACATTACCTTGGTAAACTCAGGCATTTATGCTGCTACTACTTGTGAATCAACTTTAAATGGTATTATGTACATTGTTAACATATTTTCCTCTACCCTCTAATGTGGTGACATAGTGACCGACTTAATGGTTGTAGTCTTTTAATTTTTATCTGTCGTCTATGTCTATGAATTAACCCCCCCCCATGTGACCACCCCATGTGATGTTGTACGTATTCAGCACTAGCACTTTAAATTTGTGGCTCTGTGAGCGTCACGCTGTCATGTGAACAAGGCTCTGGGAGAGCCGAAACGTTATGGCCGTCGCTCTGGGTGAATAAAGAAAATAAGCACCTTAAATTGGTTCGTGTACCGACTTCTTTGGCGTCAGCAAGAGTTTTGAAGCTGTGGAGCAGGTTGATTTGATATATATATATTTATATATAAAAGCTTTTGGACTGGGCTCTGGGCAACTTTGTGGATGGATGTATTTGTGGCAGCCTCACCGCAGAGAATTGACGCCACCACGACATTTTCGGCTTGGGGCCTTCAACGGGAAAAGTTTTGCGTCGCATTGAGGGTGCAGCAGGGCAGGAACTTATATCATCAGCTTCCCCGTCCCAGAGGCCCAGTAGGATGTTATTTTTTTTATTGTTGCTTTATTCAACGGAACCCACTGGGGGAATACTTGCCTTAATTATCATGAACTACAGGTGCCAGCATGCCTTTATTCAGCCCATGTGAGGCCAATCAACTCAGCGCATGTGGTATAAAGTACCTGCGAGAAGCACCTCAGTTGATCTGCAATTTTTCTCTGATGAAGGACCATCATTGCTCTGAAACGCGTAAGGAAAGGAGAAGATATGCACTTTGGACTGGGGACGTTGGTTTCCAATAATAAATGATTTTACATCATTCTGCTGTGTGCGTCTTCTTGCCTCAGGGCCACTTTTTGGATGGATATATATATATTCCAAAGGTTACAGGGATGTTATATGTAGGCTCAGATTTCACGTGTACAAAACCAGTGAAATTCAGCAGTTATAGTTAGCTGAATCATGCCCCCTACAATGCACTGCTTAGGACTAGGACCTCACATATTGCATTACTCATGACATGGGCAGTGTGATTACTGGTGACATTACTGAGGACATCTAAAATGACATCACTGATGACATCATCTAGTGACTGTTAGTGTTTTTAAAAGGTTTATGTGTTAAAAATACAAACCAAGGTGTACTGGGGAATCAGTGAGTGTATGAGTGCCTATATGGATAATTCTGTGGATGTGTGACTGACTGTATAAGTGATTGATTAGGTGTCTCAGTGAATGCTTGAGTGAGTGACTAGTTGTGTGAATGCTTGTTATAAGTTTGTCAGTGGGTGTCTAAGTGGCTGTATGGGTGTGTGAGTGGGCACATTAATGGCTGTTTGATGGGTGATTGGTTGTCTGAGTTCATGTATGGTTGTCAGAGTGTCCATGTGGGTGGGTGAGAGGGTGTGCGACTGCCTGTATGGATGAGTGAGTGGGTGAGTCAGTGCCTGTATGGGTTAGAGAGTACATGTGTAAAGTGCTGTATGGGTAAGTGTGCGTATGGCTGTGTGGGTGAGTAAGTGGATGTATCAGTGGTATATGGGGGACTAACTAGGTATGTGAAAGGTACTATGAGTGCGTGATGGGGTATATGAGTGACTGTATGAGTGAGTGAGTGAATGTGAGAGTGGCTGTATGGGTGAGTGTGTGCTTGTGTCAGTGACTGTGTAGGTGAGTGAGTATGTGTTAGTATCTCTATGAGTAAGTGAGTGAGTGAGTGTGTGTATCTGTATAGGTGAGTAAGTGGCTGTGCGGGTGACTGTAACGGTGAGTGAGTAGGTGTGCGAGTAGCTCTATGGGTGACTCACTCAGTATGTGAGTGGCTGTCTGGGTATATGAGTGGATATGTCAGTGGCTGTATTAGTGACTGAGTGGGTGAATGAGTACCTGTATTGGTGAGTGAGTGGATGTGTGTGGCACTATGAATCAATAAGTGGGTTTGTAAGTACTGATATGGGTCTGTGAATGGGTTTGTGAATGGTTGTGAGGGAGCAGGAGTGGGTATATGAAAGGTTCTATGGGGGTGTGAGTGGATTGTCAGTGATTCTGTGGATGATGTAATCAGTGATGACATTTGAGATGTCATCAATGATGTCATCAGTGATGTCACTGACCATATCATCAGTGACGTAATATGTGAGGTCCTAAGCAGTGCATTGCAGGGGGTGCAAGTTAAAACTGCTGAATTTCACTGGTTTTCTATGAGTGTAATTTGAGCCCAACTATAACGTCCCTCTAACCTTTGTATTTTTCAGTACATTTCTTTAAGCTTTTTTAAATGCTAATTCCTAACTACAACGTCCCTGTAACCTTTGTTTTTTTCAGTGAATTTCTATGTTTTTTAAGTAGTAGTCACATTTGTAGAGTGTTGGAGATAGGGCGGGGTCTCTGAGCAGGTCTCAGGAATTCTGATGTATAGGACTTACAGGAGGTACCAGGAGGGCTTCTTAGCCTCCAAGGTCCTTCAGGAGTAAAGTGTACTTCACACATCAACCAGTCTTGTGCCACGAGGCGTGTTTGCAGAGTGGTGGAGAAAGACGGTGTGGCCTCCGAAGAATTAGCAATCCCGCAGTGTGGGACTTAGTGGAGGTAACAGGCGGGGTCGTTTCCCCCCAAGGACGTCCTGAGAAGTTGTCAGAGGCCATGCCCCCTTTCTCCACCACTCTGCAAACACGACTCCTGGTGCACTACTAGTTGGGGGTGAAGTCCCCTTGGATCTTGAGGGTCCTTGGGAGCCAACTACCCCTCCTGTTACCTCCAGTAAGTCCCACATAGTGGGATTGCTGAGAGGTTTTCGGTGGCCACGCCCCATTTCTCTACCACTCGGCAAACACGCCACCTGGCACACTACTAGTTGGGGGATGAAGTCCCCTTGGCTCTTGAGGGTCCTTGGGGCCATCTACCCCTCCTGTTACCTCCAGTAAGGCCCAGACAGCTGGATTGCTACAAGGTTGTTGGAGGCCATGCCCCTTTTCTCTACCACTCTGCAAACACGCCAAAATGGCGACCATATTACTATACTTTTGATTTAGGTCCTCAATGAAATGCTATCTATTGATTTGCCAGGCAAGTGCAAACTGATCTTTGAAAAAGACGTCAACCTAAACGCGTCCTGTTGAATCTCTGTGAATAAACAGAGTTTTCCTTCTCTCTGGAGTGCGGTTTCCTTCCTTGTGGAGTTTGCAGCAATCATAATCAAGAAGTCAGTTCCACGCTCACGTGTAACCAGCACCCGCCGGAGACTGTAGTGGCTTGTCAGTGGACAAAAGGAGCATCTCTCTCTCTCTCTTTCTCTCTCTCTCTCGCTCTCTCTCTCTCTTTCACTCTCTCTCTCTCTCTATATATATATATATATAGATAGATATATAGTAATATAGTAATATATATATATATATAGATATATATATATGTCTGCTTCACAATTCCCTCAGTTTGTCGAAGGAAATGAATTTCATCTGTTTCTGGGGCATTCGCCAATGGTGCGATGACTGTTCTAAAATGGCGCTTACAAACACAAATGTGTTGGTCGTAAAACACAGATTAACGATAAGACAATTTGAAAACTATTAAGAACTCTTGAAGACTCATGAGCGATATTCACATATAAAGAGCATGAACTGAAATGTTTTTATTAAGAAACGTATGACTTACAATGATTTCTATTTGTCTCTGTAGCATTTGCTATTGATGTGATAACCGCTCCAAAATGGCGCACGCAATACGGCGGTACGCCAGCCCTTGTCTGTTTTCATGATACTTACACGCTGCTTAAAAATGGCGCCTCGTATTGTACACTGTAAACATTGACGAAGGATTTTTTCCGAAACGCGTCTGTTTGGCTAAGAATAAATCACTGCTGTGAAAAGGTCCCGCGAGTGCTGTTTTTCCTTAAAAGCGGGATATATATATATATATATATATATATATATATATATATATATATATATATATATATATATATATATTTTTTAGACGGCTTCAAAGTGCTCTTTATTCTGTAGTTAGTTGTGTAATTTTCTTAAGTTACTCCAAACCATTTTGAAGGTACAAAAGTTGCCAACTCCTCACTTTCCTCTGCAGAACTGAACAGATATAAATGAACAATATATAACTAGTAGAAATATTCATTAGGGCATAGTGCAAGAAATACATGATCACACCACCAAAGCATAATAAACTACGAAAAAGTTATTGATCCGCAACCAAAGACACGAAATGCTACAAATGTCAGCCAATGATTTTTAAAGAGGTTGTAAGTTCACCAGATCCGCTTACCAATATTAACATATTGAGTGTAATAGCCATTTGTATCATAGGTAAAGGTCTATGGGTTGCCCTCTGCTGCTGTTTGTGTTTGAAACCTAATGCTCTACAATAATTGCTTCTCTGAAGGTAGAGGGAGCACCTCAACTCTCCTAGACTATTCATAAATTCTGCAGAGACGTGTCACTAAGATGAATAATAATCAACCAGTGGGTTTTTCTTTTCATTGATGATTCTGTTCTCTTATTTTGCCTCATGGCTTAATTAACCCAGCCTAAAAAGTTTTGTTGTCCCCCAGATTCTCTATTAGCTGCTCCTGTTCGGGAAGAAGTTACTAGGTATTCAATTTCTCGCGATTATTTTACCAACATGATTCGTGTGTATGCAACTTCTCCTATCAATTTTAGTAATATTGTGTGTTGGACCCAAGGCTTTAAGTGGACCAGGCCTTGCCCGTGCAGTGCACCGGCAGTTCTAAAAGGCAGGTGCCGAGACGGGTCCCTATGGGGCTCTCCATTTCTTCCCTCACCCTCAGGTTGGAAAATAAAATGTTAACTCTGCAGAGGTGCCACTGCTCAAAGACTTTGATGTAACTTCAAAGAGACTCATTTTAGTTCTTTCGCAGTCTCATCATTTCAGACCTTAAGCATTTTCAATTATATACAACAAAGCCATAGTCGTTGCTTGTATTCATCTTATAGAGCTAACAACAACTGACAAAGCAAATAGCCCTGGCTTGTTATAGTTGTAATGTTACTTGTATTATTTATCTGGATGCAATGACAAGCAGAAAAATACAAGTAGGGCGGCACACTATACGAAGCACAGATTTTTAGCTTACGTGTTTTTAAGCCACGCCCTAAATTTCATCGGCCACGCTCCTTTGAGAGACCCCTCCCCCCCCCCCCCCCCCCCGTTTTCTCATCCCACTTAAAGCCCTGGTGGAACCCCTGTGTTACCTATTTTGTATTTTCTAACTTCTTCACATTCATATTAAGAGAAATTTAAACATTTAGGGGCAGATTTATGTTGCCTGGCGCATCCCTGCAAATTAGCAAGGATGCGCCAGGAATGATGCGTCACGCAAGTTTACCCTTGCGCCACACATGATGCGCCGCATTTATAATGCGGCGCATCATGGCACAGGAATAAACAGATGCGTGACGCATCCAATGGCGTAAGGTTGGCGCAGTGCTTCAGTTGCGTCGCAAGCGCGACGCAACTCCAGCACTGTTCCAACCAACCCTATCCCTAACATGGTGCGTCAAGCCTTACGCCTGCTTCAAGCAGGCGCAGGGTTTTGGCGCATCAGCGTTGGGAAAGTGACTCAGTCAAATCTTATAGATTTGACTGAGTCACTTTTCAGGGGCGTTCCTGCGACGGAACGCCCCCCCCTATGTCGACACGCCCACATGAAACCTGACGCAGGTTTTACGTGGCGCAGGGCTTTACATCGTGACGCATCTCCATAGATGCGTCACGATGTAAATATGGCGCAACGTGGCGCAGGGTTTACACCGCCGCTGCGTCACAAAAGTGACGCAACGGCGGCGTAAAAGTGGCGCATCTCCGACATAGATCTGCCCCACCATGTTAATGGCTCTCTTTCCTCAATCCGAATTGGAGTTGGGAGGTTGGCATGACAAGAAGGCAAAGGGCTCCCTCATCACAAACTCTTGATTGGTGCACTTGTACTCGAAGTAGTTACTTTATGTTAACCTTATTCGCGGTGTTTCAGGCCAGGCTTTTCTACTGAACAACACATCCCGCCAGAATTTGATGTTTTCCTAGTATAGGGAGTAGCAAAAAAATGTATTTACATGGGTGGAATGCAGAGGGGTGCAAAATGATGCTCGCCCTTGCAGAATGTGAGGGGGACCCCTGAGTCGCTCATATCTCACAGATATTCAATGACCTTGCCCTGAAAAAAGGGCCTCATGAAGGGTTTGTGGGGCCCATGAAGGGGTAGGGCCTCCCTTGCATGCAGGGCCTGCAGGTTGAACGCACAGATATGAATGAAAGCCTGTCCCCCGCCGGCTATCTGTTGATGACGAGTTCAAGACAGCAAAGGACGTGTCTACTACGTAGGTCCATCCAGTCTCGGAATAAATATATTCAAAATACCTTCAATAGATGTGATCATAAGGTTCCACGCCTATGATAGTGCATATTCGCGGAAAAGACGTTTTCAGTTTGACGACAGTAGAGACCCGCACGAAAACACAAAAAAACTATATAAAACAGCATTTGAAACAAGATGAAATATAGCACATTTAACTGCACACCTTTGTTTCTCTTATATGCTTTAATACATAGTACATTCGTCTGATTATAACGGAATAACCCAATATGATTTAAAAAAAAAAAAAAAACTCCCAAGAACTTGTAAATTGCCTTTTTCTGCTGTCGTTCAATTACTTTCAATCCAGAACACAGCTCTGAAAGCATAAATATTCCAAATAAATCTGCTGAAATGACAAACCCGACCGCCTCACCGTGCGCTTCTATAAACTTACGATGCGTCAATCAATAGTTGGTATTTTTCTGCTTTCTTACCCTATAACAGAAAGGTAACTCCTGCAGCAGAAGCGTGGACAGTTCGGGTTTATTTAGTTTCAGGGCGTCGCCCTCCTTGGATGAGTACTTGTGGAACACGCCCAAGAGGTTGTAGACGGCGCACTCCACAGCTGCCATGGCCCGGACTTGGAAGCTGGGTCGCCTTACTCCGGAACAATGCGTTTTACTTCAGCGCTCGCGCATGGGGCACCCAGTGACGCCTTCAGTGGTGTGGCTCGCGCCCGCTCTCTCTCCTGACTCTACCAGTGCTGGAAATGTGAATCTTTATATACTCCGTATCTGCATAATCAGGGACCTGGGCCTGGCTTGTAATGCAGATGGCGTCTTGTTGTTGTCACCCTGACAGATCCCCACAGGACAGCACTTGTAAATATCCTATTCTAGCGGAAGCAGCTTCCATTCATGACCAACCGTATCGTGTTCCCTTTGTTTGGGCATCCATGGAAGACTAATTAGCATAGCTGGTGGGTCTGTGGCTAATATTGGCCTGTAGTTTGCATTTTATATAAATCAGGTTTAATTAGCAAAGATCACTTAATTATGAGATTAATGATCTGCGGTATCAAGTGTAGGATTTCTTCCATAGTAATATATACTATGTGAGCTACTCCCTGAAAACCGATGCCATTCAGTTCCTTATTTTCGGACTTGGCTGAAAAACAGCCTGTAGCAGAATGGACATTAGAATTGTTAAATTGTTGCACGAGGAAGCAAGTAAACACTGAGACTGAAATCATTTTTCTCGTGTATGAGTAACTTGTGATGCTTCCGGCAAAAACCTATGCCCTCATTTAAAGAAAGTCTGCATACGCATAGAAATAACTTTAATAGAGGAAAAATGTACACCGATGCAAATGAAGTGCTTGTGTCAAATGTCTAAAAATAGGATTGCATATGTTACACCTGCATTATTTTTGCACTGAAGAGTGGTGCCAATCTAGCGTAATATATGCCTGTGATACTAACACATAGAAGAGCCAAATGTAAGCCTACATTCAGCAGAAAAAAACAACAAAATGCCTAATAGTTCGTAGGGCTTTTTAGGGGTCAGAAATAACAGTCAGACCAACAACCGAGTGCACATGTTGAGATAGGATTAGAAGTTTTCCGCAGTGATCAATGTTCCTTTTGGCTTGCCTTGTGAAGGGTGTTCACAGAAGCTTCTAGGTTCTTGAATTGTGATGCCTTACTCATACTAAAGGTGATCTCTGGTCAAAGAAATGTTGGGCTTAGTGGTTTTAAGACTAAGGGGCTTATTACTATGGCAGAGAGACCGCCACCGCCAGCCGTGCGGCCGCGGGCTCTCTGCCATCTGACAGCAGTATTACCCCAGCCAGATTGTGATGACGGGGAGAATCCCCAGGGAAGCGTGGCGGACGCAAAGACCGTCCGCCACGGTTCCGCAAGGCGGTCCATTTCCGCCCGCCTTGCGGAACCAAAACATAGAGCAGCATTGCGGCGGAGCCTTGCAGGCACCGCTGTAGGGATTACAATATCCCTTTCCGCGGGTCTTTTTCGCGGCGTTCATCCCACCGCGAAAAGACAGGCAGAAACGGAATTGGGGGCCTGTAGCAGGCCCCCTTGTGTTGGGGTGAGGTAGCTGTGCACTTGTATCTCCTATATTTCCCTGCATTGCGTGGCAGGTACCGTGCGGTGCCTGCCACGTAGTGCAGGAAAATACACAGCATGAACTTTTTACATTGCGTACAGTGCTGCAGCCAGCAGCACCGTCCACAATGTTAAATGCCCTGGATGCGCTCGCCAGTATGACTTGCGCATCGTAATTGCAGTGGTGGGACCACCGCATGTCTGGCGGGCAGTCCCATACACCACAACGATGGCAGGCGGACTCAGGTCCAACCGCCATCGTAATGAGCCCCTTAAGATCCAGTCATTCAGTAGTAATATTCAGCCTGGTTACCACAAGGTATATTTCCAATACATAGCAAACACAACAAGATGATAGCTGGAGTGCTGAAACGTTTCAAACAATCCCACCCAGTCAAGAGATGTGGGTTTAATCTATCATTATTTTGCTCTTCTTGCCACCACAGTTTGGAACACGCCAAACACAAATAAGTCTTACAGACCTGCCCAGCGTGTGGTACAGACCTGCCCAGCGTGTCGCAGCCTTCACTGTCTTCCCTCCCGCTGCCGCAACCTGACACACAGCGGCCGCAGAGAGGAGGGAGACTCCATCCCCCAGCCTGCCCTGCTTCACGTGACGCTGTTCCCGCGCCCAGAGGCGATTTAAAAGACCGTAAGGGCCAGTGGAGTGGGTGCTCGTTTATCCATTTGGGGAAACAACGGAAAATCGTACAGACCTGCCCAGCGTGTCGCAGCCTTCACTGTCTTCCCTCCCGCTGCCGCACCCTGACACACAGTGGCCACAGAGAGGAGGGAGACTCCATCCCCCAGCCTGCCCTGCTTCACGTGACGCTGTTCCCGCGCCCAGAGGCGATTTAAAAGTCCGTAAGGGCCGGTGGAGTGGGTGCTCGTTTATCCATTTGGGGAAACAACGGAAAATCGTGCAGACCTGCCCAGCGTGTCGCAGCCTTCACTGTCTTCCCTCCCACTTCTGCAACCTGACACACAGCGGCCGCAGAGAGGGGGGAGACTCCATCCCCCAGCCTGCCCTGCTTCACGTGACGCTGTTCCCGCTCCCAGAGGCGATTTAAAAGACCGTAAGGGCCCGCGTTGCGGGATCGCACGCGGGTCGCGGCGGGCGAAGCCCGGGCAAAGGTCGGGCCGTCTGAGGCCGTCAGGGTCCGGAAGAGGCTGGGCTGGGCCACCCCCCTTGCCCTGAGCCCAGGTTGGAGAGGAGTTCACGGACGAGAGATTTTATAGCCGCCCGATGACAGTGCCGATAATATTATAAAAGGAACAAGGTGTAAATTATTGATATAGGACCCACCTGCTGCTGTGAAACATGCAGAACTGGAGGTCAGCTCCCGGAGAGCTCTTTGGGCATTTTTACTTTCCCGCCCTGACTGCGCCCGGAGGTATTTTCTAAGTTGAGTTGCTCCCTCCACGCTCGGGAGAAGGAAGAAGGGTGGGGCAGCCTGTTGTAGTGTGGTTAGACCGAGGCCACCCCCCTGACTGTTGCGCTACTTAAGTGCGCATTGGACACAGTATTACTACTGTTTATTTTAATTTGTGATTACTGTTTGGGACATTATTCAAGGAGTACTTATAAGGCTTAAACATTGCTTTGGTAGTATTTATTTGAGGTTTTTCTTTACATAGTACTGAGAGTTAAAAGTGTACTATTGTGCACACTAATGGCTAAAAATAAATCAACCATGGATAATTACCTAGTCAAGGTGGTGAGTAAGATTAATAACGATAGAAGGAAATCATTGGGCCGGGAGAGTCTCCCGGAAATATTATCTTTTCCCCCTGATGCAAGTAGTAGCCCAAATGTTGCACCTCTTGTCACTGATGCTTTCTTAGTGGAGAATCCTGCAATAATGGCCGTAGACCAGGATGTATTAGATCGGGACCCACCAGATGATTCCATGGTCACTTCAATACTACGCTCTCCTGTTAAGAGAGCGGTAAGGAAGTGTCGGAAAACGCAGTTTAAGCGGGGGGGGGGGGGTGCACCACACAAGCTAATATCTGAATCAGTACAGAGAAGTACTATTGCCCATAAGGAGTCTATGACCAACAATTGTGGCATCAATATAGACATGAATTCTGATTTTCTGGGTCATATAGCCAAGGTACTTGAAGCTAAATTAGAAGCTGTTGTAAAGCCACTTGTAGAAAAGATAGATTCATTGACAGCTGAAGTGACTAGATTGGGTGGCCTCTTAACTCATATAACCAATGACCAGAGTCTAATACAGAGGGAGATAGTGGATCAACCTGGAAATGTTGTGCAGATGCCGTTGACAGAGAGAGCAAGTACATCTAATCCCAGGGAGATAAGCCGAACGGTCGGCAATATTACTCAGACTAAAGTGGCTTCAACTAGCTCAGTGTGGTCTTCAGTCCCAATGAGAAAAACACGCTCTATTAATCTACCACCAGAGTGTGAGCCATATGTTGTTGTTCTCTCAAATGTTCCACCCCTAGACTCTTCACTACCTAATTCACGACATGAATCACATGATTCACTTAAACGGAAAACAATTTCTTGGTTGAACAAAAATTGTGGGTTTCCTACAAATTATTCGGACCAGATACTATCTACTAGAAGGGTATCTTGGATTGGCAACGCTAGGAAAACCTGTAGAGGTGAATGTGTAATTATAAACTTTAGACATCCCCAACATGTTGCGACTGTGTTACTTATTGCGTCATCACTGGCACTGGGGGAGAATAGTGTGGGTGTGCACCCTTTGGGATATTTTTATAGTCATCTAGGTAGGGTCCCCCAGGCCAGCACTATAAGTAGACCTCAGAATTCCAGCAGATGCCCAATCTTCCAGATTCCTACCGATAATAGATATCTGGCATTGAGTACACTGGATCAGAATGATTGACTCCTGTCGGTTGGTAATTTTGATTTAGCGGTAATTGTAGACCCTCAGGCTGGGAAGATGAATCCGAGTATCGTAGAGTTCGAACAACCAAGGATGGAGGCTCCCACACTATCTAACAATGTTAGACCTAGATCTGCCTTGATTCATAAAGTTGTGATAACAGATGAGCTCCCAATTAGTGTAGGAGCTAGCAACGTTAGCCTGGGCGAGGCTGGACAGTGTTGTTATTCTAGGAACAATGAGGCAGAGGGAAATATTATTGAAAATAACCCAGTTGATGGAATAAATACCTCAATTAGCCCTGTAGATGGTTCAGCTAGGCATGATAGCTTGGCGAATGTATTTTCACCCTGCCCAGAAGGGAATTTACCTGTAAGATTAACATCATGGAATATAGCAGGCATAGCTAGGAACCTACGGATGTAGCTTGGTGCTCCTATATTGAGGAGTATGACATCATTCTCCTTCAGGAGACTTGGGCAGTAGAAACGCCGCATAGGCTAGGGTATAAAACATTTTGTTGTGATGTAATCCCGTCAGTAAGAGGGAGAGCGTCAGGGGGGTTGGTGATTTGGGTAAGAGTCAATCTAGAAATCGATGTTACCCAACTGTCGATTTCTTCTCCCGACTTATTGGGATTAAAAATGGTGACTAGGGAAAAAGGTGTCCTATATTTAATAAATATGTACAATAGACCACATTCATCTAATAAGGAATCCAAGGTGGTAGAGCTTTTGTATTCTTTTTTAGATACACTAAGACCAAACGCACAGGTAGTAGTCGGAGGGGATTTTAATTGTAAATACGAACCAGTGTCGGGCCTGGATAACTTATTCGATGAGCAGGATATTGCAAATAATATCCTGTCTCTGGATTCCACTGGGTAAGCTAAAAGCACTATAGCTGCTATTCAGATTTTACAGCTGTCAGTGGCCCATGAGTTAAGGGCATGCAATGGCCATTTTCAGTCCGACAGACCATCGGCTCCAACATTTTGTAAAGGCAACTGTAGGTCACATATTGATTTTATATTGGTCTCTCTGAGCCTATGGTATTTAATAATTGATTTTAAAATAGATCATAGGACAGAGAGTGACCATTTTCCACTTCAATTATGGCTAGACCATGAGCCTTTTATATTCAAATTAGCTGGAGAAGCTATGTTAAATAGCTCTCTTGGGGAACCTCAGGTAACAAATAATAGGCGTGCTCTAAGATGGCCTTATACCCTGGCTAAAGACGAGACAATGCTAAATATCTATAATACATTTGCTGATACCATTGAAGCATGCCAGATATCTCTATTGGGCACCCAGGGTGTGCTAGATTTGCACTATAAATTGGTAGATGCCCTAACTCCCGTCTTGAGTAAAACTTACAAAAGGGAAATGAACCGAAAAGGAAACTATTTAGAGTTAGCTAATCAATGGTATAATAAGGAATGTCGCATAGCTAAGTCACATTTGATTCAGGCTGTCAAATCTAATAAACCGCAGGGTATAAGAGATAGTAGACAGGCATATAATAAAACACTGACCCAAGCAAAAAAAGCTTGGGATGATGCCTTATGGGATGATCTTTTAAATGCGGCTAAATTGAGAGATCAGGGCACTTTTTGGAATTTAATTTCAAAAGGAAATAAAAAGGGCAGATCGCCTAAGGATATTTACATAGATGAAAAAACATGGTGCAACCATTTTTCTAAACTTTATTCTATTGACAATGAGGGGTTGCCCATAGGGGATCAAGAGATCATCTTAGCATTGAGTATTGCCCCCTTGCGATTTAGCTTAGAGGAGACTACCCAGGCATTACAGGCCGTTAAAACGGGCAAAGCGCCAGGTCCTGATAAGATCCCAGGTGATTTATTGAAGCATGATGTGGAAGTTTGGGGGCCCTATATTATTTTTTTATGTAACTCCATAGTGGCCGGAACACCAATCCCCGAAACCTGGAAAGGGGCAGAAATCGTAACAATTTTTAAAAAAGGTGATCGTTATGATCCGGCAATTATCGTCCTATAAGTTTATTAGATCTTTTACAAAAGGTTTTTGCCAGACATATTTTAAATAGACTTTTAGAATGGATAGAGGGGACCCAGATATTAACTAAATACCAGGCAGGGTTTAGATAAAAAACCAGCACGGTTGATCAGGTATTTAGGTTCACGTGCATCTGCTGGAAGTACATTAATATAAGGAAGGGCAGTTTGTACGTGGCATTTATAGACTTGAGGGCCGCTTTTGACCTCGTTCCACATAATTTGTTGTGGTCCACACTTAAGAATATGGTGGTCCCTGGTGAGTTACTTAAAGAACTCATCAGATTACATACAGGGAATTACGCCAAAGTCAGATGGGGGAAGGGTGGTGAAATTTCAAAGGCCATACCTGTAGGACGGGGTGTGCGCCAAGGCTGTGTCCTGGCGCCTACACTCTTTTCTTTATATGTTAATGATATACCTATGTACTTAAGGGACTGTGACCATGATTCCCCGAAGTTAGGAGATGAGGCGATCACGGCATTACTTTTTGCCGATGATACGATTCTCATCTCACAGACTCCAAAGGGTTTACAAAACTTAGTGAATTCCTTCTATAGCTACTGTGTAGGGAAGGGGTTAGAAATAAATTCATCTAAAACAAAATATATGTCCATAAATCCTCAGAAGTCCTTTAGGAAGAACTTGGCCTTAAATAATCAAAAATTGGAGTATGTGGGGAGTTTTAATTATCTAGGAATTATGCTGGATAGTACCCTTTCAGTGAAAGGGCAGTTGGAAAAAAGTATATTATCCTTGAAACAAAATTCGATGCCTATTCTAAAAGTGCGCGGCGGTAGTCATTCTAAAGCCATTACGCCGGCTCTTGAGGTATTTAAGGCGAAGGCCCAATCAGCGGCACTTTATGGTGCCGAGGTATGGGGGCACTCTTGTAAAAGCAACTTTGAAAAGGAAGAACATTATTTTATACGTATATTGCTTAAAATACCAACTAGAACCCCCCTAGTCTCAGTGTTCCTGGATATTAATCTTAAAAGGACAGATTATCAAGCCATATTAAGGCCACTGCTGTATTGGGTTAGGTTATGGACAACCCCGGAGTTGAGTGATTATAAGAGTGGATTGATAGAAATAATTCAGATCGATGGATATAAGAAAATTGCATGGTTAAAGCACATTTTCCAGTGGTATAACAGGCTAGGGCTCTCCCACTTATGGGAAGAACCCCAGAACATGACGCCAACCTTTAAAAAGCTTGTTAAGTCTACTTTCTGGTCTTATGTCAATGGTGAATTATTTCATAGCTCATCGATTGGCACTTTGACTCAGAAATTTTTGACTATAAAGGATAATCCTGAATTTGAACAATTCATGGATGAGATAGGACCACCATTAGCAAAAACGTTATATCTGCAATTTAGATATGGGGTCCTACAGACTGCCGCAATTACTTGCATGTGGGGGGGTAAAAATGATAGTGATTTGTGTACCCTCTGCTCTCTAAAGGCAAAAGAAGATGATGTACATCTATTGTTCTTTTGTCCAGTATATAAAAAATTTAGGGACCGTTGGATCAAACCCTTATGCAAAAACATGGGGGTTAGGTCTTACAAAGAGGCAGAACGTATAATCAAGTCAAATACCTCGCAACTGGTAGTGTTTTGTACAAGTAGGTTTTTATTTAACGTGTACCTCATTAGGAAACAGATTGGTTGTAAGTTGTAATGAATTGTTGTGGTCTGCAGTCTTCCTTAGCCCTGTATAGTTAGTATAAAATGTATTGATTCCCTTTTTTTAATGTGTTTTAAATAATATTTTAAAATCTGGCTTTTTAAATTAATTTAAAAAAGTATGTTCTTGATTTTTAAACCAGTAATTGCACAATTATTGATGTAGATTAATTGTTTGTTCGCCCCACTGTATGTATTAACTTGAATATTTGGTCTGTGTATGTGTATACAATTGTTGGGAATATTTTTTATGTACTTCTTGCTTTTATGGCTATATTAGCCGAAATAAAGCTCAAACCTCAAATAAGTCTTGACCCTGCTCCTCATGGGAACAGTCCAGCCCGAAC
Source organism: Triturus cristatus (assembly GCF_964204655.1). NCBI lineage: Eukaryota > Metazoa > Chordata > Amphibia > Caudata > Salamandridae > Triturus > Triturus cristatus. The sequence continues at coordinate 183,912,730 of NC_140592.1, forward strand.
GACCCGGCCAGGTCCTCCTTGGGCCAGAAACAAGCATCCAAGGACCGGCTTCAGAGTATCACCTCTCATTAGCCCGGCTAGCTTGAATCCAGTGGCATAGTGAGCAAAGGACCCATGTCTGGGCATACCCTTGGCCACTTAGGGAGAACATAGCAAACACAACAAGATGATGGCTGGAGTGCTGAAACGTTTCAAACAATCGCACCCAGTCAAGAGATGTGGGTTTAATCCATCATTCTTTTGCTCACTTTGCCACCACAGTTTGGACCTAGCCATATGTAAATCAGTTTTGACCCTGTTCTCATGGAAACAGTCCAGCCCAAACTGTCAGGCTAGGTTCCACCTTGACAGAAAACAAGCATCCTGGGACCAGTTTCGGAGTATCACCCTCATCAGCCAGGTGGGGTTGAATCCAGTGGCACAGCGAGTAAGGGACCCACATCTGGGGATACCCATGACAACTTAGGGTGAACACGACAAGATGATGGACCAAATGCAGAAATGTTTCAAACGCTCACCCCCTTTCAAGAGAACTGGGTTTAATCCATTGTTCTTTTGCTCACTATGCCACCCCAGTTTGGACCCAGCCATATGCAAATCAGTCTCGACCCTGTGCTTCATGGGAACAGTGTAACCCGAACTGCCAGACTAGGCCCTCCCTGGACAGGAAACAGGCATCCTGCTACCATTTTCGGAGTATCACCCCTCACCAGCCAAGCTAGCTTGAATCCAGTGGCATGGAGAGCACGGCTGGGTCCAAACTGGGGTCACATAATGAGCATAAAAACAATGGATTTAGGCCTAGATCTCTGTACTGGGGTGAACATTTTGATATTGTTCAGCATTCTGTCCAAAGATTGTTCTTTTAGCATTTGTCACCCAAGTGGGACGGGTATGCCCAGACGTGGGTCCTGTGTGTTCCATGCCACCGGAGGCAATCTAGCCTGGCTGATGAGGGGTGAACCCTGAAACTGGTTCCAGGATGCTTGTTTCCGGTCCAAGGAGGACCTGGCTTGGCAGTTCGAGCTGAACTGTTCACGTTTTGAAGTCAGTGGGGCACTCTACAGTTTCAGGGAACCCAGCACTATCAGTACATCAGCTTTTAGGCCTCTTGTAGTTCATGGTTGTGAGAAATTGGGTTGCTGTTTTGGGGCATGAGGTGAAATCCTGCTCAAGCAATATTCATAATCACTGTCAGACCTGAAAGCTTTTGGGTGGTTCCCCCCCAACCTTTTGCCTAAAGCCTCCATTTTTCTTACCTTTTTTCCTAGATTTAGCACTCTGAGCACTCCCCTAAACATTGTAACATTGGCTCATCCCCAATTGGTATATTTAATTTACTTATAAGCCCCTAGTAAAGAGCACTACATGTGCCCAGGGCCTGTAAATTAAATGCAACTAGTGGGCCTGCAGCATTCATTGTGCCACCCACTTAAGTAGCCCTCTAATCTTGGCTCAGGCCTGCCGTTGCCTGTGCAGTTTACTCTGCCATTTTGACCTGGCAAGATAAACCTTTTGACAGGCCTAAACCATCCCTTTTTATATAGATAAGCCACCCCAAAGGTATCCAGATATCCCAGAGGGCAGGGTGCAATGTATCTAAAAGCCGTGATATGTACTTTCACATTTTACATGCCCTAGTAGTGAGAAACTCCCACATTTGTTATTTACTACTGCAAGGTCTATCTCTCCCATAGGATAACATTGGGATTAACTTATTACACTTTTTAAGTGTAATTCCAGATTGTGAAGAGATGGACTTTTCAAGTTTGGTGTCTTTGGACTCAAAAATTAAAACCCAAATTTATGGTGAAGTCAGATTTTAAATTGTAGTTCTGAAATTGCCCCTTTTAGAAAGCTGGCATTTTCTTACTTTAGTCATTTTTGTGACTGCTGTCTTTCTCTAAATACACATTTGGGGTGGGCGACAGCTGGGATTTTAGCATTCCCGCCTGACAGCCACACACAAATGGAGCTCAGGTGTAACTTGATGGGCCATTCACATCCTGATGGGCCATCCTGGGTAGGATGGGAGGGAAGAGCTGGGCACAGCCTCACACTTACACCTAAATAGTCTCTGTCCTGTCCCCACACAAAGGGCTGCGCACCCTCCGGCAGTGAGTCTGAAGCCAGGGCAGGAAGGGAGGACCTCTGTGCACTTCAAAGACATTTCTTCATAGTCTTTCCAACTTCAAAGGCACTACCGGGTATAAGGAATGGATTTCATACACCACCCCTTCATTACATGTCTGGACCTGTGGGTACTCTGCTTGGAAAAAGGACTGATGGGCTGCTGAAGGACTGCCAGTCTGCTGAACTGTTGTTCTGGAAGAACTGCTGCTGTGCTGTGTTGCCCGGCTGCCTGTGGTACATGTCAAACCTTTTCAAGAGAACGCAACCTGCCTTATGGGCTGAGTGGGGCTTACCCTAGGGATGCCTTATATGTATTAAAAATGTTTAGACCTGGCACAAGATTTATTGAGCCAGGTCGAAATGGAAGTTTAAAACTGTGTACAGAAGTTGCAGTGGCAGGCCTAAGCCATGTTAAAAAGGCTACATATGTGGGGTCACAATGAGTGCTGCAGGGTATTTAGTGATACCAAAGGGGATGATGGATGCAGCGTTTAAGCAAATCAAACACTCACCCCCAGTCAAATGATCTGGGTTTAATCCATCATCATTCTTTAGCTCACTCCACCACCCCAGTTCAGACATGGCCATATGCAAATCAGTCTGACCCTGTGCCTCATGAGAACAGTCCAGCCCGAACTGCCAAGACATGTCTTCCCTAGACCAGAAACAAGCATCCTGGGACCGGTTTTGGGTTCATAACCCCCATCAGCCAGGCTATCTTGAATCCAGTGGCAAATTGAGCAAGGGACCCACGTCTGGGCATACCCTGCCAACTTAGGGCGAACAAGGCGATACCAAAGGGGATGATGGACGGAGCGTTTCAGCAAATCAAACACTCACCCCCAGTCTAATGATCTGGGTTTAATCAATCATCATTCTTTAGCTCACTCCCCCACCCCAGTTCAGACATGGCCATATGCAAATCAGTCTGACCCTGTGCCTCATGGGAACAGTCCAGCACAAACTGCCAAGCCATGTCTTCCCTGGACCGAAAACAAGCATCCTGGGACCGGGTTCGGGTTCATAACCCTCATCAGCCAGGCTATCTTGAATCCAGTGACAAAGTGAGCAAGGGACCCACATCTGGGCATACCCTGCCAACTTAGGGCGAACAAAGCGATACCAAAGGGGATGATGGACGAAGCGTTTGAGCAAATCAAACACTCACCCCCAGTCAAATGATCTGGGTTTAATCCTTCATCATTCTTTAGCTCACTCCACCACCCCAGTTCAGACATGGCCATCTGCAAATTAGTCTGACCCTGTGCCTCATGGGAACAGTCCAGCCCGAACTGCCAAGCCATGTCGTCCCTGGACCGGAAACAAGCATCCTGGGACCGGTTTTGGGTTCATAACCCTCATCAGCCAGGCTATTTTGAATCCAGTGGCAAAGTGAGCAAGGGACCCACGTCTGGGCATACCCTGTGAACTTAGGGCGAACAAAGCGATACCAAAGGGGATGATGGACGGAGCGTTTGAGCAAATCAAACACTTACCCCCAGTCAAATGATCTGGGTTTAATCCATCATCATTCTTTAGCTCACTCCACTACCCCAGTTCAGACATGGCCATATGCAAATCAGTCTGACCCTGTGCCTCATGGGAACAGTCCAGCCCGAACTGCCAAGCCATGTCTTCCCTGGACCGGAAACAAGCATCCTGGGACCGGTTTCGGGTTCATAACCCTCATCAGCCAGGCTATCTTGAATCAAGTGGCAAAGTGAGCAAAGGACCCACATCTGGGCATACCCTGCCAACTTAGGGCAAACAAAGCAATACCAAAAGGGATGATGGAAGGAGCGTTTGAGCAAATCAAATACTCACCCCCAGTCAAATGATCTGGTTATAATCCATCATCATTCTATAGCTCACTCCACCACCCTAGTTCAGACATGGCCATATGCATATCAGTCTGACCCTGTGCCTCATGGGAACAGTCTAGCCAGAACTGCCAAGCCATGTCTTCCCTCGACCGGAAACAAGCATCCTGGGACCGGTTTCTGGCTAATCAGCCGTCATCAGCCAGGCTAGCTTGAATCCAGTGGCAAAGTGAGCAAGGGACCCACGTCTGGGCATACCCTGCCAATTTAGGGCGAACAAAGCGATACCAAAGGGGATGAAGGGCGGAGTGTTTGAGCAAATCAAACACTCACCCCCAGTCAAATGATCTGGGTTTATTCCATCATCATTCTTTAGCTCACTCCACCACCCCAGTTCAGACATGGCCATATGCAAATCAGTCTGACCCTGTGCCTCATAGGAACAGTCCAGCCCGAACTGCCAAGCCATGTCTTCCCTGGACCAGAAACAAGCATCTTGGGACCAGTTTCGGGTTCATAACCCTCATCAGCCATGCTATCTTAAATCCAGTGGCAAAGTGAGCAAGGGACCCACGTCTGAGCATACCCTGCCAACTTAGGGCGAACAAAGCGATACCAAAAGGGATGATGGACGGAGTGTTTGAGCAAATCAAACACTCACCCTCAGTCAAACGATCTGGGTTTAATCCATCATCATTCTTTAGCTCACTCCACCACCCCAGTTCAGACATGGCCACATGCAAATCAGTCTGACCCTGTGCCTCATGGGAACAGTCCAACCATTTATCTAGTAGCATTTACTTTACAGACTATGGATACACACAGTACCACTTTACTAGGGACTTACAAATACATTAAATGTACCAATGGAGTGTTAGCCAATTTTACCATGTTTAAAGGAGCCCTTTATCAATTGGGGCCACATTGCATTCCATAATTTTTCACCCATCATTTCACTGCAGATTCCTGTTATGCATTCCTGTTGTGCAAATCAGTACTGTTCCTGCCTATCAGGGGAATAGCCCATCCAGAACTGCCAGGCAACTGGACTGGGATGCAGACAGTAATTACCAGTGGCTGAGATTAATCAAGCATCACACTCATCACTTTTTTGTTTTCCTTAGCACATCACCCTAAGTGCAATTAGTATGCCAAGATGCACCCTACTGAGAGGCTCAAGCAAGTCAAAATCGGGCTGCGGTTGCTTGTGTTCTGGTTCAGACCAGTCATCACAACTCGGTCTAGGCTGTTCCCACTGGAGCAGGAACAAAGCTGATTTGCATACAGCTGTTTTCAGCCGGAGATAAAAAAGGGGGGGAAAGATTATGGACTAGGATGCAGCCACAAGTAACTACATTTAAAAGAGTTTTGTCTTCCAGTGCAGACACCCCTTTTTCATGTCAGTTTGAAGACGTGTTATTTATTGAACATGTAACAAGTGATGAATTGTTATTTCATTAAATTCACATTTCTGGCATGTGCTTTGTACATGTATAATGAATGTGTGATGAGCAAGCTGAGTCAAAAACACATTCATTGAAAATTTAGTGACTATTCCCTTTAGAAATTGTTACAGGAATGTCATAAATCTTATGAATACTTCCCACCATAATTATATTATTTTATGTATTTTAATCACTTGCTTTTAGGCTTCTTTATTTCAGTTTTAGGTTCTCAAACACATTACTGCAGACTCCATTTTGTGCAGGGCGAGACTCCATTTTGTCTTAGGCCTGTCTAGCAAATGACAGTCTTTAACTTCCTTGGTCTAAAACAGATGGCCTTTATCTGTATATATGTCAAAACCATTTGACCTCTAAATGCGTCATATCCTCCCGTCAATGGCATAGACAAAAGCAACCGAGTGCGACATCAGTTTGGGACAGGTGCCTTTTTCAAGGTCAAATAACAACCATAACCCAAACAATGTAGTCTATATTGACATATGTATACCTTATTTGTTAATCAACTGATTTATATGATTATGTCAAGACATTTCTAGGGTAACATTTGAATTTCCATCTTAGATAGCACACAATATAGGAGGGCTACCCCTTGGCCACTTAGTTAGGAGAGATACTTCACCCAAGTCACAGATGCAGATTGCAGATCCAAATGAGTACAGCACCAGATACCCTCTCAACAGAAGAAGCCACCAGAAAGCCTCTCCGAAGCACGATGAAGCACTCTATTTTGCCTTCATGAACTGGTGTCAAGATTTAGTTCTCGCACAGACACAATCTCCTAGCTCTAGGCCTTGTGCTCAAAATGCCTGACAAGTTATTCCAAATATGCAAAAAACCCAGTTGTCCAGGTATGTGCACCACCTCCAAAACTCAAGCCTATTATTTATTGATCTGCTAGAGCTGGCACAATGCTAAGAAAAAGCACAGAGAGTGTGCTAAGGGCTATAAGGTGTGCTTTTATGTTTTTTCCTGTTTTCACTGTTATTTGAAAAACTTAGCTGCTTTTCTCTTCTGGTAAGTTGCTAATATTATTTGCACTAGATCACGGCATAATAAAATAGCGATTGTAAAATAAATATGTTGAAATAAATATTCTGTTTCTAGTGATCTTGAGTGTGTAAATCATTAGTGAACAAGCACTTTTGGCATACCACTGCTCCCTGTTAGTAACCCAAAAGCATTGACACCACCCCAGTTATGTACTGATTGGGGTTCTGCAGGGCTACAATAACCTGTCTTTCACATTTAGTGCTGGTGCACTGAACTAAGTTCACTGGTGTCACTCATCAGTGTGAAAACAAACCTTGTAGAGGTGAGTTTATGAAACATAACCAGTGGCTGAGATATATTCAAACATTTCACCAATCACTTTGTTGCTGCCCTTACCCTTTTTATCAGCAGACAGTGCCATCCTCTTAGACATGCACTTGCCTCTTATTCATCTGTACTTTACCTCCTTGAAACATCCACCTCCACCATCTTATCAATGACTCACTGTTGACTTTTCCTGCCTGCATCATCTTACCTCTGCCCTGTAATCTTGCTGATGCCTGCTGTATGTGATTTCCTATTCCCTCCAACTCTACACATGCAATTATACATTTTCACTTTAGATCATACTGAGGCCCACAATACACACACAGGCACACTTTGGCAAAGGCAATAGTCCTGTTTTGTAACTGAAAATGAATATTTTTAAGTCAGCAAATCAGTGAATGGCTCAAACTACACCCACTCCCTTTTATTGGCCAAGAGCATGCCATTATCAACAATTAAGTCAGCTGTTGTGGATCTACTTTAAATGAAAATACTTATAGCTTTAGTGTGCTCATGGTAATCAGGTTAGTCAGTAGATTCATTTTCCTGTTGAGCTTGCATGATAGATCATCTTCATCTCTTAAAAAGGATGTTGGGTGTCAAAGGATATATGGTGTTTTTTTTATCTTACTATTATTTCACCATCCTTTGACATGCTAGAAGGTCAGTTTTGGCTTTTTCATGTACAGGTAACTCAATTCAAGTCATAGGTGTTAAGATGTAATCCCTTCTCAGAACTGTCCTGTAACCAGTCTAAGATGCAGCAAGACCACACCATGTTTCAATGTGGGATCACTCATTTGTGTAAACATTTGTTTCGATGATACATGTACAATTTCAATAGTAGAAGTGTTTCATGGCCAAAGAGGATTAAAACCTATGTGTAAGACCATGCTCATCACACATGCTCATAATGAAGGTAGACATGATATTAACTCCACTGTTGAATGGTTGTATGCCAGAATATTGAGGATAAAACTATTGACCTGACACATTTTGTGTCCATAATATCTACTACGACAATGCCATAACGTTTATAGGATGCCTGCAAGCATAGATTTATTCTTCTTAATTCCACAGCTATATACGTTGAAGACATATTTATTGCCAAGGTACATATATTTAGCAATTATTTAGAAAAAATGGCAGTGGTAAGAAGAGAAGTCAGCACCTCCGTGAAAGTCTTCCCACAGTGTTTCAGCAATACACACTTACTAGGTGTGCTCTATGTAGAACACTGTGCCATTTATCAGTGTTCATCTTATACGAAGAAAAAATTCCCCATATGCAATATAGTTATATACAAATTACAGAGCACAACCACTTATATATCTTATACCTGACTTTCTAGTCAGTATGATTTTAATAAACCCAAATTGGCACAATAAAAGAAAAAAATTATTTATAAACAAGTGTTAGTAGCAATTTAACATAAGCTAGAAAGTCCCTAGGAGTCTTGATGTGGTTGACTCGAAGTACAAATCGAAGAAGCAGACAGCCGAAACGTGTTTCGTCGTTTGATACATGGCTGTTGAAACAACATACAGTTTTTTGACTTTCTATTATATTCATCCAAAGTTGTAGGCTACAAATCTTAATACAACATATTTAAATAAAACAGCAAGATACCTATCGAGACCAGCTAAAACATGTAATTTGCACTCTAGAAAGACAATGTTAATCAAAAAAGGTAAGATTTTGAAATATTATCATAGCCTTTGTGTAGAGCCAGAATGTATCACCCGTCATAGAAAAAAACGCACAAAACCAAGTATAAGCAATTTGAGAGGAAATAGGAAAAATGGGAAAATAGAAAAAAAAAAGAGAAGAAACAACTGTCAAGAAGGTAGTGCTCCGCAAGAACTGTACATCCCAACAAAGTTTGTACAGAAGTGATTATATCAAAGCACCATGTAGAAAATGTACTCAACCACATAGATCCACCACAGTGCTTTGCAAGAAAAAGAAGAGAATTCTCTCTTCATTTGGGTTTATTAAAATCATACTGACTACGTAGTCAGGTATAAGATATTTAAGTGGTTGTGCTCTGTAATTTGTATATATCCATACATATATTTAGCATTAAGTATAGTAAATCTATATTGCAAGGGGTGGAAGCACACAGCAGGAATCTCAGCTAAATTTCCCTATCACATTCTGGAAAATGCTGTTCATAGCACTGTTAGTAACTCACAGGTAAGGAAGTGTTGCCAGCAGTTGCATTTGGTGCAACTGTGCTGGTGTTTCTTTGCAATCCTGGAAACTTGTATATCTATACAGGTAAATATAGAGTTAATACAATATAAGTTAATATGTCCGCTGTGTTCGACTTACAGGAGGTACCAGGAGGGCTTCTTGATCCCCAAGGTCCCTCTGGAGCCATAGGGACTTTATCCCCCAACTAGTAGTGTGAATGGAGGGATGTTTGCGGAGTGGTGAAGAAAGGGGGCGTGGCCTCTGACAACAACTCAGCAATCCTGCTGTGTGGGACGTACTGGAGGTAACAGGAGGGGTAGTTGGCCCCCAAGGACGACCTTGGGGGCCAATTACCCCTCCTATTACTTCCAGTAAACAAGTAGCAAGCACAGAAACAGATCTGCTCTGCTTTCAACAAGCGAGAGGATTTTTGCTCTTGCTTGTTGAATGCAGAGCTGGTTTGCTATGGCTGGATGGGAGCGGTGCCCCTGGACATTGCTGGAGCCTGCCCGATGGATGGCAATCCCCAGGTTCATATAGGACCCCACAAGCGGGGCAGCGACCCCCTTATTTGTTAACTTCAGCCCGAGGAGCTGGTGGTCCCCGGGGCAGCGGGGGCCGCGCGGCCCAGGTATTTATTTTAAAAGACTTGCCTCAAGGATGTGTCGGTCCCCGATGCAGCGGATGAGCTGCGAAGCTACCCCACATATAATTAATTTAATTAACTTAGTGGTGGTCCCTGAGGCTGCGGGGGAGGCCATAGGGCTTGCCCCGTGTTTTTTTTTATTTGACATTTGCGCCCCAGGTAGGTGGCGGTTCCCGGGGCTGTGGGGGAGCTGGCAGGCACCCCCACATATATTTAAATGACTGCTCTGGGGCTGTGGCTGTCCCCAGGGCTTAGAATAGCTCAAGGAGGGGGGCCCCATGTGCTCGCTTCCTATATTTTTATACTGCCCCTGGGACCAGGCCCACAAAGGGGCCAATGCAAACATAGCGCAGAAACTTGTACTTCATTTAAAAAAAAAAAAAGACTTTGCTGCAGATCCGCCCATGAATCCTCAGAAATTTTTTAAAAAAAGTTTTTTACCCTAAGGGACACCCCCTACCATATCTGGGGATCCGGATATTTCTTCCCTGCCCTCATTTTTTTATTTTTTACTTTTTGTCTGGGACTCATCTTTATGCAGAATCCCAAGATGGCTGCTAACACTTCCTGGTTGAAGTGTTGGCAGCCAATCAAATTTTATAAGGATCTGCGAGACCACCGCAATGACTTGCGTCCCCAGATATCTTAGATAGATATTAGATAGATATCTTAAAGACTACTGACAACAGCGTTTCTTGTTTGAGAGCACGTATGCATATATTTGTGTGAAAGTAAATATAAAAACATGTTTTGAGTTGCCAGAAAAAATGGTATATAGGTGCTTTTGTTCTTAGTTAACCCAACTATAAGTCTTATAAGTCTGTCAGTCCTTGCTACACTGACTCACTTAGCAATACTTGTAACCAGTGTTCTCTGTAGGGTGCGCACGTGCGCACCCAGCCTTTCCCCTGCACTCAGAAACTACTTCTAATCACACAAGTTGCTTCCACGCCACAGCCTGCATCAGGCGAGAGTGTCAAACTGTTCATCAGCGCTGCATTTGAAAAACAAGCAGTGCGAAAAATTGTCATTCCTCGCAGCAGAGCAGCACACGTATTAGGAGCCCGTGCAGAGGAGCATATCACCAAAATGGGCACCAGGACATTGCAGCAGGTAAGCATTCTTCCAGGCCTCTGAGTTTCAGAAGAGTCATAGAGTTCTAAGCAGACAGCTACTATATATGCCTCTTGGCCTGTTATTATCTAGGTTGGTGGGCGGCATTCTGGGGAGAGTGGGTTTTACAGACAACCAATCAGAGCTAATCACCTCTTATCTTGCCAGTAGGTACTTGGGGTCATTTAATTTTGTAACAAATGTGCCATAGTTTTGACCAGTACGTTTGTGTATTTTTTTACTTTAATTATTAGTTAGAGTTCATTAATGCAGGGGCGTGGCTTGGGAGCCGTTGGTGATGGCCGCCGTTTTCGGGAGCTCCGCGGCAACGTAGGCGACAAGGAATCTCCAGGCCTCTTCTTCCCTGTGTCAGACCGCGAAAACCGGTGTTTTAGCCGTCGGAACATTTCTGCTACCGCTGTGAAGATATGCGGAGCGTTTACACGATGCTAAGGTGATTTTCTCTCCTCAAATGCAGTCCGTCAGAGCTGCGGCTGCCATTTTGTTTTCTTTGATTTTGTTTTCGTGATGCATCCTTCGCCCTATTGCCACTGCCAATGTTCCAGATATTTACAGTCTTCAGGATTTCTGCTATCAATGTCTGCGCAAAGGTTTTTATTTTTTTTTTCTCACCTCTTTTTGGCATTTTTCTTGAAACCTTCGTAGTATTTATTGAGGTGTTCACTACAGTTTCTTTCTCCTGATTTGCTGGCTCATTTTTGCTTTTACTCTCCATAATTGCTTCTTTGCGGACTTCCTCTGGTATTGAAAATTATTAATACTCGAACCTTCTTTTCCTTTTGACTTTCTCTGACATTTTTAAAGGGGAATTTTGTTTCCTTTTCTTCATGGCAATGCCTCGTGGTGCTCGTAATGGGGTGCAGCAAGCTAGCAACCCTTCATTGGCTGATACTAATCCTTTTAATGTCTTACGTGACACTATGGATGAAGTACCCCATGAGTCCTCTGAATCTAAAGGTTCGACCACTCCAGGCACTCGTCCCAAACAGGCTTCCAAGCTGCCAGCGGCTTCTCCATCAGGCAAAAGAGTGAAAGTTAATCCTCCCTCCCCTACTAATACATCATCTTCAGTCTCTATGGAGCTTCTCCTTGATGAAATCCGTGCTCTGAAACCATATATGGAAGAAACCAATTTGCGTTTACAAAGTCTTGAAGACAATTGGTCTCATACTATTCAAAGGGTTGTGGTCCTTGAACAGAGAGTTGACGCAGCACAGGACTCCATGAACCAATTCCCCATTTTACATAAAGAGATTGATCACCTAAAGCAACAGGTTGAGCAGTTGGAAAACCGTATTAGACGCAATAACCTGCGTATTTATGGTTTGGTTGAAGGCCTTGAAGGTTCTAATCCTACTTCATTTCTTCAATCATTTTTACCGTCTCTTCTTGGACTTCCTGAATCTCCTCCTTTAAACATTCAGCGCGCTCATCGCCTGGGTCGGATCTCTAACTCTTCATCCTCTTCAGCAAGACCTAGAGGTGTTATTTTATATTTTCTGGAAGATACTGACTTACTCAAGGTACTTCAAGCTGCCAAGCAAAAAGGAAAGATTTCATGGCATGGTTCCAATCTATTTTTCTCTCAGGACTATGCCAAGGTGACTGCAGATCGTCGGAAAAAGTTCCTGGAAATGAGACCTATTCTTTGAGGTCTCAATGCTAAATATGGTCTTTTCCACCCTTGTCTTTTTAAGGTGACCTATAACAATAAGACTACATCTTATGAAGATCCAGCTGTACTTCAACAATTTTTGAATACCTGTCGTCATGATTCTATGGATGTATCCAAATCGTAATTGTTTTGTTTTCTTCATAAGGACTACTTGATGTTCTGTTCTGTTGTATTTTGGCATTGATGTATACGTTGTTAACATATGTGTTGTGGCTTTCTCTCCTTAGATTTGGATATATGGTCCCCTGTATGTTATCTCCTTCATTCTTCCTGGATGACGTCCTCCTTGTCGTTGTTGTTCTGCGGTTTCTCGTTCTGCGTCCCCTCTCCCCGTGTGGTTCCACCACCCTCATCTTTCTTGTCTTCGTGTGGTATGTCTTTTGCTATTATGTTCTCATTTTTACATCAATGGTTTCTTTTGACTTGTTTTCTTATCTTTGTTTTGTTTCTTTCTTTCGCTTTTCTTAGCTTTTTTTCCCCTCTTTGTTTATCTACTTTTCTCTTTGTTTGTATTCCTTGCTCTTTTCCTTCTCTTTATCTCTCTCCCCTTATTCCTTTAATTCGATCTATTTTCTGGCTCTCTTTTTCATCCTATTATCTCAACTCCCTCCACCTTTTTCAGTTTCATATCTTTCTTTATTTTTAAATTTCCTTGTCTTCTACATATAATTTGTTTATGGCAGTTCTTCAGTTATATATATGGTTATGTATCTTATTTCTATTTACATATAGTGATAATTCTTCGGCCTGCAATGTTTTTGGTTTTTCTTTCTTTCACAAATGTATCAGTTGTTGTTCATTCTTTACTTATTCATACTTTCGTGTTTTCTCTAAATTTACATTTTAATTCTTATCTTTAGATGTCTTTGAATATTTTATCTTGGAATGTTAAGGGTCTTGGTTCACCCATTAAGCGTCAAAGAGTGTTGTCTAATATAGCAAATTTAAAATGGAATATTGCGTTATTACAAGAAATTCATGTTAAAGCAGCTGAAATTCCTAAATTGCGTCGTTATTGGGTTGGCCATGTTTTTGCCTCTCCTGGTTCTGGGAAACGTAATGGTGTTGCTATTTTCTGTCATAAGCGTTTGGATGTTCAACTTGTTAAGTAAGATAATGATTTAGAGGGTAGGTGGGTAGCAGTCTCTTTGTTGATTAATAAAATTCCTCTAACTATTTTTAATATTTATGCTCCCACTGTTCAAGATAAAATCTTTTGGCCCCATATTCTATCTCTGCTCATGCAACACACTGATGATTATCTTATTTTGGGTGGTGATTGTAATATGGTTATGGATCCATTTTTAGATAGAAGATCTGATTCTAGGTTCTCTCCCTCCCCTATGCATTCTTTATTTACCTCCACTATAGCACTTGTAGACTCTTGGAGGCTTTGTCACCCTACTCTTCGAGAATACACCTTCTACTCATCCCCTCATTCCTCCCAGTCCCGGTTAGACTATATTTTTATTTCCAAATCCCTTACTCAACACATTACTCACTCTGACATAGGTTCTATTTCAATTTCTGACCATGCCCCAGTCTCTTTAAGTCTAGATTTAATCCCTCCTGTGAAAGGCACTAGGAGATGGAGATTTAATAATTCTCTTTTATTGGACCCTAAGTTTAGACAAGCCTTTCTTGAATTTGCCTCTTCATTTTTTGATGATAATGATTCGTCTCAGTTAACCCCCTCCCTTATTTGGGATACCTTTAAAGCTGCTTCTAGAGACTTCATTATTACATTTGTTGCTCGGAAACGCCGCACAACCTCGCAGTCTATTCATTTGCTTAACACACAGATTAAAAGGTTAAAGCATTCCTTTTATCTTTCTAAGAAACAATCTGACCTGAACAATCTTATTAAGGCTAAACTTTCCTTTAATAAAATTTCCACTGACTCTGCCAATTTATTTTTACTTAATTCTAGTGCTAAATATTACAGCGCACAAAATAAAGGCGGTAATCTTTTAGCTAGGTACCTCAAAGTCAAGAAAGAGCGTACTAAAATTGACTCCATTGTTACTTCCTCTAATGTTATAGTTCACAAAGATGAAGATATTTTAGCTGAATTCACGGATTTTTATCAAAAATTATACACTCCTGAATCCTCACCTTTATTGTCTGACATTACTCGCTATTTGTCTTCCATTTCTCCACCTTCCTCTTCAGTTGTTGACTTGTCTCCATTAGAGGCTGATATAACGCATAAAGATATTCTGGAGGCTATTCAAGTTCTTAAAAGAGGTAAGGCCCCTGGCCCAGATGGGTTTACCATAGAATTCTATTCCCATTTTTCCTCCCTACTTCTTCCTAGAATTTATCAACTTTTTTCATTTTTTATTGCATCACAGAAATCTGTTGGCTCTTTTCAGGATGCTCTAATTTGTCTCCTTCCTAAAGATAACAAAGATCACACTCTCTGTAAAAACTATAGGCCAATTTCCTTGATTAATCTAGATTATAAAATTTTTGCAAAAATTCTTGCGCTTCGTTTGGAAAAATTTCTTCCACAATTAATTAGTAGAGAACAATGTGGCTTTATCAAAGGCCGTCATCTCTCTGATAATACCCGTCTCTTTTTTAATGTCTTAAGTAAATCTCATTCTCACAAGGCTTCACTGGCAGCGGTTGCACTGGACGCTGAGAAAGCTTTTGACAGAGTCAACTGGAAATTTATTTTTTCGTCTCTTTCTTGGTTCGGTTTTGGTCCTAAATTCCTTTCATATGTCTCGCTGCTCTATTCTTTTTCTAGATCTTTTATTTTAGCTAATGGTCTTGTCTCTTCCTCTTTTCCTCTTCTTCGAGGTGTCCGGCAAGGTTGTCCGCTTTCTCCGCTCTTAATTATTTTAGCATTGGAACCTTTCCTAACAAAAATTCGTATGAATGATGAGATTTCTGGTTTTCCCTATGGTGATAAACAACTAAAGATCTCTGCGTACGCAGACGACATTCTTTTATTTATCTCGAATCCTCATACTTCTCTCCGGAAATTTTTATTAGAAGTCTCGGACTATGCATCAGTGTCAGGTTATAAACTTAATGTAGATAAATGTGAAATCCTCCCTCTAAATAAATTTTGTTTTCATGCTGACTTTTTATCTTCTTCCTTCCATTGGAGTCCAACTAAAATCAAATACCTTGGTCTCTGGTTCACACCTTCTATTAAAGATACTGTGGCATTGAATCTAAAAAATTTACTGTCATCCCTTACTGTTTCTACGAGCAGATGGCATCCCCTGTTCTTATCCTGGTGGGGTAGATTAGATTCTATCAAAATGATGTTAGTTCCAATAGTCCTATTTTTCTTGTCGAATCTTCCAGTTAACATTCCCAAATCTTATTACAAAAGTATTTATTCCATATTATCAACATTTTTATGGCAAAATAAACCAGCCAGAATGTCTTTTTCTAAACTTAAATCTCCTAAACATTTAGGTGGTGTTAATTTTCCTGACTTCTTCTCGTATCACACTTCCTTCTTCCTTACTCACTCTGCGTCTTTCATTTCTGATCATATATCTGATCCCCTTTTTCAGCCTTTGTGTGTAGAGGTTGAATCCTCCTTTTTTCATCCTTTTACGTTTGAGGAGTTTGTTTCCTTGGCGCATGCTCCAAAGAAGTTTTCTCTTCCCATCCTTCAAAACGTTCGCAAAACCTTTCGTCCTATTATTTTGCTTAACTTAGATGATCGTGCCCGTTTTTTACAATCTCCTATTTGGTATAATCACCTTATCAAAATTAAAAATAGATCTATTTTTTGGAATGACTGGTTAAATCTTGGTCTTAAATGGACTCATCAGTTTTTTCAAGATGGATCTTTTATTCCCTTTTTTGTTCTCGTGAGAGAAACTCGTTTCTCTCTCACCCTATCTTTTTATTCCAAATATACATTATTGAAAATGGCGGCTCAAACTGCTTATGATACTCTTACTTGTGCCTCCATACAATATAATTCTTCTTCCATTTCCTTAAAATTTTTACACTCTTCCCCCTCCGCCTCTCAGATTTAAAAAAAATTGCGAGATGCGTCTGCTCATCGAGAGAAGTCTGCTGTGGAGTGCGCTTGGGAATCAGATTTAGATGATTCTTTTTCTATTTCTACCTGGGATAACATTTGGATCAAAATAAGGAAGTCTTCTAGAGCAGCTAATACAACCCAAACTTTATTTTTCATATATAATAGACTTTAAATTACCCCATCCAAACTACGTAAAATTGACTCTTCTATCCCGTCTCTCTGTTGGTCTTGTTCGGCCTTGGTAGCCGATCATAAACATATGTTGTTTACCTGTCCTGCTGTTCAACTTTTCTGGGGTAAAGTATGGCACCAAATTAATACCATTTTCTCCTCCAATTTCCCCTTTTCTCTTTCTCATATTTTTCTTGGTAGTATTTCACAAGTATGGTCCTCTTCTAATATCAACAACTCCATTGTTGATCTCCTTATATCTGTGGCATTTCAACAGATCACGAAAGCGTGGAAGGATACCTCTCTTATTTCTTATCAAGCCTGGTGGTATGGGGTTTGCTATAATCATAGACTAGACAGAGCTTATGTTCACCCCATTACCCTTGCTATTAAACGGGATTTAGTATGGTTACCCATTACTACCTTTCTGAATCTGTCTGCCCAACCCCTTCCAATACATAACCCTTGCGAGGAGGAAGTTTCTAAGCCTCCTTGAAATTGTTATTATTAATGAATGTTGATTATCATTTCTGTTCTGCCTCTTGTTGAATTATTAATTCCTTAAAAATGAAATTATTTTTGCTTACACTGTTATTTTTATATATATTGTTGTAATATGTTTCTGGTAACATCCCTCTCTTTCTTCCTCTTTTCTTTTCTTCTTTTCTATTTCTTTTATTTTTTTTACTCTTATGAAGTTTTTTGCAATTTATTCTTTTTACAAAATGTATGTTATTATTGCTCTGGACCTCTCTGTTCTCTAATAAAATCTTCTTTTAAAACTCAAAAGAGTTCATTAATTCAGCTCTAGAACATATTTAAATGTGCTTTCTATTAATATTTCTTATCATTTAATGCTCTAAAACTGTGTTAATGATCCTTGTCTAATAGTACAAGTAAACTGAGGCAGAATGTTCATGTTTCAAAGATTACAGAGATGTTACAGGCATTTGTATACAATAACAGGTATTTTACTCTTGGATAGGAGGCAAACTTAACAGATGTTTTAACATGAATGTTCTGTATTTGTTTACTTTATCACCCATGGATCATTAACGCAGCTCTAGAACACATTTAAATGTGCTTTTCCTTTATATTCCTTCTTATTGTTCTGGGGCTATGTTAATATTCCCTGACTAATAATTAAAGTAAATACAGACAAAAAGCTAGTATTCCAAATGACTTGAGACGATTTTATATCCATTCCTATTTAAGTATTGTATGGGTATTTGCAGAAAAAAGTCCACATTTTTCTCTGGAAAGATGACAAACCTATGTGTTAACTGTCTTCTTCCCTTGTAACTGGTGTGTTTTTATTTTCCCTATTCCTATTGAAAGGTTCGCTTGCTACCTTTCAAGAGAAGAAATACCAGCCATTTGATCATGTTTTAGGAGTATGCAAAGGCCTAGATGCAATACTTAAATAAGACTTTAAATAAGAAAGAAGCCTGACTTTTCTGTCTTTATGCACTTTAATAATTCAGGCAATGCCACTGCAAATGCCACTGATTTAGGTAGTTGTATGCTTCACTTGCATGAAAGGTCATTTTCATGAAGCACCTGCTCTTGGCTGCAGTGCATCGAGACGTTATACCGCTGAAAACAGTGGAAAAAAATTAGAGGGAACATTGCTAGTAGGCTGTTTATAAAGGGATTTATAATATGTTTTATTGTGCTAAACAAGTTACTTAACTGGTTAACTAGTAACGCTGAACAGCAGAAAGCTTGAGATAGCAAATGCAGCTATAAGCTTTCATTCACATTTGCCTTCACATATGCACATATAAAGATGAATTCATACTTCAGATAGAATGTGCGCCTATAAACATTATTTATATTTTGCAAGAACAAATTCATATTTCAAACAGTATGTGCACACGTAAACATGATTACATTTTAGATACACCGTTCTGGTTTGGATTGGCTTCCTTCTTCAAGTGCCTCTAAGCTGGTTTGAAGACCAGACTTTGTGCTGAGTGACTCTTCTCACAGTAGGGTTGACTCCACCTTGAGTACTCACAGCAGAGGCGCAAAGTGGTGTAAACTATCTGCACCTGGATTTGAACAGCCACAAAGACAGTGATGTGAAAAAGAGACAAAAGGTTGGCCTCAGCTAAAATACCCACTTTACTCTGAACACCGCGACTGCAGCCTCACCCTTCATACCTCCATCTACCAAGTGTCTACCAAGTGGCAGTGCTAAGAAGACTGATTCGCAGCACCGCCCAACAAAAGAATCAAAAAAGTATTCTATAGTAGGCCTGTCTCTTGTACCCCCATTTCAATGTCTAAGTTTCTTCTCTCCTACTTCTCTCGCAGTACACTTCCACCGTCTGCGAAAACAGCCTCACCCCCATCTTGTGCACAGGAATATGCTGGGGACTTCCAAAATGAAACCCACGGGCACTGTAAAGCCCTTAAATGCCTCATCTGGCGTAGTAAGTGCTATATAAATGAAATTACAATCAGAATATTCTGTTTATGGATATAATGGCCACACTATTTGGTAGGTAGTTATACAAATGTCAACATTGTGGGTGTAAACCCTGATTGAGATATTTCTTATGGTCATCTTACATCATTCTTAACAACCATCAGGATACACAAGAAGTAGTAGTTGGCAAAAAAATAGAAAATACCTGTGACTAATCTCTCTCACTAGAAACAGCACCACTGGCACTGGTGGTAAGTGTACTTTTGTCTTTCTCAAGATTCATCATTAGCCTTGGAAATACAACACATGTGTTGTCAGTGCTTCTTTTTATTCTTGCACTGAGGCCAATGAAGCAAAATGTCTCCATGATGAATACATGCTCAGACAAGGGATTCCCATATGCCATATGTAGGGCTAACAGTTTCAGATGCTGTGTCTATGTGACAACCTGCTCCTTATTGTCTTCTTCTGGCGATCAGGCATATGTACTGGTGCCGGAGAAGTCACATGATCTCCAGTGTGCTCTATGCTGATTTTGTATATTGCTCACCAACAGAGTCCTAGAATCTGCTGGCCGTCAGGGGTCTATCCAAAGTGTTAGTCCTTTGAATGTGGATGACTATGGGCTCTTTGATATTCTCAAAGCACTACTAACTATTGGTTGGAGTCTACTAATAATAGATGGAAACAACCTGTGTGCATGCACCCTTGTAGGAGGACTGCCCACTGTCTCTCACTGTTTAAATTCATATCATATTTCTTGACCGAGCCCCCTGAATTGCCATAATTTGATATGATGTACACAAGAGATGGGGTCCCCCTCTTTTTTAATGCCGTCTCTATGGTGGTAGTTGTTGCTCATGTCACCCCTCTTCCAGGCATCCTATACTTTCCTGCTTTCTCCCATCTTCACTTCTTTGCCCCCTTCTAGAGAAATCATAAATTCAAGTGCATGTGTATGGATTTGAATTTCTATCTAGTGAATAGAGCAGGAAGGATGCTTGGTGCTTACTTATCCTGGACCAAAATAATTTTACTAGGTCAACCCATGGAATTAGAAGAGCAACAATTAAAGCAATGATTATGACAATGAAAATGGTCAAAGCTGCACACATTATATCAGGAGATGGGCTACCCGCTCAACCCCACACCAGTCGTCCTCTCCTGTTGTAGAAACAAGAGCCCACCATCAACCACTGGTTAGCAAGTACTTGTGTGGACCCATTGCCACAAAAGCATGTGCCAGTGCACCTGCAGTGTGGTTGCCATGAATCTATGGCCCACCTGCCATGATATAAACTCTGCTGGAATGTGTTCACTCCGTAGGTTAGGGGCCAGCTTTACATTTGAATAGCTAATTTGATAGATGTCAACTGTCACCATACTGTTTAGAGAAGCATCCCTTTGCCTTATACAGAGTTCACATTTACCTTCAGGGAGCTCCGCACGCCAGTGTAGAAAAATAGACCATTATCCAATAGGGGCTCTTTGTGTTGACTCCTTGTGGGGGTCCATTGATACAGGAGATTGGGTTTGCAAAGACATGTTTAGGGGTGCGTTTCTTCCCATGACACATGGGAGTTACATTTCTTATATGCCACAATTGTGCAATATGAGATGATACTCAAGAAATGAAGGATGAGGAGCACATTGGCTTCATGTAATTGAGAGTACAGAAGTCTACACTTGCTGCTCATCACTCTGTGTTTGCAGGTATGTCATGGGTGGAGACTGCTCTTCTGATACTTTCCTTCTAATTATTTGTTTGAAAAAACACTGGACCTTATCTTACCAATCTACCCTAATATCCACTGCCAGACACCTGTATCCCTGGACTAGGCCAACTTCTTCACAATCCCCCTGACCATTGCATATACTACACACTAGCATCAGGTACATCCTAAAAACTGAAAAATAATTCCATCAAAGACATCCACATGGAAAACAATCAGTAAGATCTTAACAACCTGCAAGATCACCAGAATACTTCCAGATCACCACAGATGTCAATACTCTCCTTGACATAAACAACACCACTATAAAAACTCTTGTCAAACTCTAAGCACCACTGAAACCTCGACCCACCAAGCCAAAGCCATCCACAGCCTGTCATAATCAGGAGCTAAATTCGAAGAAATATACAATATTAAACAGGAAAGCAAAGGGAAAATATGAAACTAGAGTTGGTGACCTCGTCCTGCTCAAAACACTCCACTGTTATTGTTGATCCATCATAATCACAGCTGAAGGCTTTTTTTCCAGCACCTCGCTCAGTTAGGTAATCAACAGAGGCAAAACCTTCTCGAAGATTGTAAAACACTCTCAAATTCTCTCCCAGATCCCACAGTTCCTGTTTCAGTTGACAAATGCAATAACAATGACCTATTTTTCAACATTAATATCGCCAAAACCAGATCACTACCAAACGGGGCTCTCTTAATCCAGTCCTGCACATGGATCTTGTCATTATCCTGAACTCTCTCAAAGCAACCTTCTATGAAGAGGGCACCCTTCCCTCTTCCATCATCAAATCGCTCCAAGGAGTGGCTCTCACACCCTTTTTAGGTCTCGCCTGACCCAGCGCATGCGCTGGTCTGGCGAGACTTATTGAGAGGGCTCCAAAAAGTGCTACCAGGCCAGCCTAGAGCTACAGTGCATGTGCGCGGGCACGCGCGCCGCGCTTTACCGCGATTACTTTCACTTTCGCGGCCGTACGCCGCTTTGCATAGCCAATAGGTCTCGCTTTTGGGACCTTATAAGTATTTAGTTATGCAACTGTTGCATGGCTAAACACTTATAAGGTCCCAAAGGCGAGACCTATTGGCTATGCCAATGCTTGTTAAACATTATCACTGTCTCAGTAAGCCAAGGGATATTCCCAACCACCCTAACAGGTCAGATCTATTCCCTGCAAAATAAACTATTTATAGATTCAACTGACATCATAAGCATCTGCCCAATTACCTACCTTTGATTCACAGGGAAAATCATTGTGAAAGCAGTCACCACCTATACAGGAGCACATTAGCAAGAATAGTTTTCTACAGCACAGCCAACAAGGCTTCAGACCACGCCACAACACTGAGACTGCTACACTTCATGTAGTGCAGGATGCCATCATACTCAATGACAGACACAACCCCTGCCTCCTGGTCCTGCTTGACCTCTCTGCAGCCTTTTACATTGTCGACCATCCAACTCTAATCAACAACTTTAAAACACACATGGGATTTTCAAGGTCTACCTTGAAATGGTTCTCAACCTACCTCATCATTAGGCACCACTTAGTGCAGATAGGTTCCCAAAGATCATAGACACTCATTGCATTCTTCAGAGTATCTCCGTGGCTCTGTTCTTTCTTCCATCACCTTTCACTTCTAAATGGGACATCTCAGATTCGTTCTTGCAGACAGAATCATTAAGATCCACCAATACCCAAAGACATACAAATATTCAAATCCTGTCTAAGACATATCCAATCTTGGATGCCAATTAAAGGGTAAACAGCGTTTACTTCGCATGCGTTACTTCGCATGCCATTACAACGCGGACGTTAGTACGACCGCGTTGTTACTTTGCAAACCTTTACTACGCAAGTCGGAACAGCGACTTGCGTTAGGGGGGAGAAGGTGTTGGTTTTAAAATCCAACACCTTCCCTAGTGTCCGCATAGACTGGAGTTGGAATAGTAAATTATACTATTCCAACATCCAG
The DNA here is from genome assembly GCF_964204655.1 of Triturus cristatus. NCBI lineage: Eukaryota > Metazoa > Chordata > Amphibia > Caudata > Salamandridae > Triturus > Triturus cristatus. The sequence continues at coordinate 183,935,456 of NC_140592.1, forward strand.
CACCCCCTACTGCAATTCGTTGTTCCGAATTGCGTAGTAAAGGTATGCGAACTAACAACGCGGTCGTACTAACGACCGCGTTGTAATGGCATGCGTACTAAACGCATGCTAAGTAACAAGTGATATTCCAATTAAAGTCCTGAAGCTAAACTCTGCGAAGTCTCTGGAATTCATCTTCAACACAGACCTCTCGTTAAAGCAAAGCATTTCAAGAGTAACACAACTTGATTTCAATTCTCCCACATGACAAAAATGAAGCTGCTTCTCCCTGAATATGACTTGAGAGCAACAGTACAAGCCTTAGTCCTCTCCTATCTGGACAGAGACAGCACCCTGCTCACTGACCTCTCTGATAGCACCATAGAGCCACTGAAAGGTATCCTAAATGCATTAGATTAGCTCAGTAAGGTCTGGAATAAATGTAACCATACAGTGCTTAATTTGTATACAGATAAGTGCCAGGGTGCTCGTCAGGAAGCCACTGCAGCTTGCACCACCCATTGCCCCTGTCAGAACTGTCATCACATTACTACTAATCATCACACTGCTACAAGTGCAACAGTTGAAACTGTTCAAGCTCCCACCCCCAAAGCAATAAGAATGGCTTGGGTGGAAGGTATTAGTTGATTTTATTATATATCTGATGTGAAATTATTTTTTTAAAGGAGAAAGTGAGTATGCCATTCAGCCATAGCTTCTAACACCATATCTGCATCTCCAGTTACCAGGGGAGAGGAGGTACAACATTGGTCATAAAAAAACCTCAGCCTGTGCTTGAACTTATGGGAAGTTTCCGTTGTCCTCACATAGGTGTCGGAGCTCTGAAGTATGACCATGACACCTTTCGCAGCATCATAGCTAGTGTGCAATATTGCACAACACTGAGACTAGGAGAGACATTGTCATTGAACCAGGCAATGACGACTATGAAGATTAATATTTTGGCAGCTAACAAAATATCTGTTTATTTTCACGTTAAACAAAAAAACTAAAATAAAAGATCAGACAGGCTTGGCTTGTGCTTAATGATGTCAGGAAATGAAAGTACACATAATAAACAATGTAATCACAATGATTTATAATAAAAAATAGTTTATGCTCTGTTTCTCCTCCTTCTTCTGCCACGCACTGTCTCCCTTCTGATGTACTGGCACCAGTCTTTCTTATGTGTAGCGTAAGCCCCCATTTCCTTTTGAAGACTCGGTCTGTTCCCTGATTATAACCTAACTTGCTTGCAGCAGCCCCAAAACTATTTGCAATATCACCACTAAGCTGCCCCCTTTCTATGCTCACAGTTCACAGTTCGATGGAACAAAACTCACATTGGTGTAGCCAGTTGGTCACTGACCTTCCAAACTCCTCTAACGTGCCTAGATGTCTTTGCCTTTTTCAATGGCTTACTCTTTCATAGTTCAGTGCACCACATAATAATATTGATTCCTGCATTAAAGACCTGTTCATGCGGCTACGGACCTCTGCTTTTTTAGGGACTGTCTCGAAATCCTCTTACATGAATTGTTTTCAGACAGCAACAGTCTTGCCCATGACATGCATTGCTTTTTACTGCATGCTTCATACAGCACGTTTGGAACACTTCAGGGCATAGCATACCCTGGTGAATGGGATGCTTCCTTCATCTATACTGCTTGGATGCCTTGCCCTGATGCCATCTTGGCTTCATCTTTTGGGTCGCTTGCGGTGGAGATAAGACCCCTATATTGCCTGGTAAGTTGCAGGTGGTGAGTAAAATGTTTCAGTGTTTGTGGTTTATACATCCATCCTCTTGATGGTGATGAGGTGGATTCTACAATTGGCCTTTCCAAGCAGACTACAATGCCTGGTTCTGCCAAAGCTTCTTCCCCATGCTTCAAGGTACAGTCTCCTTCTTTGTGTTCCTATGTCACTTCTGTATAAAAAACAATTATTTGTCTTAATCCAATATTGAATACTTTCTTACAATTGTTTGAATATCATCCATGGTTGTTCCACAATATGATAAGAATACCTGTCATCTATTCATGACAAAGATATTCATATCAAATTGTAAAACAAATATGCATGATATTTAAACAACTGTAAAAAAAGATGCAACATTGGTAACATTATGGCTACACCAAACCAGTTTCAATTACTTGCAGGTGTTACAAAGAACACCAACTCCCATAAGGCATTTCATCTATATTTCATAGGGAAGGCCTGGACTCTCCGTTTACAATGTGGTGTGTGTGTGTCAGATGAGGGTTTATAGCCTCTCCTCAACACTTTGCCTTCTGTGCCTATGGTTGTGGGATCTGTTTTTATTTGATGTGCTTAGTGCACAAAAATCAAGCTCACACTAACAAGTCAAATTTTTCATTGCTTCTATTTTGAAGAGGACATGTATCATCTGATTGTTGTTTTCCACTGTAATAATGAATTGTGGACTTTACACTGAAAGGCTGAGACTTTCCCAGTTAAAGTGAACACAATGTACCTAATAAAGGACAATACCAAGTGTCTCAGACTGAAAAACATACTATGTATCAAGTGATGTCACCTGAATGTATTCTGCGAACATCTGAATCTAATGTAGTAGAATTGTGAGAAAGTCTTCAAATGTATTCTGTAGTCAAATGTTTCTTCTTGCTCATTTCCCATTGGTGGATACCCTGAGCATCATATTGGTGTAGTGAATGTGTAACATCCTTTGTCTTAAGTCCTGTAAAAGGACCTGCTTATTCTGCTTGTGAGCTCTCAACTCTTCCCTTTCTTATAAGGAGAATCTTTGCTGGATTTTTTGTAGAACTTTACTGAGTTCTTCTTAGATTTTATGATTTACACACCTATATGCTTAATAATGGATTGTCCAGCTTATGTATTTCTTTACTTATATTATTTAAATAAACTTTTAAACTTTAGCCCTTGACCAGAATGTTTACAGCTTCACTCTAATGTATGAGATTTAATAAAGTAGAGATGGGTCCATCTGGGAGCACCAAAGTCCACTAGGGACACCACTCCAGATCCAAGTAGTTTTCACTTATTGGGGAAGTAAATGAGACACAGGTTTGCACGCTGACAGGTGACCCAAGGAGCAAAACTGGTAAATGGTTTTAAGGGGCCTTGCACAAAATGACTAACCTATGTCTCTTGGTGGTTTTGCATACGTGTCAATATTACTGGCTCCTGTTAGTGATTCGGGCATTAGGGTCAAAACTATCATGTCCTCAACTTGGGTTGGACGTGATTTGCGGAAGGCCCTCCTCCAGTAGTGGTGGTTTCTTTCCTCTTTCTTCTTCTTTTTTCCCCTTCTTTCCTCTGTTTTTGCACAAGGGTTAATCCAGGGCTTCCTTATCGTCTCAGTGCTTGCCAGATTTCCCTTTTGGTGGTCTCAGCACAGCGAGGAACTGTTTGCCAAACAACCTATCAGTGTTTAAAACATATTCCTTAGGAAGAGTTCCCCAATAAACATCCGGAAACGTTTGTTTCTGCTTTCTGTCTCTATCCTCTCAGTGCGTATTTTGACTTGCCATATTTGTAATGGCTCTCAGCAGCCCAGCGCGCATTTTTTCTGAGGTTTCGGCCAACATGGTGCTGCTTGAGAAGGATTTCCTGGTTTGATCAGTCACATTCAAAGCCACTTGCAATTTAATACCAGTGAGTTGCAATTTCGAAACCTTGTGAATCGCATTTAGAGAATAACAATGTTAAGTAAGATTTCTAAAAAATTGCATGCTGGTAATGGAGTGGCAGCGTACATATGACTTTACAATTTATAAACTGCGTATCCGTATTGTTGAAAATTATGAATCACAATTGTATTGGTAAACCGAGAACACAGATTTGATAATATACTCTGGAAGTTGCAACTTACTTCTCATAAATTGCTCAGTATTAAACCAGTACATAATGGAAAAAATACTCTCCTGTTGTTTGACACTGGTCACAATGTTTGATTTCTGGAATGCAGTAAATTACAGGATATTTTACACATGGACATATACACATGCTACGTCGGCAAAAACTTATTTAGTATTTTTCACCTTTTTAAGATCAAAAAACAGATCAGATAAAAGAGTAAAACTTAGTAAAAGGATCATGAAATCTTCAAAATCTATCTTGGTATCTTTGTCTTCTTTGAGGTTTGCCATTAACTCCTTGTATTTGGGTTTTGCGTCTTGCCCCTGTAAAAAGAGGAATGTTATTACATTTCTTGTCATGTATTCATTTTCTGTTTCGTTCAATGCTCACATTTTCAACCTATTTCTGTTAGACTAAGTATTAAATATAAACTGAAAGTGAAATTTGACCTTCCAAGTTACAACAGATCACGTGACAGAATAAACATTCTTCTAAAATGATGTCTTTGCTATCACCAATGACAATTTCCCAAGTAAACATGACAAACAAGTGTTTGAAATCGGCTCTAATAGACAAAGTAAAATAATGGTTGGGTTCAGAGTTCAGTCCTTTACTCGAAGTTCACTTTAAAGAAACATAATATTTGATTATGGAAGTAAAACACTTGAATAGTACATTTTAAAAAGACACAGAATGTGGTCTGCAATCAAGTAATCAATGACATCCAACCCTGGCATAAATCACCTTCTTTATCATCATACTCCAGTTCAATATCTGTACACCAGGGCCTGTATTATACAATGGGCGCACTGCCACTGTATGCACAATGGTACACCTTTCCGTACCCCCATGCATGTAGGGGCACACCCTCTCATGATAGCGCTAGTACTGCATGAGCAGCAGTGCTATGTACTGTCAGCATTACAGAAGGGGCCTCATAACCATTTGCAGCCCTTGTGTAATACCACAGTGCCCCGGAGGCACATAAATTGGAGGAACAGGGCATTGGACCCCAGGGCACTATGTCCCAGGTATCTATTTTAGGGGACACATGACTACCCCACAATTGTGTGATGTTTTGTTGCTAAAACCAGATCGGATAACCAGAATCCTATGGTCAAATTTCCCTTAATCACATTTTACGTTGCCCATTTGGCTTCATCAGCCTATCCGTTATCTCTTAGCATAACTAGTGTACAAGGTGCATCATCAACCAATGTTTCACATATAGCAGACATTTCATTTTTACAAGTGGTATTGGTAATAGCTAATGCTCCAATGGGGAGGAATATTTTTTATTATGAAGCTAGTCAGCATACTTGTGTAAGGAATGTTTCAGTTACCTATATCTAAGCTGTTGCAAGTTATCTAGGGAGAACTTCTCATGAAGGATTGTGAAAGATGTCATGCCATTCCTACCCAGTACATCTTCCACCATTGAGATATCAATATGATCTTGCCTACACAATCTATACGAAATCCATTGATAATTTCGCATTACAGAGGTCTACAATAGAATCTCTAGGATAATCACCCCTTTTACATCCAACTGCTACTATGGCATTCCTATCATACTATCACATGCAGTAAGCTGAGCTGGCACTCTCTCCCCATAAAAAACTCTGGGATATCCTCTCTTCCCCATGTCTGGTCTGTCAGTAGCCAAAGACAGCTCCAGCTGCAATGAAAATGCTAAGTCATTCAGGGCTAGGTGGTGTGATGCCCATTGATACTTCCTTATGCCTGGAAGAACACTGCCCTCATTATACACTACACTGCATATGGCCACCAACGATATCCTTGAAGTGCACACATCTTGTAACAGGGTAGAAAGCACTGCCTCTAGTTTAACAAGTCAACTGCCAATGAAAAGTGAGTATTTTGTAGGATATGTATAAACTTAATTAGGGTAATGCTTGTATCTAGTGTTGTTCTAAACAGCTGAAAGATAAAATACATCCTTCTTAAAACTGGCAAGCTCAGGCACCAAATTCCTTTCTATAAGAAAGAAGAGGCTCAGGCATTGGGGGTCCTCACTAACAGCACAGATGGACACCTCACAGCAACTGAAGGACACCACGCTAAAGGACGAGCACAGACTCCAATTACGCTTAAAGGTAGAATAGCAGCTCCAAATTCCTCAAAATGTCTCTCTACAAAACTGTTTGAATCAGCCTTGTACAGACGAATCTCATCAACCAATAGAGATACACAGCCTGATCTCAATCCCCTAATCTGAGCATCCCATGTAACTCAGCAGGTCAGTGTCTACAGTATCAAGGCACAGAGTGGGGGTACAAAGGATAACCTTGGCTTTTCCCATTTTTTAAATTATGTGCTGGGGACAACACCACAGCATAGCAAGCCCATTGCAAACCAGTTTTCTTGAGAACTAAGAGCATACATGGCCATTTAATGGCGTCAAAAGAAAGAGTCCCTGCTGATTCCTCAAGCCTGCAAATGTCTTCTAAATACCAGTGTACATGACATAAATAAGCCTTGTATATCTCTGAAGCATAAAAGAGAATTGATCAAGATGGACAACAGAATCTATGGCCTTGTAAAGACAGTTTACCAGAATGTTGGTCAGGAGTTTCATCTTATTTTAAGCAGAGATATAGATGTTTATGAGCTACAGTAAACCAATGGTTTCCTGGTCTTGTGTATTACCACTATGTTGGCCTTCAAATTGCATCTGGTAAGTAACTTTACTGTCTTGGAAGCCGTCCTCCTATACAACTTGGCCAGGAGGCCACTGAGATCGAGGAGAATCCCCCATAAAGTTGCACAATCACTATGAGAAATTCATCTGTTGTGATTGTGATCGCCTCATCCAGCATAGGACACACTGACTGGTGGACTTGACACAAAACCCAGTAATGCTTCACTGTATAGTAAGCCTCAATCTATACAGATATCAGTAACATGAGGCAAATTGATTTGAAACTGCTACGTAATCCTTAGTTCCAGAAACGTTCTGTAACACCTGTACCAAAAAGAGACCCTCTTACTTTCGGATAAGCCAGTTTGCCACTTATATGGCCAATCTCACAGATGTCTCACTAATATGTCAAATAGCATGCCTTGACAGCACCATATGCCATTACTCTATACTCTTCCCTTATAACCACAAAACTATGCTGAAACGTAGAATAGGGGAGTCTAAAAATCATCTCTCTAACTTAATGGTCACCTCCTTCAATTTGCCAACCTTCTGAATAACAATTATCCTCTTTACCAATATCTTAGAGATAGTTTGACCCTGAAGCAAAGCCTTATAAGACACCAAATTGTAGTGTCTAGAATAAGTGACCCCAGATTATTCTTAAAAAGAATATTAGTCGGGTCAACCAAGAAAGACATAGAACCTTATTTCAAGTTTGACAGACAGGATACTCTGGTAACCCATCTGGCCTATTAGTGTACTTGTAGTATGATGGAAGGGATATCTGCCACATTTGTGACACAGTATTCTGTCTGATAAACTCCAAATCAAGCATATAGTCACTTCATATCTGATTTTCCACACCTTCTACTTTGAGAGAGTGTAGCTGTACTTTTCTAATTTTCCTTAGAGAGAGGCCCTTGCCCCTATTGACCTGGAAGGGGCACTTCCAGCCTTTTGAAGCTAAGTACTGGCTCAGGTTTGCTGCATCTTGCTTCACCAAGAGAGGTGGGCCCCTGATACTCTTCCCCTCACACATTCTGATTGCTTTGACTTGAATCCCCATTTCTTTTGCTATCGCTTGTAAACAAATCCTACTTTGGGTTGACCTTAATGATACTCACTAATTGAACATGTGTGGATCTTGTAGTATAATAGTAGTCTTCCCCTCATTAGTATGAGTACCGTTGTGGGGTCGGGCCCCAAATGTACAAAGGAACATATGATTAGGGAGTAGACGAGATGGTGGGGTGAGTGGGGGAGCTCTAGGGTGCACATGCTGCACCAGCTTTTAGGTCGTTTGTCTCCGCCCACCACCATGCTCAATGCTACGCCACTGATTCAAATGTGACCTGACTCACCTCCTTCTTACCACCTGCTCACCTTTAGTTCCTCCATGTGACTTAGTAAATGGCCAATGGGGATGGAAGTAATATGTATGTTAATCTGTCTTTCCTGATTATCTATGTGGTATTATCTATCTGGTTACCCATTGCTGAGTAAGTGAAGTGTAATTGGGATGAGCCTCAGATATTAACAAAATGTGGGACTGATCTTAATCAGGTATGTTCGACAAAATGACTGATGACTGCCCAATGTGTTAAAAATAGATTAATTTAATAGGAAACAGTTTCTTGTTACACATATTGAGTATACTGTTTGCGGTTATGAGTGATTAAGGCAATGGAAACATGTTTTCATAGTTGTATGATTACTATTCACGATTCTGGAATAGCTTGTCTTTAACTGCTTTAGTAAGTGGCTATTCCTCCATTCGTAGAAGGGGAATGTTTATTTGGGAAACTGTATCTGAATTACCTGTCAATGAATGTGCATCTGTCTGGATCTCTCCTTCGGGTATTGGGGAGTGATTTATACTAAAGGACAGGGGTTGCCAGACTGTGAGTTGGTCTTATTTGGGGCCATGGTATAGCTTAGTACAATACAAAAGAGAACTTCTCTGATAGGGTATGTGAAGCAGAGGCAAAGCATGAGCAGGCTTAAAGTGATGTTAACTATGGGCATTGATAATTGACGCTTATGTTGTACCAGGAATCAGATATCTGAAAATGCTGTTCTGAGACATGTGGTCCTATGTGATTTCTCCATGGGAGAATATGTTGAAAGACTCAACTTTATATGGTTTAAATAGGTTGGTGGGAATCCAGTCTCCCAAGTGGCTAAATCAATAGGGTTAGAAAGATGTGTCTGCCAACACTCTCTCCTGTTGTATTTGGTCTGCCAGGTAGGGAAATCTCCTCTTTAGTCTTCTAGGGTTCTTTAGATAGAAAGTACTGTCGCCAAGAAACCCTTCTGAGTATAATAAGTTATGATGGTTTATCAAATTGTAGTCTTACTCTCTGTTGGAAAATGGCCCTCTCTGAAAGGTCACCCCAAACATTTTTCATTTCTCCTCTTTATCGGACGTATGAGCACTTTACCAGTGCTAAAGTGCATGTGCTCTCTCCTCTAAACATGGTAACATTGGCCTAATTGGCATATTTAATTTACTTATAAGTCTTTAGAAAAGTGCCCTACATGTGCCAGGGCCTATAAATAAAATGTTACTAGTGGGCCTGGAGCACTGAGTAAACCCCCCACTTAAGTAGCCCCTTACCCATGTCTCAGGCCTACCACTGCAGAGCCTACATGTTCAGTTTACATTGCCATGTTGACTTGGCATGTAAAACCCCTTGCCAAGCCTTACACTCCTATTTCTTACATATAAGTCACCCCTAAGGTAGGCCCTAGGTAGCCCAAGGGCAGGGTGCTGTGTAAGCAGAAGGTAGGACAGGTACTTCTAAGCTTTGCATGCACTAGTAGTGAAAAAGACCCTATGGGAGGTCATGCCTCCCCCTCAAATAGGTTAACATTGGGGATTCTTTGTTAGATCTAACATGTGTAATTCCCAATTGAAAGGAGGTGGGCTGTCCTGTTTAATACCTATGGAATTGTAATGATAAATCCCCTTTAATGGTAAAGTCAAATTTATCATTGCAATTTTAAAAATGCTAATTTTAGAAAGATGGCATTTTTCTGTTCTTAGCCCTGTGTGCCTGCGGCCTGTCTCCAATACATGTCTGGAGTGGGTTACAGTTGGACTTTGTGTATTCTCCCTAGACAGGAATACACAAAGGGAGTTTAGGTGTGACTGTGTGGCCATCCAAATGCTGATGGGCCATCTTGGGCAAGATGGGAGGGAGGAGATGACACTTACACTTAAATAGTCGATGCTCTGTCCACACACAAAGGGCTGCATACACCCCGGTAGTGAGTCTGGAGCCAAAGCAGAAAGAAAGGACCTGTGTGCACCTCAAAGCCCCTTCATTGAAGTTCCCCCCAAGTAAAGGCACAACTGGGTATACGTACTGGACCTCTGACCCTACCAACTCAGTACACTTCTGGATCCGAACACAACTTGCCAAATGCAGAACTGTTGTGCTAAGGATTGCCACTCTGCTGGGCTGCTGCTCTGGAACACTGCTGCCTTGCTGTGTTGCCCTGCTGCTCTGTCTGACTGGCCCTTCATCACTTGACCCAGAGTGACTCCAAACGTTAGCCGACTAGCCTCCTTTTCTTTAAATACTCAGGGACATCAAAGTATTTAACCCTGTTCCTGTGCCTAGTCCATTGGAATTGGATCCAGGTGCTTGCTCCAGTGGAACTGAAGCATCTTCTGCTGCATGAGGCAGAATCACCGCATCATCGGTGTAGTGAGAACAGAACCGCTGCATCGCACTTGGAACCAGTGCATCACCATGGGAACTGACACATTGAAACCGCCGCTTTGCCACCACTGCAGGAGAGACGATCAACACATTCCCTCGAAGAGAAACCAGATGTATATTACTCAGAATGAGTGCATATCGGAACCAGCGCTTCGTCTTCGGGACCAGTGCATTGCCATTGTTGCATGGCGAAAATCAATGCATCTCCTCGGTTGCCAGATCGATACCGATGCATCGGTTGGCTGCACCCCGCATTTCATGTTTGCGACCAGGTTTAAGGATTTGCTCCTCAGCAGGCCATGCATGGGTGCTGTATCCAGCCCATGCTTCATTGCAGTCAGCCTGAACTCTTGACTTTGTCCCAGTCCAGCATTAACAAATAACCCTCTTAGGCACTTATTGCTTCTAAGCGCAAGTTTCACTTTTATTCTTTGCAAATTCATATCTTGACTTCTACTTGCTGGATTCTTGTCGTTTTGGTCTTGTTTTATTAAAAAAAATCTTAATCTATTGTTCTAAACTGGTGTGGAGACTTTTTGTGGTGTTTTTACTGTGTTACTGTTTGAAGTGATGCACAAATACTTTAAACATTTTCTCTTAAGTTAAGCCGGCCTGGTCTGTGCCAAGCTACCAGAGGGTGAGCACAGGTTATTTTATGGTGCGCATTTGACTTACCCGGACTAGGATTGTGGTTCCTGCTTGGCCTGGGTGCATACCTTTGCCAATCAGAAATACAATTTCTAACACTCTCCATATGTCCATCTGCAAAATATAAATCTTTAGGTTATCAATGATGATAGGTCAGCCATTGACGTGACCACTAGTGCTAGTTACATTTTGGATGGTACAGCAAACATGAGTCTATTTTCGTGAGCCCCATTATCCAGAAGAGTAAGCTTCAGGATATGCCACACACTTCTCATGGATCACTAGGAAAGAGTGTCAAGGTCTTCAACCTGTAAAATGATCAATTACTGTACTGCAGAGGTTCCAGGCGGTAGGTGAGCAGTTGTTGGCCATACTTCTCTTGGCATGGAGGGTGGATGGATGCATACTTTTTGTTGGTCTCTCAGAGAACCAGATGCATTGTCAGTTAGCTGCTTCATTTAATATATGGAAAAGGGATTGTTAACATGACATTGAAGAAAACTCGTTTGCATGATCCATTGTGACATCACAGTGCTAATACCACTGATCTTTGATGAATGGAGTTCTGCAATGTTGTGCAGAATCTGATGCATGCTGGCAATCATTTTATTGATTACCTGTCTAAGATCCTTTTGGAAAGTAAAAAAAAACTTAAGATGACAGGCATGCTTCAAATAAACCAATGAGAATGGATACACCTCTGCTCACAATAATTAGAAGGTCCATGGAGATGAAATGATATGTGCGAGCTACATCCTGTGGTCTGCAATCGGGGCTGAAAGGGGGAAACACTTGTGCTGTGGGACTCAGTCCTTCTCCTTTGTCACCTAGGGAAAGCTCTCTGCATATCGTAGGCACCTCTATCAGGGTTGAGAAGAAACAAGAAACACTTTTTGGTGTACTGCAAATGTCTCAACAGGTTGGTCAAAATGTTCAATGGATTGGCCATGTCGGCTATGTTTTTCCATTAGGGTCACCAACCAAGAGGGTAAAGACAATCTCAATGTTGAATCTCTTACTGGTCAGAGGGCAAAGTGGAGTGGAAAGGCAGTTGCCTGCCCTAAACTAGTTCTTTGTTTCACTATATATTTGAACATGCATATGCATCTAATCATAAATGAGGGCTATGATGTGCACTGGGAAAATGTTTAAGCTCATATGTCCAAGGTGAATAGATTAATTTTGCGTAAGTTCATAGAAGTAAAGCTGATAGAAAACAATCCGAGTTTGCTAGTTTTATATTTTTTGCTGCTATCCCTAACTTAGGGCAAACCAGTACTTGGTGAAGTGCCACCTTTAGCAAAAGCTCATCAGCGAAGGACGAACATTGTGAGGTTTATGGCCTCAGGCACCAGTGTTAATTCAAAAAAATATGCGTGTTTCCCCTGTGAAAGCACGCCAATTGGTTACCATTAGACCGAAATAGAACTTGACTTTACTGAGAAAGGATAGGAAAAAATATTACCCCAGTTTCCCTAATTTATCAAACAAAACCTATTGCTTAACTGTAATTTGAACTATGTATCTTTTTCCAAACTTCCTTTCAACAGTGAATTAGAAAGTCAAGTCTGTAATAAACACAGGTGTAAATTATTCAGTGGAGGTGCAAAGAGTAACACGCCTGCCTTCTGTTCTTTACATGTTGTGTCTGAAATGTTCAGTGTCGTCCAATGGATCTATCATTTAAATTAATTTAATGTACTGCTTACTCATTTCCTTGGCCCGCAAGTTCCTAGAAGATGCTGCTAACAAAATGTGAAATGCTACCAGTAAACAAAGCGAATCAATTATATATATCTTCGACAAATGTTAACGTGTAACCTTTAATCTAAATTTTTGTATTTTAGTATTATAGTAGAGACACACAAAACAGAAAATTGTTATATAAACGTTGGTGGCTTTTTCTAGAAAAATTGCAGATTTAAACGCCGTCTTTATTTAGCAAAAACAAACACATATATATATATTATCTACTGGCGGTCGCCAGTAGATAGTTATAGTTAGGACCGAGTTTCCATAGGAAATCTCAAAATTCTATTTTGAATAACTTTGGCGCTGGTTGATGAATCCTCGCGCAATTTTCAAAACTAATGGGGCGCTCCGTTCAGCTCCTACCCTGAAAGTCTCGGGGTGATTCGTCAAGCAGGGGCTGAGAAAAAAGGGGGGTCCCAAAACGCGTTTTCCCCATGCATTTTTCCATAGGACCTTTAGACACAGCTACAGCCTGAACGGCTGAACAGAATTACTTGAAATTTGGCAGAGAGGTAGCCATAAGGTCAAGGAAGTGCCTTTTGCAGGTCTGGTGTAAATCTGTTCAGTATTTCCTGAGAAAATAGCATTTGAAAGCATATTAATATCTATACGCGCGCAGCGTGCGCGCACTGAGCAAGCCCTGTGCGTGCACCCTGCCGTGCGCGAGCGTAATTGTGATTGGTTGTTACATGTCAGTAAACATTCGAATCGGTCGAAATCAGGAAGTGTCGGCCGCCATTTTGTCTGTCGCACTAAAAAGGAAAGGTGGAGACCGTGAACAGGGGGCAGGGTAGGGAGTTCTAGACCCCCTAGCCATTGTCAGGGGGGCACAGTAGGACCACGAAGGGCAAAAAAGAAAGATTTTAATTTTTTTAAAAACATCGCGAGGTGCGCGCACTCTACGCGTACCCGAAAAAACCTTAAAAACATCACGAGGTGCGCGCACTCAGCGCGCACCCAAAAAAAAGGCTTAAAAAAAAATAGAAATAAAAATCACTTTTAAGTGTTTAGATATTAGGTGGCTCTAAAAAGAGCCCTTGTGTTCATTGAGTGTTTTTTGGTACCTACAAGTAAGTACCGATGCAGAGTCTAAAGTTCAAGAGGAAGACTCTGTTCCCTTCATCATTGAAATGTACACCGTCTCCTCTATAAATGTCTTGCATGTCATGTTGTAACGCAAGTTGTTGTGGTATATAGAACCCATACCATAGTCTCTGAGGAAAGCAGAAACAGACTTATTGACGTGCTTTCTTGCTTTGTCAATCTGCGGACAAAATTGGTTGGACCAGTTCCACTTTTGCCTTTGGCATATATTAGAATATACAAAGGCAGATTGAGGAAAAAGCGACATCAATTGCACAAAGGTGTCCTTAATAAGCATTTCCAGACCTACCCCAGTTAAAGTGCCTAGGTCATTTCCACCACAGTGCACAATAATAAGGTTAGGCTGTGGGAGATGTAGAAAGGTTTTCACCAAAGGCATTAATTGGTGCCACTTTAACCCTCTCTGACCAATCCATTTAATGTCTACATTTGGCAAAGCAAGGTCTCTCACCATACCTCTTTTTTCTGCAAATTTTTCACTCCAGAAGACATAGCTATGACCTACAATCCACACTGTGAACATCTTTCAAGGAGAACAGGATGCACTCAGGAGGTGTCTTTCAGTAGAATGGCAATATGAAAAGAAAGACAGTTGAAAAATGGAGGCATACATACTTTTTTTAATAAAAAGAACTCATTGGCTGTTTCAAACCATTCTACACTAAAAACTAGGCTGTATGTTTACATTTTTAAAAGCATGTTTTGGATTGGTTCAGAAAAATGTGTTCCCACTGAACATTACTTTGGATTTGCTGTTAGGTTTGAAAAGTCAAGCACTCTTGCTCTTTGGATTTGAAACATTGTCTTCTGAACTTCTGACCTCTCTGCTCACACCTGTGTTCCATGAGCTGTTGCTATGGTAGCAGGCAGAAGTCATGTTGGGGGAAGGGATGATTTGCAAAGGGGTTGAAAGTAGCAACCAATAGAAATGTGTGATTCCATTTGAAAAAATGTGGGAAGGACTGTGATTTTACATTAACATGTATATGTGGGAAAAAAGACAGGGAAAAATTGCCATTTATTGGTTGTGGAGAGAGGAGAGAGGTGTACAGCTCTGAGATTCTGGCTCTGATAATCTGCTGTTTGAGTGCCACATTTCTTTCTCAACTAATTAATTTTAAAGGTGAGTTATGAGTTTGAGAGGGGAAGTATGTGGTGTATTTTGATAAAAATATTAGAATTGTCATTCTTGTTTTAAAGTTGTGTTTTACATTTTGTGGTTTAGAAGATATTTAACTATCTTGAACTTGTAAGATATTATGGAGTATGTCTTCACTGTAAGTTAAGGTGTAGTGGTATCAGTGAGGAATATTGTTTTGTGCCTAGAATCACATCATGAGTCTGTCTGCACACAGGATTTGTTGACAGAGATTTAATTTGTGTTGCTTTTGTTCTGTTAGCCTTGCACTCGCAGAAAAGGGGTAGTTTGTTATCTTAAAGTGTGATGGTTAGCATTCAGCAGAAATCATTTACTGACCAATGAGATTCAAATGCAAACACATTTGAAAATAGTATGGTACATTTTCCTACCACTTTAAAAGTTGTGTTTTACATTTTATGTTAAGGAAGATATTTAAGTGGCTTGAACATGTTATATATTATGGAGTATGTCTTCATTATAAGTTAATGTGTACTGGTATCACCCAGGAATACTGTTTTCTACCTAGAATCATACCATGAGACAGTGAGCACACAGGAAATGTAAACAGAGATTTGATTCGGGTTGGTCTTGCTCTATTACTCTTGCACTCGCAGGAAAGGGGCAGCTTGTTTTTTGTAATGCATGGTGATGGCCTCAAGGAGCTGTTAGGACATGTGCTCCTTTCTGCCTGTCTAAAGTAGAAGGAACATGTGTCAGGCTGTTACAGTAATTATCACTTGCTCTACCGCAGTAGTAAATGTGCTTTGAAATTGCCAAAGGAAATATCGCTTTCTGCCTAGAATCAGACCATGAGTCTCTGTGCACACAGGAATTGTTGTCAGCGTTTTAATTTGTGTTGCTGTTGTTCTGTAAAACCTGCACATCCAGGAAAGGCCCAGCTTGTTTTCTTCCAATGTGTTGGTTAGCACTCAGCAGAAATCAGTATCTCAAAAATGTGAGGCAAATGCAAACACATTTGAAAATAGCATGATAGATTTTTCATCAATTCTTGCAATGGCTGAGGTGGTTTCTACATGTTGAAAACTACAATTACCCTTACCACACATGTACTCTTACACACATGTCTGTACTCTTCATGCAGTTGTGGGAGTCTCCATGCAGATCTCTCTTGCAGCTGACAATACACAGTCTCCAGAAACAAACTCTTTGCACACACGCAGCAGCTTCTGCTACACTCCCATGCGTAATAGTCAGCTCAGTGTGGTGTTTCAGATAGCAGTGTGTAAAGCAAACAGATTCAACGTCACCACGGCTCATTTCCTTTGCTCTAGTTTAATCACTCACCCTCTAACACATGGTTATGGTCTCAAGGAGCTGTTAGGACATGTGCTCCTTTCTGCCTGTCTAAACTAGAAGGAACATGTGTCAGGCTGTTACAGTAATTATCACTTGCTCTACCCCAGTAGTAAATGTGCTTTCAAATTGCCAAAGGAAATATCGCTTTCTGCCTAGAATCAGACCATGAGTCTGTGTGCACACAGGAATTGTTGTCAGCGTTTTAATTTGTGTTGCTGTTGTTCTGTAAAACTTGCACATTCAGGAAAGGCCCAGCAAATTTTCTAAAAATGTGTTGGTTAGCAAGAAATCAGTATCAGAAAAATGTGAGGCAAATGCAAACACATTTGAAAATAGCATGGTAGATTTTTCATCAATTCTTGCAATGGCTGAGGTGGTTTCTACATGTTGAAAACTCCAATTAACACTTACCACACATGTACTCTTACACACATGTCTGTACTCTTCATGCAGTTGTGGGAGTGTCTATGCAGATCTCTCTTGTAGCTGACAATACACAGTCTCCAGAAACACACTCTTTGCACACATGCAGCAGCTTCTGCTACACTCCCATGCGTAATAGTCAGCTCTGTGTGGTGTTTCAGATAGCAGTGTGTAACGCAAACAGATTCAACGTCACCAAGGCTCATTTCCTTTGCTGTAGTCTAATCACTCACCCTGTAACACATGGTCATGGTGTCAAATAGCTGTAAGGACATGTGCTCTTTTCTACTTCTTTAAAATATAACAAAAATGTGTCAGGCTGTCACAGTAATTATCATTTGCTCCTCAACAGAAGTAAATGTGCATTCAAATTGCCAACCAAATATCTTTTTCTGCCTAGAATCACACCATGAGTCTGTGTGCACACAGGAATTGTTGTCAGAGATTTAATTCATGTTTCTTCTATTTTGTAAGAGTTTGACTCGTAGGAAAGGATCAGCTCATGTGATAGGATTTGAAAAGTTTAAAAAAAAAATTGTAATGAATTTAAATTACATAAAGGTATTTTCTTTTAGTTTTTTGCAGGTATTGCTGAGCAACAGTGAAAAAATATAAAGATGCCTATAAAGTCAAGAAAAAGAAAAGAAAAGAAACAACAACTATATTTGAATACGACTGATAAAAAAAAAACTAGGAGGCGAAGCATGTGTTGGAAAACAGAAAAAGTCTTCTGGTAAGCAAACTAAAGAATTTTTAAAAAATATCTTCCAAAACAAAAAAAATGATCGAAAGGTACATTCAAACAGTGTTTCAAGTACAAAACAACAACAGAGTCGACAACAAAAACAAAATGCTAATATAGACTCAGAAGTTAGGAAGAGTGACTTAACACGGAAAATAGATTTTAAAAACATTGGTCGAAAAATGTTTCAGAGAAGAGTGATGTTAAATTTGCTGAAGGATGTGAAAAAATATAAGAAAAAAAGCAAATTTTATAAGAAAAATAAATTAATTGAAAGTATTGCTACCAAGGCATTAGAAATAAAAAAAAAACTATTCATTTTAATTTTGAACAGGATGCGTAGATTAGATAAATTAGTGAATGCAATGAAGTCACAAAGCAAAAGGAAAAGAGAAGTAAAAAAAAAAACTTTTGTAAAGTGTTCTTAGGAGAATGGAAGCATAGTTCAAGTACTGAACCATTTTTTAATGAAGAGAGTTATCTTCAAAGTAATAGTTTGTTGCATGCAGTTGACACCAATGGTAGAGCTTATGAAGTTAAGGATGGTTGTGTAATGGAAAAGGAGAAAATGGTTCCAAGAAATGAGGAACAAGTGATGGCTGATGAGGTTATGGGAAGACGTCCTAAAGCCCCAGTGTACACTTGGAATTGTAGTAGTATTTGTACTGTGCGTCAGGAATCTATTGATAAATTACTTGACTTTCTAAGAGAATATAGTAAAAAGAGTGTTAAACAGAAGATTAAGGTGCTTCAAAGACTAGATCCATGCAGAGTGAGAGAGAATACTGGTTTGCAAGGACATTCTCTGGCTTGTCTATCTAGGAAAGTGTGTCAAAGTGTTTTTCACCATTTTAGGATGCTGGCTGTTCATCATACTGAAATGAGAAAGTTTGTGAGAACATTGTATTTTGCTAAAAGTCCAGCACTAAAGTTAAATGAGTTGAATAATGCTCTGTTCCGTGGATCTGTATCAGATGTAGTGAAGGTTACTGATGAGATTCAGTTTTGTTACTTTGGTCCAGAGCAAGAAAATGTAGAAAATGACACAGTGATTGATGAAAATGTGGAAGAGAATGTAGAACTCACTGTTAGTAAAAATTTTGAGGATGAAATGACAAAATTTACTATCATCTCTAATGAAAGACCAAATATTACTTGTATTTGTTGCCGGAGAAGCCATTACAAAATTCAAACAAGGAATGTTGATCTGTATAAAAAAAGTGAAAATGAAGATAATTATAAGTGGAAAGATTTTGCAACATATATATTTCTGGAAAATTGTTTTGATTTGGGTGAAGATCAGCGTATTTGTAAATACTGTTATAACAAGTTAGAAGAAAATAGAATGCCAGCTAGAGCTGTACATAATAATTTAGAATTGGTTGATATTCCTCCAGAACTTTCTGATTTAAATACGTATGAGTCTATACTCATTCAATGTTTCCATCCGTTTCAGACCATAGTGCGTATGGAGCCAAAAACTGGTAAATTACCTCCTTCGGATTTACAAAGAGGTTTAAAAGGAAGAGTTGTCTATTTGCCATTGGATGTGAAAACAAATATGGAAACAATTGATGCAGATACTTTGGAAACTGAACCATTAGTTATTCTGGTTAATTGTGTACCTACGAAGAATAAGAAAATTTGGCAGGAGCTGGTGAATGTACGAAAAGTACAAAGAGCAAATTTGTATGTGAAAAAAAATAATAAATGGTATGAAGCCATTTATATGGATGAAGATGAAGAAGAAATACTAGAAGACACAGGAATACCAACTGGGCAACTTGAACAAGTGGATAAGTCAAAAGAAGATGAAATTTATGAACATTTCAGCATACATCCTCTACATTCTAAAGAAGTTATGGGAAATGCTATTGATCTGTTTCAGATGAAGAAAGCACAAGGAACTCCCGTGAGTGTATGGGAGGAGAGCTTGAAAGCTCGTTGTTTTCCCCAGCTGTTTCCTACAGGAGAAGGAGGACGATATGATGAACGTCCAGTACAGATTCCTGCTTCTGAGTATCGGACTACAAGACTATATGCAGAAGATCCGAGATTTCGTCAAAGTATTCCTTATTTGTTCCATCTTTCATTTGAAAGTGACTTGTCAGCACTATCTTATGCAGTAAATCATATTTTGAAAACTGGAGTACATCTACGTAATGTGACTGCAAAGGATTTTATGAACAAAGTGCAACAGCGAGATGATCATTTGGAATCTCAATTGATCAATTTGATGGCTTGTCAGCGTGGGACGAATGAATATTGGTACCAACGCCATGGAGAATTGAAATGTATGTTACGGAATTTAGGAACTCCTACATGGTTCCTTACCCTAAGCTGTGCTGAGTACGCTTGGGATGATCTTCTGGATTTTCTTTGAGAGGCAAATTCAAATATTGAAAACATCCAATACAAGACAGCAGGAGAATTGTGCTCATTGGATCCGGTTAATGTTTGCAGATATTTCAATCATAGATTTGAGGCTATGATGTCCTTCATCTGCAATAAAAAAAATCCACCTCTTGGAGAAGTTGTGGATTTCTTTTGGAGAAAAGAGTACCAAGCCAGAGGTGCTCCTCATATTCATATGCTGTTGTGGATCAAGGATGCTCCAAAATTTGGAACAGATTCTGATGATGCAGTTTTAAGTTTCATCGAAGGATATGCAACATGTGCTATACCTAAAAGTACAGAAGAGAAAAATTTAAAAGAGCAAGTTTTACGTTTCCAAAGTCATCGGTGTGGAAAATACTGTCGACGAAAGTACAAGAGTAAAGCTAAATTCTACACAAAATGTCGATTTGGATTTCCACGACCTGTTCTTTCAAAAGGAAGAGTAAACAGTTTTATGTCAGCTGTGCGACATACTATTACAAGAAAATCGCCTAAAAATACCTACAATCTAAGAAGAAAAGAAGAGTCAAAATATATAAATGACTACAACCCAGTCATTTTTATCCATGTGGAATGCTAACATGGATATACAGTATGTGGCTGACAATTCTATTGCTGTTGCTCGCTATGTCACATCTTACATCACTAAATCTGAGAAAACGGAATTGAAAGAAATGTGGGAAGAGATTTCTCACGAGAAGACTGTCAGTAAGAAGCTATACAGTTTCAGTTTAAAGATGTTATCGCATCGAGAAATTGGATCCTACGAATGCTCAGATAGGTTATCATCTGCAAGTCTGTACTCAAAATCCAGAAGAATAATTTGGGCAAGTTTAGGTCTTGCAGGAATGCGAAATCGGGTACTGAAATCTATTCGAGAAATTGAATATTTAGCAGAGTACGAACCAGAAAGTACAGACATTTTAAGAACAAACATGTTGGACACATATTATCCACAAAGAAGTCATCACCTTGAGAACATGTGTCTCTATGAAGTGCTGCAGAACTTTATTTTTAAACGGAATGTCACAGAAGATATCAACAATGGAAAATATAAAGTCATTGGTGAGGAAGGATGTTTGGTGAAGCAAACAAAAGGAAGTTTGATAAATCACCGGAAGCTGAGTTGCGACAGTCCTGATAAAAAGGAATTTTACTACTTGGCACTTTTGCAGCTGTTTAAACCATGGCGTTCAGAGGACGAACTACTTGGAGAATTTCAGAGCTATGAAGATTCCTTCAATGCTAGCAAAGACAGCGTCGAATGCAGTACTTTCACAACTTATGTTCAAATGTTAAATGAAGAAATTGAACAAGAAGCAACAATTGCAGCTGAAGTAGCTAGAGACAGTTTTCAAGACAGTCAAAGTTCTGGGACATTCAGTCAAGATCCTCTAGGACAACCGATCATCGAAAATGAAGCAGCAATAGCTATGAACGAAGTGGAAACAGCTATGAATCAAGCTCAGGAAGATTTAGTAGACTTAACATATTTGGAGGAGCAACTGAATGAAGAACAAAAACAAATTTATGAAGAAGTCAGACAAAAAATTGATCACGGATTACTACATGAAAATAAAGAGTGCTCATGCACATCTTTTGAACCAATGAGAATGTATGTAAGTGGACAAGCAGGAACTGGAAAAAGTTTCTTAATTAATGTAATTAGAAGCTACCTACAGAAGAAAATGGAATCCATTTTGTCTTGTGTTGTTACTGCTCCAACTGGGTTAGCAGCGTATAACATCAAAGGAGTTACCTTACATCGTTTGCTAATGTTACCAGTAGAGCATGAGAACAAAATACAGTACCACAAACTAGCAGGAGAAGCATGCTTGGAAGTTTCAAGAGTATTGAAGAAAATGAAAGTACTCATTATTGATGAGGTTAGCATGGTATCAAACTTAATGCTTGCCTTTGTGCATTTAAGAATGCAGCAAATTCTGAAGACAGATTTTGACGTCCTATTTGGAGGAAAACACGTCATAGTTTTTGGAGATCTTTTGCAACTTACTCCAGTTAAAGGACAACCGGTATTCCATACACTTACACATGAAGACACAAAAAAGTCATTAGGAAGTATAGCCAATGTAAATATTTGGACCTATTTTGAGTATAAGGAACTCATTACCAATATGAGGCAAGCCAATGATGAGGACTATGCAAGTATTCTGAAAGATATAAGAATTGGACTACTCACAGAACATGGCAGAAAAGCATTACAGAGTCGATTGCTGAGTAATTTGTTTCCAACAGAAGAAATAGTTCCAGAGAAAATATACAAGGAAATTGCAGAAAAAAATACTGTAATCTGCTTAATGCCAACACTACATGAATGCTCTGTATTCAATCAAGAACTTTTGAAATTGGAAAATGAAGACATCATAAAACTGGAAGCTGTGGATAAAATAGAACATGAACGAATAACTGTTATATTGACAGGCAAATTGGGTACTAAATTGGATTCTCTGGAGAAAAACATTTCAAAAACAGCTGGTTTGGAAAAGAATCTTTATGTGTGTATGAACTGTAGAGTAATTTTAAGACGGAATTTGGATGTAGAGAAAGGTTTAGTGAATGGAGCTATGGGAAGAGTTGTGGGTTTTATTAATTACCAGAAAAAAGTTGGAATTGAATGTTTAAAAATAAAATTTGATCAGATACAAGAGGTTAAAGACATTTGTCATTGTTCAGTTCGTTTCTTGCTTGTGAAAGACTTATATGTGCGTAGGAAGCAGTTTCCGTTTTCTCTAGCATATGCTGTAACTATTCACAAATCTCAAGGATTAACTGTTGATAGTGCTTTTGTAAACATTGGATCTACTGTGTTTAAAGAAGGTATGGCATATGTTGCTTTGTCACGTGTGAAAAAATTATCTGGTTTATTCATGATAGACTTTGATGATTCAAAAGGAAGTGCTGATGCAAACTGTGTAAAGGAGTACAATAGATGAAGAAGAAGCTATGCTCCTCATTTAGGTCAGTATCCTGAGTTTGAAAAACGTGTTGTTTGTCGGAAAAGGAGATTTGAGAATATCTGTAATGAGGATGTACAGTAGAGAAAACAAAAAGATAGTGATGTGACTGCAAGCAAAAAGAAAAAGGACAGTGTGGAAGAGGTTGTTGGTTGTCATTTTGAAAATAGCTCTGGTGTTAACTGCTACGCAAATGTAGTGCTGAATGTTGTATTTTATCTTGATTTTTTGCAAGAGCAGATAACACTAAATCATGAAAAAAGATTCTGTTCTTTGCTGAGTCTCCTCTATGAGAAGCTGAGTAATGATAAAACTAAAATAGAAAGTGCTTCTGATGTTAGAAATCTTTTAGATGTATGTTCTGGACGTACACAGTTTACACAAAATGTCCAGCAAGATGCACAGGAATTCTTGATGTATATCCTGATGGTACTGGAAGATGAAGGGGTAGAAGTAGAACATTTATTTGGTGTCTCTTATAAATGGGAACATTGTTGTGATAACTGTATGAACACAAGCAGTAGTAATGTTGATTCTGAAAGGTTCATATATTTACCATTACCAGAGAGTAAAACAGTGACTTTTAGTAAATTAGTTAAAGATGCTAATCACAACATGGAATGTTCTCAATGTAAATCAGACATGTTGTCAACGTTATTTTTAAAGAAATATGAACAGTATGTAATTTTAATGATGCAACGTTGTAGAGCTGATGGTTCAAAATTGGACACTTTAATAAAGAAGTTTACAGGACAACAATTATCAATATCTGGAAAAACTTTTGTTGCAGTTGCAATAATTTTTCATGATGGACCTTCTATAACTTCTGGTCATTACACAGTTTATCTTAAATGTGAAAAAGGATGGACACTGTGTAATGATTCTCAATTGATTTTCAAGCAAAGTTTGCCTTATGATTTACCCAATTGTTACCTAATTTTTTTGAAACCCAAATTTTAACTACTAACATCATCATTGGAAGAAAGCATTATTAAAATTTAAAAGGATTAAAATTGGATATTTCGCTCAAAAGAGATTTTAAACTTACCGTTTGGCCGTAAGGAAAGGTAAAACAAACAATTGTGGACTTCTTTGACAGATATTATTTTGGAAAATGTTCTTTTGTAACAAGGTTTACAGACGTTATTTTTTGGAAATTGTTATTCTTCTTAAAAGGTATTTTTAGCATTTCTATTAAGGTATGTTTTAGTGAGGATACATTTGGGGCTTTTTTAAACAATCTTTCAGATTTGTTTTTTTTTTGCCCGCTGTTAAATGATGAATACAATTGATTTCACTATTTTCAGTGAAAATCAAAACACTCTAAAAACAGCAAAAAAAGGGCAAAAAATTGCTTTGCTAAATATGAAAAAACATGTACTGTTTAATAAAGTGTATTGTTGAATATTAATACTTTTTTCCTTTTTTTCAGAACTAGAAAGAACATTTAGAAGATGTAATTCAGTTATCTTTGCAATTAAATAAAAACATTTAATTCTAAATTATTTATTTTGATGGTCAGGTAAGTTTAACATATCTGTATGTGTCACTGGTTTCGTTTCATGCTTCCTTTTCTTCACCTCTCCTTACTCTACTTTTCTCATTTCTCTTCTCACTCTCTCTTCCTGCTTTACTACTCTTTTGTAACTTCCTCACTCCTTCTATACTACTCCCCTACCTTTACTTCCTCCATCACTAATTTTTTATCCATGTTTCTTTTTCTGTATCCATATGTCTTAGTCTTTTTAACTGCCTTACTCCTTCTCAGTTGTTTGCTCTCTGTGTCTGTATCTGTCACTCTCGGTTTGTCTGTTTTACCCTTAATTTCCTTAACATCTCTGGGGCACATTTACAAGTCACCTGCACCACCACTACGTCAATTTTCAAGATGAACTAGTGGCGCAGGGTACTTTTCCATATTTACAAGGAGAGGATAAGCCTCTTTGTGTGTCTTTTCCTCTCCTTGTAAATACAGGCAATTGAAATGCAGCACTAAAATGAGCTATTATCTTTTTTGGGTACCTATACATAAATAATGATGTAGAGTTTAAAGTTTAATAGGAACACTCTCTTCCCTTCATCTGTGAAATGTACACCATCTCTTTTTAAATTACTTTGCCACTCCCCTCTCTTTGTCAGGGAGTCCCTGAAGGTTTACTAAAGGTGAAAAAAATGATTATTTTTTTTTTTTTTAAAAAACCATTGGGTGCGTGCTGAGTGCGCGCACCCTAAAAAAAAAAAGAGAAATAGATTCTAAAAAACAAGTTTTTGTGTTTTGATTTTAGGTGGCTCTAAAAAGAGCCCTTGAGTTAATGTAGGGACAGAGGAAGAGAAAAACGAAAAAAAAAAATAAGAAAATTATGGCCTTTCGCCAGGATGCTCCTCAAATTTTCTTTGAATGAGATCAATACTGCTCTCACTCAAAGAAATAAGAAGACCACAATCCATGCAGTGTGTACTCATCCTCCCAAAACAAGGACGAATATCCAGAGGTGTGGAAGAAGGTGAAGGCACCACTGCAGAAGAAGTGCTCGCCTGAGCTGCCGAAGATGTGCTCGGCTGAGCTGCTGCAGATGTCGTCGGCTGGGCAGGTGGAGGGTTTGCTCCAGAAGCTCGACGAAAAGTCACTGGATGCATTGCCTCAACGTGCCTCGTCATAGTATGAATACTAAAAGAGTACTTCTTGTTGGCATTCCCACGTGACAAGACGTGCTGACACAGTTTGCAGGTGACCTTTGGTGCATTCACCTTCTTTTGTCCCTCTGGAAAAGTGAAAAACTGCCATATGAAGGAGTCTTTCTGCTTCCTCTGCCTCTGTCTCTCAAGAGTGTCCTGTTCACTCTCAGAAGATGGCTGCTGCTCTGCCATTGTATCTCAACACACAGATTAGCTCCTTCTCCTAGGGAATCAGAACTAACAATGAGGGGGGTGGGTGTGATTTTGGAAGAATCTGGAACTAAAAGTACTTTGAACCAATGAAAAGTGATGTTTCTGGATCACATGACTTGCCATGAGGGGATTGGGTGTGGTGTTGAAACAATCTGAAACTGAAAGTAATGAAAACCAATTAAAAGTGTTGTTTTATTCATCACATACCCCGAGGTGCGCGCACGGTGCAATTACGCATGCGCGAACGCGTACGCGCGCATGCGCATTAGTCTTGTGCGCATACGTAACGCGCATACGCAGCACGCGCGCATGCGCAAACGTCAGCACGTGTACTGTACGCGTATACGCAACTGTACCGCGTGTACAACGTACGTACGCATGCGTACGTACGCATGCGTACTGGGTGTGCTCTACGAGCGCGCACTAAAACGTATGTATGTGTACGTAAATAACGTACGCCGGAATTAAAAAAAAACTTACGCAAACGTACCAGGTGCGCGCTGGGAGCGCGCACCCTAACAATTTATTTAAAAAAAAAAAAAGTGAACATAACTTAATAGAAGATATTAACTATGTTGTTCAACTTTATCCTAATTGAAAGTTAAAAAAAAAATGAGCCACACCAAATTAAAGGATGCAGATAATATATAAATGCATACATAGGGAAATTTTTGAAAAACAAATATATAAAAAATATAATTAAAAAATATAAAAATTAGCATTTAAAAAACCTTTGAAATTCACTGAAAAAACCATAGGTTTCACACACATTATAGTTAGGAATTAGCATTTAAAAAACCTTGCAAATTCACTGAAAAAAACAGAGGTTTCACACACGTTATAGTTAGCTGGACATTTCACTCGTACAAAACCAATGAAATTCCCCCGTTATAGTTAGTTCAGCTAACTATAACTCGCGAGCCCGCAATCCACTGCTAATGACGTCACATATTACATCACTCATGACATGGTCAGTGACATCACTCATGACATCACTGATGACATCTCAAATATAAGCAATATAGCTAAGCAATAAAGGCCTCTAAATAAAGGGTTAGCGATGGCTGAAGTTTAAAATGTTCTAGTAATACAGAACATTTTAAAATGCTGGCCTTCACGAAGGTGAAGTTGCGCAACATAATCTGACATCTCCAAGGTGATGTCTAACCTATACATCCACATCGAATGTGATAACTTCTCCAGATGCTGATCATCTTCTGAAGTTCAGGTTGAATAGTTCCTATGAAGAGCAGGGTTAGTGTTGATCTGCATAAGGCGGGTCTATGTTCAGTGGGTGACAAGTGGTGGGTTGGAGGGCTCTCAGAAGGATTGCAGTGGTTTAAACTATTTGTAAGCATTCCTCCCACTTTGTGTTTTTGAGGTCTGGTAGAAGATCAATCATGTCTAACAATCCCCACTGACTTCTACTCTTGAATCATTATTTATTACCTGTAGAAAGTGTGTGAATTCAGTTTGCAGAAGTTCTTGTGTTTCATCTTTGGTAAGTTTACCATCAGCATCCGCATGGGAATTATAGACCAGGACCGCAGTAGCAAATGCTTTTTCCAGATCTGACCCTTTTCCGAGAGCTACAGAGAGACACAGATTAAAACAGAAAAAACTGAATGTGATTATAAACCCTTGTACCTTTAAATATTAAATAATAATAAACATTAGCATCATAAAGAAAGTGACACTAATTAGGGTCTGCTTAATCTTTGGATGATGCTTATTCTTGAAATCAGTGAAAGAGGTCACCAAGCTAAAAGTATATGTGGGACACATTTAGGGCAGTTCTCCTGGTAACCTAAATATTCTTGCTGTGGGACACATCATTGTGAGTGTGTATATTGTTAAAGCTCTTTTTTCAGGAATAAAGATTTGTTATAAAAAGTTAAAACTTCCCCTAAAAATAAATGGCATCACCATTCACTTCACTAATAACATAATTCATTACATCACTGAAGATTTTCAAGCCACTGCTTCCCAGAAGCAACTGCACTCAACCCTTGGTCGTACCGAACACGTTTCCAGAAAGCTTGCTGACCTCATTTTCAACTTCAGAAATTGCCATAATCAGGCCCTGAACTCAACACCACTGCCCTGTTACTGGGCATGGCGTTTGGGCATGTGTAGTGCGGCCTGAGGTTAATCCCCGCAGTTAGTACATTTAATTTCAACATCTACTGGACGTGGCCATCAAATATGCCCACTGATCTTTGGGTGCATGGCCTCCAAATAAGATCTTTGCACCAAGGGTCCTCTGTCCATTATCTTTGGCTGTACCCAGTGAGCTGTGAATGCATGCAATACAATCCAGCCAATCCTCTTCTCTTCTTCCCCATACATCACTGCAATTTGTTTCTGGGAAGAAAACAATGCTGTCATCCAGGCCCTGCTCTATCTAACCTGGTCCCCGTCATAGGTTTGATAATGTTATCTATGGTGGCATCTGCAGTGCTATATGTGACATTGGTCCTGAGGTCAATAGCTGTGAATTGAGTGTTTATGATTACGTTCTTTTGCTCAACCATAACATTTCATCAACAAAGGTTTTTATAGTGGCACGTTTATGTGTTTTGAAAAAGCATTGTTTTCTCCACTTATCAAAGAATCAAAACATGTTTCCAGTCAATTTAACAACTTGCTACACATAGCTATTGACCTTGTGTTGTGGTATTTGGGTGTACACAACGGGATCTGGGTAGATTTGTGGCCTATGGCCATTTCCAGCTGCCCAGCCCCTTTGCCCAGAGAATCTGTTGCAAATATCCTTCAGCTGTGCACAGCATTCTTTGGGAACAGGGTGTATTGTTAGTCCACACATTCCACCCAGTCTGTCTAGCCCTAGAACTGGAGGTGTTCCAACTTTTAACGTTGCCCAAGATGTTTTGCTACATCATAATTCCATTGGCAAAGGCTGGATATAGTTTTACTTTCAAGAGGCAAAGTTCAGCTTTTTCCAAAGTGGTACATTTCCCTAAAAAGGATAGGCCCCAGGGTGCAGGAAGTCATGGCCTTGTTTTCCCCAATGGCGCCCAGGGCTGCCTTTCGCCCAGAGTGACAGAAAGAAACAGCTGCACCTCGCACAATTCCCCATGAGTTGCCTGAAGAATCAGGACTTTCAATGGCCAGACAATGCTGCCAGGTATCAACGCCAAGGGCCAAAAATGATCTGTGTGTGTGTGTGTTTTTGTGGGAAAGGACTGATATGTATGCATGTCAAAGTCCAGGAAGGGGGGCAGGGTCGCCAAGTATGAATAGGTGTGAATTCAGAACCTCCTTTTTGTGGGGGCAGGATTACCTGGTTCATCAAGATACTGTAGGAAGGGTGGACAGGCACACAAGTCCATGTGGGTGTGGGTAAAGTATATGAAGGCACACCTGCTGTTGGGCTGTGAAATACAATTCAACATTTCCCACAAAACATGCGGTTTCAACGTTTTGCATCACGGACAATGTACGTTCACCTACACGACACATCTGTGCACTGTTATTTCACTGCGTAGTTTACTGTTTTGATTGTTTTTTTAAAGTTCAGGGCACCCACTTGGCAAAGGTCTCTTATCCTGTTTCTAAACATTATTCTACGTTATTTATCACATAGTCGACTAATGTCAATGTCCTAAAGTAGCTTTAAACATCACCGTTCTCACAGTTTATTAGACAACATTATAAATGTTGGACAAATATATGGAAAGTAGCAACTCTTGTCTAAAACCTCATATCACATCTCATAAAAGCCAGCAAGCATTCTTTACTCTGCTATTTATCGGCCACTCTGCAAGATGATCATTTGTCACTGTCAATAGCATAAAAGCGGCACAATTAGGCACCCAGCGGTTGTGATCACGATGATATCCCAACTCGACAGACAACACAATGTCTTATGCTCATTAACTTCCAGGGTGTGTGATTACACGAGAGCAACCTGACTCCTAACATGTCAAAATCCTACTAGGCCTTCTTTGTCAGTCATTTAACTTGTTATCTAGAGACGCAGGGAGCATGGAATAAGAAGCCAGTTCATAACTAATTGAAAAGGATCAGGATGGACGTGTATTGAACTGACAGACTCTTCTCTTCCAAGAATAGGATGGAGAGAGAGGCTTTACAGCAGAAAACTTCACTTTTCTTGTGTATTGAAACATACCTTTTACCGAAGCCAGCTGCTTTGCGATTGGTAAAGTATTGCTAAAATGAAAGAAAATATATGTGCATTGTAATTACTTCTCACATTAGATTATGCAGTTTTTATGCAGGAGCAGAAAAGACGCTCTTTGCGATTACATATCCCCACCAAACATGATGGACTGTAAAAGTTCACTCTCTCTTTGTAAATAAGTATTTCACTTTACGTTTTTTTTTAACAACAACTTTGATTTCAAGATTCTCATCATATTTCTTATGTAAACGTATTACTTTCAGTTCTAGCACTCGGAGAGCAGGTTGGAAGCAAATGTCTCTGTACCTTACAGGTTTCTACATACATGGGGAGGCAGATTGATGGATATACAATGTCCAGACTTTAGTCTCTTTAGTCACTCGATGAATTTACTAGTGCACACAGAGGCCTTCCATTAGAGTCCTCTGGTAACACAATAAATCAAATGCATAGTAACCAGACTACCATATGCACGAAACAAATGTATTAAACTATGGGGGATGAAGACCACAGACTAGAAGTGAGTTGTGACTGAGGTCCCATGGAGGCCAAATAAATACATGCCTACAAGAACCTGGATCTGTGGGAATATTTGACTCATACTTATCACCATCATTCAAGCAACAAGGGTTTCTACGGAGAAAGTGATGTAGTACATGTACTACAAAGCCAAAACAACAATACCCTTAGAAAAAAGAAATTACTAATTCCAAGTAAGATAGATAAAAAGGGAGGCGTTTAATGAGTACGTAGTGCAAAATGTAAAAGCATGTTGGGATCAAGTAGCACAAATATAAACTTCTACATGACCAATAATAGGAAACTGAAAATTAAATATTTGTCTATGACTGTGGCAGACTGGGTTTTAGACAGCCGCCTCTTGATGGGCCACAGCTAGGTAAATATTGTTGGTCTGTCCGTGTCAAAAATGTTACTGTTGTCCTTTGAAACTTCTCTAGATGTTGAACCTCTTCATAGGGACGAGGCTGGAAGCTGTAGCTGAGAAGGGACTTAAGAGATCGGGTAAGTCTGTTGAGCAGTCTTACTATGCCCACAATATACATGACAAATACCTCAGAACAGAAAACACCACTGATACGAGGTTGCATATATTTTTCTGTAGCCTTGGCTTCTTGTCACAGTCTTTCAGAGATGACATTTGTTCTTATTCCAATCTTCTGACTTGTTCTGTAACTTAGTTTTTTTGTAGTTTTCTCTATAACTGTAGCACCACAATATTTTTTCCAGCTATATTTTTGACATAATATTTGTGTCACTCGACATTAATGTTCACACGACTATGTCAGTGACCCCCACCAATAATCAATGAACATCTCCAAGCTAAGCTCCCATCTGCATTAACCTTCGTGTGGCATTTGGCTTTGAGGTCTACGATAGCACTCCCAACTCAACTAGTTGCGGTTTTAATGATACCCAAGAAATACATATTTGGTTATTAGTCAAATTGCCTCTCCTTTATGTTCTATCTCTTATGTCAGCTTCACGACTTTGCACTAAACTGCAATGTATTTGTCCATATATAGCAAACATTTTGGGGCTTATTCTCATTGGTAAATTTGTTTGTACATGTAAGATTACATCAGAATTTAACATATTTTGACACCTACCACACATTAACAAAGGAATTACTGCCAGAAGTAAAACTATTGATGAAGGGATTGAGAGCTTTGTCACAAATGTATAGATTGATGCAGCCTTATGACCCACACAGGAGTGCGAAGTAGATAGTACAAAACATGGTTTGCCTTGGAAGTTTGAAAAGGGCCACATACTCAGACTCAAACTTCTATTGCTCTCCTTTCCGCCCTGAAAAGATTATCAATCACAGATTTGGTGAGGGTGTAAGGGAAAGGTTTTCTCTGCAAGAAACACATTTTCATTTTGGTTGTTTGCAACAGGATTGGCCACATGGCCTGGCCCGAAGACAGGCTCTGTTCCCAACTCATTATGGGTGATCAAATCCCTGCCGCACAAAGCCTTCAGCTATTGCAGCTTTATGGACACAACACTTGGTAGTGGACAGCTTTTCTGTGCACAACCTGATTTATACATATCAGGGGTTGGTCACAGGTCCTGGGGTGCAACTAGGTTCTGTGTTCCACTCAATGGCTGCACACAGTCTCTGGTTGGCTGCTTTTGGGATTAAGCTGTAAACATGATTTTTGAAAGTTTATACATCAAGTATTTGTGGCTAGAGTCAAGATATTATAAATATAATCAAGAAAAGTAGTGTAGAGATTCAATAGGTCGTGGACTCACCCTCCTCTGTAAATCATGAAAAAATAAATGAAGTCCACCCTTCGCAACTGGAATAATATTATCCTTCCTAGATCAGTATTTGAGAGAACCGGTTGGTTTTCCTAAGACTGTACAGAAAAACACACTGTTTTGTTAAAATACCCTCACCCACCAAAAGGTCCCTTTGTGGCATGCTTCATCATCAGGTTCTTCCCGCCCCGCTGCTGGACGGGCGTGCTGCGACCGACGACGACGTGGAAGCACTTATTAGTGAAGTGATGCTAAGTTAGGAAACAACAATGTGGTTTGCCTGCTCAATGTTGCAGATTTTTGTGCATATATATGTTAAAAACATGCATTGATACAATACCCAATAGGTATAGTCATACGAGTTAATTACTAATGTTACCAAACTATAGCCCATGAGCTTATTCACAGGAGGGGAGGAGCGCTTGTAGTCACACAGTTATCAAAGCTGCTCTCTCACCCTAGCAATGTCTCCCCATGGCTCTGATGAACCTTGAGCAAGCTAACCACATTGTTGATTCCTAACATAGAGTTGTACAGGGATCACTTTCTGGGCCCATTTGGTGGGTGAGGGTTATTTTAATAAAACAATGTGTTTTCCTATACAGTCTTAGGAAAACCAACCAGTCCTCTCAAATACTGCTCTAGGAAGGATAGTATTATTCCAGTTACTTCATTTGTTTTTTCTTGAGTTAAGATATACCTGCTTCATGAAAAGTCCAGTTTAGAAAAGTAATTACTTGAGTAGATATACTATATTTACAGAAAGTTAGAAAATATTCTTTTAACCAAATTGATTGGTTCTGATAACAATTGTTTTTTAGTGGTTTTGTGAGTTTTTGTGGATTATTTTTCCTTTTGCTGTTCAATATCTATTAAACTTGACTAAAACTGCAGTGGCAAATGGCCACTTAACACATGGACCCAAATAATTATCATTACATCGCATTAAGCATTGAATTTCTGGTAATGTTCTTCCACCTTCTGTAAATCAAATATTTAGTTCTCTGCACAACACATTTTTTTTCCTTTTGCATTAGTACAGTGCATAGGTACAGAGAGAGGGGTCGTTTTCCTCATGAATACACTGCAGCATCTTTACAGAAATATTTGCCTGCTTGACTCATTTCCTTTGTGGTACTGCTCTGCTTTCTTCTCCTCCATTTTTCACTTTTGTATCTTGAGAACCCATGTTTTTTATTTGACATTAGGGTGCCTTTTCAGGTTGACTTTCTAAATCATAAGTTCCAATGTCTGAAGCTCAACTCATGAGCGAAGCGATTAGGTGTCATCTATCTGGGAATTAATCATGTTCTAGAACAATCTTTATTGTGATGTAATACTTCAAAGAGGCTGTGAGGAGTTGTCATTAAAAGATTAATGCATAATGTTAGCGTCTGTCTCGTCAATGTAATCCAGATTCTCTTGTCATGGTAATTAGGAGAATTACTATTCCCAGCCAATGCATGTGTTTCTCCAGCCGGTTGTCTCTCCAGTGCAATTTGACATTTACACATACCTCAACTAACTAATCTCCTTCCACGCCCCCAAGTAGTACCTCTGCTCTGCCGACCTCGCCCTAACCACGGTCCCCCGCATCCACGGGGCCAGAGCAGGCAGCACATCCTTCTCCTACCTGGCGGACAAGACTTGGAATGAACTCCGCCTCTGCATCCGAGGAAGCCCGACACTGCACCAATTTAGAATGGATCTCAGAACCTGGCTTTTCGAATGACCTACGGAGCTGCTCCCAGCCCCCCTCAGCACCTTGAGACCCTCACGGGGTAGTGCTCTTTAAAACCACTGTTTGATTGATCTTCTTCCTCTTCAGGGGCACCCTTGCTAGAGACAGCTTTCTCCTCCATTTCTGTATCCTAAGATTAAGACACCTCACTTCTCCTCTTCCAAATGAGACTCTCACTGCTCAACACAAACAGCCATTGTGTAGTCCTCCTTCAACTGAATAGTATGTTGTTGATACTACTAAGCAGTCACACATAGGGAGCAAGATACACGACGAAAGAATTTTCTTTTCTGTAAAGCATGCACTATTTTTGAGAGGAATGATACTCAACTATAATCAATGAGATTGCCCATGTCTTCAAAAATGTTGTAAGTCAACTGACCACTGACTGAAATCTGACATCTGCAGAGACCTAAATCTGACATCTACCGAAAAACTTGTGAAGCTTCATCTCCACCGATAACAATTTTTGGCCAGGAGTTCTTATTCTATGTTTGTAGACATATTGTTTAAGATCTACAAATGTCATGCATTTTTAAAATCTTTAAGTTCACTTTAAATGCACTGTAGGGTTCATATATCACATAAACTGACCAGTCTGAACTGGTGATTTAATCATTTTCCTCTAGTTCAACCTCCGGTGACTGACTCAGAGGTAACTAAATACCCCATCATCTTGTAGGTGATGGGGGACACTGAAATACTTCAACGATGTCAGAAAATGGACTTTTTTTTGGTTCATCCAACTTCTGTAAATATTTTTTATAAAAGGTCCTAACCCCCTTTGCAGTTGTAGGCTCTCATTGCAAATGGAATATAAAACTCCCTGTTAGTTCACAACCCCAGAATTACCATTAACAGGACTCCCAGTAATTTGGGGTCTTGGAAAATACCAGAGATTTTAATATTTTGAGAAATAGCATACAGGAATCAGTGACTCCACACCATCTCTTCATGCATATTTTCAGGGAAAACTTATTTTTCAGGTTTCAGGGAACTTTTGACTGCTTTACACACAGCCAAAATCTCCATATGAAACATCACAGCTCATAACTCCAATGCCCCTGGTAGCTGTTGTTAGTGGGCTCTTTGTAATGAATGTGTATTTGTAATAATGGCCAAAGAGATCTTCCAGTGGGATTACAGCAGATGTGCCTAAGGAGACTGGGCATATTCTTTGATTCTCTGGACACTACAGCAGGCTGGCTTAGGGTAGTGTCTGCACTGAGAGGAAGAAAAAACTAAGCAAGGCTTAGAGCTGCTATTTTGGGAAAGTAGCATGAGGTGCATTTGGATTGTCTTTATAGGAAGGCACCTTTGTAGGACGGAAACTGGATGACTGTTGCTAGTCACAGCCAGGATCCCCATTTACAAACAGCAGCAACCTCAGTTTGGTGGGGCACACTGGCCAGAAGAGAGAAGAGGAGATGACTGCCATCTTGCTGTAAAGAACATTATCTGGGTGGTGAAGGATTGTAGAAACTGTGTCTCCATATTTATCCTCAATATTTGGATGTGAGAGCTGCTCTGAGGGCTAAACAGACTAAGCAAGGTAGCTTCTTTCATGCTCACTTGACCCAGGAGGTTCAGGGGTCAATACCTTTTGAAGTAACTTTCCCTATGATAACAACACAAATATAGGTCTACCACAAATGGTATTTTCATAAGAAAAGAGTTCAAATACATTTTCAGAGTTTTCCAATTCTTCTGCTTATTTTCTCTTGATATAAATCTAGTGGTTACTGCAAAGACAGCCACCGCGTTTTGTCCTGCTGCGCGAGTCACTTTAATAATAATAGGCGCGCTAGTTTATTTTGCTATATCGGTTATCAGCTTTGAAATTTGGGTTGCCCTTTAATATGTCTTACATATCCTTCCCGCATTCTCTTTAAACTCTTTACAGAAATGTTTCCGTATAGTACCGAACACCTGTGCTTTGATCGGCGTTCATTAACTACAACTACCCCAATTCATTAACTTCAGCTAAGTGTATGTGTGCAGATTCCATGTACAAAACACATTTTCGAAATGTGTTGGTTTTCTATGCATGACACATTATCCCTTGGATCTCATTTAGGGCCAGATGTACGACCCTTTCATTGCGATTCACAAATTGTGAGGTGCTAAATGTAATGTAACCTTGTGTTAACACGGTTTTGCGATTCCCAAAGGGGTTGCAAATTGCAAGGCTCATTAATATTAATGAGCCTCTTGCAATTTGCGAGCCCATTGTAAATGCCCTCCCACGGATGGTGGCCTGCTGGACTCAGCAGACCACCATGTCTGGGACTGCTTTTTAATAAAGCAGCTTTTAAAAAAAAAAATGCAGCCCGTATTCCTTAAAGGAAAGCGGGATATATTTTCTTTTAAAAATGAAATGTTTTTGTTTCATTTTTTTAGGGCAGGCAGTGGTCCCAGTGACCACTGCCTGCCCTTTAAAAATTGTTTTGCATGCATTTGCAGAGAGCAACGGGGTCCCCTGGTGACCCCTTCCCATTTGCAAATACTTTACCACCTACTTGAAGTAGGTGGTAATTGTGAGTGTTTTGCGACATCAATTGCGGTCGCAAAACATTAGTACATTGATTTGAGACTCTCTATTTGAAAGGGAACGCCCCTTCCAAATAGCAGTCGCAAAACCTATTTAACGAGTTGCAAAGAAATTGCGACTCGCTAAATAGGCTATGTACATGGCACAGAATGTTTTTGCATACGCAAACAGGTTCGCATACACGTTTGCGCATGCAAAAACGGATTGCACATCTGGCCCTTAGTGTTATTTTGATATTATGTTCTGTATTATGGTCCGGGGGTTTCATAACAACTTGTTTAGGCTGTACAGGTGGCTCTATGGAGAACGTTCTAATCTGCTTCTCGTATTTGAAGCGGGGTCTAGCATGGAATTCGTAGCTCTGGTGGTTGATTGCTTGAAGTATAACTTTGTGGTGTGGGACCCAATCAGGGGGGCCACTCATATTGATGACGGGGGTTAAAATCCGCTGAGCAAACATAAATTTGTGACAAGAGGCAAATGTGAAAGCTAGGCGCAATATAGGCCTTATAAGCTGGGAGGTCTCTTGTCTTGTTGGTATGAATATCTTTCCAATTTCATAGACGGTCTATAATATTTCTTAGACCTCTTACATTGGAACACTAGTAATTTTCAAGAATATAAATACAGATTGTGATATTATTGCCATGTCTATTTAATTTATTTCATGGATGTATACTTCTTTACTTATTGCCTCTGGATATGTTTTCACATTGTATTGCCAGGTCCCGCTTTGCAGGTAGATTGGCCCAAACTGTTCATTATTACAAGTTACCAACCTGGATACTTTCAATCCATGGACACTGCAAAATATTACGTATTATTGTATGGATGCAGAATGGCAATTAAAATACGAACAACTACGGTATATTATTGAATTAATACGGCACATGTTTATCTTGGTGGGTGAAATGATTTGATATTCCTATTGATCTCACAATATGGCGCCCTAACGATGTGAATAGACTGGGATAGCTGTTGCAACCCTCTTATTTTCGTAATCAATGTTCCCTGACTGATTGAAGAAATAATGCAAATGAAAAAATGGAGATAAAAAGGATGCAAAATGTTCTGATTTAAAATGTGATGGAAATGTTGTAATGTGCTTTGCACTTTAATTAAATGTGTGAAATATGAAAGGTACCCTCCTTTTTCAAATGCAGCCTTGGTTACATGGATCTTTCTTGATAGGTAATAGCTGCACCTTAATATTAATTGTGCTGCCACAGAGCTGCTGCTTTTATATATATATATATACATATATACATATATATATATATATATATATATATATATATATATATATATATGTATATATATATATATATATACATATAAATATATATATAAATATATATACATACATATATGTATATCAACCACAAAAGTTACTGTAATGCACAGGAACCACTCAGACGCCTTCGTGTGCTTCGATAATACCGTGTTTAATGGCAAGCAAAGAACTACGCGTTTTGGCATTACGCCTTGGTCACGTTAATCAACACTACATGTCAGCATGATTAAATACCTTATTTACAAAAATAAACAAAGGACACTTGAACACCCAGTATGGACCTGTTAGACCTGTCAGCCCTTTGGGTGGTCCCTCCTCATCATTATTTATTTTGTCCCACTTTTGCCTCAAACCCTGTTAGTATTTTTTTTCCTTTTTGGGAACCACCAGACTTTTTAGTATTGATGCAGATTCAGGGAGCCATTTTATCTAGCCCTCGAACTTCTGTCTGAGGGCCTGAAACACAAAATGGTGGCCACCCATTGTCACCTGTGACATCACTGGAACCTACCAGCACCTTCCAGAACATTCCAGAACCCTGTGACAGTGAGAGGCAGGTTTAGAATGTTGGGAAGGCATCTCCAGGTTGGCAGTTGGAGTTGGCAGTTGGCACCTGACTGGTGAAGAGAGAGGAGCACAGAACTGAAGGAGGAAGGAGTGAGGCAACAGGGGTGGAAACTTGTGCCTGGAGTGGGGTCCAGAAACCCACCCTTGATACTAGTCCCTGCTGACTGAGCCCAGCCTGGAGCCCTGTGTGGGAGAAAGCCAGAAAAACCATCTTAAGGACCTGGACAGCCGGAACAGGCCTTAAAAGTAAAGAACAGCAAGTTCCTGACCTGGTTACTGGTAACTTCCTGAAGTCCGACGTCGAGAAGCCTGGAGACCTGGAGCCCGAGGTGGAGAAGCGGCGCTGACTGGAAAGCAGACGTCGTACCCGGAGCCGCCAGAGGTCGAGAGAGGGCGCCGACGGAGGTCGTGGAGATATCAGAGGTCGAGGAGGAAGTCACCTGAGGTCGAGTGTGCGGCGTCGACGGGGGAGTGAAGTCCGCCCTCCGGAGTCGCCGGAGACCGAGGTGAAGCGTGCCGGAGGTCGGGAGTGGAGATCGCACTCCGGAGTCGCCGGAACCTGAAGAGAATCGTGCCGGAGGTCGGGAGTGGAGGTCGCACTCCGGAGTCGCCGGAACCTGAGGAAAGGAGCACCGGAGGTCGGGAGTGGAGATCGCACTCCGGAGCCGCCGGAAGTCGACATCGAGCCAAGGCCACCCAACGTCATCAAACCGAAGCCGCCGGAAGTCGACATCGAGCCAAGACCGCCCGATGTCATCGAACCGAGTCCGCCGACATCGAACCAGAACCGCCTCCCGGCGTCGACAAGAACTGTCATTGAGCCGAGGCCACCGACATCGAACCGGAACCGCCTCATGGCGTCAACACGACTCCAGCGGCGTCGGAACTTCATAAAAAGGGCAGTAAGTGGAATAGAGGGCGCCTAAGGCCCTGTGAAGCCCTAAGAGACCATCCTAGAAGCTAGAGAGGTGCTGGAACCAGCTTGATAGTGCCAGGGGTGAGCTGAGACTAATACAGAGGGGTTGTGTAGTGTGGGAGAGCCAGATCTCTAGATTCCCCCTTGATCTACCTCAGTTTAGGCCTCAGCCTTGTCCAGGCCAGGTAGTACACCCCTCAGGTCATCCAAAACTCTACAAGCTGGGATTGGGCCAAATCATCCCATAGTACCTCAGGAATGTGAACTGATTTTCAAGTGTCACTGTTGGCTTTTACTATTTATTGAGAGCACTGTATTTATTGTATTCATCCTATTTATTGTTTCACAGTATTTATTGTCGCACAGTACTCATTGTCTCGCAGTATTTATGGTCTCATAATATTTAATTGCCCTATACGTAATGCACTTATATTTATGCCTTGATTATTTATGATCTACCTTATTTATTGAATCGTTTGTATTATTTATTTGACTTACCCTTCCACAGGAAAAGCCTTGTGTACTGTGATTGTATTATTATTTATTTAATCAGCAACTAAGAGAAAAGAAGATAAAGAGATATATTTTCAGTATAATTTTTAAGGTGTAGTGTCGTTTTTGGAACGGATGCACGCATGGTTATTGTGTGGGTATGACGTATGCTTAGCACGGTGCCTGATCCCTGACCCCTCGAGCCAAGCTACCACAGTGTATGTCTGGGAGAACACCACCACCCTTCCAGTGTGGGAGTGTTTTTCTAACATAATTGGTGTTCAGCGGTGGGATAGAGCTGTGCCTACGTATACTCGACAATAACTGTGGGTAGTCCATAGGCCTACACCGGGAGTTTTCTCCAAGCGGACTTCCTAATTGTGAGTTTTGTTTTTTCAAATTTACTCTGGTGGTGGGAGGAGGTATTATAAAAGGTACCCCCCTGTATAGCTTCTGCAAATAACTGTCCTCTGACCTGAGTGGGCAAGATGGAGTTTGTATTGGAGAATTTAGAAACGTACACTGTGGCCCAACTCAGGGAGTTTTGTCAGCGGGAGGGGGTGTATTGTCCCCCAGGAGCAAAGAAGGGTGCACTCCAAACCAGCTTGAGGGCTTGGGGGGAGGCACGACGAGAAAGCAAGGCTGAGGAGGAGGACAGGGATAGGTAGCCCGACAGTGAGGGAGCTGGTTTGTACCAACCTGAGGTGGGGAACCTGTTAGGGGGGCCCAGGACACTTTCCAGGAAGGGCAGCAGTGCCTCTAGCGGTGGCTTGTCTGAAGTGGAGTTAACAGACCGGAGGGAGAAAAGACAGCTCACATGGGACTTAGCAAGGCTGGAGAAAGAGAAGGAGGAACAGAGGATGGCTCATGAGTTGAGGTTAAGGGAGATAGATCTCCAGATCCTACGAGTCGGGGCACACCCTATTCCTAATGGTGGCAGCGAAGAAAGAGAGTTCACCAGGGAACCCAAACCCTATTTGCCGAAAGACATAGTGGCTAGCTATGGTGTGGGCGACGATATTGCCAAGTGGCTAGCGGCCTATGAGGTCTCATTAAGGGCCCATGGGGTTCCAGAGAAGTACTGGGGAGGGGGATTGTACAGGTACACGCCTCCAGCTGGTAGGGATGCATTATTGGCCCTAGAGCAGGAGGAGCAGACCCACTACCCCACCATGAAAGTGGCGCTTATACGAAAGTTTGGACTAACACCCGAGAAATACAGACAGAAGTTCCGGGGTAGCCACAAACTGGGCACACAGAACTGGGTGGACTTCCTGGATTATGCAAAGAAGGCATTAGAGGGTTGGATTCAGGGCAGTGAAGTGAGGAACTACGAGGGGTTGTTTGATTTAGTATTGAAGGAACACCTGCTCGAAAAATGTTTCCCTGAACTGCGTCAGCACCTGGTGGATAGCAAGCTGACCAATCCCCGGAAGCTTGCTGAGGAGGCGGACATTTGGGCTAGTACCCGGGTGTCCACAAGGGGGACTGGAGGGGAGACTCAAAAGGCCGGACAGGGCACCCCGCAGAAGAAAGAGGGAGGGGAAAAGAAAAAGGAGTTCTCCAAAGGCCCCCAAAATAATTTCCAAGGTAAGGGAACAGGATTCACCCCTAGGGCTAACCCACCCCGAAACCCTAATCCTGGCCAGAGTCAGCAGCCAAGGGTTGTCCATTGCTTCGAGTGCGGTGGCGTTGGACACTATTAGGGAGATGCGAAGTGCCCAAAACGACCACCCCCTCCCATTGGAGGAAAGGCCCCCGGAGTAGCTAGTGTAGTGCTCGGGGAGGAGATGCCTTTAATTAAGGGAAGGGAGTGGGCGGGTGTCACTTTAGTGTCCCTGGGAGAACGGGAGATGGTTCCTAAGATCCAGGTGCCCGCAAATACTATAAAGTATGGGCAGTGGGTCACCATCAACGGCCAAAGGGGGGAGGCTCTGAGAGACACAGGAGCCAGTATGACTATGGTGCGTAGCCAACTGGTGTCTCCAGAGCAGGTGATTCCCGATGTACTCCACCCTGCCGCGATGGCTGACGGCAGAATGGGCCACTATCCGGTGGCCGAGGTTCCCTTTGAATGGGAAGGGGTTGCAGGTTCACTTCGAGTTGCCGTAAGCCCTGCCGTGCCAGTCGATTGTCTGCTAGGGAATGACATGGAGCACAATGCTTGGAAAGAGGTGGAATACCGGACTCACACTGAGATGCTGGGTACACCTGTCTGGGCCTGTGTGAGCACAGGGTCCGCGACTACCCGGAGAGGGAGTTCGTTCAGGCTGGAGCCTGGAACAAAGGCCCAGCCAGCTGCCGATCAAGGGAAGAACCGAGGACGGGAGGAGCCTGCCTCGGCATCCGCGCCCCGTGTGACGGATAGGCCACCGGAGGTGGTGGACCAGGAGTCCGCGGTGGGGGATGTTACCAAACTGGAGGACCTACCCATCCCGGCCGAGTGGCACGTGGAGGGAGGCCCGACCAGGGAGGAATTCTGCCAGGGCCAGAGGGAGTGCCCTACCCTTGAGGGACTGAGGCGTCAGGCCGAAGCCCAGGCAGCAGGGAACGTTGAAGGGAACTACAGTGTTTACTGGGAGGATGGCCTCCTCTACAGTGAACCCAAGGCACCCCTACATGGATTGTCACGAGCCTTGGTAGTCCCTCAACGTTATCGAGCCTTCCTTCTGGAGTTGGCTCACGAGATCCCATTGGCAGGACACCTGGGGCAAGACAAGACCTTCGCCCGTCTTGTCCCACACTTTTATTGGCCTCAGATGAAAGTGTCGTCCGACACCTACTGCCGGACATGCGTGTCTTGCCAAGCCAGTGGGAAAACAGGGGTGAAGCTGAAAGCTCCCCTGGAACCACTTCCTGT
This sequence comes from Triturus cristatus, assembly GCF_964204655.1. Taxonomy (NCBI): domain Eukaryota; kingdom Metazoa; phylum Chordata; class Amphibia; order Caudata; family Salamandridae; genus Triturus; species Triturus cristatus. Next base: position 183,977,952 of record NC_140592.1, read on the forward strand.
CGTTAGCACCCCCTTTGAAAGGGTGGGCATCGACATTGTGGGTCCATTAGATCCGCCTACTACAGCTGGTCACAGGTTTATCCTGGTTTTGGTGGATCATGCCACACGGTACCCCGAGGCTATACCTCTAAGGACCATTACAGCACCTGTTGTGGCTAGGGCCCTAATGGGAATCTTTACCCGAGTGGGTTTTCCCAAGGAAGTTGTGTCCGACAGGGGGACCAACTTCATGTCAGCATACATGCGGGCCATGTGGAAGGAGTGTGGAGTGACCTACCGGTTCACCACTCCTTACCATCCCCAGACCAATGGTCTGGTGGAAAGGTTCAATAAAACCTTGAAAGGCATGATCAGAAGTCTGCCTGAAAGCCTGCGGAGGAAATGGGACGTCCTCCTACCCTGTCTATTGTTTTCTTACAGGGAAGTGCCACAGAAGGGAGTGGGCTTCAGCCCCTTCGAGCTTTTGTACGGGCACCCTGTGCGTGGACCTCTCAGCCTGGTGAGAGACGGATGGGAAAGAACTCCCAGAAAGCTTCCCCAGGATGTGGTGAGCTACATGCTGGCCTTCCGGAGCCAAATGGCTAAGTTGTGGAAGCAAGCTTCTGACAACTTGGAGGCCAGCCAAGCAGTAATGAAGGCGTGGTATGACCACAACGCTCACCCGGTGGAATTGGAGCCTGGCCAGAAGGTGTGGGTGATCGAACCAGGAGAGCTTAGCGCCCTCCAGGATCGCTGGTCAGGACCCTTTGAGGTATTGGAGAAGAAGGGTAAGGCTACCTATTTGGTGGATCTTAAGACCCCTCGCCAGCCCCTGCGGGTGCTGCATGCCAACCGCCTCAAACCCCACCACGAGAGGCCCGAAGTCATTTTGATGATGGTGACTGACGGAGCAGAGGACGTGGAAAGCGAGCCTCTCCCCGATTTATTTGCGTCTCAAGAGAAGGATGGGTCGGTGGAGGGAGTGATTCTCTCCCCATCTCTAACTCCTGAACAGCAGGAGGACTGCCGCCAGGTCCTGGGACAGTACTCTTCGTTGTTCTCCCTTGTTCCGGGTAGGACTCACCTGTGCGTCCATGATGTGGACACAGGAGACAGCCCACCTGTGAAGTCCAAGATCTACCGGATGTCAGACAAGGTGAAGGCCAGCATTCACAGTGAAGTCATTAAGATGCTGGAGCTAGGAGTGATCGAACCTTCCAGCAGCCCCTGGTCCAGTCCGGTGGTGCTAGTACCAAAAGCCCCACCACCGGGTGCCCAACCGGAACTGAGGTTCTGTGTGGACTACCGGGGACTGAACTCAGTAACCAAGACTGATGCTCATCCGATCCCAAGGGCGGATGAATTGATTGACCGGCTGGGAGCTGCCCAATATCTAAGTACCTTTGACCTTACTTCTGGGTACTGGCAGATCTCTCTGACTGACGGAGCTAGGGAAAGGTCAGCCTTCTCCACGCCCAATGGCCACTACCAGTTCTGTGTGATGCCCTTTGGGCTCAAGAACGCACCTGCCACGTTTCAGCGTCTGGTGAACCAGATCCTCACTGGAATGGAGAGTTTCTCTGCTGCTTATCTGGATGACATAGCCGTCTTCAGTAACAGCTGGGAGGATCACTTGCGTCACCTGCAAGCTGTTCTCCAGGCCCTGAGACAAGCTGGTTTAACGATCAAGGCCAGCAAGTGCCAGATCGGGCAGGGGTCGGTAGTGTACCTTGGACACTTGGTGGGTAGGGGAGCGGTGCAACCCCTCCAGGCGAAGATCGAGGCCATCATGGCCTGGGAACCCCCCAAGACTCAGACTGAGGTCCGAGCATTTTTGGGCCTCACCGGATACTACCGCCGCTTCGTGAAGGGATACGGTACCATCGTGGCCCCCCTCACGGAGCTTACATCCAAGAAGCAACCTCGACGGGTAGTCTGGATGGAGGCTTGTCAGCAGGCCTTCGTAAAGCTGAAGCAAGCCATGTGCGAGGCCCCGGTCTTGAGGGCCCCAGACTTTTCCAAGAAGTTCATTGTCCAGACAGATGCATCGGAACATGGCATTGGGGCAGTGTTATCGCAACTCAATGAAGAGGGTCTGGATCAACCCGTGGTCTTCCTATCCCGGAGACTACTTCCCAGGGAACAGAAGTGGAGTGCAATAGAGCGAGAAGCCTTTGCAGTGGTATGGGCTCTGAAGAAGCTGCGGCCATACCTGTTTGGCTCGCACTTCCTAGTTCAGACCGACCACAGACCCCTTCGTTGGCTGATGCAGATGAAGGGGGAGAATCCCAAGTTGTTGAGGTGGTCTATCTCCCTACAGGGAATGGACTTTCAGGTGGAACATCGGCCTGGAGTGGACCACGCCAATGCAGACGGTCTCTCAAGGTATTTCCGCCTTAGTGATGAGAACTCCCAAGGGGTTGGGTAGCTCTCCCCACTTTCAGCTGGGGGGGACGCGTGTTAGACCTGTCAGCCCTTTGGGTGGTCCCTCCTCATCATTATTTATTTTGTCCCACTTTTGCCTCAAACCCTGTTAGTATTTTTTTTCCTTTTTGGGAACCACCAGACTTTTTAGTATTGATGCAGATTCAGGGAGCCATTTTATCTACCCTTGGAACTTCTGTCTGAGGGCCTGAAACACAAAATGGTGGCCACCCATTGTCACCTGTGACATCACTGGAACCTACCAGCACCTTCCAGAACATTCCAGAACCCTGTGACAGTGTGAGGCAGGTTTAGAATGTTGGGAAGGCATCTCCAGGTTGGCAGTTGGAGTTGGCAGTTGGCACCTGACTGGTGAAGAGAGAGGAGCACAGAACTGAAGGAGGAAGGAGTGAGGCAACAGGGGTGGAAACTTGTGCCTGGAGTGGGGTCCAGAAACCCACCCTTGATACTAGTCCCTGCTGACTGAGCCCAGCCTGGAGCCCTGTGTGGGAGAAAGCCAGAAAAACCATCTTAAGGACCTGGACAGCCGGAACAGGCCTTAAAAGTAAAGAACAGCAAGTTCCTGACCTGGTTACTGGTAACTTCCTGAAGTCCGACGTCGAGAAGCCTGGAGACCTGGAGCCCGAGGTGGAGAAGCGGCGCTGACTGGAAAGCAGACGTCGTACCCGGAGCCGCCAGAGGTCGAGAGAGGGCGCCGACGGAGGTCGTGGAGACACCAGAGGTCGAGGAGGAAGTCACCTTAGGTCGAGTGTGCGGCGTCGACGGGGGAGTGAAGTTCGCCCTCCGGAGTCGCCGGAGACCGAGGTGAAGCGTGCCGGAGGTCGGGAGTGGAGATCGCACTCCGGAGTCGCCGGAACCTGAAGAGAATCGTGCCGGAGGTCGGGAGTGGAGGTCGCACTCCGGAGTCGCCGGAACCTGAGGAAAGGAGCACCGGAGGTCGGGAGTGGAGATCGCACTCCGGAGCCGCCGGAAGTCGACATCGAGCCAAGGCCGCCCGACGTCATCGAACCGAAGCCGCCCGAAGTCGACATCGAGCCAAGACCGCCCGACGTCATCGAACCGAGGCCGCCGACATCGAACCGGAACCGCCTCCCGGCGTCGACAAGAACTGTCATTGAGCCGAGGCCACCGACATCGAACCGGAACCGCCTCACGGCGTCGACACGACTCCAGCGGCGTCGGAACTTCATAAAAAGGGCAGTAAGTGGAATAGAGGGCGCCTAAGGCCCTGTGAAGCCCTAAGAGATCATCCTAGAAGCTAGAGAGGTGCTGGAACCAGCTTGATAGTGCCAGGGGTGAGCTGAGACTAATACAGAGGGGTTGTGTAGTGTGGGAGAGCCAGATCTCTAGATTCCCCCTTGATCTACCTCAGTTTAGGTCTCAGCCTTGTCCAGGCCAGGTAGTACACCCCTCAGGTCATCCAAAACTCTACAAGCTGGGATTGGGCCAAATCATCCCATAGTACCTCAGGAATGTGAACTGATTTTCAAGTGTCACTGTTGGCTTTTATTATTTATTGAGAGCACTGTATTTATTGTATTCATCCTATTTATTGTTTCACAGTATTTATTGTCGCACAGTACTCATTGTCTCGCAGTATTTATGGTCTCATAATATTTAATTTCCCTATACGTAATGCACTTATATTTATGCCTTGATTATTTATGATCTACCTTATTTATTGAATCGTTGAAGTATTATTTATTTGACTTACCCTTCCACAGGAAAAGCCTTGTGTACTGTGATTGTATTATTATTTATTTAATCAGCAACTAAGAGAAAAGAAGATAAAGAGATATATTTTCAGTATAATTTTTAAGGTGTAGTGTCGTTTTTGGAACGGATGCACGCATGGTTATTGTGTGGGTATGACGTATGCTTAGCACGGTGCCTGATCCCTGACCCCTCGAGCCAAGCTACCACAGTGTATGTCTGGGAGAACACCACCACCCTTCCAGTGTGGGAGTGTTTTTCTAACAGGACCCAATACTGTGGCGGCCATCTTGTAATGTATACAAGTATAGAATCAATATGAGTGAATACCGCTCATGAATGTATCTCCCACAGCCTGCAAAATATACATACTAGCTGCCTATAAAATAATGACATTGCTGTATGTTAATTGATATGCAGACTCTAGATTGTGACTTGTTTATACATACACCCAAGTGGGTTGAAGCATTAATGCTACTTGACGCACTTCATGATAATGACTACAAATAGTAACAGTGACACATGAAGCCCAAGTGGGCTAAAAATGCAACATCACCAATAAATAATATCATAAGTCTCATTATAGATATAAGACAAACGGAAAAACAACCCCAGTGGGCAATACAGCAGTTGTCACAAATCATTCGTAATTGCTGCCCAAGTGGGAATACTTGAAACATGATTCTTAAATCCAAAATTCTCAGTCTTGCATGATAAATGGAAATGTCTGTGGCCACATACATTAATATATAAAGATCACCACCTGGAACAAAAAAAGAAATAAAAATAATTACTAACAATACTTTTCCTTCGTGACAGTTATCAGATCATTATTTCTCCTGAAGATGAATTGCCAGCTCCTCACTCGAATTGAGACCTTTGGGTACCAGACTTTCAAAATCAATAATATACCTAGACTCCATTTGTCTGAGTGACAGTTCCCTGTTTCCACCTCTGACTCCCAGATCTACTGAGTCAATGACAACCATACGGAGTAAAGTTACATCTTGGAAATGTTCTGAATGAAAATGACGGGCTACTGGGTATTGTCTGTTGTTATTCTTAATAGCCCGCATATGTTCCAGTACTCTCTTTTTAGCTGGGTGTTTGGTACTTCCCACGTACCACTTCATACACGGACAGACCAGTACATAAATGCAATATGTGGTATTGCAAGTCAAGTTCTTCCTTATTGAGAACTCTCTCCTTGAGTTGGGTATAGTGATTTTATCACAATCAAAGCTGCCCTTACCTGCTTTGCATTTTCTACAGCATTTAAAACCAGGTCGGCCTTTGACAGCATTCTGTCCTGTCTCAGTTATATAGTTGTGACTGAGTTCATCTCTCAGTGAACGACTCTTCCTGAATGTAATTTGAGGATTACTGCCAGGATTTCTCTTAAGATGTTCGTCTGTAAGCAGTACATGCCAGTGTTTGTCAAAGATTCTGCGAACCTCGTTCGCCTGCCCTGAGTAAGTGGTAATGAATCTTATCTCATCGCCCTCAACTGATTTTCTTTTGGGGTGCAAAAGTTCATTTCTAGTTACTCTTTCAACCCTAGAGCGAGCTTCCTAGATGGTTTTGTCACTGTAACCTCTCTCCTTAAAACGATTACACATGGTAGCCTCTTCAGTTTTGTACGCATCAATAGTGTTGCTGTTTCTTTTGGCGCGCAAAAGCTCACCGTAAGGTACACTGTGAATAAGATTACGTGGATGAGCACTGCTGGCACTGAGAATACTATTGCCGGCAGTTTTTTTGCGAAACAATCTCGTCTCCAACACATTCCCTTTGACTTCTAGAGATATGTCCAAAAATTCCATAGAACTTTTGCTGATGTGTTCAGTCAAGATAAGATTGTATCTATTGACATTCAATTTGTCAACGAAGTCTTTGGCTGAACTTTCATTGCCACACCAGATGAAAAAGATATCATCAATGTACCGCAGCCACAGGGTTACATTGTTTTCAAATTCAGTCATCTGCGAGACCACTTGCTCCTCCCACCAGCCCATGAACAAGTTTGCATAACTGGGGGCGAAGCAAGTGCCCATCGCAGTACCCTGTGACTGTCGGTAGATGGTATCATTGAAGATGAAAAAGTTGTTCACAAGACAGAATTGAATCATGTCTGTAATCATTTGTGAGTGATGCAGCAGTGAGATGGATCGTGTTTTTAGGAAGTGTTGGATAGCTTGTATACCTAGATCGTGTTGAATACTGGTATAGAGGCTACTCACATCCAGGGTCACTAAGGTGTAGCTGTTTTCCCAATGGATGCCATCAATCACTGTGAGGGAATGTGTAGTATCTCTAAGATACGAGGGGAGAGCTACAACGTACTGTCTCAGATAATGATCAATAAACTTGGATGTATTCTCCAATAGAGAACCCATTGAGGAGACAATGGGTCTCCCTGGGGGGTCAGATAAACTCTTATGGAGTTTAGGAAGTAAATAGAGGATGGGAATCTTGGGGTGGGGACAGTACAAAAAATTGAATTCCTCCCACTCCAATAGTCCCCTCTCCCTCCATTCAACTAGTAATTCTCTATAGCTCATATTGGATTTTAAAATGTCTGCCATATTGGATTTGCAGTAAAAGTTCACATCACTCAATTGTCTGATCCCTTCCACTATGTATTTGTGTTTGTCCAAGACAACGACATTGCCTCCCTTATCCGATTGTCGGATTACAATGTTACTGTCAGCTTTAAGATTTTCCATAGCTTTGATTTGTGTCATGGTTAGATTTTTTCTATTGCAGGGAGTTTTGGTATACCTTAGCTTATTTAAATCCGACAAAACACCTTTTTCAAATACATCTATGGCATCACATTGCACATTGGGGAGGAATACAGATTTGGGTTTGAAACTACTGCCAGGGTTAATGTCCAACTCCTCCCCCCATACTTCCACGATTTCTGATATGTTGCTGTCAGCAGTATTATTGTCACTCAAAGTATTAAGAATCTGTAACATCTCAATGTCAGCAATATTCAAATTACTCACTTCACATGGTGTGATGTTGACTGTCCTTCCAGGTGGACGTGTATTAAACCACTTCTTCAATTTAAGCTTTCTGGAGAAGAGAAAAACATCTATCCTTGTTTGGGCATAGTTCATGTTCGAGGATGGGCAAAAGGACAATCCGAGAGAGAGAGTCTCAGTTTCTTCAATGGAAAGGGGTCTTTGGGAAAGGTTCACTACAGTCATATTTGCTGTTTTCTGCCCCTTGTCTCCATTCCCACAGGAGCTTTGTATACGCCTCTTCCTCCTCTCTTTTGCCTTCCTATTCCTCTTGTTCTTCCTCTGCCTCCTCGTCCTCTGCCCCTTTGTATTCCTAGATCTTGTTGAAATTCTGTCCTGGTTTGATTCATCAACTGAAATTGTAACAAAAAATTATTCGTCTTCCTCTGTGGGTCATGTATTAGCTCCTGATTCACAGCTGATGTAGATGCATCCGATGAGTAATCTTCTGATATATCACACTCAATGATTTCAGTAGGTGCCACTGGTGTGCAGATTGGCACAGCCGTTGGTGCCTTGTTCCCTTGAAATAAATGATCGTACTTTTTATGGAATGTTAATGTCCTCCCTGATTGATAATTTTTAAAATCGCGTACAAACTTTCTTTGTTTCTTGGCAGTTATTTCGGCCTCTAGTTTGTCCATCCAGATCGTTAAATTCTTCATGTACTCATCCAATGATTCTTTTGGAACTAGTTGGCTAATTTCCATCAGAACCTTTTCTATTTCCAGAAGGAGTTTGGATCTGTCTTTCAGTGCATACTTAATTAGAATGCGCATCATGGTGATTGAACATGCCGTTGAATTCTCAGACCATTCATCTAGCATGTCAAGATCCGGGTCTTCGTAAGTAGGAATGGTAAAAATATGGAGACCCCCGTGGTACTCGCCCTTCGACAGTCTGGAATTGGGTCCGGAAATAGTGGATTTATGTGTTGCAAAGATATCCAGGCTGACCCCCTGTGAGCTGCGGCATCGGTGCTCCGGAGATTGGTGTGACGCGTATTGAGGATCACGTACACGCAACTGAGCTGTGCAAGCCGGAGAGATCTGCTTTTCGCGCCACTGGGAGGCGAGGAGGCGGGTGAGTGATTGCGCTGCGATTGTGGTGCACACGAGGAGTTATGTCCGTTGTGTGCCCACATTCCCGTGTTGGCTGTGATTGTCTTACCGGGCTCCACGCACCTGCTCACGAGTGCACGCGGTGGCCCAGGGGCCGGGAGCCGGTGTTGATCAAGGGAGGACTCCCGCACCGGCATTTGTGTGCTTAAATTAACGCAGTGACTATGGCAAGCGCTCTAGAAGCACGAAGGAAACAGACGGCTGATAAGCTGTTCTTTGCACCCAGTGGATCTAATACTGGCACGTGTAATTCTATATCCACTATTTCTGAAGAGATTACTGTCCAAGCCTTGTATAGCACCCTGGAGAGATTGCACAGAAAAGAACTTTCCAAATGGTGGGAAGCAGAATCTTTGCAACGATACATAGAAGTCAAACGAGTACCACGGGGTCTCCGTATTTTTACCATTCCTACTTACGAAGACCCGGATCTTGACATGCTAGATGAATGGTCTGAGAATTCAACGGCATGTTCTATCACCATGATGCGCATTCTAATTAAGTATGCACTGAAAGACAGATCCAAACTCCTTCTGGAAATAGAGAAGGTTCTGATGGAAATTAGCCAACTAGTTTCAAAAGAATCATTGGATGAGTACATGAAGAATTTAATGACCCGGATGGACAAACTAGAGGCCGAAATAACTGCCAAGAAACAAAGAAAGTTTGTACGCGATTTTAAAGATTATCAATCAGGGAGGACATTAACATTCCATAAAAAGTACGATCATTTATTTCAAGGGAACAAGGCACCAACGGCTGTGCCAATCTGCACACCAGTGGCACCTACTGAAATCATTGATAGTGATATATCAGATGATGACTCATCGGATGCATCTACATCAGCTGTGAATCAGGAGCTAATACATGACCCACAGAGAAAGACGAATAATTTTTTGTTACAATTTCAGTTGATGAATCAAACCAGGACAGAATTTCAACAAGATCTAGGAATACAAAGGGGCAGAGGACGAGGAGGCAGAGGAAGAACAAGAGGAATAGGAAGGCAAAAGAGAGGAGGAAGAGGCGTAGACAAAGCTCCGGTGGGAATGGAGACAAGGGGCAGAAAACAGCAAATATGACTGTAGTGAACCTTTCCCAAAGACCCCTTTCCATTGAAGAAACTGAGACTCTCTCTCTCGGATTGTTCTTTTGCCCATCCTCGAACATGAACTATGCCCAAACAAGGATAGATGTTTTTCTCTTCTCCAGAAAGCTTAAATTGAAGAAGTGGTTTAATACACGTCCACCTGGAAGGACAGTCAACATCACACCATGTGAAGTGAGTAATTTGAATATTGCTGACATTGAGATGTTACAGATTCTTAATACTTTGAGTGACAATAATACTGCTGACAGCAACATATCAGAAAACGTGGAAGTATGGGGGGAGGAGTTGGACATTAACCCTGGCAGTAGTTTCAAACCCAAATCTGTATTCCTCCCCAATGTGCAATGTGATGCCATAGATGTATTTGAAAAAGGTGTTTTGTCAGATTTAAATAAGCTAAGGTATACCAAAACTCCCTGCAATAGAAAAAATCTAACCATGACACAAATCAAAGCTATGGAAAATCTTAAAGCTGATAGTAACATTGTAATCCGACAATCGGATAAGGGAGGCAATGTTGTTGTCTTGGACAAACACAAATACATAGCGGAAGGGATCAGACAATTGAGTGATGTAAACTGTTACTGCAAATCCAATATGGCAGACATTTTAAAATCCAATATGAGCTATAGAGAATTACTAGTTGAATGGAGGGAGAGGGGACTATTGGAGTGGGAGGAATTCAATTTTTTGTACTGTCCCCACCCCAAGATTCCTAAACTCCATTAGAGTTTATCTGACCCCCCAGGGAGACCCATTGTCTCCTCAATGGGTTCTCTATTGGAGAATACATCCAAGTTTATTGATCATTATCTGAGACAGTACGTTGTAGCTCTCCCCTCATATCTTAGAGATACTACACATTTCCTCACAGTGATTGATGGCATCCATTGGGAAAACAGCTACACCTTAGTGACCCTGGATGTGAGTAGCCTCTATACCAGTATTCAACACGATCTAGGTATACAAGCTATCCAGCACTTCCTAAAAACACGATCCATCTCACTGCTGCATCACTCACAAATGATTACAGACATGATTCAATTCTGTCTTGTGAACAACTTTTTCATCTTCAATGATACCATCTACCGGCAGTCACAGGGTACTGCGATGGGCACTTGCTTCGCCCCCAGTTATGCGAACTTGTTCATGGGCTGGTGGGAGGAGCAAGTGGTCTCGCAGATGACTGAATTTGAAAACAATGTAACCCTGTGGCTGCGGTACATTGATGATATCTTTTTCATCTGGTGTGGCAATGAAAGTTCAGCCAAAGACTTCGTTGACAAATTGAATGTCAATAGATACAATCTTATCTTGACTGAACACATCAGCCAAAGTTCTATTGAATTTTTGGACGTATCTCTAGAAGTCAAAGGGAATGTGTTGGAGACGAGATTGTTTCGCAAAGAAACTGCCGGCAATAGTATTCTCAGTGCCAGCAGTGCTCATCCACGTAGTCTTATTCACAGTATACCTTACGGTGAGCTTTTGCGCGCCAAAAGAAACTGCAACACTATTGATGCGTACAAAACTGAAGAGGCTACCATGTGTAATCGTTTTAAGAAGAGAGGTTACAGTGACAAAACCATCGCGGAAGCTCGCTCTAGGGTTGAAAGAGTCACTAGAGATTAACTTTTGCACCCCAAAAGAAAATCAGTTGAGGGTGATGAGATAAGATTCATTACCACTTACTCAGGGCAGGCGAATGAGGTTCGCAGAATCTTTGACAAACACTGGCATGTACTGCTTACAGACGAACATCTTAAGAGAAATCTTGGCAGTAATCCTCAAATTACATTCAGGAAGAGTCGTTCACTGAGAGATGAACTCAGTCACAACTATATAACTGAGACAGGACAGAATGCTGTCAAAGGCAGACCAGGTTTTAAATGCTGTAGAAAATGCAAAGCATGTAAGGGCAGCTTTGATTGTGATAAAATCACTATACCCAACTCAAGGAGAGAGTTCTCAATAAGGAAGAACTTGACTTGCAATACCACATATTGCATTTATGTACTGGTCTGTCCGTGTATGAAGTGGTACGTGGGAAGTACCAAACACCCAGCCAAAAAGAGAGTACTGGAACATATGCGGGCTATTAAGAATACCAACAGACAATACCCAGTAGCGCGTCATTTTCATTCAGAACATTTCCAAGATGTAACTTTACTCTGTATGGTTGTCATTGACTCAGTAGATCTGGGAGTCAGAGGTGGAAACAGGGAACTGTCACTCAGACAAATGGAGTCTAGGTATATTATTGATTTTGAAAGTCTGGTACCCAAAGGTCTCAATTCGAGTGAGGAGCTGGCAATTCATCTTCAGGCGAAATAATGATCTGATAACTGTCACGAAGGAAAAGTATTGTTAGTAATTATTTGTATTTCTTTTTTTGTTCCAAGTGGTGATCTTTATATATTAATGTATGTGGCCACAGACATTTCCATTTATCATGCAAGACTGAGAATTTTGGATTTAAGAATCATGTTTCAAGTATTCCCACTTGGGCAGCAATTACAAATGATTTGTGACAACTGCTGTATTGCCCACTGGGGTTGTTTTTCCGTTTGTCTTATATCTATAATGAGACTTATGATATTATTTATTGGTGATGTTGCATTTTTAGCCCACTTGGGCTTCATGTGTCACTGTTACTATTTGCAGTCATTATCATGAAATGCGTCAAGTAGCATTAATGCTTCAACCCACTTGGGTGTATGTATAAACAAGTCACAATCTAGAGTCTGCATATCAATTAACATACAGCAATGTCATTATTTTATAGGCAGCTAGTATGTATATTTTGTAGGCTGTGGGAGATACATTCATGAGCGGTATTCACTCATATTGATTCTATACTTGTATACATTACAAGATGGCCACCACAGTATTGGGTCCATACTGGGTGTTCAAGTGTCCTTTGTTTATTTTTGTAAATAAGGTATTTAATCATGCTGATATGTAGTGTTGATTAACGTGACCAAGGCGTAAAGCCGAAACGCGTTGTTCTTTGCTTGCCATTAAACACGGTATTATCGAAGCACACAAAGGCGTCTGAGTGGTTCCTGTGCATTACAGTAACTTTTGTGGTTGATATACATGATTTCCGGCGTCTTTTGACTTGGACCGCCCTTTGACAGCCTGGAATCGGGTCCGGAAATAGTGGATTTACATATATATATATATATATAGTTGCGATCAACATAATAAAAACAAAATTTTATTCCAGCTGTATACTTGAACATTTTAAAAACTTGAAGCCTAATCGTGGATATTTTATCATTAAAATCATCTACTATGACAGTATTTCCTCTATTTTTATAGAGATGGATGTGCTTAAAAAGGGGAATCAAATTGATGCAACTTTATTGGCAAGATTGAAGAAGGCAGCAAGTGCCAAAAAACGTCTCTTGTGAGATTAAATTCCAGTTGAACTTACTCTTTTTAGTGGAGGAGTGAAGTGTTAATGTGTTAGCGCTTATGCGGTAGTGTCCCCCGTGCCCCACCTGCGATTTGGCACATGTCTGCAAACTGCGTAAACAGTGGAAATATATATATATATATATATATATATAAATATATATATATAAAAATGAGCGTAGACCCATATTTTGTGCATATCATTATTTATTCCTCACAGCAAAGTCCGCCATGACGCGTTTCGGCCGATTACTGGCCTTGATCACATGACCAATATATATATACATATATGTGTGTATATTTATTATCTACTGGCGGTCGCCAGTAGATAGTTATAGTTAGGACCTATTTTCCATAGGAAATCCGCAACATTCTATTGGGAATATCTTTGGCGCCGATTGACGAATCTTCGCAAAAGTTTCCAAACTTTTGGCCAGCTCCGCTCTGCTCCTACCCTGAAAGTTTAGCGATGATTCGTCAAGCGGGTGCCTAGAAAAAAGGGGGGTCCCAAAACGCGTTTTCCCCATGCAATTTCCCATAGAATCTGTTGTCGCAGCTACAGCCCGAACCGCTGAACGGAATGACACCAAATTTGGCAAAGAGGTAGACCTCAGTTCAGACTCGTGCCTTTTACATAAATGGTGTGAATCTGTTCAGTAGTTCCTGAGAAAATTAAGGTAAAAAAGTTAGTGATATCTATGGCCACGTAGGATCCGCGGATCCTCCACGCACCCTCCCCGAACCCTCCCGAGCACGAGCTGAATGCTAATTGGCTGCCAACACTCTGAATCAGGAAGTGTTGGCAGCCATCTTGTGCCTCGGTAGAACCGAGGCACAAGAAAGCACAAAAACAAAGACGCAAAACGCAACACCACCACCCCCCGGGGCTTTAACTTAAGTGGGGGGGCCGCGCGGCCCCCCCTGGAGCCAATGATGGCCCTGGGGTCCGCCACCCCCCAGGGCCGGCTCATGCAGTGTCCCGGGGTGCCCACCCCCAGGACACTGCTGTTTGCTATGGCAGGGTGGGAGCCTCGCGGCTCCCGCCCTGCCATAGCAAACTGCTTTGGTATTTGGAAGTGCAAAAACAACAATTGATGGACAGAATGCAGAACAATGTCATACATTCACCCCAGTACAGAGATCTGGGCCTAAATCCATCGTTTTTTTGCTCACCATGCCATTCCAGTTTGAACCCAGCCATATGCAAATCAGTCTTGACCCTGTGCCCCATGGGAACAGTCCAGCCCGAACTGCCAAGCCAGGTCCTCCCTGGACTGGAAACAAGCATCCTAGGACCGGTTTCGAGCTTTCAGCCCTCGTCAGCCAGGATAGCTTGATTCCAGTGGCATGGAGAGCAAGGGACTCACGTCTGAGCATACCCTTCCCACTCGGGGTGACAAATGCAAAAACAACAATTGATGGACAGAATGCAGAACAATGTCATACATTCACCCCAGTACAGAGATCTGGGCCTAAATCCATCGTTTTTTTGCTCACCATGCCATTCCAGTTTGAACCCAGCCATATGCAAATCAGTCTTGACCCTGTGCCCCATGGGAACAGTCCAGCCCGAACTGCCAAGCCAGGTCCTCCCTGGACTGGAAACAAGCATCCTAGGACAGCAAGCCTGGCTGAAGACGGCTGAAATGCCAGAAACCGGTCCTAGGAAGCTTGTTTCCGGTCCAGGGAAGACATGGTTTGGCAGTTCGGGCTGGACTGTTCCCATGAGGCACAGGGTCAGACTGATTTGCATATGGCCATGTCTGAACTGGGGTGGCAGAGTGGGCTAAAGAACGGTGATGGATTAAACCCAGATCAGTTGACTGGGGGTGAGTGCTTGCAATGTTCAACACTCCGTCCATCATTTCCTTTGGTTTTGCTTTGTTCGCCATAAGTTGGCAGGGTATGCTCAGACGTGAGTCCCTTGCTCACTTTGCCACTGGATTCCAGCAAGCCTGGCTGAAGACGGCTGAAATGCCAGAAACCGGTCCTAGGAAGCTTGTTTCCGGTCCAGGGAAGACATGGTTTGGCAGTTCGGGCTGGACTGTTCCCATGAGGCACAGGGTCAGACTGATTTGCATATGGCCATGTCTGAACTGGGGTGGCAGAGTGGGCTAAAGAACGGTGATGGATTAAACCCAGATCAGTTGACTGGGGGTGAGTGCTTGCAATGTTCAACACTCCGTCCATCATTTCCTTTGGTTTTGCTTTGTTCGCCATAAGTTGGCAGGGTATGCTCAGACGTGAGTCCCTTGCTCACTTTGCCACTGGATTCCAGCAAGCCTGGCTGAAGACGGCTGAAATGCCAGAAACCGGTCCTAGGAAGCTTGTTTCCGGTCCAGGGAAGACATGGTTTGGCAGTTCGGGCTGGACTGTTCCCATGAGGCACAGGGTCAGACTGATTTGCATATGGCCATGTCTGAACTGGGGTGGCAGAGTGGGCTAAAGAACGGTGATGGATTAAACCCAGATCAGTTGACTGGGGGTGAGTGCTTGCAATGTTCAACACTCCGTCCATCATTTCCTTTGGTTTTGCTTTGTTCGCCATAAGTTGGCAGGGTATGCTCAGACGTGAGTCCCTTGCTCACTTTGCCACTGGATTCCAGCAAGCCTGGCTGAAGACGGCTGAAATGCCAGAAACCGGTCCTAGGAAGCTTGTTTCCGGTCCAGGGAAGACATGGTTTGGCAGTTCGGGCTGGACTGTTCCCATGAGGCACAGGGTCAGACTGATTTGCATATGGCCATGTCTGAACTGGGGTGGCAGAGTGGGCTAAAGAACGGTGATGGATTAAACCCAGATCAGTTGACTGGGGGTGAGTGCTTGCAATGTTCAACACTCCGTCCATCATTTCCTTTGGTTTTGCTTTGTTCGCCATAAGTTGGCAGGGTATGCTCAGACGTGAGTCCCTTGCTCACTTTGCCACTGGATTCCAGCAAGCCTGGCTGAAGACGGCTGAAATGCCAGAAACCGGTCCTAGGAAGCTTGTTTCCGGTCCAGGGAAGACATGGTTTGGCAGTTCGGGCTGGACTGTTCCCATGAGGCACAGGGTCAGACTGATTTGCATATGGCCATGTCTGAACTGGGGTGGCAGAGTGGGCTAAAGAACGGTGATGGATTAAACCCAGATCAGTTGACTGGGGGTGAGTGCTTGCAATGTTCAACACTCCGTCCATCATTTCCTTTGGTTTTGCTTTGTTCGCCATAAGTTGGCAGGGTATGCTCAGACGTGAGTCCCTTGCTCACTTTGCCACTGGATTCCAGCAAGCCTGGCTGAAGACGGCTGAAATGCCAGAAACCGGTCCTAGGAAGCTTGTTTCCGGTCCAGGGAAGACATGGTTTGGCAGTTCGGGCTGGACTGTTCCCATGAGGCACAGGGTCAGACTGATTTGCATATGGCCATGTCTGAACTGGGGTGGCAGAGTGGGCTAAAGAACGGTGATGGATTAAACCCAGATCAGTTGACTGGGGGTGAGTGCTTGCAATGTTCAACACTCCGTCCATCATTTCCTTTGGTTTTGCTTTGTTCGCCATAAGTTGGCAGGGTATGCTCAGACGTGAGTCCCTTGCTCACTTTGCCACTGGATTCCAGCAAGCCTGGCTGAAGACGGCTGAAATGCCAGAAACCGGTCCTAGGAAGCTTGTTTCCGGTCCAGGGAAGACATGGTTTGGCAGTTCGGGCTGGACTGTTCCCATGAGGCACAGGGTCAGACTGATTTGCATATGGCCATGTCTGAACTGGGGTGGCAGAGTGGGCTAAAGAACGGTGATGGATTAAACCCAGATCAGTTGACTGGGGGTGAGTGCTTGCAATGTTCAACACTCCGTCCATCATTTCCTTTGGTTTTGCTTTGTTCGCCATAAGTTGGCAGGGTATGCTCAGACGTGAGTCCCTTGCTCACTTTGCCACTGGATTCCAGCAAGCCTGGCTGAAGACGGCTGAAATGCCAGAAACCGGTCCTAGGAAGCTTGTTTCCGGTCCAGGGAAGACATGGTTTGGCAGTTCGGGCTGGACTGTTCCCATGAGGCACAGGGTCAGACTGATTTGCATATGGCCATGTCTGAACTGGGGTGGCAGAGTGGGCTAAAGAACGGTGATGGATTAAACCCAGATCAGTTGACTGGGGGTGAGTGCTTGCAATGTTCAACACTCCGTCCATCATTTCCTTTGGTTTTGCTTTGTTCGCCATAAGTTGGCAGGGTATGCTCAGACGTGAGTCCCTTGCTCACTTTGCCACTGGATTCCAGCAAGCCTGGCTGAAGACGGCTGAAATGCCAGAAACCGGTCCTAGGAAGCTTGTTTCCGGTCCAGGGAAGACATGGTTTGGCAGTTCGGGCTGGACTGTTCCCATGAGGCACAGGGTCAGACTGATTTGCATATGGCCATGTCTGAACTGGGGTGGCAGAGTGGGCTAAAGAACGGTGATGGATTAAACCCAGATCAGTTGACTGGGGGTGAGTGCTTGCAATGTTCAACACTCCATCCATCATTTCCTTTGGTTTTGCTTTGGTATTTGGAAGAGCAGGAAACCTGCTCTCTCTTCCAAATACCAAAGACGATTGCTTTTCCACACGTTAGCATGTTAGCTGCTCCCCATGTGGGAAAGCAATGCCGGCTCCCGCAGGACGCGGGGAGCCGACGGGTCCGTGGGGCGATTGGGGACCCCCCACGGCCCCCAACGGAGGTCAGGCCCCGGCGGATGGGGTCCCCGGGGCCGTAAGTGGGCCGGGAGGGGGGCCACGCGGCCCCCCTACCCAAATTTTTTTTACATTTTTTAAAAAAAAATGGCCCTGGGGGATGGGGTCCTCGGGGCCATAGGTGGCACAGGAGGGGGGCAATGCAGCCCCCTCCATAAAAAAAATATATTTTTTAAAAGGGCCATGCCCCGGGGGATGGGGTCCCCGGGGCAAATTATGGCCTGGGGAGGGGGGCCACGCGGCCCCATTCCTGTTTAAAAAAAAAAATGTTGGGGGCAGGCCCTGGGGGATGGGGTCCCCAGGGCCAAAAAAAAGAAAAAGAAGGGGGGCTACACAGCCCCCTTCTAAAAAACAGAGGGGGGGAAAATAAAGGATCGGGCCGGAGGCCGCGCCCCCTCCTTACACCACTCTGCAAACGCGCCCCCTGGCGCATTTGCAGAGGGGGAACGAATTCCCCTTCAATACTGGGGTTCCCTGGGGGCCAACTAGCCCACCAGGAACCTCCAGTATGCACCAGGGGGCTGCGTTGCAGAGAGGTGTAATGAGGCCATGCCCCTTTTTACACATCTCTGCAACGTAGCTCCCTGGTGCTTACTGGAGGTGCCTGGTGGGCTAGTTGGCCGCTAGGGGACCTCAGGATTCAAGGGGACTTAATCTCCCAATTTAAGGTGAAGGTAGGGGGCGGGGCCTGAGGTGATACTGTGCAAACACGCCCTGTGGCGCATTTTAAGTTGGGGAATTAATTCCTCTTCAATCCGGAGGTCCCCTAGGAGATAAATAGCCCACCAGGTACCTCCACTAAGCGCCACGGAGCTGCGTTGCAGTGTTGTAAAAAGGGGTGTGGCCTCTGAAGACCTCTCTGCAAGGCAGCTCCCTGGTGCATACTGGAGGTACCTGGTGGGCTAGTTGGCCGCCAGGGGACCTCAGGATTCAAGAGGACTTAATCCCCCAACTTAAAACACCCCACGGGGCGCGTTTGCACAGTGGTGAAGGTAGGGGGTGGGGCCTGAGGTGAGATCTGTGCAAACATGCACTGTGGTGCTATTTAAGTTGGGGAATTAATTCCTCTTCAATTCTGAGGGTCCCTGGGGACCAACTAGCCCACCAGGTACCTCCAGTAAGCGCCACAGAGCTGTGTTGCAGAGTGTTGTAAAAAGGGGCGTGGCCTCTGAATACCTCTCTGCAATGCAGCTCCCTGGCGCATACTGGAGGTACCTGGGGGGCTAGTTGGCCCCCAGGGGACCTCAGGGTTGAAGAGGAATTTATTCCCCAACTTAAAACGCGCCACAGGGCGTGTTTGCACACGTCACCTCAGGCCTCTCCCCCTTCCTTCACCATTGTACAAATATTCCTCTAAAATCAGCCGAACTACGAATTCCGATTTACTCACCTGTCATCAGGAGAGAACCCAGTGCTGCATCTTTTAGGCCAGCACTGACCTTGAAAAGTAATTCTAAGCGTACTTACCAGTAACTTGTATTTCCTTCCATAGGAATCCATTGTGTGGTTTTCACCAGAAAATTTTCAGTGTCCATTTTTGAACATACAAATATTCCTCTAAAATCAGCCGAACTACGAATTCCGATTTACTCACCTGTTATCAGGAGAGAACCCAGGGCGGCATCTTTTAGCCCAGCACTGACTCTGAAAAGTAATTCTAAGCGTACTTACCAGTAACTTGTATTTCCTTCCATAGGAATCCATTGTGTGGTTTTCACCAGAAAATTTTCAGTGTCCATTTTTGAAATGTACAAATAGTCCTCTAAAATCAGCCGAACTACGAATTCCGATTTACTCACCTGTTATCAGGAGAGAACCCAGGGCTGCATCATTTAGCTCAGCACTGACCCCGAAAAGTAATTCTAAGCGTACTTACCAGTAACTTGTATTTCCTTCCATAGGAATCCATTGTGTGGTTTTCACCAGAAAAGTTTCTAAGTGTCTATTTTCACAATGTAAAAATATTCCTAAAAAATCGTCTGTATGACTTAAACACATTCTTTCAACTGTTTACAGGAGGTTGGCCAGTGCTGGTTCCAGGATCCACCACTGAGTAAGAAAAAGTAACGATAACACTACTTACCTGCTATGTGAATTTTCTGCCATAGGATAACATTGGTGATTCTATGGGAAAAAATTTCTAAGTGTCAACTTTTAAAATTCAATAATATTCCATAAAAATCACTACTGTAACCAAAGCTCTTTTACTCAACTGTTTACAGGAGATGTCCAAGGACTGAATCTAGGATCCAGTCTTGTGGTTAGAAAAGTAATCCATAAAGTAACTAATTGCATTTAACTAGAAATTCACATTGAGCTCAATGTTGCTTTGTGTTTGAAATTGTGTTGCCCATTGCAACAACTGTAACTACTGTACTTAAAAGTCTGTTGCCTATTTGCCAAGTATTTAAACTAAATTAATTCATTCTGAGAAAGTATATTTTGTATTGTAATGTATAATGTAATTATAATGTAATTAAAAAATATATATATAAAAAAAATAGTTTAAAAAATTTAGTAAGTCATTATAAAACAAATCAGTATAAAAATGAATACATTCAAAATTGTCATTTAGAAAACCTTTGAAATTCACTGAAAAAACCATAGGTTTCAGGCCTGATATAATTAGGAATTAGCATTTAAAAAACCTTTGAAATTCACTGAAAAAACCATAGGTTTCAGGGGCATTATAATTAGGAATTGGCATTTAAAAACCTTAGAAATGCACTGAAAACACCATAGGTTTCAGGGGCGTTATAGTTAGCTGGACATTTCCCTCATACAAAACCCTAGAAATTCCCCTGTTATAGTTAGTTCAGCTAACTATAACTCGTGCCCCTGCAATGCACTGCTGATGACGTCACATATTACATCACTCATGACATGGTCAGTGACATCACTGATGACATCACTGATGACATCTGAAATAACATCACTGATAACATCACTGATGACGTCATCCATGTGAAAAATTAGTGCATCTTCTTACACCCTTTGATATACTCAATCAAAATTTCAGACGTCCATTCTCAAAACCATAGATACTCCAATACCAATAACTACATACCCACTCATTGACTCTTAGATCTACACACACATCCACTCACTCACCTGTACAGTCACTCATACTTACAGTCACTCAGTACAGGACTATCATATGCATTTATACACCTACATAGACACTCACACACCACCAATCATCCATAGAGGTACTCTCACACCTAGTCAGTCATGCAAATAATTATTCACACTCCCATTTACTCACCTATGCAGTTATACACACACAAGTTCACTTACTCATAAAAATAGTACCACATTCTTACGCTCTTATACAATCACTGATACAAGCACACTCTCATCCATACAGCCACTCTCACAATCACACACTCTCACATATACCCACTTATATACTCTTACACACATATATACTGCCTTTCACATATGTAGTTACTCACACATGTACCACTGAGATATACATTCAATCACTAACACACCCATACATACACTCACCCAACCATACAGTCCATCACAGACGCACTCTTAAAACCATGCACCCATAGAATTACCCACTCACACACACCCCACCCACACAAACACTCAGGCACCCAAACAGATACTCAGAAAACCAATCAATAACCCATAGAGACACTCATATAGCTATTCACAAAACCATGCAGCCGCTTATACACCAACAGACAGACAGATACAAACATTCACACAGTTTAGTCACTAGTCTGCAGTAAGATACGTTTAATGACTCATTTATACAGTCAGTCACGCACCTACTAAATCATCCATTCACACACTTATACACCCACTCATTCTTCCATAGGTTTTTTCTATATATATATTAAACATATTTAAAATTTACAGAAACACACACTCACTGGATGACGTCATCAGTGATGTCATCAGTGATGTCATTTCAGATGTCATCAGTGATGTCATCAGTGACGTCACTGACCATGTCATGAGTGATGTAATATGTGACGTCATCAGCAGTGCATTGCGGGGGCGCGAGTTATAGTTAGCTGAACTATCTATAACAGGGGAATTTCTAGGGTTTTGTATGAGAGAAATGTCCAGCTAACTATAACGCCCCTGAAACCTATGGTTTTTTCAGTGAATATATATATAAATACTAACTCCATACAGAAGTGATACACATTAAAAATATTTTATACCTAAAATGAAACTATATATATATATATATATATTCACTTAAAAAACCATAGGTTTCACACATGTTATAGTTAGCTGTACATTTCACTCGTAAAAAACCAATGAAATTCCACGTTATAGTTAGATCAGGTAACTATAACTTGCACGCCCACAATAAACTGCTGATGACGTCACATAGTACATCACTCATGACATGGTCAGTGACATCACTCCTGACATCAATGATGACATCTGAAATTACACATTGTGGATTGCGGTCGCGCAAGTTATAGTTACCTGATCTAACTATAACGTGGAATTTCATTGGTTTTTTACGAGTGAAATGTACAGCTAACTAT
The DNA here is from genome assembly GCF_964204655.1 of Triturus cristatus. Classification (NCBI taxonomy): domain Eukaryota; kingdom Metazoa; phylum Chordata; class Amphibia; order Caudata; family Salamandridae; genus Triturus; species Triturus cristatus. The sequence goes on from NC_140592.1 coordinate 183,999,986, forward strand.
AACATGTGTGAAACCTATGGTTTTTTAAGTGAATTTGCAAGGTTTTGTAAATGATAATTCCTAACTATAACGTGTGTGAAACCTATGTTTTTTTCAGTGAATTTGTACGGTTTTTTAAATGCTAAGTTATGTATTTTTTTTTTTCTGTTTTTTCACTATGCGCACACCCTGCGCGCACCGAGCACCCACGTTGCGCAGTCCATGCCGTGCGCGCCTCGCCTTTTTTTACGCAGTAACATTTGTTTTTTTCTCCCTTGTGGGTCCTTTAATTTATTTAATAAATGTGATTGTTACTTCTTTATTTTTTATTTTTTTTGCCGTGCGCGTACGGTAAGCTTACCGTACGCGTACCCCGCGATTTTTTTTTATAATTATTAGATTTATTTTTCGTACTTTTGGGTCCTTCTTGGACCCCCTGACAAACACTAGGGGGTCTGCAACTCTCTTCGTTGCCCCCGTTTCACGTTCCCCACCTTTGTTTCTCAGTGCGAGAGACAGAAAATGGCGGCTGTCACTTCCTGATTTCGACCGATTCGAATGTTTACAGTCATGTAACCACCAATCAGAATTGAGCTCGCGCACGGCACTGTACCCGTACGGTAAGCTTACGGTAAGCGCACGGAGCGCGCTTACAGATATATATATTGATTTAAATGCTATTTTCTCAGGACCTACTGAACAGATTTACACCAGACCTACAAAAGGCACATCCTTGACCTGAGGACTACCTCTCTGCCAAATTTCAAGTAATTCTGTTCAGCCGTTCGGGCTGTAGCTGTGTCTAAAGGTCCTATGGAAAAATGCATGGGGAAAACGCGTTTTGGGACCCCCCTTTTTTCTCAGCCCCCGCTTGACGAATTCCCCCGAGACTTTCAGGGTAGGAGCGGAGCGTAGCGCCCCATTAGTTTTGAAAATTTCGCGAGGATTCGTCGACCGGCGCCAAAGTTATTCCAAATAGAATGTTGCGGATTTCCTATGGAAACACGGTCCTAACTATAACTATCTACTGGCGACCGCCAGTAGATAATATATATATATATATACATATATATATATAGTTTCATTTTAGGTATACAATATTTTTAATGTGTATCACTTCTGTATGGAGTTAGTCTTCGATTTGAAAATCACTTGTAAGTGGACCATATCTGTCCATTGTCATTTAAGCAAGTTTTTTGTCATTTGACGGTTTTTCTTGTTAGTCATGTGGTCATATATATCTTTTTTAAATTTTTTGTTGTATGTAAGCACAGTGTAGTTATGCCTTATTTATGTCGATTGTAGCCCTGAAGAACTCCAATTTTTGGACGAAACATAGCTGTCTTTTCAGAAAACATTGAATTTTTTAACTAGAGAAAATAAACAGAAGAACTGGAAAACTCTAAAAATGCTTTGGAACTCTTTTCTTATGAATCTCTGGCAGCAGGTGCTATTTGTGAGTACACAGGGATAGAAAATAGAATTCTGTCGATTTACATTGTGGACGAGGGGGAGGTGGGCTTGTCTATGGCTCGCTGTCCTGTTCTTCTGTTGTGTTGACTTTCCCTATTTATGTATTGTGCTTTTATGATTTAAGTGCTTAAATATAATAAAGCTTATTTTAAATTTGAACTTGCCCTATGAGTTGGGGCAGATGGAAGATCCTGAGTACAGTGGAAGATACCTCAGCCCTGTGGCACCAGGACATGTGATAGTGGATCTACTGTGCTCTATAAATACACATATTATTATATGATTTCTGTTATGTTGAACCTGTTGCCTGATCACCAAGAAGACATCAATGAAAGTGTGGGGACTTTTGGCGCTTCAGGGAAACTGTTACACAATTCATCTGAAAATTTGGAATCTTTGTCTGCATAAGAACAGGATCAATTGTCAAGGCTGACAAAAATAACACACCCTTACTAACAGGATTAACTGCTTTGAGCGGCTCCCAACAAAGTTCAGGGCTACCGTGTGTAGAAAAAGAGGTATCTAGACTAGTGGAGCCCTGCATGGATTTAGCATACAGCCTTGCCTTGTTGAAGATGTTTGATCTCTAAGAATTTCACATTTTTACCTGGATGACCCACATAACTTTGCTAACTTGACTCCATCAGTAGTCAACAGCAAAGAGTGCCTATGTCCCAGCCCTCTATATAGCTTGAGTGAGGTAATCCAACATGTGCACTCAACCCTGCTCCTCCATTGGTCAGGCTCAGAGTGTGAGAATGCTTATTTTCCAGTTAACAGCACTCTATTGACTTGCACTATGTTAGAAATTGAGTTACTGGTTGACTGGGGTGTGAGCCCTTGTCAAGCAGAAACCACAATCCCAGTTAGGATAAGGCACAAGTAAACCTAAATTAACCTGTATTCATGCCCTGGGAGATTGCCACAGAGCAGTCAGGCTTAACATAGAAACAGTATATAAAGAATTTGTACAAAACATCAAACAGTGAACAGTGAAAAAAAACAAAAAAAAATACAAAAATCCAATCAGTAGAACTAGAGTTATGATTTTTTAAAGAATAGACTGCAATGTAGCGCTTAGAAGCATAGAGCACAAACCGCAGCTATCTGGTTGCTTTGGACTGGGTCAAAGTCAACAGTTCAGGTAGACAATGATGGAGAGTGGGTCGGATACACTCCCAGATTAGTCCCTTTGAAGTTTTACCTTCTCAAGTTTTGTGCCAAGAGTCGCATGCACATTGGCGAGAGTCACGAATAGCAGTAGTAGGTGTGGTGCGAAGAGCAGGTCAAGTGTCGCAGAATGGGCTGGTGTTTCGTGCTGGCAGTCCCCTATGAGTTTTGATGCTACTGAGGGAAGTGACAGGCTGGCGGCGACTTTCTCTGAATTTTGGTGTGAACATCGCGGTTCTGGTGTGAACGGACTCGTTGATAGTCATAAAGAGCTCAAACGCTTGATTTCAAAAGCCTGTGAGTCACAGCAAGGGTTCTGGAACTGAAAGACACCACTTGGGGGTCCAGAACTCAGTGAATTAAGGTCCAAAAACAGTTGGGAAGCCTTTTATGTCCATGAGGCTCAGATCAGGAGGCCTGAAGCCTAACCCTTTAAGTCACTCTGTGGCCCTGGGTTCAAGATGAAGTTACAGTTCAAGTTCTTCTTTCCCAGGCAGGAGTGCAGCAGGCAGCAGGTCAACACAGCAGGGCAGAAGTTCTTTTATAGCAGTAGCCAGCAGAGTGGCAGTCCTCGTAGCAGCACAGCAGTCCTTCTTCCCGGCAGAGTATCCATAGTTTCAGAAGTGTACTGAAGAATTGGGCTCGGAGGTCCTGCTTTTAAAAGCAGTTGTGCCTTTAAAGTGAGCAGTTGCTTCTAGAGGCATGCCTTTGAAGTGCACAGTTGCCCTGCCTTCCTGGCCCTTGCTCCAGAATTCCTGCAGAGGGTTATGCAGCCCTTTGGTCAGAGGCAGAACACAGCTTTTTCAGGTGTAAATGAGGCTGGGCCCAGTTCCTCTCTGCCATACTGCCAGTGATGATCCATCCAGTCACATCTAATCTCCCATTGTGTGTGATTGTCTAGGAGAAATACACAAAGCTCTACTGCTAACTGCTCCCAGTCATGTGACCAGGGACAGGCTGCAGTCACCAAATGGCTATGGTAAGAAAATGACAACTTTTTAAAAATGGGACTTTCAGAATTGCAATTTAAAATCCGACTTCACCATGAATTAGGATTTCATTTGTGATTCCAGAGACACCAAAAATGAATTGGGTATCTCTTCCCATTTGTAAATTACACTTATAAAATGTGATAAGGTAGCTCCAATGTTATCCTATGGTATAGATAGGTCTGCAGTAGTGAAAAACAAATACTAGGACATATAAAACATAAAACTACATTTTCTACTTTTTAGATACACTGCACCCTAAATTCGTGGCTGTGACAGTCCTACCTTAGGTGTGACTTATATGTATTAAATAGAAGGGTTGGGACTGGCCAAAGGTTTCTTTTGCCAGGTTGACATTGCAGTTGAAAATTACACACACTGGTTCTGCACTGGTAGGCATGGAATATGTTTAAAGTGTTACTTGAGAGAGGCACTAACAGTGTTGCAGGCCCACTAGTAGTATATACGATACAAATAGCTTTATACGACAATATGTCATAAAAGCAAAGACAATACATATAACACAAACAATTAAATAGTACCTAAGTTTACACATGTTAAGAAGTTATTAAATACAGTTCATTATTGTCGAGTAATTCATCATAAAATTCATATATAACCACATTAAAAATGTTTTCCTAAAAACCAGCAATAATAAAACCATCCTACATTATTTAACTAGCAGCTAGGATTGTGCAAAACGTGTCCGTATAATCCAGGCCTCTCTTAAAAATGTTGCTACAGCAATAGCTATACAAGGGGAGCAATCTGACTCCAGTATCCTCATGGCTTCGATATGCCGTCGTGTACCCATGTTTGAGCAAATGGGTTTCAACCACTTGCGTCTTGGACCAGTGTAAAGGGGACATACAAAAAATAAGTGAACAATTGACTCAGCCATATCAAGCAACTTAGTGCATTTGTCATCTGGGGGTTGCACGCATTTGCAAGTAAAAGCTTTAACTGGCAGTGATCCTACCCTAAACTGAAAAAACAGTTTGCGGTCTAGGGGACTTGCAATAATATCCCAGTAGGATTCACACCATGGTTTAGACTTAAATGTTAGAAAACAGCCTGTAAGGTTAGTATTCATATTGGCAGAATGAAGTGTTGAAAGAACCATTTGCCAATATGTGGCTTTTAGTTGCTTTTTTGATGGGAAGGATGTTGAATCCGGTGCTTCCCATAATGAATTGAGGTCTAATTTTTTTATAAGCGACCTAATCTCGCTAAGCCAATGGATTTTGTGGAATCGATCAGCCCGAATTACGTCCTTCAGAGCTTGAGCATAATGTAAGAGTTCTGGTGTGGTCCAGATTCGCCTCCAATATAAGAGAGGACGTAACCTCACTATATCAACCACATTTTTCCTACCTAAATCAAGTAAAAGAGGAACAGTGGGAGTACTTTGGGGGACGCCAGCTAAACTACGTAGGGTTTTGTTTTCTGCTTTGGACAGTTGGCTCAGGTTGTTAAACCTCCATAATTCTGACCCATACAAGGTGGCACTCAACACTTTCATATTATATACCTCCAATGCAGGGGTGATTGGTTTAGTGAGAGAAGATTTAAATGTGGACAATAAAACGCCCGCATGCTGATGGAATTTTAAAGTTGCCATATCCAGATGACGATTCCAACACATATTACTCTGGAGTAGAATTCCTAAGTCTGTGAAAGCCTATACTTGCTCTAAAGGAGTATTATCTAGTATGATGCTACCTCTAAAGGATTTATGTGGATTAATAGACATGAACTTTGTTTTCGATGTATTAATTACAAGTCCACGCTCCTGACAAAAATCACCAAAGGCATTAACTGCCTTCTGTAGCCCGCTAGGAGTCCTTGAAATAATCATCGTATCATCCGCAAACATGAGGACAGGTACATGTTCCCTGGCTATTACAGGGGTGTCAGTGGGGGAGCTACGATGATGGTTGACTATTCCGTTTATGTTTAATGAGAATAGGGTGGTGGCCAGGACACAACCCTGCCGAACACCACGCTCGACAGGGAATGTGTCCGTGACCTCCCCCTGCGCCCCCCATCTGATTCTAGTAAAATTGCCCTCATGCAAGCGGACGAGAATAGTCAGTAACTCCTGGGCCATCCCCAGTTCAGCTAGGACTCTCCAAAGTTTGCAACGGGGAACCAAGTCAAAGGCCGATTTTAAATCTACAAAAACTGCGTAGAGCGACCCTTTAGTTAAAAACACATTCCTCCAATAGAGCATAATAAAATAAAAAACCTGATCTACAGAACTGGTACAGGGGCGAAAACCAGCTTGATATGGGGATAAAATGGTATCTCCCTCAATCCAAGATTGCACTTTATTTAAAACTAATCGACCCACCAGTTTTTGCGCAGTGTCAATAAGACTGATGGGTCTATAGTTACTTGGGAGGGATTTGTCACCTTTCTTAAAAACCGGGATGATTTCTGCTCCCTTCCAGGATATTGGGATTGGAGCACCCCTGGCCACAGCATTTGCTAGAATTACAAAATATTGACACCAGGTTGATCTGTCACTCAAAAAACATCAGCCGGAATACCATCCATACCTGGGGCTCTGCCCCCTGTCACACAATCCAATGCCAGGCTGACATCGGTAATAGTAAATACCTGGGTTTGATAGAATATTTCTCGTGGTAATGGACACTCCTCCTCACCTAAGCTGCGAGCATATTGGGGTTTAAAAAAGTCTAGCCATTGGGTCTGGGCAACATTATTATGGGGAGGTTCCGCATAACCTCCTCTATCCCATTTTATGATGTTACAAAACTGCTTGGAGTCTTTAGCTGCACAAGCATGTTTCAAATCCTGCCAACTCTCCTCATCCCATTGTTTTTTCGCCACTTGTTGAACAGATCTATTTTGATCTCTCGCCTCTCTTATTTTGGTAGGGTTCCTTGTCCTTAGTGCAGAACTTAGATTGTGCCGAGCAGACTTGCAATGTGTGTTATACCACTTAGCCTTTATTTGCTCTGCGCCTCTTTTTCCTGGGTTCCCATCCCTCACAAAAAAGTTTTAAGTCTAGAAAAGAGGAGAGAATATGTCTCTGTCATAATGGTGGGAAAGGCTGGATCACTGCTTTGGATCTTGAGTCGGGCCAGTTCACCCACAACCTCCGCTTTTAGTGCATCCATTTTTCCAGGATCCTCTAAGAGTTTACTCCACTTGATCCGACGCTGGTTTTTGGAAGCAACTATATCTAACGTGACTAACCCTTCTCTTGTGCGTTCAGCTCTGTCCCCCTTTTGAACTTGGAATTTCGAACAGAGGGGGTTATGATCGCTTTCCAACCGGGTTTCAATGACCATATCTATTAAACAGTGCCATATCCTTAAGTCCACCAGGAGATAGTCAATACGACTACTATTCCTTCCGTTATCAAATGTATTGGCTCCCTGTGTGTCTGAGGGAGTTCTCCCGTTTGCTGCTCTAAGACCTCTTTCTAAACACAACACTTTTAAATGAATAGCTATGGAGGACCATCTTTTTATTACGGGAATTTCCAATTTAGGTACTCCCCATCTAAGGCCCTGCAACTCAGAGAGGTCCTGGTCCTCAAGGCCTAGTGGTTCGTAGGTGGTGTTAAAATCCCCTCCTACTATAGTAAAAATCTGTTCTGAGAGGGCTCCCAGTCTGGTATCAAGGGCTGCAATTACCTCTGAGCTATGCCCCCCTATTATCCCCCTAGCATATACGTTAAAAATAGCCACCCTGTGGCCATTGGGCCATTCTAATTCAATCATCAAAATATCCTTTTCCCTAAACTCCGCCTGTACAACCTTACAGCACAAACTCTGTCGAACCCAAATCACCAATACCCCTGCAGGCCGGCCCTTTGGTTTTTTTGTGGCTGGAACATAAAAATTGAGATATCCCAGGCGACATATAGGAGTAGTAGACCAGGTCTCCTGAAAAATGGTAATATCATATCGGTCTATGAATCTACACCACTCCGGGGACTCAATCTTGTTACCCAAGCCCGCAATATTCCACGAGAGCAGGGTTAAATCTACCATTTGTTGTAGAGAGGTATTTAAGATGGAGGAACTCTCCTTTCCTCCCTTTGTGACACCCTCCTCCGTTAGAATCTGATTAGATACGTTAAACCTGGAAGATTGGGAATTCAACATAGTGCCAGTCATTGTAGTACATCCCTCATTCATTCTATGTTTATGATTTATGCCTGAAGGGAACTTAGCATCGTGGGTTAGACCTAGGTTGGCAGGCTGACATACTTTAGAGTAGGGGGTATAGTGAGATCTTGGCGTGTGACATTATTACCCAAGGTCCGGTTGGTAACAACACCATTGCTCAGGGAATTATTACCTATAGATTTTGATTGTTCATCCTGAAGTCAATCACAATCTTCCATATTGGTAAGAGCCCCAAACCTGTTCCTTGTACTTATTCCATCCCACAGAGGTAGTGTTCGCCTCCCAATCGAATTGTGGATATGCACATTTTTCACCCAAAACCTATGAGAGTTTCTTGTGCGTTCAAGTTCTCCATAGAAAAAGTCCAATGTCAAGGGTTTTATCATCGTCTCTCTGTGTTGTGGGGGAAATAGATTATCCAATACATTTATCAACACACGGGGACTGGAAAAGTTTATAGCTATACAGTCACCCTTAAAACATTTCTTTTGATCACCAAGCCATGGGACCCTTCTAGCCATTATAATTTCACTTGCCAATTTTTGCCTACCCTCTCTGGATATCCTCATGTTATTGGTTAACCAATGCGTTGCTTTATTAATAAGAGTGGATGTTGTTTCCACCTGACCTTGACCCAGGGATGGAGCATTGTCCAAAACAAGTACCAAGGGGAAAGCCTCTGGGATAAACTGGAATGGTTCTCCCTCTAATGGTGGCTCTTAATTAACCGCCAGGACATTCCCATCTGTCACAGAATTAGCTGGTGGAGCCTCTTTCTCTGTTATTATGCTGTCACCAGTGGTTGGTTCTAGATCTTTTACCATTAGAGTAGAGCCTTCATTCTCAGGAAGGACGCATGGATTAGAGCGACTTAGAGGTGTTTTCTTTTTCTCCCCCAGTCTCTTGTTAATAGTAATTGGTTGCCTATCAGCCTCCTGCGAACCAGACATAGGTCGTCTGAGGGAAGGGATAGCTTGGGATACTATCCCAATATTTCGTTCTAAAGCAGACACCTTATCTTCTATGGAAGTCAATCTTTATCATAATAGGTGCTAAGGCGGTGTCTAGTTTCTCTTGAAAAATCACTGAAAGGGAACTAGATAAATCCTCTAGGGAAGGATAGATATTTGGAGAATATTGGTCAGATACTTTAAGTATGGTTTTTGATACCCGACCTCTCTTTTGTTGTATAGCTTTGCTAGTACGTCCCAACCCACCAGCCCTAGTACGTAGTTTCAACATAGGCGAAGGAGATAGACTAGTCAATACATCTCTATTACTATCACAAGACATTTCAACAAGGGAATGATCACAATTTTCCTGGGGGACGCCAGATGAGTTTACTTGACTAATGAGGGCCCGGGGAATACCTGGGGATGTGATTGATACCAGGGGAGTAGTGCTTTCTACCCTTTCTCCACCTGTGAGATCAATAATACAAATTGGGTCCAATGAAAGCCTTCGTTCTGTTCTTTCAATTTCATCATTTAACAAAGTCGAGACCTTCACCAGAAATGAATCCAACGTTGCTACTCCCCCTCCATTAGATTTTGCCAAGTCAAGACGCTTTTTCACCATAGTTTTACAGGTTTACGGAGGTTTGCTTGGCACAATACCTCTTTTTCTTGCATATGTCAGGAGGGTGGCCCAGCCCAGCCTCGTCCTGCCCCAGACGGCCACAGACGGCCCGCCCTTTGCCCAGGCTTTGCCCGGCGCGACCCGCGCGCGGTCCCGCGACGCGGGGCATGTCGGTGATTTATGGCGCCTCCGGGCGCGGGAACAGCGGTGCTGAGCAGGCTGAGAGGTGTAGTCTCTCTCCTTCCTCTGCTCGGCGGCCGCTGGCTGGACTACTACGGCAGCGGGAGGGAGGGCGATGCAGGCAGCAGCTTGCAGGTAAGTTTCCCCCTGGAAAACACAGCGCCCGCTCCACCGAGCCTGTCGGTGATTTATGGCGCCTCCGGGCGCGGGAACAGCGGTGCTGAGCAGGCTGGGAGGTGTAGTCTCTCTCCTTCCTCCGCTCGGCGGCCGCTGGCTGGACTACTACGGCGGTGGGAGGGAGGACGATGAAGGCAGCAGCTTGAAGGTAAGTTTCCCCCTGGAAAACACAGCGCCCGCTCCACCGAGCCTGTCGGTGATTTATGGCTCCTCCGGGCGCTGGAACAGCGGTGCTGAGCAGGCTGGGAGGTGTAGTCTCTCTCCTTCCTCCGCTCGGCGGCTGCTGCCTGGACTACTATGGCGGCGGGAGGGAGGGCAATGAAGGCAGCAGCTTGCAGGTAAGTTTCCCCCTGGAAAACACAGCGCCCGCTCCACCGAGCCTGTCGGTGATTTATGGCGCCTCTGGGCGCGGGAACAGTGGTGCTGAGCAGGCTGGGAGGTGTAGTCTCTCTCCTTCCTCCGCTCGGCGGCTGCTGGCTGGACTACTACGGCGGCGGGAGGGAGGGCGATGAAGGCAGCAGCTTGCAGGTAAGTTTCCCCCTTTTTGAAGTTGCATGGACAGTTCCTAGAAGGTGAGGAAACAGGTGCATCCATCAGGGGTGAAATAAACTTGGTGTTCGCTCCTGCTGCCGAGCCATCCTAGCAGCCTATACTTTACATGCCTTGGGCACATGTAGTGCACTGTACTATCGACTTATAAGTAAATTAAATATGGCAATGGGGTATAAGCCAATGTTACCATGTTTTAAGTAAACAACATTAGCACCTTAGCACTGGTTAGCAGTGGTAAAGTGTGCAGAGTCCTAAGGCCAGCAAAAATGAAGTGAGCAAACAAAGGGAGGTCTGAAGGCAAAACATTAGGAGAAAAAACGCCAAGGATGCCAATTCTAACACACTGGAGTATGGGTTTCCTTTTCTATGGAATGTTTGTTTCTTTTTAATAACTACACATCTCTAAAAGGCCATTTTCAGCTTTTTTGTGTGTAATTTGGTCTTAAATTGTACTTCTTTTTTACGTAAATAGTTTTGGGAATTTTAACTTGCTTATTTGCAAAGAGCAATATTGTTTTAGTGTGCTACTCAATTAATACTGCCACACTTTCTATGATGAAGCTCTTGCTACTCGTGTAATGATTTCCAGGATCAGCTAAAAATGCCTCACGGAAGCATGATAATGTAAAGGAATTTTCTTGTTTTAATTTTGTGGAAGCTTGGTCTAAATTTTGTAAATGAAAGCAAAGCCTCACTGCTCTATAATGTGTAGAGATAGGCTGGTCTCTGTACTTCCCGGGCTTAACAAAAGGCATTTATTTTTAACAGTAAAGGAAGTTGTTTTCCTCTGGAATGCAACCCCCTTCAGGTCATTCATTTCTAGGAGCAAATATCCCAATCCTGCTTGTGAAGATTGTTTACCAATAAAATAATAATTGCCTCCATTTGCAGTATTTAGGGAAGAACTTTAAAATGCTACAAATGCAGTTATACAGGTTAAAAGGCCTACATTAGGAAGAATAAAGTGCTTTCCTTTGGTATACACATTTTGATTTAAATATGTTAACATCCTACTAAAAACAATTAGGTTGGTTCAGTTTAGCAAATCAGTGTTTAGCTCTGGGCATGCATATTATTAGAGCCATTCAGATTTCCAGGCTTCCCAGTAAGAATGCTAACTCAAAGCCACAAATAAGGCAAATCTTTTGAGCATCATGATTCTTCACACCCAAGACCATGCTTGCAAAAATGTATTTTTCAGGACTTTTGATAATGTTGGAGGCCTGGTGCCACTACACAACAACCTGTTTTCTCCCTCAAACTCGCATCCCCTATCATCAATTAAGTGATTTTGGATATTACAGTGATGTTATCAAACATTTCATGAGTGATGTAATATGGGTGGTAATCAGTAGCGCATTGCAAGGGCATGAATTATAGTTACTGTAGGGCGTGAATTATAGTTACGTGAGATAACTATACCTGGTGAATTTCAGTGGTCTGTTTTAGTTTAAAAACTGACATTTTCACTTAACTATAATTTCCCTTAAACCTTTATTTATTTACAGTGAATTTATAAGATGGTTGTGAATACCTAATTATAGCTGTCACTTTAACCATTGGTTGTTTTAGTGAATTTCTAGTTTTTTTAAAAATAAGTTAATTTTAATATATAAAAGGAAAGCCTATTGGTTTGTCAATAGATATCTATGGTCAAAAAAAACATTAAACTTGTCAGTTTTTTACACTCCTCAGATCACATAATGCAGCCATAAAACCAATCATTAGAGATCCCCGCATTTGTAAGCTGAAGAGTAAATCTCCACCTCTGAGATTGCTCAAAAATATCAAAACCTTGCCATGAGGTCATATTCTATATCCTCTGAGGAAACATAAGGCTGCTTTTTTAAGTATTTGTGGGGGGGATGCTGCACTCCCTGCAGCCCCCACAACACTTAAAAAGCATGCTGTTAGTGCCCCTGCCCTGTTTGTCGGCACCACCAGCAGCAAAATATATGTAAACAAAACCTATGAGGGGGATTATCGGGCGCTCTTTGCTTAGAGAAGTTAACAATAAAAGAGTGGCTCTGGGCACTCATTTATTATTCTTCCATTTTGTTTTAATTTGTTATTATTTTGTGTGGGTGTACTGGTCCCACCTTGGGACACTCACAGCTTTATTTTTGTTGGGGGCCATGAGGGGAGCCCCAGGGCACCCAGCAGCCTACCGGATCCCTCCAAGTGACCTTATTCCATGTGGCTTTGCAGGAGATGGTTTTATTTTTATCAAATCCTAAAAGACTCGGGCGGAGGTTGCATGCTGACTCTGCATCTAAATACAAACGGACCTGGGGATAGGGACTTCAGGGTTTGGAAATGTCTTTATTCTATCCTAGTAGGTGTCACTTTAGATATACTTTTTGCTCAATTACTCTCCAAGTAGACCGACACTGATACCATACATTTTCTATACTTCACAAAATATCTAAAAATACCTATTTTGATGTGTTGCAATGCTCTAAAACAACTCCTGAATTATGGCAAATACATGGGCAATCATCCCTTTGTAGGTTATTATAACCAGTCCAAAACAAGTTAGCAATTGTGCTCATAGCACCAACGGACACAGAGAACAGGCAATTATACATGACAACGTATGGACCATCCTAATTCTACCATATGTTTTAAAATGGACACTGTTGGACCTATAATCCTTGGGGTAGCTTGGCTCAGGCAGAAAGGATTTTACTCCGAAATTTGCATGTCGTGCTTGCATCACACCCAATTCACACTTCAGCGTTACACCACTCAAAAATGACGCTACACCGAATAAGTAGACCGGTTGAGAAAAAGTTTTATCTTTCCTTTTTAAACGCGCTCAATCAATTTTATCCATCACATTTCAGGATCCAACATTTCATTGTATTCAAGTCAACAGTACAATTCCTTCCTTTACTTCAGTATAGCCCATACCTAAACTCCATCGGATGTATCAATCCAGCGTCTAGACTCTAGAGCGCCACGTTTATTCCCCACCTGTAGCGCTTCCCGTAACGGTCTCATAGTACGGAATGTCAGAGGGACAACAAGCCCACACGTTGCCCTTCAGTCAGATGTCTACACTAAAACGCTTTACTTCCTGAATCTTAGTCTGTTGCATATGATCACTCTTTTACAATTAGGCGCTATACTGCAAATCTAGTCTGTTGCTGGGAATCAAGCTGTTACATTTGAGCATTGCACATGAAACTTCCTCTGTCACTGGTAATCAAGCTATTTCATTTGAGCATTACACATGAAACTTTCTTTGTGCTGGCAGTCAAGCTATTCCATTTGAACATTACACATGAACTTTCTTTGTGCTGGCAATCAAGCTATTACCTTTGAACATTACAAATGAACTTTCTTTGTTACTGGCAATCTTAACTCAGATCCTGGCTTCCCATGGGACCATCAGCCGGGTCTGTCAGGTCTTCACCTGCTCTGTTCCCCCCCCCTTCTTATTAAGCCCAGCTTACTGTTCAACCTCGGTGTCCTCCTCTGTCCGGGAAGTTCGGCGGAGCTTGGAATTCAGTTCCCACTTCGCGCGGGACAGACGGGGCTCACTGTGCTAGCAAAGGGAGAGCACTTAAGGGGGGCGAACACGAGGCACACCCACCGGCCACCTCCCTCAAGGATTTCTCTGAGGCTGGGTCTTCTCGCGGGAGGAAGCCTCGCACTGGCGTTCCCCGCAACACTGGCGCAGAGTCGTTCCCGGACCCTACTCGGCTCTGTAGACTAGGCGCTGTCTCGTTCCCTCTCCGCCGCTGCTGGGAGGCGCGCCCGCAGCCGCCTGAGGCAACGCGGCTTGCGGGGGCGCGGGCTTCTCCTACTACCGGCAACAGTGGGGCGGCGCTATGGCGTATGCCCCCGTCACGTGACACTGGGAAGGCTGCTTCACGGCCTTACGCGATCCTTACTTCCTGGATGCAATTCTCCTCAGCTTCTCAGGCGCGTCGCCGGTCTGCCGGCCCTCACCAAGGAGTCCCGACTCTCCCCACAGACCTCCCGGGGACCACAGGCAATCTCCTGGTGAAAGCAGGCAACCTCCTAATCTCTGGGTTGCGGCGGTGAGTGCTCCAGGCGGGGACTCGTGCCGGGGGGGGGGCTGAAATTAAGGGTGCCGGGTTTACGCCGGAGCGGACGAGTAAGCCAACCGATTGCTTGTTTCTTGGGCACAGTCACCTTCCAAACAGGCAGGAACGGTGGTCAGACGTTAAGCCCTGTTTGATTCAAAATCCCGGGCAGAATAGGGGTGAGGGAGGTGTAGTCCAGGACGGAGGCTCCTCCCCTGGTCTTCCTTCAGGATTTCTGACTAAACAGGAGTCTCCAAGGTAAAGATGTCCCCCAAAGTCAGTGGCTGGGGTCAGGGACAGGTCAAGAGGTCGAGGGTGGTATCAGCTGATGAGGGAAGTCACGCAGACCCTAAGAACTGTCAATTCCCTCTCTAGCGCAGCCACCTCCCCACTCAGGTGCCTTACTCATGACTACCTCACAGCTCAGCTACCTTCTAAAATGGCCGACCCCCCTTCACCTCTATTTATAACCTGGGCTCTGACTGACCAGAGTGGTCCAGAAGGTTCCGGAACCACTCATGGCAGTCTATGGCCCAGGTTCTGAGGCGACAGTTGGGACCACCATTTTGTGAAACCAATCTCCCCCTTCCTCCATTTAGTGAAGCACCTTGCGCCTCTCTCTCAGATAGTGAGAAAGGGGTGCCCAGAGCCTCTACACCAACACCAAAAAGAAGTTAGTGGACAAAAAAACTGAGGGGGTAAAGGGGGAAAAAAGAAAAATAAAGTGAGGAGGGAACAGCCAAGGCTGGCAGGTCTAACACGCGTGCCCCCCAGCTGAAAGTGGGGAGAGCTATCCAATCCCTTGGGAGTTCTCTTCACTGAGGCGGAAATACCTGGAGAGACCGTCAGCATTGGCGTGGTCGGCTCCTGGGCGATGTTCCACCCTAAAGTCCATTCCCTGTAGGGAGATGGACCACCTCAATAACTTGGGATTCTCGCCCCTCATTTGCATCAGCCACCTGAGGGGCCGGTGGTCGGTCTGAACCAGGAAGTGCGAGCAAAACAGGTATGGCCGCAGCTTCTTCAGAGCCCACACCACCGCAAAAGCCTCCCTCTCAATCGCACTCCACCTCTGTTCCCGGGGAGTAGTCTCCTAGACAGGAAACCCACAGGTTGGTCCAGACCCTCCTCATTGAGTTGCGACAGCACTGCCCCGATGCCATACTCCGACGCATCCGTTTGGACGATGAATTCCTTGGAGAAGTCAGGGGCCCTGAGGACAGGTGCCGCACACATTACCTTTTTCAAGGTGTCAAAGGCTTGCTGACACCCCTCGGTCCAGATGACCCATCGAGGGTGCTTTTTGGAAGTGAGCTCAGCCAAGGGAGCCACGATAGTACCATACCCCTTGACGAAGCGTCGGTAATAAACGGTGAGGCCCAGAAAGGCTCGGACCTCTGTCTGAGTCTTGGGGGGTACCCAGGCCATGATAGCTTCAATCTTGGCCTGGAGGGGTTGCACCTTGCCCCGAACCACCAAGTGACCGAGGTGCACTACCGACCCCTGCCCGATCTGGCACTTACTGGCCTTGATCGTCAGACCCGCCTGCTGCAAAGCCTGAAGGACAGCCTGAAGGTGACACAGATGGTCCTCCCAGCTGCTGCTGAAGACAACAATGTCATCCAGGTAAGCAACCGAAAAGACCTCCATTGCAGAGAGGACCTGGTTCACCAGCCGCTGAAAAGTGGCAGGGGCGTTCTTGAGCCCAAAGGGCATTACACAAAACTGGTAGTGACCCTCAGGTGTGGAGAAGGCTGACCTTTCCTTTGCTCCATTTGTCAGGGAGATCTGCCAGTACCCAGATGTAAGGTCAAAGGTACTCAGATATTGGGCAGCTCCCAACCGGTCAATGAAATCATCCGCCCTCGGGATAGGACGAGCATCGGTCTTTGTCACAGAATTCAGTCCCCTGTAATCCACACAGAACCGGAGTTCTGGGGTAGTGCCCGGCGGGGCAGCTTTGGGTACCAGTACCACCGGACTGGACCAGGGACTGCTTGAAGGTTCAATCACCCCCAGCTCTAGCATCTTGGTGACTTCTCCATGGATGCTAGCCTTCACCTTATCCGATAAACGGTAGGACTTGGACTTCACAGGTGGGCTGTCCCCTGTGTCCACATCATGGGTACACAGATGAGTCCTTCCCAGAACAAGTGAGAACAAGGAGGTATACTGCTCCAAAACCTGGCGGCAGTCTCTCCACTGTTCGGGAGTTAGAGATGGTGAGAGGATCACACCCTCCACCGACCCATCCTTTTCCTGGGACGCAAAAAGATCAGGAAGAGGTTCACTTTCCTCTTCCTCTGATCCATCAGTCACCATCATCAAAGTGACCTCTGGTCTCTCTTGGTGGGGTTTGAGGCGGTTGACATGGAGCACTCGATGGGGCTGCCTGGGGGTCTTAAGGTCCACCACATATGTGACCTTGCCCTTCTTCTCAATCACCTCAAAGGGGCCTGACCAGCGATCCTGGAGGGTGCTAAGCTCTCCAGGCTCCATAACCCACACCTTCTGGCCAGGCTCCAGCTCCACCGGGTGAGCATTTCGTTCATACCATTCCTTCATGACCGTCTGGCTGGCTTCTAGGTTTTCGGAAGCCTGCTTCCACAACCGAGCCATTTGGCTACGAAAGGCCAGCATATAGCTCACCACATCCGGGGGAAGTTTTCTGGGAGTCCTTTCCCATCCATCCTTCACCAGGCTGAGGGGTCCACGAACAGGGTGTCCGTACAACAGCTCGAAGGGGCTGAAGCCCACTCCCTTCTGTGGTACCTCCCTGTAGGAAAACAGCAAACAAGGTAGGAGGACGTCCCATTTCCTCCGCAGGCTCTCGGGCAGACTCCTGATCATGCCCTTTAAGGTTTTGTTAAACCTTTCCACCAGAACATTGGTCTGGGGGTGATAAGGGGTGGAGAACCGGTAAGTGACTCCACACTCTTTCCACATAGCCCGCATGTATGCCGACATGAAGTTGGTACCTCTGTCCGACACAACTTCCTTGGGGAACCCCATCCGGGTGAAAATCCCCATCAGAGCCCGTGCCACCGCAGGTGCAGTAATGGTCCTCAGAGGGATAGCCTCTGGGAACCGGGTGGCATGATCCACCAGAACCAGGATGAACCTGTGACCGGCGGACGTTGGTGGATCTAATGGCCCAACAATGTCGATGCCCACCCTTTCAAAGGGGATGCCAACGACCGGCAGTGGTTCCAGGGGAGCCTTCAGCTTCACCCCTGTTTTCCCACTAGCTTGGCAGGTTACACACGTCCTACAAAAAGTGTCGGATGTAATCCTCATCTGAGGCCAGTAGAAATGAGGGACAAGCCGAGCAAAAGTCTTGTCCTGTCCCAAGTGTCCTGCCAAGGGTATTTCGTGAGCCAATCCCAACAGGAAGGCTCGGTAACGCTGGGGAACTACCAAGGCCCAGGATGACCCATGCACCGGAGCCTTGGGTTCGCTATAGAGGAGACCATCTTACCAATATATGTGGAAGTTCCCCGAATCGTTACCCGCTGCCTGGGCTTCGGCCTGTCGCCGCAAACCCTCAAGGGTAGGGCACTCCTTCTGTGCCCGACAAAGCTCCTCCTTAGTAGGTCCCCCCTCCACCTGCCATTCTGCAGGGGTAGGTAAGCCCTCCAGGGAAGTCACATCCCCCTCTGTAGACTCTGGGACCACTTCAGTCCCCCCATCCACCTTCTGAGGAGCAGATGCCGGGGCAGGCTTCCCCTGTCCCCGTTTACCCTTTTTGGCAGATGGTTGGGCCTTTGTCCCAGGCTCAAACCTCTGTGAACTCCCTCTTCGGGCAGTCACGGACCGTGTGTTGGCACAAGTCCACTCGGGTGTCCCCAACATCTCCATGTGAGCCTTGAACTCGACCTCCTTCCATGCCGTATGTTCAAGGTCATTTCCCAGCAGACAGTCGACCGGCATGGCAGGGCTTACTGCAACTCGTAGAGGACCCGCAACCCCTCCCCACTCAAAGGGAATCTGGGCCACCGGATAGTGACCCTCTCGGTTGTCAGCCATCACAACCGGGTGGACTACGTTGGGAACTACCTGCTCCGGGGACACCAGCTGACTCCGTACCATAGTCATGCTGGCTCCTGTGTCCCTCAGAGCCTCCACCCTCTGGGCATTGATGGTGACCCATTGCCTGTACTTAGTAGTATTCGAGGGCACATGGGTCTTAGGAACCATCTCACAATCCCCTAGGGACACTAAGGTTAGCCCTGCCCACTCACCTCCCTTATCTAGGGGCAACTCCTCTCCGAGCACTACGCTCGCCACCCCAGGGGTCTTTCCTCCAATGGGAGGGTGTGGTTTCTTGGGACACTTGGCATCCCCCTTGTAATGCCCAATCTCGCCACACTCATAACAACGGACAACCCTAGGCTGCTGACCACGGTCAGGATAAGGGGGTTTGTGGGGGCCAACCTTAGGAGGGAATCCTAATCCCTTTCCTTGCGAACTCTTTTGGGGGCCTTTAGGGAACTCCTTCTTTTTGTCTCCGCCCTCTTTCTTCTGGGGGGCGCCCTGACCAGCCCCTTGGAAATTCCCTCCAGTCCCTTTTGAGGATACCCGGGTACTTGCCCAGATATCCGCCTCCTCTGCAAGCTTCCTAGGATTAGTTAGCTTGCTGTCCACCAGGTGTTGTCGCAGCTCCGGAAAACTTTTCTCGAGGAGGTGCTCCCTTAAAACCAGGTCATACAACCCCTCGTAGTCCTTCCCCTCACTGCCCTGTACCCAGCCCTCCAAGGCCTTCTTGGCGTAGTCCAAGAAGTCCACCCAATTTTGGGTGGCCAGCTTTTGACTACCCCAAAATCTCTGCCTATATTTCTCAGGGGTCAGCCCAAACTTTCTAATCAAGGCGATCTTCATGGTGGGGTAATTGGTCTGCTCTCGTTGTTCCAGAGCTAAAAGGGCGTCCCTCCCCACCGGAGGCATATACCTATATAGACCACCCCCCCACTGAGCTTCGGGGATCCCATGGGCTCGTAAGGAGACCTCATAGGCAGCCAACCACTTAGCAATGTCATCCCCGACACCGTAGCTGGCGACTATGTCCTTGGGTAGATAGGGTCTGGGCTCCCTGGTAATCTCTCTATGTACGCTGCCACCAATGGGACTGCTGGGGGTTCCTAACTGTAGGGCCTTGAGATCCAATTCCTTCAAATGGAGCTCATGGAGGAACCTCCGCTCCTCCCTCTCTTTTTCCAAGCGGACTAAATCCATTTTGAATTGCCTCTCCTCCCTCCTGTCGACTAAATCAGCTGAAGACAGGCTTCCCCCCCCCGAAGCGCTACTACCCGCTCTTGAAGGGGCACTAGGTCCTACTTCCATATTGCCGCTCTCAGGGGGGAAAAGTGGTTCTGTCCCCTCCGTGGTTTCCGGCCCTGGCCCCTCCTCCCGTTTTCCGCTAGGGTGGGCCATAACCCAGGCTCTCAAGCTAGTTTGGAGTTCTATTTTCTTCGCTCCCTGCTGGAAAAATACCCCCCTCTCCTGGCAGAATTCCTTTAGCTGGGTTACAGTATACTCTTCCAGCCTACCCAGCTCAAACTCCATCCTGCCAGGTGGGCCCCAACACTGCGGAAAAGAACTTCACGTTAGGAGACCCTTTTTTTTTTTAAAGGAAGTCACACCACAGGACAGAAACAATTTCCCAAAAAAATTCCAATCAGGGAGACAACCTGGAGAAAACTCCAATAAAAACAACAATCAGGTGTAGTGTGTGGCACACACTAAACTGCTAATGAATGGATGCAAGCACAGGCTCAGTATCCCACCGCTGAACACCAACTTGTTGGACCTATAATCCTTGGGGTAGCTTGGCTCAGGCAGAAAGGCTTTTACTCCGAAATTTGCATGTCGTGCTTGCATCACACCCAATTCACACTTCAGCGTTACACCACTCAAAAATGACGCTACACCGAATAAGTAGAACGGTTGAGAAAAAGTTTTATCTTTCCTTTTTAAATGCGCTCAATCAATTTTATCCATCACATTTCAGGATCCAACATTTCATTGTATTCAAGTCAACAGTACAATTCCTTCCTTTACTTCAGTATAGCCCATACCTAAACTCCATCGGATGTATCAATCCAGCGCCTAGACTCTAGAGCGCCACGTTAATTCCCCACCTGTAGCGCTTCCCGTAACGGTCTCATAGTACGGAATGTCAGAGGGACAACAAGCCCACACGTTGCCCTTCAGTCAGATGTCTACACTAAAACGCTTTACTTCCTGAATCTTAGTCTGTTGCATATGATCACTCTTTTACAATTAGGCGCCATACTGCAAATCTAGTCTGTTGCTGGGAATCAAGCTGTTACATTTGAGCATTGCACATGAAACTTCCTCTGTCACTGGTAATCAAGCTATTTCATTTGAGCATTACACATGAAACTTTCTTTGTGCTGGCAGTCAAGCTATTCCATTTGAACATTACACATGAACTTTCTTTGTGCTGGCAATCAAGCTATTACCTTTGAACATTACAAATGAACTTTCTTTGTTACTGGCAATCTTAACTCAGATCCTGGCTTCCCATGGGACCATCAGCCGGGTCTGTCAGGTCTTCACCTGCTCTGTTCCCCCCCCCCCCTTCTTATTAAGCCCAGCTTACTGTTCAACCTCGGTGTCCTCCTCTGTCCGGGAAGTTCGGCGGAGCTTGGAATTCAGTTCCCACTTCGCGCGGGACAGACGGGGCTCACTGTGCTAGCAAAGGGAGAGCACTTAAGGGGGGCGAACACGAGGCACACCCACCGGCCACCTCCCTCAAGGATTTCTCTGAGGCTGGGTCTTCTCGCGGGAGGAAGCCTCGCACTGGCGTTCCCCGCAACACTGGCGCAGAGTCGTTCCCGGACCCTACTCGGCTCTGTAGACTAGGCGCTGTCTCGTTCCCTCTCCGCCGCTGCTGGGAGGCGCGCCCGCAGCCGCCTGAGGCAACGCGGCTTGCGGGGGCGCGGGCTTCTCCTACTACCGGCAACAGTGGGGCGGCGCTATGGCGTATGCCCCCGTCACGTGACACTGGGAAGGCTGCTTCACGGCCTTACGCGATCCTTACTTCCTGGATGCAATTCTCCTCAGCTTCTCAGGCGCGTCGCCGGTCTGCCGGCCCTCACCAAGGAGTCCCGACTCTCCCCACAGACCTCCCGGGGACCACAGGCAATCTCCTGGTGAAAGCAGGCAACCTCCTAATCTCTGGGTTGCGGCGGTGAGTGCTCCAGGCGGGGACTCGTGCCGGGGGGGGGCTGAAATTAAGGGTGCCGGGTTTACGCCGGAGCGGACGAGTAAGCCAACCGATTGCTTGTTTCTTGGGCACAGTCACCTTCCAAACAGGCAGGAACGGTGGTCAGACGTTAAGCCCTGTTTGATTCAAAATCCCGGGCAGAATAGGGGTGAGGGAGGTGTAGTCCAGGACGGAGGCTCCTCCCCTGGTCTTCCTTCAGGATTTCTGACTAAACAGGAGTCTCCAAGGTAAAGATGTCCCCCAAAGTCAGTGGCTGGGGTCAGGGACAGGTCAAGAGGTCGAGGGTGGTATCAGCTGATGAGGGAAGTCACGCAGACCCTAAGACCTGTCAATTCCCTCGCTAGCGCAGCCACCTCCCCACTCAGGTGCCTTACTCCTGACTACCTGACAGCTCAGCTACCTTCTAAAATGGCCGACCCCCCTTCACCTCTATTTATAACCTGGGCCCTGACTGACCAGAGTGGTCCAGAAGGTTCCAGAACCACTCATGGTAGTCTATGGACCAGGTTCTGAGGCGACAGTTGGGACCACCATTTTGTGAAACCAATCTCCCCCTTCCTCCATTTAGTGAAGCACCTTGCGCCTCTCCCTCAGATAGTGAGAAAGGGGTGCCCAGAGCCTCTACACCAACACCAAAAAGAAGTTAGTGGACAGAAAAACTGAGGGGGTAAAGGGGGAAAAAAAGAAAAATAAAGTGAGGAGGGAACAGCCAAGGCTGGCAGGTCTAACAGACACTCACTACTGACCAATTACGAAGGAATGTGAGAATTACAACACAGTTATGACACATTGCCCATTTTTTAACCCATTTTTTAATTCACTTTCTATGGGATTCACTGTCCCATCACCACAACAAAGTTAGCAAGGAAACTACATGGTATCAATATACCTTTGGCATGAAACATGCCACACTAGCAGAAGAACTGGATGAAGGCTACACAGCATCCAGATAATATGCAGGATGCTATTAAATTTAAAAGCACATATAGATTCAGAACCCATACAGGTATGGGGCAGACATCTAGCTTTTTACATCAATGTCACGGATAAAGGTTCCACATGAACAAACTTTGTTTTCTATTCAGTTATAAGAAAGAAGAGAGGGAAAAGGAGTTGAGAGAGAGGAGAGGAGTTGGCCTAACGGCTAGGGCGGTCGACCTCGAATCTAGGGAACTGGGTTGGAGTCTCGGCAATGAAGCTGAACATCCTGTAATTCTGGACAAATCACTTAATCTCATGTATTGTAATTGGTGCTATGTAAAGCGCTCTGATACCCAATCTCGCTATATAATACTCAGTAAAATAAAAAAAATGAAAATAATTAAAAAAAAGAGAATCCCTCCTATAACAACTGTCATGGGACATAATGAGGCCTGTGAGAGAAGAACCATAAATTAATATACTAACTAATCATTTCCACCAATAATCAACGAAACCTGAAGGCCGAAAGACACTCAAGAAAATGAAGAAACCTGAAAACAGTTTCAGCAGGATCTCAGAGTAAATGTATCAGTCCTCATTGTGGCCTGCCTGGCTGCGGCTTCAAGTCTTGCCCCACTGGAGGATTTCAAGACCCCAAAAATTGCTATGTCCAAAGGTAATCTTTGACCGGGGTGAGGCGACAAACTTAGCTGACCTCTGACCTGTAAAGCTACAGCTACAAAATCCGCAGAGTTTTTAGGGCAAAAACCAATAGTTTCAGTAGAAACTCAAGGATGATGTATCAGACTTTGAGGGACTGTTTCAGCCCACAGCCTTGAACCTTGCCCCACTGAAGGATTTGACATCTGTTTCAGAGACTTAATAGAGGCTATGAGGGTCATTATGATAGCGGGCGCGCCAAAACCTACCGCCCGCATGACTTTTCCCCCCGCCACATTACGATGGCAGGGGGGACCCCGGCGGACGGGAAGAGCGTCCGCCGGTTTTCCGCCGGTAGGCAATCCGCCCGATTGCCTACCGGGCAGAAAAGCCCAGTTATATGGCGGCGGTGCCTTGAAGGCACCGCCATCCATATTATGATCATTGTGGTGAACTGCCTTACTATGGCAGAGACTCCGCCATTAACAGACAGGCGGTTTTGTCTTTGGGGGCCCGTTGCGGGCCCCCAGGGTGTTCGGGGGTGCCCCCTGCATTGTCATGGGCATGGTGGCAGGCACCTCGCGGTGCCTATCGCCTTGTGCATGACAATGCACACGGTGCATTCCCAGCATTGAGGTGGGCAGTGCTGTGAGCACTGCCCTCCACAATGCTGGGAATGGAGGATGTTGTTACGTTCAACAGGTCAACAGGAGTATCACCCATAAACCACGTTGTGATATGGGTATATATGAGAGAATAAACAATAATATCACAAATGGTATATTTTAAGCAAGACGGTTTTAACAGAGCATGTGAAAAACCATTGCAGAGTAGAAAAAGGAAGACTCTTAGTCATTGATTCTTTTGGGGCGTGCACAAGGCATCATATATTTAAATAAGATCAAGGACAGTTGTATCAGCAGTGTAGGCAAGGACATGCAAAAAACAACCCTACATTGAACTTGGTGCTATAAAGTGCAAGTGGCAAGACAAGTGGCGACGCAAGTGGCAATGTGTATAACAGCGAGAACGGCGCAAGGTGAAAAATTTATATACAGTGAAGGCTGGTTCAAATATTGCTTTCAACAAAGTTTAAAATCATTTGATTGAACCATGGTAAACAATGCGCTATGATGTGGCGCTGAATGGTCGATGGCGTTTCGATCCTTTCAAGTCAGGATCATCTTCAGGACCAGGTTGTTGTTTTGAAACTGTGCTGTACAGGGAAGAAAGGGGAGGATGCCAGGGGGTGCGCGGGGAGGGCGAGTGTCAGGTGTGCCGGTCTGAGAGGTGAGAGGGGAGGAAGGGGAGGGAGGGAGGTGCGGGAGTGGAAGAGGAAGAGGGGGGAAGGAGCGGGGGCGCAAAAAAAGGAAAAGGGAAGAAAAGGAAGGGAAGGGGGAGGGGGAAGTGAGGATGGTGTCATCGCGAGAGGACAGGGAAGAAGGAGTGGGACGGAAACGAGATGTGCATAGAATACCTGGTGGTGTAAATACCCGGAGTACAGGAAGAGCCTTATGGGTCATCTAGGTCAAGGCAGGTAAGTGGTCCGCAGGTCCGTGGTAGCAAAGATGTCAGAACGGACTGAGGAAGCAAGGGAAGGACAGGGGGTCAAAGAAGAACAAAGTAGGGAGTGTGTGAAAAGTTCCAGGAACAGGAATTACCTGAGCACGAGTATCAGCTAGTGCGAGTGATCGAGTGAGAATCACAGGTCTATGGATCCCAATTGCCTGGGTGGATCCGAACCGGTACGAGGATCCGGTGGGCCGAAGCTGCGGAGAGAAAGGGGAGGGGCGGCAGTCAGTGTGCCGAGGAAGAGCAAAAGCAACCGGTCGCGGTCCGGTGGAAAGGGGCGCAACGGAGTAGAACTTACTTGTTTAGTGGGTTGAATGTAGTCGCGGGCGGGGTGCCGGTGCTGGCGACTCGCCGTGGCAATGAATGCCGAGGAAAAGGTGGCGAGCGTTTACTGGCCTAAGAGGGGGAGCTTCCGGGTCATGTGACCGCGGGGGGCGGGTCGACGTGAGGGTGCTGTGCAACTAATTGGCGGAAGGATGCAGGGAGGAGGGAGGGGAAGAAGGTACACAAGGGAGGGAACTAGAGCATACAAGAATGGTACAACAAGTTGTTTGTAAAAATTATGAAGTGTAGCAATATGAATGGCATTACATATACAATTCTGATCGATATGGGTAAAGGACAATGTTACTCGAAAATGAAACTGGAAAAAGGGCATGGAAAGATAGCAGTAGAGGATAAGGAAAAATTCAATAAACAGTAGTGAAGTCACTCGCAACAATTGTAGAGCAACCAAGGAACAGAGCAGTAGAGGTCATGTTATTGGCGTTCCATATACAAATGTAATAATTATTACAGGACACTTGTAGAAGACAATTTGCTCCAAAGAGAGAATGGGCGGAGGGCATGGAAGAATAACAATGGAGGTCAAAGTATAGTATAATAAACAGTAGATTGCAACAAATGTAGAGCGACCAACGAACAAAGCAGTAAAGGTCATGTCAGGAGTGCATGAAGAGTAAACATTTGAAGGCAATGTGCAGTTAGATAAGCTTGGGTATATGTGATCGCAGAATTATGTGAAACAGCCAGAAATGACGGGAGAGGAAACAAGAAAAAAGGGGGGGGTGGTTGCAGTTCTGTAAAACTGAGAATCATGTAGCCGCAATAAATGCGGGCTGGTGTAACCAAGGCAGGTGATGGGAATCGAACAGCATGAGGAGGGCGGAGCATTTAGAGAGAGACTGTGCCATTCCAATAATCTAGGGTGTTGAGGCCTGTTTGCACTGTGTTGCAAATGGTCATCCATTTGCATTCGAGTTTATTGAGCAAAGCAGACATGTTACCGCCTCTGATGGGGAGGATGGGTTGGTCTATCACTTGCCATGCAATGTCTGTCTTGCGGTGGTTCTTTTGGATGTAATGTGAAACCAGGGGAGCAGTTAGTACTTTACAATTAATCTGACTCTTGTGTTGGATTATTCGTTGTTTGATCATTTGAGTGGTTTGCCCAATGTAAACAAGGTCACAGGGGCAACGAATCGAGTAGATAACATTTTGCGATCTACAATTAGTGAGGGTTTTCAATTTGTAGGAATGGTTGTTTGCTTGAAAGTCTTTAGTATTGACTGTGAGATCGCAGACACTACAGGTTTGGCATTTGTAAAGACCTAGGACGGGAGGTAAGCCCCAAGCAGAGGTGATCGTGTTGTTGCCTTTAGGCTCCAAAGGCCAAGTTATGGCCTGTACCAGATGAGTAGCTAGGTTGTTGCCTCTCTGGTATGAGAAAAGAGGGGCTTCCTTGAATGTTTCAAATGGTTGAAGCAATCACCAGTTGCGTTTGATAATTTTGCTAACTTTGTTACTGCAAGGGCTAAATTTGGATACAAAGGGAATCCTGGTCATAGTCTTTTTGGGTTGGGGGATGAGAAGATGTTCTCGATGGCAGTACCATGCTCTCTTGCGTGCTCGGGAGACAAGTCTTTTGGGATAACCTCTGTCAAGGAGTTTCTGGATTAGGATATCAGATTCTCTGAAGTAGTCTTTGCGCCATTTACAGTTTCTGCGGATTCTGAGGAACTGCCCAAAGGGGAGGCCATCCCTAAGACCTCTTGGATGGTAGCTGGAGTATTGTAGTAGGGTGTTCCTTTCAGTCGGTTTACGATACAGGCATGTGCCGATTTTATTGTCCTCTGCGTGTATCATGATGTCTAGGAAAGGGAGGTCGTTGGATTTGGGTCCATGGGTGAATGTCAGATGGATTTGAAATTGATTGAGCCAGTCAATGAATGAGTGGAGAGTGAGGGTCGAGCCTTTCCATAAGAGTAGGATGTCATCGATATATCTCCGCCAGAGCGTGATATGGTCGAAGAAAGGGTTATTAGCGGTGAGGATATGTGTACTCTCCAAGTGGTGGACAAAAAGGATGGCAAAGTTAGGAGCGAAGCATGCTCCCATGGAGACGCCTTTGACTTGAAGGTAGAAGGTGTCGCGGTATAGAAAATAGTTATTTTCTAAAGCGATGTGGAGAAGATCCATGATAAAATCAGTGGGTATGAGAGTGGGTTTGGGTCTGGTCTCAAGTAGGGATTCTATTATTTCAAGGCCTTCTTTGTGTGGGATATTGGTATATAGCGATTCGATATCTAGCCCCACCATCAGGTCAGTGTTGGTATCAAATGGTCTATCTTCTATGGTGAGGATGAGGTCCATCGTATCTCTGATGAAGGTGTCTGTGGATGGAACAAACTCCTTGATGATGGCATCGATATATTTACCCAGGGGTTCAAGGATGGACCCACATCCAGAGACAATGGGGCGCCCAGGTGGATTCGTGCTGTCTTTGTGGATCTTGGGTAAGACATAGAGGACCGGGGTACGAGGATGTGGATTGTTGAGAAACGTGTATTCTTTTTGTGTTATGATGTTTAGTGATCTAGCTCGTCCAGTGGCTGATTGTATTTTGGTCTTGAGATCCGGTAGGGGGTCTTTGGGAAGAGGTCTATAGTGAAGAGGATTGGAAAGTTGGCGTTTGACGTCAATGTCGTAGTTTTAAAGGTTCATGGCCACTATGCCACCTCCTTTATCTGCAGGTTTGATGATTAGACCAGGCTCATTTTTGAGGGAGAGTAAGGCTTGTTTTTCAGTAAGAGGAAGGTTGTATGGGACAAATTCAAACTCAGCTTGAAGATCCTTGACTTCCCGAAGAACACTGCGTTCAAACGCCAGTATTTCGGGGGGCATGCTGCAAGAGGGGGGATTGAAGGTGGATGGAGGGCGGAAGCGTGGGGTAATATGTGGAGTAGTTTGTGGTTTGTCAGCAAAGAATTGTTTGAGCCTGATTCTGCGAAAGAATAGCAAGAGGTTGGATTGTAAGTCCAGGAAGCTAGTACGTTCAGTGGGAACAAATCTAAGATGTTTCGTCATTGGAGAGGGTATGGTTTGAGAGATTGAAAATAGGTATGGATTAGGGTGTTAAAGGGGTAGGCAATATGAATCGTGAGGTTATTGTGGAGGTCCCCATTGGTAAAATCTGTTTCGTGTTTGTCTCTCTCCTGAGAATTGAGGTTGGTACTGGCGGTTTGTGCGGGCTCGAGTTTGTTGTTGGCCGCGTCCGCGACTACATTCAACCCACTAAACAAGTAAGTTCTACTCCATTGCGCCCCTTTCCACCGGACCGCGACCGGTTGCTTTTGCTCTTCCTCGGCACCCTGACTGCTGCCCCTCCCCTTTCTCTCCGCAGCTTCGGCCCGCCGGATCCTCGTACCAGTTCGGATCCACCCCGGCAATTGGGATCCATAGACCTGTGATTCTCACCCGGTCACTCGCACTAGCTGATATTCGTGCTCAGGTAATTACTGTTCCTGGAACTTTTCACACACTCCCTACTTCATTCTTCTTTGACCCCCTGTCCTTCCCTTGCTTCCTCAGTCCGTCCTGACACTTTTGCTACCATGGACCTGCGGACCACTCACCGGCCTTGACCTAGATGACCCATAAGGCTCTTCCTGTACTCCGGGTATTTACACCACCAGGTATTCTATGCACATCTCGTTTCCGTCCCACTCCTTCTTCCCTGTCCTGTTTTTTTTGCGCCCCCTGCTTTCTCTCCCCCTCTTCCACTCCCGCACCACCCTCCCTCCCCTTCCTCCCCTCTCACCTCTCAGACCGGCACACCTGACACTCGCCCTCCCCGCCCACCCCCTGACATCCTCCCGTTTCTTCCCTGTACAGCACCGTTTCAAAACAACAACCTGATCCTGACGATGATCCTGACTTGAAAGAATCGAAACACCGTCGACCATTCAGTGCCACATCATAGTGCATTGTTTACCATGGTTCAATCAAATGATTTTAAATTTTTTTGAAAGCAATATTTGAACCAGCCTTCACTGTATATAAATTTTTCACTTTGCGCCGTTCTCGCTGTTATACACTTTGCCACTTGCGTCGCCACTTGTCTTGCCACTTGCACTTTATAGCACCAAGTTCAATGTTGGGTTGTTTTTTGCCTTTCCTTGTCTACAGTGCTGATACAACTGTCCTTGATCTTATTTAAACATATGATGCCTTGTGCACTCCCCAAAAGAATCAATGACTAAGAGTCTTCCGTTTTCTGCTCTGCAATGGTTTTTCACATGCTCTGTTAAAACCGTCTTGCGGGAATGGAGGATGCCACGGTGGCATCCTAATTGCAGGTGCGGGAGCGCCGCACCACTGGCACGCACCGCTAGGGTGGCGATCAGAC
The DNA here is from genome assembly GCF_964204655.1 of Triturus cristatus. Classification (NCBI taxonomy): domain Eukaryota; kingdom Metazoa; phylum Chordata; class Amphibia; order Caudata; family Salamandridae; genus Triturus; species Triturus cristatus. The sequence goes on from NC_140592.1 coordinate 184,029,394, forward strand.
TAAAGTCCGCCCGCCATGCTAAAGGGCCCCATAGTTAGAAGTTAAAAAGTTCGACCAAATGACCCACTAGATGCAGCCACCCTCTACTCCATCACAGTCAGTCTGAAATTGTGCCTTAGTCCTTGGTGCGTTTTTGATCTTTCAATTTTCTCTCTTTTTTTATATGTGGGTTTGGGAAATTTATCGTGTTATGTTCTTAACTTTGAAATTGTCAGTACTGTTGAACTTAACACACATTTCTCTAGAGGTTGCCTGCTGCTTGCACCATAGCTCTAGGGGCTGAGCAGTGATTCTCTAAGAACTGCATTTTGACCTAACCAGATTTTGTTTATTAAATTGGCAGGTGCCACCCACTACTAAATTACTAACCCAATTTCTGAGAGCAATCGTTTAATTTATCTGTGGTATTGGCTCAATTACATAAACAGCTTTGTGTCTGCAGAATTCAAATTCTGAGGCAGTAAAAGCTGTTGGCAAAATTTTAATTTGCTGTGCACAACACTATTTATTTATATACCACTGGCAACAACGAAAAATATCTTACATGGTGCAGTGGGAGGCTAGCATAACACACTATGGTGCTGATTCAGCTAGGTAAATGAATTTGTAAACATTAGGTTTACAACTGTATTTATCTTTAATATACTTCCCAGGAATTTGCAAATACGTTTCTGGCAGGCAAAATTGGTATTATGATTGTGGATTTGTGCACCACGAATGTGGATGAACAGGCACTTGTTAATTCCACTCAAGATTTGGGAAGTGGGCCCTCCAAGGGGCCCTGGGAGCTCGTGAAGAAGCACAAACACATTTGTATGTGGGCATTCCCTCACTCCTCTTCGTCCCCATTCAAACCTGGAAATTGAAATTGATTTATTTCAGCCAAGACTGGAGTAATTGCCCTGCTGGGATGGAAAAGGAATGGATTACAGCTGGGTTTGGTGGGGGTGTAAGAGAAGGGCATGCTCCAAGGGAAAATATGTTTCCCAGCTGACAAAAACAAACAAAAAGAAAAATATGCATTTGTTCTGGAGGATCCACCCCTCTGCACTATAGAGATTCAGCTTGAGGAGTAGAAGCCTTCGAAAAAGGTTACATAACATTCCAAAGTTACCCTTAAAATCTGTGCCTGGACGCTTAATTTGTAAACAAGAAATATAGGAAAAGAAAAGTACGCTTAGGTTGAGGCTTACATTTTCGGCCATATTTTCCTCTTTTTTTCGTGGGTAGGGCTTTTAACTGTTCACTTGTTCAAATACTGCAGACAGCTTTCAGTGTCCACAGTTACAAATACCAATGATAGTAATTTGTTTAGCTGATATACTGAAAATTGCCATCAAATTCCAATATCACTCGCACCAAAAATGCTTTTAGATACTACAGCCCCGAATGACACAGCAAAGCACCAATTTACTGGTATTGCAGAAACAAAGTTTGATTTATTATACAAATAATACCACATCTACAGCAAACAAGGAAAATACCCCTTATCCCTGCCTCCCGCACACTGGTTGGATACTAAAAAGAGCCGACATTGGTTCCAGTGGCTCCCTTAATACACAGTCCACTGCAGCTGGATCTCAAAGGGCGATGAATAACATTTTCTGGCCCAATTCACAATAAAAATATTATGATTAACTAAAAACTATTGCAATATTGTTATAGAACTATTTTTTGTTTTTAATTTAAGTTCTTCTAGCAGGACACATTTCGGCTGTGCTATAAATTTTAACAGAGCTTAAAATGACGTTCCATAAATAAGTGAAAATAAGGTGCTGCCGAGATCCGTGGAAGTCTAAAGAACAGAGACAGCATTTCAGGATGTTAAAGTAAGTACCCAGCATTTCCGGTCACCTGATTCGATCCAAAACGTTAGATGTTTTAAAACAAAAGACATCAATCGATATAAATCACTCCCAACAGATTTAGGACGATGGGGTGAAAATACAAACTGGTGCAAGAAATGCTGATATCAACAACTAATGAAGAAAAATTATTCATACCTTTTAGGCATATTGAGAAAAAACTATGTTTGATCCTCCTTCGCCTACAGGAGCAGCGAACTTCCCAGAGTGTTGCGCCTTTTCTACTCGTTGGTTGTTAGGTTCACTTAAGGCATGGTTTTTTTTCATATCTTTCAAGTTGGTTTAATAATGTCTCCAGGCAACTTAGGTTAGTGCAAACAGCTCGGCTCGAGCTTTTGTGCTGTACAAACAGTAAACATCAAGCAGCATCCTGGGTTTTTGAAAAATGCATAGCTGCCACTTTGATTGCACAACTTTCAAGATATGGAGGCAAAGTACATAATGTGCTGTAGCGGAGCACTTGGCAGGCAAGCACCGGAGGCCACGGTGTTTACCTCGCAAGCAAGACCTTTCATTCCGAGGAGCCTGCTTTTGCAACACCCAGCAACAGCTTCTACGGCGACCCCTGCAAAGCCTTAATGTTCATTCTGAAGTGAGTCTTGTTAAAGGAAATGTCACAGGGTAGATTTCTCTGTACAGAGGAACAGTGTCTTTGTGGGGACTTTCCTATTAAGAACAAGTGCTTTTCTACATAAACTCCGCATTGCAATCATTATTTCATATTAATATTGTTCTTCTAAATGTGTTGCGAATAAACTATAATTCTATAAGCAACATTTTTGCCTTTTGCAGCTGTTCCAAGATACGTTCTTAATCATTTTAGGTCTGGTCTTGAGTGAGCTTTAGCCTCTTGCTTGCCTCATGTTTTTGCCAAAATTCTTAATAAATGTACCAACATATATGTATATGTACAGGGGCTTTCAGTCACCCCTTTTCATGTACTGGTCTATTTACGGGTAACTCGTATTTTGCTTCTGCCCTCCACAATATGAAGAAGGGAGCAATGGGACAGCCTCCTTCATCCATTGGCAGTCATGTCTCATGAGTGACATATCCGCACAAAGGAATGAACTTCATTGCAGGGCTGCAGGATTGCACGACCACGTCTCTATTTTTATATTTATCCCATTTTCAGCTTCTTGCAATGGTACACACAAACAACAATAAATAAACATTTTAAGCTGTCCAAATATAGACTTATTGGCTTTGTCAATGCGTGTTTAGAAAAGAGCCTGATTTTGTGAATAGTTTGAATACATACACTTACATTTATTGCAGTACCTCTGAGTATAAAGTCTCCTTTACTCTGCTGATGAATCATATTCAACACGTGTATTCTTAGTAGCTCTCAAACATGATTGAACTCTTTTAAGGATATTGTGCACTCGCTCCCAGAGTTTATTTCTCAACTACATAGCACATGCAATATTATATGTACATACACAAGTGGGCTCAAACGTGCTGCAAACAGATGGCAGGAAGAATGTGCAGCCTGATCTAACCAAGGCCAAGTTTATTGCAGGGTGATAAGTAATGACGTGCACCATCTCGCTGTTCTTGGATTACCACTGCCAGGAAAAACAGACAGTCTTTAATTTGCCACTTCAAGTTGTCATTACTCAGATAATTCACGGTCCCTTGAAGATGCTTAAGCTGTCTCGGTGCTCTTGTGCTGTCCTTGTGACTAACAGATGAATACAAAATAACATGTAATTGTAAGGATGCAGCAAACACGTGCATATTATCTGAACTCATTAGCCCCTCAATTAACCCACTAAATTAAACAACACTGAAACACTTGTTATTCCAGTAATCAGTCCTCAAACATAAAAAAAGGTTTTGCTATCACGCTTCACCGATTGCTCACATCTTCATCAGCAAGTCAGGAAAAAAGTTTTGACAGAGACTCACAGTTCGGTTAGATATATGGCTTCCCATTTGGAGGTACGAAAATTAGAAGAGAATCCTAGCAAATTAAAAGAGAATCATAGAAAATTAAAAGAGAATCCTAGCAAATTAAAAGAGAATCATAGCGTGGGAGCTCCTGTCTGCCCCGCTTGAAGCAGCCTGTAAAGTTGAAAACAGCATTGATTTACATTTTGAACATATGAATGAACGCTGTGGTTTGTAATGCTTGTTTTTGCCGATTGCGATCAGATATGGGGTCGATAAAGCAAATTAATTCATAGAAAAATAATTTAATCTCGTGGTTTAATATGCTATGCTAAAAGTAAAAATGAATGCAGAAAAGACATGCATTATGAAATGTGCTGATTTATAATAGGCATAGTTACCGTGTAGGCCATTTAAAAGCTACAAAGCAATTTTCCTTTAACTAGAAGCAAACCTAATATTGCTTAAATGTGCACAGTGTGAATTAGACGTTTGACCTTAAATTGACATGCTTAGAAATGTTGTCATAACTGCAAAATGTTTCGGTTTAACAAACAATATGATATTATAAGCAACATAGACATCAAGAAGTTTTTCTCATGTTTTATATAACATTTGAATAAAATAACTTGTGCATTTTAAGCAATAATGCTTGATTCATAGTAAAAGGAATGCATTACCTAATGGTGAATCGCTTTTAGTGAATAGTTCTTTGTTCTCGCAGTGAAACAAATTGAGAAGGTCCACCTATGTTTTAAGGCTTATTAGATGCAAGTCTTATTTTTCCGTAATATAACTAAGCAAGACTGACTGTAGCTAACCTTGCGATAGAGTGTAAAAGCCACCTGTCTTTTCAAGGAAAATGGAGGAGCTGATCCAGCTTACCGAAGAAGGCTGCGATCCTATTGGTCCTCGAAGGAAGAAGCCTGATGGAATGTTATTGATATGTTAGCTTGACTTTTACATCAGTGCATGTTCCCAGCTAGTTTTTAGAGGATTGGAGAAGAGAATTGCCCCCAGAACCAGACCCTTGACGTTCGTGGCTACTGCTGCTACTGTTTTCCCTCTCTAATAATAATAATAATAATAAGGAAATTTTTTAAAGCGCTTGGTTACGCTCAAAGCGTGTCCCCGCGCTAAAACAGATTGACTCCCACGGACACAACCAATGAGACTGTGCAAGCTAGCGAGTATATAGATATGTTTTTAACTTCCTCCTAAAGCCCAGTTCAGATGACTCAAGATGGAGGTCCAAAGGTAGAGCATTCCAGCTCTTAGCCGCCAGGTAGCGAAAAGATCTACCTCCCATGCGAGCCCGCCTTATCCTCGGGACCTTTAAAAGGCCTCCGTGGGAGGAGCGAAGGGAGCGTGTTGGTTCATACCTGGTGATCAAGTTCTGGAGCGGTATTGGCGCTTTCCCAGTAAGGATGCGATGGCAGGTACAGAGGGCCTTAAACTCCACCCTGCTCCTCACTGGCAACCAGTGAAGAGTCCGAAGGGCGGTATTAGAGGCCACTCTTCTGGGAAATTTTAAAATGAGGCGAGCTGCCGCATTCTGCAGCACCTGAAGGCGATTTAAGGCCTTGTTGGTTGCTCCTAGGTACAGCAAAATGCCATAATCCAGGAGTGATGTGACGAGGGCGTGCACCAACGTTCTGCGGGCTGACGTAGGGAGGAGATCTAAAATCTTTCGTAAACTTTTCAGGACGCTGAAACAGACGCCCGCCACACGTCCTATCTGCGGTCCAAAAGACAGGTCAGCATCTAACCAGACTCCAAGGTTCCGAACTTCTTGGCAAGGTGTTGGAGCCTCTCCCAAGCATGGAGGCCACCACGCCGACGACCAGACAGATGGGTTCCCCCCCACTACGAGTACCTCAGTCTTGCTGCCATTTAGTTTAAGGCAGTTGGTGGACATCCAGGCTGCAAGGTCTTGCATGCAGACTCTGATACTGTCCGCCGCAAGACCCGGCGGTCGCGAGAGGGAGATAACCAGCTGCGTGTCGTCGGCGTAGGACACGATGTACAGACCATGGCCCACAGCAATACAGGCCACTGGGGAGACATAAAGATTAAATAGGGTGGGGCTCAGGGACGATCCCTGGGGTACGCCCTGGTCCAATCCAATATCCCTGGAATAACACTCGCTCTGGCGGACCTGAAAGCTTCTCCCCGTGAGAAAGGACTGGATCCATGCGAGGGCAGCTCCAGTTATTCCGCCATTATTCAGACACCGTAGCAGGGTGGAATGAGCTACGGTGTCGAATGCTGCACTAAGGTCCAATAGGATGAGGGCCATAGTATGACCCTCATCCACCCCCTGGCGCAAGGTCTCCACAGCCATGAAAAGCGCTGATTCCGTAGAATGGCAGGGACGGAAACCAAACTGGGTATCGTGTAGTAGAGCTGCCTCATCCACGAAATCCATCAGTTGCATATTTACCGTTTTTTCCGCCACTTTAGCCAGATAGGGCAAAAGGGAGATCGGCGGAAGGTTCTCTAGTTTCTCAAAGCTGATGTTGGATTTCTTTCTAAGAGGTAGAACCACTGCCTGTTTCCAGGCTTTGGGCACGGTCTTGGTGCTAAAAGACACATCCAATAGGTTTCTTATATACTATTGGATGGCCTTACCTTTGCTAATTGATGTTTGTGAGATTTCTTCTGCAACCTTATACTAATTTATTGAGACTTGGCTGAGTCTTATGAACTACTCTTTATGGAAAGTTCTGTAACTCTAATTTGGCTTTGAAGCTTTATGCTCATCTGATCTAACTCTTTTCTATGAAATTGATCTTTTTTTCACGGGTTCCCGAAATCTAAAACTCTAACCTGATCTTTAGGATAGGGAGTTTATTCCTTTATTGTATGCACTTAATGTAAGATATATTTGATGCTTTGTTCTATCCATTCATTTGATGAGATTTCTTTAAACTTATTTAATTTATGGACTAACTGAAATAAAGACAAATAAAGAAAATAACTGTAATCATTTCTTAACGAGAATAAAGGTTTTAGAAAATGATCCCAATTCTCTTCATTGGCTGAACTTAAAACTGTTGATGCTGTTTAAATTTGAGATGCAGAATTTTCTTCTTGACTTCTAATACAACATTCCAAGATCCATCAAAAGGAAGAAGAAGAGCTGTACAATGAAGTTTAACCCTGTAGATGATAGTCAGTTGTGATGGTACTAAGCAAATATTTTAAATTGATTGGGGCCAAGACCTTCTGGTAGCGGAGTGGGGTTTAATGTATGGAGCAAGGAGCTGTAAATAATTAAAAAAAGGAACAAAATGGAGAGTAGAGAGGTACCACTCAACATGAGTAGTGGAGGTGGATACATCCTCCCGAGCTTTAATCAATAAACATAGTGATCCACCCACAAGTGTATATGTATGTCAGAGCCTCCCAGAAAAAGTATATATCCTCACAATGGTGGAAAATACACACTAGTTGTTAAAATACCCCTCACACACCAAAAGGGCCCTTGGTGTCATGCTTCATCATAGGGGTCTTCCCGCCCCTCTACGGGACGGGGCGTGCTACGACCCACGTTTGCGTGGGAGCACTGTTGTTGTGAGACAACTATGCGTTGTGTAGGGGTGTGAGAGGAAGGGTCAGGGGTGAATGGAAAAGTGAGATAAAAAATACCTGTCTCGTTGGTTTAGAAAATTTTAATATACCTTTGAGCTGGTATTAATAAAAGGTGGGGGGAGGAGGTGTGTATGCCTCAATGAACTGTGCCTCCTATGTCTGCCGACATGTTTCGAAGCTCCCCAGGCTTCTTCTTCAGGACCTTAAGGATCCCTTCCTATACTCACAGTGGCGTGTTTATATCGTGATAAACTTATTGTGAAAGAAAGAAATGTTGTTTAGCACTAACAGGGTGATGCAACATCTATGGTAATTATGTTTACTGTTATATTAGTGAGTTGAGAGTGAATGGATGTTTACTGTTTCTGTGTGAAGAGATTATTGATTTCAGACTTGGTGTAGTCTACGATCCTAGGATATTAAGAGACATTGAGACTAGGCTGGAAGACATTTGAATGAGCCATCGTCGAATGGTATTTCTTATTTGCAGATATTTGTGGTGTAGTGCCTGATGTACCATCACCTACACAATTGAGATAGAAATACTAATGATGTGTTGTGGTTGTCCAATATTGACTGATGTTAACAGTACCTAATTGCGCAAACAGGGGAAGCTGCATTGATTACGGTGATTTCATGCTGGTCAAGAATTTACTTGCCAATGGAATTTCTGTTTGGATAATAAAAGACAGAAGGTGTAAAACGCTAATTATTCCAGTTGTTGAATTGCTAATGTTTTCCCTTAGAAAAGACAAGCAAGAATGTCTTATTTTGTTAAAAAGTTTTTCATTTGGTTTGTGTAAGAAGGAGGGATATTGTAAAAGAGATTGAACTACTGTAAGGTGCGAGATCATACATCATAGTGTTTTGCGCTGAAATTGGTTAGTTGGTGTGCTTTCATGGTGGGATTGGTTGGTGACATCAAAAGGCTGCGCCGTGATAGGCCAGTGATTTTTTGAATGGCGCATTGAGATCTGTTAACAGGATTTTGATAAATAACAACTGAGACAAGACTGGAAGGGAACATTTGACGTTTAAGGAACAGATTTTGATAAATACCAACCGAGACAAGACTGGAAGGTAAAATTCGATGTTTAAGGAACAGAAACATAACATTGAACTGTGAATTGTTTACGAGTCTTGTGAAAACATACATTTTTTTAAAACGATTTAAGAGTTTTCTGAGAGGCGATGGTGCAGTTCCGATACTGAAAGGTGAAGAGGCACCTACTAAGGGCATGTCTGCATATTTTAGCTGTGGGACTAGATATGTGTTTATGGCTTTGTCAATGGTGCAAGATTACTGATAAAGAGGGTCCATGGAGGTTTCCAAAATATGGGAGTTTTGAAATAACAATTATTGACAAATTAAGGGAAATATTATGTGAGATGAAGACACCACCCACACCCACACAATTTGAAACTTTATGCATGTGGGAAAAGGCTGCAAGAGACAAAAAGAGAGAAAAATACCAGAAAAGAACAAAGAGAGCTATGCGTAACTATGCAGATGCTCGATGGGATGAAGAACAGCGTAGATGGAGGAAAGCCATAGTTGAAGGCACTAGGTTTTGTCAAGCAATTTCTACCAAAAAGCCAGAAAAAGGAAAGAAGAAACATACTAAAGAAAAAGACAAGGATGGAAAAGAGGATGAAGATGAGATAGATAGTGATTCAGGAGATGGTATATTAGAAGAGATGTTAGCTGCACAACCCTTAACCTTATGCAACTACAGCAGGTAGTCCTTAAAGTAGTGCCACTACAAGTAGTACAGTAGCAACATCTCCTATAGAAACTAGAGTGGTACAGGTTGAGAGACCACTTCAGATGTTGCAGATTGCCCACCACAAGTTGCTCAGATACAGATTGTTCCTCCACCTGTGGTAAACCCACCTGCTATGCATGTACTGGTGCAAGCACTGCAAACAGCAACTGTACAAAAACACCCCAACTTAGGTCAAACAAAGCAAATACAAGGAGATGATGCACGGAGCGCAAAAACTTTTCAGACACTCACCCTCAGTCACAGATCTGGGTTGAATCCATCATCGTTCTTTAGCTCACTTCACCATCCAAGTTCAGACCCAGCCATATGCAAATCAGTCTTAACGCTGTTGCTCATGCCAGGACAGGTCTTCCCTGGACCGGAAACAAGCATCCTGGGACCGGTTTCGGGGTAACACCCCTAATTCGCCAGGCTAGCTTGCATCCAGTGGCAAAGTGAGCAAGGGACCCACATCTGGGCATACCCTGCCATCTTAGGGTGAACAAAGCAAACACAAGGAGATGATGCACGGAGCGCTGAAACTTTTCAGACACTCACCCTCAGTCACAGATCTGGGTTGAATCCATCATTGTTATTTAGATCACTTCACCATCCAAGTTCAGACCCAGCCATATGCAAATCAGTCTTGACGCTGTTCCTCATGCCAGGACAGGTCTTCCCTGGACCGGAAACAAGCATTCTGGAACCAGGTTTCGGGGTAACACAAAGCAAACACAAGGAGATGATGGACAGAGCGCTGAAACTTTTCAGACACCCATCCCCTGTCACAGATCTGGGTTGAATTAATCATCATTCTTTAGCTCACTTCGCCACTCCAGGTCAGGCAATGAGGTTGCTTGCTGTACCTGCAAATACATTATTGAACATCACAGTTGATATGATATTCAACTACTGCAAAGGATTGGCTGATGTGGTGCATTCTGTATCTTTCCAGGTACAAATAAAGATCCACACCAAGAACAGTGTCACAACCTCAATCGAGGTGGAGATTAAGCCTTTCCCAGGTCATTTCAGGGACCAATACTGCTGTGAAGTTTGGCAGACTTCCAAACTGGGTGCATGCTTCACACACCAAGAAAGTGAGAAATCGCAAAGAAGAAATTGAACTCTTTCACCTTGAACCAAGAGCACTGGTGACTATACCAGCACAAGCTGTGAGATAATGTGGAGCAGTGGTACCGGGATCACACCAGCAGGAAGAAGAAAGGGGTGAAGAACTGCAATAAATAGAACCAATTCAAGTACCTATTGTTTCACCAAGTGGCATTGAAGTCTCTAATAAAGTAGAAGCAGAGGCTGAACCTTAAGTTGGAAACGTGACTGAACCAGCTCCAGTACAGCAAGAAGATCCAGGTGAAGGAACAAACACTGCCTGAGAATAGTCATCCATGAGTTTGAAAGGCCTCAGACTTCTAATCAAAGAAGACTTAAACAAATAATCAATTGATCGCATTCCATTGACAATACCAGAAGAAGCAGAGAAAAGTGATGGAAGTGATTCAGGAGAAAATCAACACAAACTTTGAAGATCAAAAAGAATAGGAGTGCCTTGTCGGAGGTATTCCGCACCTGAGTGGTCTTACTATTTGAACAGGGTATCAATGTCACAATTGATGATCTGTGTGATGTGAGATCTGAATTGTCAGAACCTCAATGACATCATTACAATAAGCACTGTTGGATAAAGGATACTTGACAAAATGAACTGTGCATTTATAAAATATTGTGTGACGTTTAAAGGAAGATATACGAAAGACAAAAGACTGACACTGATCAATTCCTATTTTTTTATTTTACAGAAGATCTACAGAGGCTGAAGTCAGCAGTAAACGAGTAGGGATAACATGCTTAGGAGAACATGGAGTAGGGTTAAGGAGTGTCTAAGAGGAAGATTGCTTTATTGAAAACTAATCATTTAAAGAAACTATTTACAAAGTCTGCATATTGAACTTTAACTTGAATACAATACATCTTCATTATAACAGTAATTATGATTACCATAGTGATAGCAGTTATTCATTTAACACTGGAGAAATATTTTAGAAATACAAACACAACAAAAACAAATATATCTGAATGATGAAGAGCAACTGAAAGCTTCATTTGTCACCTACAACAGCGAGGATTACTCAACAGACGTTTACTCTAGAATACTACGGGAATACACACACACCATTGAAGCCAAAGACTGTTATGTGTGCACTTATTTACTGTCATCGGCAACAGAAGTAACATATTACCACATGCTGTTATCTTATGGAATCTCATGTAGTATATTGCTTACACTTGCATATAGACAAGAACACTTTGAATATTTCTATTCTTATGCCTTAATACTTCTTGAGGGCCCTTGATAGAAAGCATGAGTTTACACTCACAAAGAAAAGAAATAGACACAGCTTGCTAATATTTTATGCCACATAGACCTATAGATAGTGTTCAAGCTTATCAGAATAAATTAACCTGTTTGATGCAACCATTAAAAAAAGTTTTTATAATGTCATTTTATTAGAGAAACACTAACATGACACGTAGTAAAGACAACATAATGATGTCCTGAAAAATGTTTAGAGGAAGGATGAAGATGAATTTACAAAGAAAAAGGTATATTTGAAATGAAGATTAGATAGTCAACACAAAGAGAACGTTTGCATTTACAGAAGAAGGACACCCACATGAACCAGACATGTGGGAATTAGTAGTTGTGAACACATATTTGTATTAATGGGAGGGACATGGCAGAATGTACAGAGAGAGGAATCTGCAATTCTAGGAGTATATTCTCTTTGTTGATAGAATTCTTATTTTCTGTTACCGGCTGACTGGAAGAGAATCTGTTATTTAGAAGTGCTACTTCCTAAATATTGTAGATGCATTAACCATCACGCTAGCACACAGACACACCTGTAGTGCAGAAAAGGGAGCTCAATTAGGGGGATACATATTTGGAGCAATCATTCTACCTGTAGGAGTCATATTAAATGATGAAAAGATTAGAAAACTGTCAACTGTTGTCCACAAGCTGTCAACCAGTACTTCTGGAGCTTTGCTAGTAGGAACTACTGAGCTGATTGCCATATGTTCAATGGTTTTGCAAGATCACTTAGCACTATACATATTACTCACTGAAAAAGGAGGAGTCTGCAAGATGCTTAAATTAACCCATTGTTGTTCATACATACCTGATAAGCATAAGAAAATAGAGGATTTTGCAAAGAACATTTCAGACTTAAACCTGAATTAGAAGAGTTGGAACCACTAGTATCTTAGAAAGTTTTGCGAAAGGAATTCACACAATTGGGAATTGAATTGTGACAGCAGGAGTAGGTATTTTAAAGGATATACTTATACCAGTACTAATAATAGGGATTTGTTTGTTATGCTTGTTTTTTTTAATTTAAAGGGAAAAGAAAAGAATACATGATTTGAAACATTAAATTACATCATGAATGATGACTATAGGAATTCACTGAAATTTCAAAGTTTAAAAAGAAAGAGAAGGGATTGAACAGATGATGAGAGTGCCTTTTGAACAGAACTCATGTAAAACCACGATAATGTGATGGTTAAGTCAATAATCAGAATTGAGAAAGCAAATTAATTAACATAAAAATAAATTAATCTGGTAGTTGAATGTGCAATGATAAATGTACATTTTAATTTAGAAAACACACCCATTTGATGTTCATTAATTTACAATAGGCAGTTATAGTTACCAGTGTAGGCAATAGAAAAGCTATGAAGCGATTTTGCTTTGAGTAGAAGCAAACCTAATATTGCTGAAACGTGCACAACAGGAATTAGAGGCTTGACCATAAATTGACATAAAAACCTTGTCATAACTTCAGAATGTTCTGGTTCAGCAAATATATTATCTTATACGCAACATTTTGATAATTAAATATCTTGAACTTCCTATTTTCTCGTGTTTTATGTGACATTTGAATAGAATAACTTGTGCATTTTAAACAATAATGATGGATTCATAGTGAAAGGAATGCATTAGCTAAAAGTGATTTACTTTTATTTATTAGCTCATTTTTCTCGCAGTGAAACAAACTGAGATGTAGAAGGTTGATCTATGTTTAAAGGCTTATGGGAACCAAGTCTAATGTTTCCAGATAAAACTACGCAAGACTGACTGTAGCAAACCTTGTGATGAAGAACGGAGGAGCTGAACTTGCTTACAGAAAAATGCTGCCATCCTATTGATCCATGAAGGAAAGAGCCTGATACAATGTTTTCGACATGTTATCTTAACTTTTATATTAATCCATGTTCCCATTTAGCTTGTGGAAGATTGAGAAGGGAATTGCTCCTGGACCTAGACCTTTGATGGTTGTGACTACTGCTGCTAGTGTTTTCGCTCTCTGGCCTTCCCTTTGTTATTTGAGGGCACATGCATCAAGGTAGGCTTTTGCGATTCCTTAATTGCGAATATTAAGGAATCGCAATCATGGAATCGCAAAAGCCTATGCATGTAGGAATCACTAAAAAATAGCGATTCCTAAACATTCCTTAATTGCGACTTGCAAATTGCGAGTCACAATTAAGGAACGGCTTCCCATTCATTCCTATGGGCCTACAGGCCCATAGGAATGATTGGGAATTGCATGCGCAATTTGCAGGTACCCAATAGGTACTCGCAAATTGTGCATGCAATTTCAAGGGTGCAAGGGTGCCAAAACAACACCTTGTTGCACCCCTGAAATTGTAATGTGAACACATGTTGCGCACACACATGCTTCAAGGGCATGTGTGTGTGTATCCAGGAACTTTGAAAAATGCACTTTAGTGCATTTTTTAAAGTTTTTGCAAATTACCATCAAGTTCAAATTGATTGTAATATGCGACCCCTATTTGCGAAATCGCTATTTGCGATTTTGCCATGCATTGCATTTAGGGAATGGCAATTTGCGTCTCCCTAAATGCAATTGCAATCAAGTAATCGCTATTTTTGCAAGTACTTAAATTGTGATTTTTGCATTTGGGATGATGCATCCCAAATGCAAAAATACCGGTCGCAAAGGGGCACATTCTGAAAATCTTCCCGTTTGCGACTGGTTCTTCTTTTGATGCATGTGGCCCTTGACATTTAACAGATTGGTACTGCAACTGCATGCTGATTATTTGGATTTATTGAGAGTCGGCTGAGTCTTATGAACTACTATTTATGGGAAGTTCTGCTACTCTAATTTGACTTAGAAGCTTTAAGCTCCTCTGATTTCACTCTTTTCTTTTAAATCAAACTCTTCATGGGTTCATGAAATCTAAAACTCTAACCCTGATACTTCGAATAGGGAGTTTATTCCTTTATGGTACGCGCTCAATGCAAAATATATTTGCTGCTCTATTCTAACCGTTCAGTTGAGATTTCTGTAAACTTATATGATTTGTGGACTAACTGAAATAAAGACAAAATAAAGAAAATAAATGTACTAATCTCTTATGGAGAATAAAGGTTTAGAAAATTATCCCAACTCTCATCATTGACTGACCTTAAAATTGTTGATGCTATTAAATTTGAGATGTTGAATTTGCTCCTTGATTGTAATACAACATTCCAAGATCCATCAGAAGGAAGAAGAGCCTAGTGTGGAAAATGGGGTTTAACACTGCAGATGATGGTAATTTGTGATAGTACTAAACAAATAATACAAAAATATTAGAGCCCAGGCTGCACTATCAGGGAGCTATAAAATGTTTCTTTATTTTATACCCACATTAAGCTTTATATGTGTGGCAAACATTCAGTGTAAATTGATATTATCATACTACGTTTTTCTGAATTCCTAGTATAGACATAACGTTCAATGTAGGGAGACAAGGGTAGTAGTCCAAGGGGCCTATTTACTAATGTTACACGCAACATGGGCAGCAACCAAAGGTGCTGCGGTACATTGCGTGAAGCGAGGAGAGTAGAAATGTACCATATCTACTAAGATATGGCTCACTCCTGCTCCCTCCTAGCGTGACCTCACTGTGTGCTGCCAAGTGCCAACACAGGCACCCTTTCATCACCATTCTGCAAGGATGCCCTAGTTATGACCAGGATTGTTTTTGTGCAGGAAGGTATTCCTTCCTGCACAAAAACAATCCTTAAATACAATTTCCTATTTCTATGTTTGCTGGAGAATACTGCACACATGGAATGATGAATGAATGAGGAGAAATAAATATATTTCTTCTCATATTTCCTCTATGAGGCAGCCCCAGCATTTTGGCGCATCCCAGTTTCACTGCCTTTGATATATTTGGTATTGCGTAAAATTGCATTGGTGCATACACAGGAATGCCCATTCCCCACCCATAGAAAACCTACCACTATGAAATATAGCACAAGGAAGGACAAGTCCCTACGTTGTGTTACATTTCTTTACAAAGTCACACAAGGTGGAGCAAATCACCCCATGCAGAGCGTTGTAAATATTACTGACGCCTTTGCATTGCCCTTGTGTCGCCTTGTGAGACGCAATGACAATGCAAAGGTTTAGTAAACCTGGGCCGAAGCTAATAGTTTGCTATTTGAGCCTTAATTTTTCTCGACACAGTGTCAACCCTCTTCCTAGAAAATGGTACCATGCTTGCTCTTTGCATAAACACTTTTCTTTTAAAAAAGACTCCCCTTTATCTCCAGAGTATTCAATTAATACAACTATCACATGACTCCAAGCCTTTTCTATCTTCATAAACATGCTCAAGCATTATATCCTATGACACTTGTAATAGGTAGACCAGATACCAGTCACATTTATGTCAGAATATCAGTCCGCCAAACACTAAGGTGCCGATTACGATCCTGTAAAAAAATTCCCCGTACGACTCGTATCCGGTCTTTTTACCGTACGAATCGTACAAGTGCGGACTTCACTTTTCACGTTTGTACGGTGAATCGTCCGGGGAGGTGTCGGACACCCCTGTACGTTCGAGTCATACCCCCACCCGTGTATGTAAGGTGGGTTCGACACGTACAGGGGTGTACATACACGGGTGGGGGTACGACTCGAACGTACAGGGGTGTACATACACGGGGGGTTCGACACGTACAAGGGTGTACAGACATGGGTGGGGGTACGACTCGAACGTACAGGGGTGTACATACACAGGGGGTTCGACACGTACAGGGGTGTACATACACGGCGCGTACACACGGGGGGTTCGACACGTACAGGGGTGAACATACACGGGGGGTTCGACACGTACAGGGGTGTACATACACGGGGGGTACGACTCGAACGTACAGGGGTGTACATACACGGGGGGTTCGACACGTACAAGGGTGTACATACACGGGTGGGGGTACGACTCGAACGTACAGGGGTGTACATACACGGGGGGTTCGACACGTACAGGGGTGTACATACACGGCGCGTACACACGGGGGCTGGGGGGGGTACGGCGCGTACCGGGCCCCCTATTCTGGTCGTTTTCCGGCATACTTCGCTTTTCCGGCACTTTTTGGGTGCCGTAAAAATATTGCCGTCCGGACTGCTGTCGGTTCCAATCGTACTTCCTGGGTCGTGAAACACTGCCTGACAGCGTCCCGACGTCACGTCGGGGCATTCCCGGATCACATTCGTATGTATATTTTCGTCGGACGGTGTTTTTTACGATTCGTACGGAAATGGTGTTTCCGTGCGAATCGTACTTCCATGTTTGTAATGTTTTACAACCGGGTACGAATCGGACGGAGAAAACGCTCCGACCGACGGTTCGTACCCGGTTTTTCCAGGATCGTAATCGGCACCTAAATATGGGACCTATTGCAAGTGGAGATTACCTTTCCACCTTTGCCTTCCTCATAATAGTAATTACATTGTGAGAGACAATTACAAAGTAATTATTCTGAATTTCTACCAAATCATCAAGAGAAAAACATGACACAAATATATTTAACACCCTGAGTTTATTCAGGAGGTACAGCAAATTGCATAGTCACAAGGCACACCCTAAAGTACCATAGTAATTCGCAGATAAGGTGCTTTCAATATTCAATTTATGATGAAGAATGGTGATATTGAGACATGCTTAAGTGGCTGACCTCGAGGCTCCAGAAAAACAACAGCTAGTGGCTGTGCTCACTATTCTTCGGGACCTAATCTGTACTTGAGAAAAGGCAGTAATAGTCGCAATGCAGGTGAAGTTGATTAGGTCTCATTTTAGCTTTAAACAAAACTAAACAACGTCAAATACAGTTCTGTTTTCATACATTGAAAACTATTTTAAAATTGATATACAATTTTCAGTATTTTCCAGTAAAAAACACAATTTCAGCTCCCCCTTTAGTATACTCATATTAAAGACTAACGTATTATTTCATGTAAACTGTTTATATGACAGTTAGGGATTGGCAAATAAAGAGAGAATGAAAAATTATTTAATTTCCTAAATGTAGCATTCAGCAACGATATGTAGCAAATGTAAGATTCTGGCTGGGTATTAGTCACCTTGGCTACAAACAAAATTCTCAAGTTGAGTGACTTGGGTAAATAAATTACCACTACCCAGTGTAGAGTGTCACATAGTTTTTCCTTCTAGGGTAAATGTGTGAGACAGAAACCAGCAACGCAACATACTGCTATAAATGTACAAAACTTCAAGATCAAAAGGAGGACAGGGTCAAAAAGAAATTTCGCCTTTCAAGGATGGTTATGACTGTTATGGTTCCCAAATACCCAACCAGCAAGGTAAAGTCAGGCTTCCAAAAAAGAACCATAACTAAGAAAAAACCAATAAAATACCATTAGGGCAGCACATGTGAGACGATTTTCATGTTAATTGACATGACTGTTAGCGCCGTACGTAAATCCCATGCTGCGCCCCAACTCCCTTTCCAGGCACCCACACTACTTAGCTTGTTAAGAACATACATATTTTGCCAGATTTAAAAAGTTGTATTAAACACAGCACTGCCAAATTGCAGTAAAGGATTTTCAATGTTGTCACTTCTGAATCTCTAGTTTCTGGTTGAGCTTGTTTAATCATAGTGAGTGTATAGATTGGTAAACAGCACTATGTGACTGCCCAGCCGAGCTCCTCTATTTTTAGACCCCTGGCATGTAGAAAACGCTCTCCCTTTTCTTATTGTAGAGTGAGAGACTTTTAAGCTAGTATCAGAGTCCCAGCTGCCTAACTATTCAATGGCTGACACAAGGTAGCTGGGCTGCGGTATGCCACAGAGCTGCACTTCTCCTGGTTTTTGATGCACCACAATGTAATCTTGGGTGTTCGAGTTTTCTCATTGTCCAGGAGCTGGCCATGCCTATGGAGTGGATCCAAACTGCTGAGCAGCATGGAACGGTGGAGCATTGAGGCCAGGCAATGTACCAGCATACAATGATGATAGAATATAGTTCCCAATCACAGTGATCTCACACAAGAGAAACTTTCTCTTCTATGTCAATATCTTTTGCACTCTCACCCTTGCTGAGTGTCTAGTGTTGCCACTGACTATTATACAGTATATGAAGCACAATTCCAATATCATCGCAAATTGGTCCATGAGCTTATCTAGAAGGAGGGACAAAAAAGGATCTAGCATGATTGCCCACCCGGTAAATCAAGGTCACCTTGCAATATAAACCTTCATTTTTGAGAAGTAAGAAACAAAGATTTAATTTAGAGTTTGAAGGATACGGGTGGGCTATCAAAAACCGTCCGTTCAACCATCTGCCACCATTTAGGTCAATCGTATTTGGAGTATGGTGGTTTGATGGATAAAAGTCCATTACCTGACCTTTGCCTCCACCCCATGTTAACTACTCACTCAAAGGAGGCATACCCTATACACAATAAAGGGAATCCATCCACTGTATCTAGAGTATAATTTCCATTGATGGAAACATGATGGTTTATCCTCCACACCTATGGTGGAGGAAAAGAGCATACATAGCCAAAACCTACCCACAAACCCTGACCACAGCACCCACACAATCAACATGTCCCTGCAACTGCAAGTCCTGGAACTCTATCAGGCAGTAGTGGAAGAACTGAAACTAAATACAGAGCAATCTACAAGGTAAGTACAACTGTTTAAACTTTTTATAAAAGCACTAAGTTAACTACCAATGTCGCCAAACTTAAGATTGTGTACATCAAAGTATATCTAACACAATTTTACTACCCCCTCAAATCAGTGCTGCACATGTTTTAAAACTGTATATGCTCAGACAAACATATCAAACATATAATGCTAACACACTGTAACTAAACTTACTGCCAAGCACTGACCTGTTGGTCCCACAGAGAGAACACGGTGACTCAGATTGTAGATCCCAATTCCACCAAGATGCAAGAGCCCTATTCACAGTGGAACGTGTCTAGTGCTGGGACAGTCGGGGGAAAAGGGGATGGGATGAGAGATGTTGCTGTTGCATGGCCCAAATCTGTTGATAGCATCGGATGGGATAGCTTCGGTGTTGGATGCTCACCAGACAGTTGCAACAGGCTTGAATTTCCTAAAAGAAGATCACTCCGTTACTACCTTGGTCTAACTCCATTCCCCTCTCAGCTACCCCTATACCTGTGTTTGTCTCCTTCCCGCCTCTGTGGCTCCCTCCCCTCTCTGGATGTGTGTGGCTAACTTGTGAACCCTGGAAGTAAGGAGGAAGTGGTTAGTAGAAGCACAGTATTAGGTATGGACTGGTTAATCCCCTCTGACCCTTGCACCTACCTATTATAAACTCAGCTGCTCTTTCTCTTTACTAGAAGAGAAATCTGCTCCTATCCCACTGTACCCGTGATTGGATTATAGTGGTAGACACATAACAGAACTCAAGAGAATATCAAAATGCACATACAACTGTCCATAACAATCATGTCACAGTTTAGTTGATAGACTGATGTATACACAGGATAATATTGACAACACGCGGTAGTTTACATCATCTATCAATGCAATATCCATGGATTAGCAGATCAGCACAGAGAACAAAATTAGCACACCACGGTCACATATCAAATCACATAACTTCACACTAAGAACATGTACATTACATGTAATATTGCATGAACCCAGTATTTTCATATCATAGTCAATACATGAGACTCGGTGCTACTCCGTATGTGTGGCAGGACCAAGTTATGGACACTGTTATCAGAACAGTGTTGATGCTGTTACCTCACAGCATTATGCAGTATTTAGTCTTGATATGCTCCTCTCAAATCTGCCTCCAAAATCGTAGCAGCTGATGCCTATTTTAGAGCGGTTCTTAAAAACACAAATCCTTAATCTCAGCTTAAAACCTAAACGTTTCCGAGAAAGTTCTAATTGGTTTAACAGGGGCCCTGAATAGTGCAGAGCGGCACATGCATTACCACCAATTTGTTCTTCTTGTGGAATGAAGATTTTTCGGAGAAGTCTGAAAATGCGGTCCGTCTCTTCAAACTGTTCATGTTCCTCATCTGGGCTGTGACCGTGAGGAAGTCTTGGTTGTACAGCAAGCACAAGTGCTGGGGGTGACATTCCTTCCATAGTCACCTCTATAAACAACGCCCCTTCCCTAACTTCGGGAACATGCTGGAAACCTTAAGACTCTCTAGACCCATGGAAAAAACCCTTGCGGGGAAGTGCTTGACTTCAGGAATGTATTGGAAACCTTGGAGTTCTCTAGGACCAAGGGAAAACCACTACAAGCTTCAAGGTGTTATCAAGCATTGGCAGATGTAAATTGAAACATACTCAGTAAATACAATATGGCAAAGCACCAGAGTACATGTCTAAGACATCTGCCAGTTTTCCAAGTTAGAAATGGTGGGGCACCTTAATGTGTTTGATTGGTTCTTGGGGGTTTTTTCAGGCCCAACACTTACTTTTACACAAGAGGAACTAAACTTATGTTTAAAATATATGTAAACTACCAAGAACTTTAAACGGAAGTGGTTTGAATACATTAAACAATTAATATAAGGCTACCCTTTAACCTTACCTCACACTCCATGATCATATGATTCAACCATGTACCTCAAATAGTTATTACCACAACCCATTCACTGCCATGTTAAAGTCCCAAATTCTGGCACATACTATCATGGAGAGGACATACATTCACTTGTCAGACATTGTACTCATATATTTAACATTGGCATAGGCAGACTAAGAGGCATATTTGGGAGAGGTGTGCCGCAGCTGACTCCGGGGCACAGGGCTCATGGTTCGATTCCTGGCACCAGCGGCAGCTCAGACCATCACCCTGTGACTCTGGGCAATAGCTTGCTAATTCTCCCCAACACCCCCAGTGCCTTGACACTCTTCGGGGTGATTAGTTTGCACTTTTCAAAGATACCGGGTTAATGTTAATATTTATAAAGAAGTGGCGCAGCAATCAAAGTTGCTGTCCTGCGTTGTGTCGCCTGGAAAGGGCAGAACTTTGTGCTGTTAGAGACATCACAGACAGCCTTGCACCATAGTGTAGTGTCCATACTATTAATGGTCACGCGGTTGTTGGGAATGTTATTGCTTGTTCTGGGTTCTATGTTCGATGGTGGGCGGTTGGGAGATGTGCTGTGGGGAACGGACTGTCGTGGTTGTGTAAGCTGTCTTCTCAGTGATGAATAAAACTACTGGAACCAATCAAGCGTCCACTCAGTTACTTCATACTGGCGACGACTGGGAGTAAGAAGAAGAAGACAGCGCTCCCGTTTAAGTAACTTTAAGGTATTTGTAATAGTGCGTGAATGCACCTGCGGCTGTTTTGGTGACCGATGTGCTCATGATTGCACCTGCGGCCGTGACTACATTTTAGTGTTGGCCTCAGAGATACCTTAAGTGTAAAGGAGCGTAAAAGTTATCATTGGCCAAGTGAGCTTACTTGTGTGACTGAAAGAAAGAAATACAATGAGAATATCGTATTGCGAGTTGCGCTATGATTGCGGCAGCGGCAGGTTATTGGTGGAATATTTTTTTTTTTTTTGTGAATACACGCTTTGATCGCGTCTGCGGGAGAGTCTTGGAGTGATACAGTCTATACTGTGGCCATAAAGAATATCAAAGTCGTGTTTGAAAGACAACACTCACCAACATTCTGCTTCCGAAGCTTCACCTCGACATCTTTGCGTAGATCCTCATCAATCACAAGGCATGCTGGGAGCGTGATGATGTCACGCGTGGTGCGGCCATCTTAGTTTGGGATAGTTTTCATCAAAACCACTGAAACATTTTTTTTTGTTTGGAGATTGTTGAAACCTATCTAGACACGAGAAAACAACACGGATTGCGAATTGCACAGCGGTGATTCGCACACCTTTCTGGGAAAAACAAAACAAAATGCAATATGCACAATCTGATGTAGACATCGTTTAGATAAAACATAGCAAGGAAGTGTACAATACATTAATATTATAATATTTTTTTTCATTTATTTCGATACATTTTTTTTTTAGCTTCTTTCTCTTTCAGTTTTGTTTGCCTTTCTTGGAAAAAAAAAATGTCAAATATTTTAGCACCTCCACACTTTTTGCCCTCTGCTGTGGAACCTAAAATGGAGTGGGATTTATGGTATCCTATGTTCTTAGCCTACGTGGGGGTATTAGAGGAGGAGGGTTGTTCTCCTAAAAGGAAATTAGACCTGCTGAGGCATTGCCTAGGAGGTCAAGGGATTAAAGAATTTGACAACCTACCTCCTCTCGAAAGTACAGAAGGAGTAAATGTGTTTGAAGTCGCTGTTAAAAAGATGAGTACCAGATTCGGGAAGAAAATAAATATAGTGATGGAGAGATTTAAATTTTATTCTCGCGCTCAGAGAGAGGATGAATCTATTGAAAACTATGTGTCTGCCTTACGTTCCCTAGCTGGCTCGTGTGCGTTTGATACTATCAATTACAAACAGGTGCTCAGAGATCAAATAATGATGAGAACCAAAAGTAAAAAGATTCAAGAAAGGTTATGGTTAGGCACTGAATCTTTTTTGAATGCTGAAGTCAACATTGCTAAAGGCATTGAACAATCTGAAAAGTTTGTAAGTGAGATTAGAGGTCAACCCCAAGCTGTCAACGTTAAACCACAAGATCCAGTAGCGGAAGTTTCGCTTGTAAAAACTCAGTTTACACCAAAGAGAACTTCTTCTTTTATTAAAAGAGATTCAGGATTCAAGGACAATAAATTTGGTAATCGTAGAAATCCTGTGATCTGCTATAGGTGTGGTAGTTTTGAACACGTTGGAAATTATAAAGGATGCCCGGCATGGAGTAAGATTTGTGTTAAATGTAAAAAGTCAGGCTATTTTGGGAAGATGTGCAGATCTTTACAAATAGTTAATTGTGTTACCTGCGAAGAAGATGAAATTGCTACAGAGTTTAATGAATTTAACTGCATTTCTTGTGTGTCTGAAAACAATTGTAAAGGTTTTCCATCTGGTTCTATATTAGTTGATGGGAAGGAAGTCACTATGATGATAGATTTGTGTGCATGATATTCCATTATTGGGAAAGATCTATTCATGGAATTATGGCAGAATAGGAAATTAATACCTCCTGATATCAGACCTGGTAGTTATTCTGGGCATAACATTGATTTGGAAGGTTATGTATGGACAGATTTGGATTTCAAAGGAAAGAAAATTAAAGGTAATCTGTACGTAGCCACCAAAGGTGTATCTATACTAGGGTGGCCCCACCAACAAGAATTGGGCATAAAGTTGGATCCGAATGCTTCGCCACCTGTATACAGTGTTTTCTCTCATAGTGAGAATTTTGTGGCAAATATAAAAAAGATGTATCCTAGTGTATTTAGCGATGAACTTGGGGAATATGCAAACTTCAAACATAAAATAATACTCAAAGATTCTGCTATTCCTGTAAGACATAAAGTTCGCAATGTTCCCTTAGCGTATCGCAACAAATTGAAAGATATGTTGAAAGATTTAGTTTCAAGGAACATTATTGAACCGATAGAATCCTCTCCATGGGTTTCTCCGGTGGTTCTTTCCCTTAAAGGTAATGGGGATCTTAGGTTGTGTGTTGATCTCCGTAGCTTAAATAAGGAGATCTGGATCGACAGGCATCCGTTATCTAACATTTATTGATTGATTTCTACCCTCTCTGGTGCTTCTGTGTTCTCTACTGTAGATTTAGCAAGTGCATACCACCAAATCATGTTACATGAACAATCACAATGTTTAACAGCTTTTATCACACCGGAGGGAATGTATCAATTTAAGCGAATGCCATTTGGACTAGCTAGTGCTGCATCTGTTTTTCAGAGACTTATGAAAGACGTATTAGAAGGTTGTCCGGGTGCAATAGCACTCCAAGATGACATTTTAATTTTTGGAAAAGATTTTGATGACCATGATTCTAATTTAAAGAAGGTGTTGGATAATATACAAAGTAAAGGTTTAACACTTAAATTCTCGAAATGCAAGTTCAGAAAGGATAGTGTGGAATATTTAGGTCATGAAATATCGTGTGAGGGTATTAAACCAAAGCTAGACCATGTAGCTGCTATTGCAAATGCTCCCGCTCCTACTACAAAAGAACAATTGTTATCTTTCTTAGGTTTGACAGAATTTTATAGCAAGTTTGTAAAAAATTATGCTTCAAGAGTATTTCCTTTACACTGTCTGTTGAAGAAAAACGCAAAATTTGTCTGGGGTGAAGAGCAAAAACTAGCCTTTGAAGCACTTAAAAAAGAAATCAGTGTTGCCCCATTTTTGAGACCTTTCACGATTGGTGGGGAATGTATTGTAGCAGTAGATGCAAGTAACACGGGTCTAGGTGCTGTTCTTTTGCAGAAGAAATTTGGGGAAGAGTATGTGGTATCATATGCTTCAAGAACTTTAAGAGGAGCGGAATTTAATTATTCCACTATTGAAAGAGAACTACTTGCATGTACTTGGGCTGCTCAGCATTTTCGGCAATTTTTATGGGGGACAAACTTTCAATTAAGGACTGATCATAAACCACTTATTAACATGTTGGCAGCTGGGGGTGGTAGAACTTTGACAGCTTGTTTAGCCAGGTTGGCTGCTAAATTGCAAGAATACCAATGTTCAGTCGTGTATATTCCTGGCCGTATGAATGTCCATGCTGATTGCATGTCTCGCTTGTCATTAGCTGAGGGTCCTATTGTCAATAATAGTTCTGAGGAGTGTGATATAGCATATACCATGGAAGATGTTCAAAATAGTATAAGCTCGGACGCTATCTCGGAGGAGATATGGGCAAAGGCAATGTCTGAGGATGACATTTTACAAGATGTTGTAAAGTATTTACAAGGCAGATGGCCTGAAGAGAGGAAGCTGAGTGGTGAGTTGAGCTCATTTTGGAAAATTAAAGACAAACTTATGTTTTTGCACGGGTTCGTAATCAGAGGTGATAAAATTGTTCCACCTCAGAGAATTAGAGAACAGTTAGTTAATTTGTCAAATGAAGGACATTTGGGCATGTCCTCTACTAAACGATGTTTGAGAGAATTCTACTGGTGGCCTAGCATGGATAGTATGGTGGACAGGTGGGTTAGAGATTGTGTTCAATGTGCGATGATTGACAAATCTGTTAAACCGCTATCTGTGGGGGTTTCTCCCATTGAGTACTCGCAAGGTCCTTGGAGGAAGTTAGGCATTGACATTATTGGGCCTTTGAATTTACCCTCTGCTAAACATGTTTTTGCTGTGGTGTTAGTGGATTATTTTTCAAAATGGCCGGAGGTTAAAGTGGTGGATAAAATAACTTCCAACCATGTTATAGAATTTTTGGATAACATTTTTAGTCGGGAGGGCATTCCTTCTGAGCTGGTCTCAGACAATGGGCCACAATTCATCAGTAATGAATTTGAAATGTTTCTAAACAAATGTGGTGTCACTCACAAAAGAGTGTCTAATTATAATCCTATGGCTAATGGTCAAGTTGAACGTTTTAATAGGGTTGTGAAGGAATCCATACAATTAGCTATCAAGAGCAATATTGATTGGAGAAAAGCTTTACGTGCCACCTTGCATACATATCGGATGTCTCCTAATTCAGTTACAGTTTGTTCTCCATTTGAAATGTTAAGAGGGAGGAGACCTTGTTCTAAGCTCATGCCATGGTGGTTGAAGAAAAATAATATTCATGATCCTATTTTGGATTTTAAAATAGTTAGAGAGCGTGTTCACAAATACCAAGATAAAATGCAGAGGGTTAAGAGTAACAACTGTTCTGCGAACTACAAAATCAAAGTGGGTGATTTAGTTCGAGTTAATTGGGTGGCATAGACAAAAGATGGTCTAGGTGGTCTGACCCAGTTAAGGTAATTGAAGTATTCAGTAGAGCTGTAAGGGTACAAGGGGGTAAAATTTGGAATTTCAGACGGATATCTATGTTCAGATCCAGGGATTTTAGTGGTGAATCACTTGTACCACCACAAAAAGAATCTCTAGTCACAAATGAGAATGAAGATTTACAAAATTTTCTGGATAATTTGAATGGTTCTAACTTTGAATCGGAGGTGGTGTTTCCATCTTCGAACACTGACATTATTGATACGGGTGGTAACATTGGTAAACCTCTTTTGGTTCAGGGTAGTGTTGTGACACCTAGTGATGTCCCTGTTGAGAGCCAACATGTTAGTTCTGCAGAAGAGGTGTCTATTCCATGTGAAGAAATGTCTGCTCAGAGGAAAAGTTCTCGTATTAGAAAACCTCCTGTTAAAATGAATGACTTTGTTAGATTCTGATTGCTATTTTTATAGCAAACTTATTCTGTGATAGTATTGAATTTTTTTTTTTGTTTGTTGTTTTTTTTTGTTTTTCTAAAGGGGGGAGGTGTATAGTGTCCATACTATTAATGGTCACGCGGTTGTTGGGAATGTCATTGCTTGTTCTGGGTTCTATGTTCGATGGTGGGCGGTTGGGAGATGTGCTGTGGGAAACGGACTGTCGTGGTAGTGTAAGCTGTCTTCTCAGTGATGAATAAAACTACTGGAACCAATCAAGTGTCCACTCAGTTACTTCACATAGTACAAGAGTGGCTGCATTTTGGTCAGAATAGTTTTTTTGCACAAAGGAGTACTTTCCTGCACCAAAAATATCCTTTGAGGCCATTTCCTCTTTGGAACGGTGCTGCACTTATAAAGAGGAAGTGTAAGAAATTGGGCAATTGGATGAGACGGTGGGAGTCCCACTCTGGCAAGAACCACAATTCTTGTCACGGTGAACCACAAAAAGTCACTAAATTAACCTGTGCTTAACCCTCTGGTAGATTAGCACAAACGCAGTAAGGCTTAGTTTAGAGGAAATGTGCAAAGATTGTATGTAACACACAAACAGTGACTGTCCATTTGATTTCGGCCCTGTATTCCCCTCCTTTTAATTTACACTTACTCTCCTGAATGAAAACTCCTCATCAGTTGGGCATACCAGTATATCTAAACACTGATGATATAAAACTGCATTTTAACTTACATGACTGTCTTCATCATACCTCTCTAGATGTAAATGCCATCCTATTAAATATTACAGAGTGCATGGAAAGACACATTTTAAAATTTAGGGTCTCGCTCCCGTAACTCCAAACCCATGTACAAACCACCCACCAGATCAGGAGTTTTCTCCTGTCTGTTTGGCATTGCCAGGGCATTCCCAGGGTGGTGAAATAGGCACTGCAATGGGAACGCCAAAGGCAGTACCTGCATGGCATGGAAATAAAATAACATAACATCAGGTAACATAACATAACGTCGCATAACACAACACAACACAACATAACATAACGTCTAATATCATAACATAACAATATCCCTGCAACATAACATGATAGTGTCCCTGCAAGATTTTAAGTTTCCATCCATAACTCAGTGGTGCTATGCAACATTTGCATACTGCAACAGTTTTCGTTTGTTGGTAATTTTCAGCCATTATGTAGATGCTATTTTTATGTTATTATGTGCTCAATCAAACATCAATTCACTCATGTTTGCTTTTGTGATTATGTATTTTAGTGGACTAGGGTATCCGAGTCATACCCGTTTTATATCACCTTTTCAGAAACCTAAGAATGTCAGGGGAAGTATGCTACAATAAGGCCCATGTGAGATGAGGCATCCTGCAGAACGGGCTTTTGGGATCCTGAAAGCCTGTTTACAATGCCTAGAAAAAAGTGGAGGGGCTCTTCTCTACTCTACCGGCAAGGTCTGCAAAATTGTTGTGCTTTGTTGTATGCTTCACAACAATGCCCTATGGTGAGCATACCATTCTTACCTGGTGACAATTAACAATGGGATCCCCAGGGAGATATTGGTGATGTGCCAGCAAATTGACAGTGAACAGGAGAAGGCACTGACATTAGGCGTGAACTCATTCAAAACATCTTTGCTTGATGATAAATGACTCTAAAGGAAGTGTGACCTGTTTGTCTGTCTTAGTCATTTATGACTGAACTTGAGATTCAACAAATTTCTTAGTATAAATCCTGACCATATCCTGTCCTAGACGAGGGGACTGTGTTCGTGAGACCGAGCTGAGGTGCCACCCGTTTTCCGTTTCCAAATCGGACCTCGGACACCGGCGGGA
The DNA here is from genome assembly GCF_964204655.1 of Triturus cristatus. Lineage (NCBI taxonomy): Eukaryota > Metazoa > Chordata > Amphibia > Caudata > Salamandridae > Triturus > Triturus cristatus. The sequence goes on from NC_140592.1 coordinate 184,058,017, forward strand.
GCATCGATTGAGGTTTGCGGCCTTCTCCACGCCGGCCCCCCGGATTGGAGTTGTGGGGCGATCCGGAGACAAAGTGAACAACAGCGGCGGGCGAGGCTGGGCGATTCGCGTACCCCGCACTTTCACTTTCGCTTTCGCGCCCTCCTTGCTGCCAAGCGAGGTAGGGTCGCGAGGCGGCGTGCGGTGGTGTGGCTTCATCGGGGTGCCCTGCCGGCCCGCCAGCTGTGATCCGCCCTTCGGAGCCGTGGTCGCCCTCCCCCGGAGCCCGTGAACTGGTTTGTCAGCCCCTTTCAAGGAGATTGGCACGATTTAGGGACTGGAGCCATGTCCACGAAACAAGATGGCGACCGGGCAAAGGTGAAATCGACCCGCCGTGGCGCAGCCCCCCAGTCTAACAGCATGGACCGCTACACCCTCCAGAAGGGCTCTCCAGAGGCGCCGCGTAGGTCCCCTGTTGGCCCGACTGATGCTCCTGCTCTGCCCGCGGATCTGACCCTCCGGGACGTCATGGGCGCCATCGCCGACATGAAGGCCTCAGTTGACCAGCGCTTTGACACTCTGGCGCAAAAGATTGACTCGGTCCTCGTGGATGTGGGCCTGGTGAGGGCCGATCTGTCCAAGACGAATGACCGGGTCGACTCTTTGGCCCACACCACCTCGGGCCTCACAACGGACGTGGCGGCCCTCCAAAAGGAGGTGCGCCGACTGGGCCAGGCGAGCGCCCTGATGGATCGTCGACTGGAAGATTCCGAGGGTCGGGCCCGGAGGAACAATGTTCGCATTGTCGGGGTGCCGGAGGGACGTGAGGAGGAGGCGGCGGATCTGTTTGTGGAGGACCTGATCCTCACCCATCTCCGGCCCCGGGGGCTGAGTAAACTCTTCGCAGTGGAACGTGCCCACAGGGTCCCCGGAGGGAGACCTAAGGTCGGAGCCCCTCCGAGGCCTCTCATTGCCCGGATCTTCAACTTTCGGGACAGAGACGCTATCCTGCAGACTTCTAGGCAACAAGGACCGGTCAGACTCGACAATATGGACGTGAACTTCTATCCTGATTTTACTCCGGCGGTCCAGAAGCAGAGACTGAGTTTTCTCGGAGTCAAACGTCGCCTACGGGACCTGAACCTCAAGTATGCGATGCTTTTTCCAGCGAAGTTGAGGGTAGAGGTGGATGGCCGCACGCACTTTTTTGATCGTCCCGAGGCGGCCGGGGACTGGTTGGACACTTTGCCCGGGGATCGGGGCCGGGGGGGGTGGGGGGGGCGCGGTTGGTGGGGAGGGCTTGCCGGATCAGGACTGAGGGACTAATAGTAGGCCTTGCTCTGGACAACATTATTGTCATCATTGACTGATTGTGTAAGTTCCCCTCCCGTGGAGGTCGTACGGGGTCTCTTGGGGGCTTTCCCTCCTCCTCTGGGGGACTAGTTAGTGTTTTCATCTATGGGGCGACAGGCACACTGCACTTTGGGGGGGCTGTTTGGGCTCATGCAGGGGTGCAGGGAGGGGGGAGTTCTGTTGGGACGGGTGGGTTGGGGTGGGGTGTTGTTCGTTTTTACCGCAAGGCAAACCCTTTACTGTATTGGTGTTTTTGAGGTGCTCTCGGGGGGACGAATGATGGCTTCTGTATGTGATGGGGGTAGGGCTTGACTTTGTTGTCTTGGAACGTTAATGGACTGGGGGATAGGATTAAGCGAGGTGTGGTCCTGCAGTATCTGAAAGAATTTCGCCAGATGTGGTCTTTCTGCAGGAGACACACCTTATTGGTAATTCCTTTTGTGCCATGAATCGGCGTGGCTATCGTTTGGTGGCCCACTCGGGCTTCACGTCTGGCTCGCGGGGGGTGGGCATCATGGTTAAGAACTCGCTCCCGCTGGAAATAGATGAGGTGCGCCATGATGAGAGGGGACGCTACACTGCCTTGGTGGGGAGAATGGAGGGCAAAGTGGTTGTCTTTGTTTCAGTGTATGTCCCACCGGGGCTACAGTCTACCACTTTTGCGGACCTGGGGCGCCTCCTCCTTGACCTTCCGGGGGGGCTTCTGGTGGTTGGGGGGGATTTCAATGCGGTGGTTTCTGGGACTATGGATCGTCACCCCCCTAGGGACCTCCCCCGGGCGCAGGCGTGGCTGTCCGGCCTCTTAGATACATTGGGATTGGTGGACTGCTGGCGCTTAAAACATCCCACGCAGCTGCAATACACCTTCCATTCGGGTGCCCATGGTAGCCTCTCGCGGCTTGATCATATCCTTGTCCATGCGGCCTATGCTGGGAGGGTGGGAGAGGTGCGCCACCTGGCGCGGGGTATTTCAGATCACTCCCCGCTCCTGTTGCACTTGGGTGTCCTCCCGAGGGGGGAGGGCAGGGTAGCTCCAATCAATGCCTGGTACCTGCGCGACCCCACTATTCGTGCTGACCTGATTAAATCCTTGCAGCGGTATTTTGAGGAGAATGTGGGGTCTGTCCCTTCGGCTATCTCCCTTTGGGAGGCCTTCAAGACAGTTATTAGGGGGGAGGCCCTCTCCTTCATATCCCATGCCTGGAGGCGCGAGCAGGAGGAGGTGACCCGAGTGGAGGCCGAAATTACTGAACTAGAGGGTGATTTGGGGAGTGGGGTGACGGATGCTGCACTGCATGTTCTACACCTTAAGCAAGCGGCCTATAGGGCCCTCGTCACGGAGGCAGCCAGGGGCCTCAGTAGAGAGCAACAGGGGCGACTGTATGATGTGGGTGATAAGGCTGGTAAATTGATTGCGTGGTTGGATAAAAAGGAGAGAGCGAGTCGTGTGGTTCCGCTGATTGAGAGGATGGATGGTGTACGTGTCACCGAGCCAGAAGACATTGTCTCTTGCTTCGCGGATTATTTCCGCGAGGTGTATTCCCCGGTCTCTCCCTGCTCGGAGGCGGATTCCCATGCCCTGCTTCGAGATATCGCGCTGCCCTCCCTTTCGGTGGAGGACAGGGAGTCGTTGGATGCTGCTCCTACCTCGGACGAAATCGCCCTCGCTATACGCTCGGTCGCATCTGGCAAGGCCATGGGCCCGAACGGCATCCCTATCGAGTTGTATAAGCTGCGACCGGACGTACTGGCACCCCACCTCCGCGCGATGTTCCTGGCGGCCCACTCGCGGGGTTCCCTCCCGCCGGACCAACGTCTGGCTACAATCGTGGTGATCCACAAGGAGGGGAAACCCCGAGACCGGGTTACCTCCTATCGGCCTATCTCGCTCTTGAATGCGGAGCCCAAAATCCTTGCCAAGGTGCTCGCCAACCGGCTGGTCGGCGTGGTGGGCGATTTGGTCCACCAGGACCAGTCTGGCTTTATCCCCCATCGCAACACGGCCCTCAATCTGCGGCGCTTGCACGGGGTGCTCGCGCGTGTTCCGTTTGTGCGGGAGCCGGCCATCTTGGCGTCCTTAGACGCCACCATGGCGTTTGACACGCTCGAATGGCCATACATTTGGGCGATGCTGGCGAAATTTGGATTTGGACCGGGATTCATCAGCTGGGTCAAATTGTTGTACTCGGGCCCGTTAGCACAGGTGGTAGTGAATGGGCGAGTCTCGGCCCCGTTCGCGCTGGGACTGGGCACGCGACAGGGTTGCCCCTTGTCGCCGCTCCTGTTTGCATTGGCCTTGGAACCCCTGGCGGAGTGGCTGCGGTGGCACCCTTCCATCCGTGGTCTCCGTTGGACCCCCGAGTATGAGGACCGCGTGTCCCTCTACGCTGACGATATCCTTTTGTACCTAGCCTCCCCGCGCAAATAACTGATTGTCCTGGTTGATGTCCTGCGCTCCTTTGGCCGTAACTCAGGCCTTGTCATCAACTGGGCTAAATCATGTGTCTATGTGCTTTCCGGGGAGGCTCCCGTCCTCCCGCGGGGATGTCCGATCCAGATTGCCTCGCAGGGGTTTCGGTACCTGGGTGTCTATATCACGCTGGACCCGGAGGCCCGCTACGAGCGAAACTTGCTTCCCCCCCTCCAGCGCCTGAAGGAGGACGTCGCGCGCTGGCGGCGCCTGCCGCTTTCGCCGCTCGGCCGGGCGGCATTGTTTAAGATGATGTCGTTGCCGCGCTTCCTGTACGCTCTCCAGAACACTATGGACCTAGTCCCGGCGCGCTACTTCCGTGAGGTGGAGAGTCTACAGCGCCGCCTGTTCTGGGACGGGAGGCCGCGTATAGCCCTGGCGAAGTTGACGCTCCCGTGGTATGACGGGGGGATTGCCCTCCCGGACATTAAGCGGTATTACTGGGCCTCCCAGCTAGCTGCAATTAATCACGGCCTCTATGGGCCCGCCTTGAACCCGGCATTTGAAATGGACAAGATGCTCCTGCCCGGTGGCGACTACAATCGAGCGCTCTACTCTGGCGCGCCGGATCCCCGCTTGACGGGGCCCACGCGTGTCATGGTGCGGGTGTGGCACGCGGCCAATGCAGCTATGGGGTGGAAGGACCGTTTGACCCGGGCGTCGCCGTTGTATGCGCCTCAGCGGTTGGGCTCCCTGTGGACCTCGAAGGGCTTCGAGAAGTGGGACACGATTGGCATCAGTAAAGGGGGGGGTACTCTGGACGAGAGGGGGATTTAAAACATTCGAGACGCTGCAGACGGAGTATCAGCTGCAGGGCAGTGAATACTTTCGGTACTTGCAGGTCCGTCATGCGCTGGGCTCCGTCTTCCCAGACGTCGCCTCCATCCCGGAGTCTTCCCCCCTGGAGGATAGAGTGCTGGATGGCCATGTTCCGGATAGCACGATCTCCCTCATTTACAAAAAATTGATTAATGACCGCTCGGGCCTGCTGACCGGCCTCCGTGAGGCTTGGGTTGCCGACGGGCTGGAGTTGGACGACGAAGACTGGATTTCCGCGGTGGCCTCTCCGAAGGAGGTGGCCATACCGGCTCGCCTTCGCTTCGTCCAGCTTAAGATACTCCACCGGGTTTACATGACGGGGCCAAGGCTTCTGTTTATGGGTTATGCCGAGGATGGGTTGTGTAAGCGTGGGTGTGGTGTTTTGGCGACTTTTTTGCATATTTTGTGGGAGTGCCCGAAGGTGGAGCGATTCTGGCGTGGTGTGCATGAGGTCCTGCGTCTGGTTACGCATGTCGCGCTGTTGCCTGAAGCGAGGAGATGCTTGCTGAATGTGTGGGAACCAACTGATTACTCGGTTCCGCAGACGCGATGGGTGACTCTGGGATATATGATTGCTAAGCGTGACATCGCTCAACTGTGGGGATCCCAGCGGCCCCCGGCGGTGTCGGCCTGGAAAGAACATATGGATTGGTGCATGTTCCGAGAAAAGGTGGTGTATGTGGCGACGGGCAAGCCTGGGGCGTGGGTGAAAATATGGGGCCCCTGGAACGCCTACCGCGGGGGTATCTGCGAGCCACCACTGCTGCCTGCTGCCTCACCGGCTCCGTCCCCCTAGTTGACCCCCTCCCCCAGCCCCGGGCACAGAGTTCCCCCAGTCCTGGACTTGTTTCCCTTCCCCCTCTTTAGACTCCTGTGTATGGTCGGGGTCCCTCACTTGAGGAGCACGTGTGGTTACCTTCGATTGTGGGGTGCCTTGCGGGTGTGGTTTTTCTATGTTGTTATGTTTGTATAAAATGAAACCGTATTGTGGGCTTAGAGTCATGTGGCCCACGTTGTTGATGCCTCCTGATTTACTTCTCTGCAACGCCAAGTGCCCTTTTGTAAGTTTGTCAGGTGCTCCTGTTACTCTAGCGGCCGGCCGGAAGGTTGTAGGCCCATACTTGTATATACTTGAGATTGCAATAAACGGTTTAAAAAAAAAATAAAAAAAAATAAAAAAATAAATAAAATTCTTAGTATTTATAATAGTGACCATTAGAAATGGGTTTCTGGGTTGGATGAGGTATGCATCCAAGCCAGGCTGGAACCACCACTCTACTCAGGGTAAGTTAGATAGTAAGAGATAGCCTGTGCTCATCCTCTGGTAGCTTGGCACAGAGCAGTGAGGCTTATCTAAAGAGGCAATATGTAAAGTATTTGTGCAACACACACACACACATTAACACAATGAATGCACCACAAAATGTTTTCACAGCGGTTGGAAAATAAAGAATATTTATCTGAGAAAACTAAGACCAAAATTCCCAAAATCCATTCAGTAAAAGTCGAGATATGAACTTTTAAAGGTTAAAATCAAAAACAATGCTTAGAAGTCCCTAGTGGTCAACCAGGCTAAATGAGGTTGCGAGAAACTGGTCCAAATCCAAAGCTCATGCTAACGGCGTTGGAGGGCAGGCCGGCTACAGGACCCACGCAGGCACTGCTGAGAAAGTTCATTGGATAGAGTAAAGCATTGACGCTGAGGTCACAATGCGACGATCTTTTCACACAGTCAGGTGAGGTCGTTGAGTCGTCTTCGAGCTACGCGGAGGTGAAGGCAAAGCTTCCACATGGCGCAGTGCAGAGCATCAGTGTCAGCCCGCGCAGGCTGTCAAACCGCTGTCATTGAACAGCCTCTGTGTTGGCATCAAAGGACAATGCGTTGTCAGTTGCAATCGGCACAAAGGTAACACTGCATCATTTTCGAAGTAAAAGAGCTGCAGAACCCACTTCTGAGGCCCAGAACATGGAGAGGGCACCTCACGCAAGGTAGGAGTCACAGAAGGCACAGTCCAGCAGCATCGGCAAAATGACAGGAAGTCTTTTGTGTTCCTGAGATGTCCGAAAACAGGAGGCAAGCCAGCAAGCCCTTGGAGATCACTTAGAGGTAAGCAAGAGTCCAGCTCTCTTTCAGCAGAGTCAGGGAGTAGCAGGCAGCATGGCAACAAGCAGAAAATAAATCCTTCCAGAAAAGCAGTCCAGTTGAGTCCTTTAAGCAGCATAGCACTCCTTCTGACAGAGGTTCAGTTTAAGATCCAGAAGTGTCTAACCTCAGGGGGTCAGAGACCCAGTACTTATACCCCAAAGTATCTTTGATTCAGGGGTGACTTCAAAGCAGCTCTTTGAAGTGCACAACAATCCTTTTCAACCCAGTCCTGTCTGCAAGGCTATCTGTGGGGGGTACATCAGTGCTTTGTGTGTTGACTGGCACTACTTATTGAAGTGTATGTGTCAGCCTCTCGCATTCCTCCCTGCCCAAGAAGACCCATTAGAATGCAAATGAGTGCTCAGAATGCAGATGAGCCCCACCTTTCTGTGTTTGTAGCTGTCTAGAGGGAATGCTCAAAGTGTAGCTACCACCCACCCCAGATGTGTATTGAAGACAGGCTGTCAGGCATATAGAGCAGTAAGTGCAGAGAAATATCAATTTTCTAAAAGTGGCATTTATAAAACAGTAATGTTAAATCCAACTTCACCAGTAAGGAGGATTTATCATTACCATTTCAGAGATATGAAACATGAAAAAGCTACTTCTCTCTCACCATGAATTACAGCTTAAAAGTGTATTAAGGAATTCCCACTGCCGGCCTATGAGAGGGGTCGGCCTCACAGTAGTGCAAAATGAAATAGGCTGCTTGTCACTATCAGGACATGCAAAACATAAAGATACATGTCCTTCCTTTTACTTACATAGCACCCTGCCCCTAGGGTTTGTTAGAGCCTACCTTAGGGGTAACATATATAATATTAAAAGGGGAGTTTAAGGTTTGGCAAGTAGTTTTAAATTGCAAGTCGAAGTGGCTGTAACCTGCACACACAGTCATTGCAGTGGCAGGCCTGAGACAGGTTTAAAAAGCTACTTCTGTGGGTGGCACAATTAGTGCTACAGTCCACTAGTTGCATTTGAAGTACAGGCCCAGGGTATATGGTACACCACTTTACAAGGGACTTACCAGTACAACAAATATGCCATCCAGGTATACACCAATGTCATCATGTTTAGGGGAGAAGCATGTGCACTTGAGCACTGCTTAGGAGTGGTAAAGTGCTCAGAGCCCTAAGGCCAACAAAAAGAATTATCAAAAACAGGAGGTAAAAGACAAAACGTCTAGGTTAAGACCACCCTAAGGATGCCAGTTCTAACAGTGACCATGCAAGATGACAAGTTATATTCAACAGTTGTATATGTTGGCTTGTAAAAATAGTATTATCATGAAATACAATTAAACAGACTGCTAGCTTAAAACTTAGGAATGCAACTTCATAATGCTTCCTAATTCTTGTTATCTTGTCGTCTGCTGTGGAACTAGGAAGTAATTGGTGAATATTTTGGTCTGTTGCATGGATACTGGTTTTAGAGAGCCCTGTTGCGCAAATTGCCTTACCATTAATGAAGTGGTTACGAAAAAGTAAACAGATGATTTCCTTTCTTTATCTTTTTTTGCTGTTTGTACAATTTTTCACATAAGCACTTTCTGAAGCCCATGTTAAAAAAGTTAGGACATGTTCAGTGTATATTAGCTCTGTTCCATTTACAATTATTTAGCTCATCCGAAAATTGTTTTAGTGTGAATTCTTTTTTTAAACTGCTATTAGAGCTAGAGAAACAATGGATGGCTGATTATGATAACTTTTTCTCTTATCGTAACGTGCCTATAACAATTAATGGAGAGTAACTGTGATGACATATGAATTGTTTTATTTAAGTGTGGTTTTATCCGACATTTAAAGAACTTTTTAATATGTACTGTAATTCTTTCTCTTTTTAGTGCATTGTCTGTGATTTGCGTATTTTATCTATTGCTAATCTATTTGTCTTGAGTATTTATTCAGTGACTTCTTGTATGATGTAAATAGGTTGAATATAGATTTTTTTGCTTGATTATTTCCTCTCTGTCATGGAGCGTTGCCAATGTACAGCTGTAGGAAATAGGTTCACCCCATTTAATTCCTCTGAATTTTTTTGCTTTATGACAACCTAATTTTGGGCTTTTACTGTGAGTTAGTCACACCAAATAATGGTAAATCGGTTGGTGAGACTCATGGAAAATTCTGTGGAAATAGACTGAGAGTGCTAGCCTCTGGTGTCACCCTGCTGCACAGCTACGGCTCTAGGCTGGTAACACGTGAACATGTGTGTGCATATATGTGAAGGCTGAGCGTGTGAGGCTACTGTCCAGCTCGGCTATCTGCACACAGGTGGAATATCACAATATGTACTATTTAAGGAGGAGACTACATTTACGAGGGAAATAGTAATGGATTGCCTTGCCCTAGACTATTGTAAAAACATTCCCTGGCTGCAGTATATTTATAAACTGCTAATTGAATGTAAGGTGGATGCCGACATTAGAGAACCCATGCTAATACAGACCTATAGCAAAGGGGACCTAAAAATGAGGCTAGAAAAATCATGAGAATCCTCTAGAGAAGTAGCAGCTTGTTTAAAACAGACTGTTAAATCATACTGTGAAGGCCCACTCAATTCAATTCAATTAATTATTTATTGTTTGATTGATTAAAATCTTACGATATGATGACAATACTTCCTGCTATAAAAGTAAAAAAAACATGAATAAATGAAACAATCTTCCATATTTTTAAATAGATTGGACTTAATAATACCGATTTCATAATACTATTAACATATTATATACATCCTATATTACATCTCAATTGGATTTTGCATGTCTAACTCTGTTCTTTCTCTTTCCCTTTCTCTTACTGGGCATCCAACTGTACCTTGTACTGATAAGAAATTTACAACATAGGCTCTATCTAATAAGGCTACGGCTGGGTACCCTCCATCACCTGATTGCATTCCATGTAATAGGCAAGTGGAATTGTAACCCTCCGAAATGCTATAGCGATGGGAAGTCAACACAGTCTATACTGCGTTTGATACTTTTCTGTAATTTTTATAAAGACAGGAAGCACATTTTACAATCCCTATTTATAGACAATATATTGCATTTTTATAAACCTGCTTTTAACTATATTTGTAGTTTAGAAAATGAAAAAATTATTTGTTTAAGTTAGGCCTGGGCGTAGTTCGCGGGGAGGTTTGCTACGCGGAACTTTGCGAAGTTACAAAAAAACTCTGTGAAGTTCCACAAGTGGCGGAGTTCAGTTCAAACTGCAGTTTGTGCTGGTATTCCCGCATCTCGGGTAGAAATTCTACCCGAGCTGCAGCTCGCGATCGGAACTTCAAGTTCGCCAGAGTGTGGCATGCAGAAAACTCTGCGAACGGAGCGAAGTTCACCACCCAGGCCTAGTTTTTGTGCAAATGGCAATCAGAAGAAGAAAAGGCTTTTCCCACCTAGAAGCCCTAACATATGAGAAAGACTAGGCCTCTGTAGTATAGGAGGATGCACCGATTATGAAACATTTTTCAAAACAAATTGAGCCCATTTAAAACATTTCTAATACGTTTGAGCAGTTTTATGGCCCTCCGCAATGTACACTGATAACTATGTATTGTATTTTTGTGTGTTGTGTATTTAGTTGTTATGATTAATGGTGAAAAATTATTTTAGAATACTCGCTGGATGTACTGTATAGGGGTGGGCAGAATTTGCATAGTCGCGCTACGCAAGGCTCCGCAAAACGGTAAAAAATCTCCGCGAGCACGCAGAAATTCCACGAACACGCAGAATTGCTTGTTCGCGAGGCTTTTTTCCTGTTTGCGAATGTTGTTTGCGTGCTCGGGGGGAAATATCTCACGAACATGCATTTTGAGAACGCAAACAAGCAAAAAATCCGCGAAGCCGCGGAACGCAGAATTTTGGGCAATTCCGCGTTCTCGGCGGAACGTGAAATTACCCAAATTCCACAAATTCAGCGAGTGGAACAGAATTTACCGCCCAGGCCTAGTACTGTAGAAGCAATTATTTAATGATATACTTTTTAGAATGCTTTTATTGTTGTATTTATATACCGAATAAAGCTTGAAATTGAATTGAAAATTGACTATTTAAGGATTGATGCTGATTTGGTGAAGACCTTATATTGTGAGTGGGCAATCATAGCACACATTTGTTGTGCCTAATGAAGGCTCTGTGCTCACTGTATTACACTTTATGGGTGAGAATCGGGTATTAATCGTAGGGTAAACATGTACCATGAGTGCAGATCCACCTTTGATACCTGAATTTCCCTGGCTCAGCCATAATCAGATTGCAGACCTTTCTCCCCCTTACTGGTTAATTACTCTACTGGCCAGCAGGAGGATCAAAGGTATCCTCAAACAACAGTCATTTAACAGTGCTTGGCTCAATCCCTGGGTAATGAAGTGGTTGAGAGAAAATCTGCACCTGCTAATTATCTCTTTATGTTGCACCTGGCTTGGGCAAGACCAAACTGAACACAGAAGAGGCTCCTTTTTGATGTTTTGGTGGAAAGGGATCAGGCAACTTTTTCAGTTGAGGGTGGGCCTCAGGTTCCTGGGGAAGGTCTGTTCATAGACCACTTGAAGTCACCATCTTTAAATGTCCCAGTATGATGTGAAGGGAGATTGAGGTAGAGACAGAGTGATAAGATGGCACCCTAGGAATGGGTGCAGGTGTCTAACTTGCAAAACTTTACTCCCCTAAATAAAACCCCCTGCACAAGGGAGATACACTAGAAAAGACATTGAATCAGGGGCTGCAATACCAGAATAATGCCCATCTGAAAGTAAGAAGACCCCTGAACCACTGTGAGGATGAACTTCAGCTGGCACTCATGACTAGCGTGAGTCTCTCTGGGGCCAGTGACATTGGCCTCCTTATGCTGCCTGAGGAACAGTAGTTGAAATTGACCTGTTGGGTGACAATGGAAGGTTTCCACTGAGACTTCTGTGGGCCAATCCTGTAGGAATTCACACTTCCCAAGGAGAGTGGCCACTGTGTCTCCACTTCTTACACATAGCTGCCTTCCAAGAAAGCCAAAGTGATGGTGTCAGGGGAGTGTGGCAGGAAGGATGTTCTGCTTGCTGTTGGTGGAAGGTTCCCCCAAAGCATTAGACGTCATCAGGAGGCCAGACAGAGGGCAAGTCTAGTGAAGAGAGCCTTACAAATCAAGCTCCCCAAAAAGCATATTCAAAGAACATAAGGTCAGAAGAAAATGTTCCCTAGGACTAGAGCCGGCCCACCGAGCGAAATGGCACTTAACTCAAGCAAGTCAGGAAACAAAGAACAGGGACTGGGTGAAAAAAGTAATGTGTGGCACTTTGCAACATTTTCATGAGAGAGCCACATGTGGGCCTGGAGCCAGGGGTTGGTATAATCTGTGTTAATTAGAGAGGATGTGGTGTAATGGCCAAAGCTGCCATCTTTGGAACTGGGGAACCAGGTTTGAGTCTCTGCATCGACTCAACATCCTGTGATTCTGGGCAAATCACTTAATCTATCCATGCCTAAAAATACAAAAATGAATGTGTCCCTGTGTAATGTAACTGCTGCTCATGCAAGCTCCTTAAGGTCGAGTTTGTGCTGTAAAGACTGCATAAACAATATTAATCAGGCGGGCATATGTGGGATGCCCCCATGAGTCACTCATGCCTCCAGGAACCCCATCCCCTCTAGGTCAAACAAAAGTACAACTGCGTCACAGCGTGCCAGACTTCAGAAGGCAGAGGAGCAGTGGAAGGAGCTGGCTCCTGCACAGCACTGAGGAGGGGTGTCCAGATTAGGGTGCCTGGCTGTGACTGCAGGGGTATTGAGGCTCTTCCCTCTGCACCCCAAACAAAAACATGTATATGGCTGCCCCTAGTGGGAATAGGGCATCTGTAAAGGGAAAGGGAAACTCACCACAAAGTATTTTGCGAAGAAAAATAAAAATATTTGTGTCTGCATCACAGCCATGAATAAAATATTAAAATATGCATGAGGGCTCGCCTGATAAGGCCCTAAGGCAACCCAGAAATCAACATTTTGTTTATTGTAGTGCCTGATGAGGGGCAGGGATACTACCAATGGATTGGGAAAGTGTTGCCTGGGGCAGCACACCCACAGAAGATGCCCCCTTAAAGTTATCCTAATTCTCCCTCGGGGCTTCTTTGATGTCTCCGGGAGAAGGTTCATTGTTTTCAAGTACTCCTTGAGCTTCTGCTCTATCATAGAAACTGTGGAGTGTGAAGATCACTGTTGGTTGGTCCTAAAATTGCATGGGAAGCTTTATAAAAGTAGAAATAAGACTCTGGGACACGTGGTATTCAAATAATGTTTTACTGACAATGTTGATTGATAATGCAAGGGTTTATATTACAATGAATTGTATTGAATATTGGGGCTATCCCCATTGATGTCAGTGATGCTGTAATGGTGGATTATAACTATTTCCGCTTTTAATAATGTGGTGATACTATGAAGAAAGCAAGTAGTCTTGCCTTTTTGATAATTGCATCCCCTTATATTGTGATATTGTATCTAGTATAGGTGGGGGATTGTGGTTATGGATTTAGGCCCTGCTGTGGGTGTAAACTGTTCTAACGGTGTCACCAAATTTATGTACATTTACCTGATTGTATATATATCTGTAAATTAATGTGTAGTATTTAGTAGTTTGTGTGTATGTGATAAATTCCATTTTATAAGAAAGAGCAGCGACTGCACAATGATTTATTGAGTGTTGTTGGTTGCACAACAGTGAGCTGGGATTACTAGTTCACACCACTTCCCCTGCATAGACCTTGGACTGCTCTGCTACCTTGATAGAGTCAAGTGCTACAATGGGGGTACTTGGTTCCCAGTAAAGAGAAAGTTGCAGACTTATTACTTGTGAAGGATTTACATCCTTCGCATCTTATAGCCCAATTTCTTACAACAGGAGTATCATCAAAGTTGCCTGGCATAACGTGGTGTGTGTGTCAATGACTAGAACTCAGAATTGATGTTATCAGCTGACGTTAATCTTGGAAATTTGGTATAGTTTATGCCTGTGAGCTCAATCGCTTTGGAAAATATGAAGACAGGCCAATGTGTTGCTAGAAACTACCATTTGTTTTAACACTGTATTTAGAGGGACAGGTGTCACTGAGACGTAACACTGAGTTTATATATTCCCAACAGGTGGATTCATTGCATACTTGCAGTGAAACTCTCCTATTCCATTTTTTGGTATGCCTCATACACCTTTTAATTAGATCTGAAGTTCATAATGTCTTTTCTGCATGGTCTCTATGCAGACAGGTATATGTACACATTGCTGAAGTGCCCTTCTCCCTTGATGGTCTTTGGGTTGTCTAACACATTGATGTATCCATTTAAATTAAAAATGTATTGCTAAAGTAAGTTTGCACGCTGTAAAATTCTCCAAAAATAAGTTAACTTTTATGTTGAATGTGAAACTAAAGATTAGACAACAGCTGCTTAGAGTCTTCTTCCAGAAAACAGTCCATGAGCGGATGTGAAAGTGGAAAAGGGAAACAGTTCAGATGCTCATATACATACCTTTTTGCACCATTTGGTGGTAGGTTCTTTGTTGTTGTCTTTATTCATGACAGATAAACCATTCTTCCCAAGGAAGGGACAATGAAGAGGCCCGAGTGTCAAGGAGAGGTGGTGCCTAGAGACCTAGTGATAAGCAGAGTCCCAATATCTGTGGAGCAGCCTGCTGTGATTGTTTTTGGGATCAAGCTGGCGTGCATGGTACTTGACCACAGAAAGTGGCAGGTAAATTATACACTACTGCAGTCAATGTTCTAAACCTATCCTTCAACACCCCAGAATGTAGATTTAGGACACTCAGGTGGCACTCCAAGTGGTCTTTCTGGATCCTCTGGAAATCATTCTGGGCATTCAGGAGATCATCCAGGTGCATTAGGAAGTCAATTATTTGGCCTAGCTGATTCTCCTGATGACTAACTGCAACCATTAGGTCTCTACTCATGATGTTCACATTAGTGACCACAACCTGAGCCTCTCTTCCTGCAGCAGGGTATTCACCATCCCTTTCATAACCTGCCCTGTGACCTAACTGGGTGGCCACAGGTGAAGTGTCCCTGGTTGCACAGCAGAGTTTATTAGTGGGGTTAGCACAGGAGCCAGAACAGGTTGTTCACAGCTATTGGGGGTTTGGGAAACAGGGTACTTGTGGGGACACTGGTGTATGTAATGAGAACAGGACTCTGCTGAATGTTCTTGATGTTCTGTCCTCAGGGAGAAGGAGAGGACTAAAGCACTGGCCACACACGCCTGATGAACCAGGCTGGTCTTCAAGGTCAACCTCATCATAGGAGTACTGCTCCCACTGAATGCATGGGATATTGCGTCTTTTGGCGAGTGGACAATGCAGTTGAGGATGATGACTGTTATCTTGATGGATCAGCTTGAATAAAATATTAAATAACATATTTTACTTTTTGGAAATGTTAGTTGTTACTATATAAATTACTATAGTATGCCATTGAACATTTGCCTTTTTTAACTTTTATAATGTCTTTCAGCTCATCACTAATTTTCCACACCCTACTGATGGAGTTCAGGGGCATGGTTTAATTTTTAAGTCATCTACCCAAGAAATATTGAGTGACATACTGATACAGAGTGAAGTGAAGAATTTGGGGGTTCCCGCGTCAGGGCTGGCTTAGTGGGCCTCATATATGGAAGCTAGGGTTGTTTGTCTTTCCTGTCCATGGGCCCATCAAACTAGGCCTGTTAGAAATGGGGGTCTCTAGTTGTCAGAGGTAGGAACCTTTGTCCAAATAGGAAACCTTGTTTCTAGGCAGGGTAAGCAGGATACACACTTTAGATAACCCCTGCTTACCCCCTAGGTAGCTTCGCACGATCAGACAGGCTTATCTCAAAGGCAATGTATAAAGTATCTGTACTCAAAACACACAGTAATACAGTGATAACACCACAAATGGACACCACACCAGTTTTGAAAAAGAAACTATATTTATCTAAACTCAAGACCAAGATGACAAAAATTCAACATACATGTAATAAAAATATGACTTTTCAAAGGTCTCATGCAACTTGGCCCATAGAAAGCTTTGGATGCATAATTCTATACAAAGTACCTGCAAATGCGTCAAAATTCGCACGGAAAAACAGCCGCAGAGAAGGGAAGCATCGAGAAACAAAGAGAAGCAACAGTTCTGCTGCACACAGGAGAAGTGACTCATCGAATCCGGACGGTAGGGGAAAGGGAAGCTTCCACTCCAAGATGGTTCTGGTACGCAGGGGATACATTGGAAAAACGTGCCGCACACGTGCGATGCATGGAACTCCGGGATGCACTGGCAATCGATGCGTAGGATTCTTCATCCGTGATCCCATGATGCATCGGTTCTTGCAGCTGTCACAGTCGCTGCGGCATCTCTGCAACAGGACGGCACTGTGTAGAGATTCTTCTCGCAAGGCGGTGCTACTTCAGGAAAAGGAGCTGCAAGAAGGGCGATGCATCAATTTTCTCAGCTCTTCCAGTTTCTTCCAGCTCGCAACAGCAGGAATAAACTCCAGAGGCACCAAACTGAAATAGGCACCTCCTGGCATGTCAGAACTCTCAGCAGCAGAGTTCATGGGAGCTGTTGGTGAAGTCTTAGACTTCAGAACAGGAAGCCAGCACACATAGGCCCTTGGAGATTCTTCTTCACGCAGGTTCACAGCAAAGTTGCAACCTTTTTCCTTTCCTTGGCAGAAACAGCAGCTGCAGGCCAACCCCACACAGCACACAGCAAAGGGGCAGTACTCCTCCTCACAGCTCTTCAGCTCTTCTCCTTGGCAAGGTTCCTTTTGAGTCCAGAAGTGATCTAAACATCTGGGGTTTAAGGTCCACTACTTATATTCCATTTTGTCTTTGTTCTATTTGTGCAAGGGTCTCTGAGCCCAGTCCAAACCAGTTCTGTCCTCACTAGTGCAGTATGACCACAGGGGGTGGAGACAGACTTTTGTAAGGGAGACAGGCCCAATTCAGGTGCAAGGAAAACTCCCCCACTACTCTAAATGCAGGCAAGCCCCTCTCATCTTAGGTCTGATTCATCCAGGAATGGCCAGGTACGCCTCAACCCCCCAGTGGCTGTCTACAGGGAATGCACATCCCCAGCCCTGTCACTCCAAAGCCAGAAAGTCAATCCACAAACAAGCAGAGGCACACAGAATAGTTAAACAAAAAAATGCCTACTTTCTGAAGCACACATAGAACGAGGAAATTACCTCTTATGATTGTGTATGTGCAGTAAAGTGTCCCTTCCTGCAGATAAACAATCATTAAAGAAATGAAATGTTACAAGATCTATGTGTGCTAATGCAGTACACATAGAAGTTGAAAAACGCCATTTCAGATTGTTCATGTGCACATAAATCAATCAATCAATCAATCATGGCATTTGTAAAGCGCACTAAATACCCGTGAGGGTCTCAAGGTGCTAGGGGTGGGGGGAAGCTGCTACTGTTCGAAGAGCCAGGTCTTGAGAAGTCTTCTGAAGGTCAGAAGGTCTTCGGTCTGCTGCAGGTGGATGGGGAGGGTGTTCCATGTCTTGGCGGTGAGGTGGGAGAATGATCTGCCACCAGCGGTCACTCTTTGGATGCGGGGGACGGTGGCGAGGGCGCGGTCTGCGGAGCGGAGCTGGAGGGTGGGGGTGTAGAGGCTGAGTCGGTGTTGTGGAGTGCCTTGTGTGCGTGGGTGAGGAGTTTGAAGGTTATCCTCTTGTCGACAGGGAGCCAGTGTAGGTCTCTCAGGTGGGGTGTGATGTAGCTGCGGCGAGGGATGTCGAGGATCAGGCATGCAGAGGCGTTCTGGATGCGTTGAAGACATTTTAGGAGTTTGGCTGGGGCTCCTGCGTAGAGTGCATTTCCGTAGTCCAGTCTACTGCTGACGAGGGCCTGAGTGACCGTCCTACTTGTTTCAGTGGGGATCCACTTGAAGATCCTGCGAAGCATGCGGAGGGTGTTGAAGCATGAGGAGGAGACGGCGTTGACCTGCTTCGTCATGGAGAGGGTAGAGTCGAGGATGACCCCTAGGTTGCGTGGGTGGTCGGTGGGTGTTGGGGGTGTTCCTAGTGCAGTCGGCCACCAGGAGTCGTCCCAGGCCGAGGGGGTGGATCTGAGGATGAGGACCTCTGTCTTGTCCGAGTTCAGCTTCAGTCGGCTGTTCCTCATCCAGGGATGATAAACAATCATCCCCGTGAAGCAGGCATCCTTCCACCATGGTGCATGGGTGTGTGCGTCAGCGCATGACAGCTAATTGTGTGCCAGCGCAGGGTAGAGCAAAGGGACCCCACATATCCTTGTAGATATGATGCATCCCTCTGCTTTGAAAGTGCGGCAGCGTGGCACAGCCAAAGCGCTTACGGAGCTACGCTGCTGCACTTTCTTGTAAATGAGGCCCCAAGATTTTGTACACCAGTATCCACTTTATCTGCATTTCCCACAATGCCTTCAGTGTGAAGTATGGATAACACCTTCTCTGCTTAGGGTATACTGTTGGGGGCTTGGTAGATGCATCACCATATGGCAGAGAATCTTGGTGTGCTCTGGAAGAGAGATAATAAACTCTACCCCACAGGTAATGGAACTGCTAGCAGATCTCTTCCAGTGTCTGGTGTTGGAGACAGCATTCACCTATTCCGTGATTCTGACTTACAGGCCTCTTCGCTGGCTCATGGCTGTTGCTTGGACCTGTGCTTCAAACTATTGGTGATCAGCCCTAATTATCTCATCCACCATCACAGTTAACTCTTTTAGGAGAATCTTTGTTGTCTTCTTCCGGACATCTTAATCAACATTTTGAAAGGAGCTAGTCTACTAATGCTTTACAGTGAGTCACTAATGGTTTGTGTGGTTTGAGGAGCATCTAGCTGGGGTTGCAGGTGTTGTTGCTGTGTTGCTTCTGAGCAAGTTTGTGTTGACTGACCTGTCGTCAATGTTGATGGACATGTCCGCAGTGCCATCTGCCAATTCTGTCTTCCACCCTGAAGATACCCCATCCCACTCTAAATATAGCAGAGGGATGTCAGCCATACCAACTTTGGCAAAGCAGTGTCTGACGGGGTGACTGATGACAGACGACTGAAGCTCAGCCAATAGTCCTTCAACTGTCTGGACAAATGGCAGTGTGTGAGGCCAAGCCCTAAATTCAGCAGATAGTCAACCGCCACCTGATGGATGGATCAGTTCTGCCATGACGGAATAATGACTGTCATCTGTCAATCTCTAGAACAGGTCCCAAATTCTAATAAGAACTATGCAGTGCAGAATAGAGCAAGTCACACATGTGCTATTTCCATGGTGACCCACAGTGACTACTTAACATTTTGTGGCCATTTCTGAGAGTCTGTGAAAGAGCAGCACCTCTTCTGCAATCCTCCTAGGGCTTTTGGGGGTTCTGGGTGAAACACATCAGGCAAGTTGAGCAATGAGGGACCATTACTCAACTGTGTTGAATTGTGAAGTGCAGGTATATGAGGTGATAGGTCTAGAACCTCAATACGTACCTGAGAGTTGTCCACAGCAGTAAACTCCCTCCAAACCCTCGCTGACAAGCACTCTAGAAAGGGAAAAAAGGACAAAAAAGGGTAGCTTGCCATCCTTGTGCTAGTGGGGCTGCAGGAGAAGGAGTCAGCAGAAGGATGGGTGGACCTAAACGAGAGTCCAGAGTAGAGGAAAATGCAAACCAAGGAAGAGAAGAAAGACCAGATGAGCAGGCATGAGGAGAAAGAGCCACAGAGAAAAAGAAGAGTGCCAGGAAGTGGTGAGAAGTGCATGGTGGTCTCCATCAGCAGAGATGTTATAGCCCGCCACAAAAAAGGAGCACTACGGCTATGTGGGTGACACTTATTGATACTGACTAAGGGGTGAAAGGTAGCTAGGGGCTCTCTCTGTTTTTCTCTCTTTCTCTCTCTCTCTCTATCTAGGAGTGCTCTTTGTTTCTATCTCTTTCTCTCTCTCTCTCTCTCTCTCTCTCTCTCCCAGGACTCTCTCTCTCTCTTTAGGAGCGCCCTCTCTTTTTCTCTCTCTCTCTTTCTCGCTCTCCCTCTCTCTTCTCTCCCTCTCTCTCTTTTCTGGGTAGTGAGGAAAATCCTGCCACCTGATATCATCTAGTTCATTTCTTGTGCAAAAAGGAAAGGGGTTTGGCTACCCACCTAACTGAAATCATACAACATTTTACACAAAACCACCATGGAACAATTACTGAGTAGGTTGTGTTGATGGAATGTATTTGGTGTGCATGTGGTACCTCTTCAGGACTGAAAATTAAAGTGACATCACTGCCCTTCTCAGGATATTAATCAGCCTATCACAAGGAAACACCCTACATAATCATGTGGTGTTGGAGGAATAATAAATAAAGAACAACCCCATCTGTGTATTTAATAAACTCACCGAGGTATCTTCTCTTTGAGGGTTGCAGACGGGGTCCTGAGGTACATGAAGTGGGAGAGGAGAATATGAATAAGATGGTTGAGAAATTGTGCTATGCCTGCTCCAGTCATAGAATCAGGTGTGAATTGCGGCTCCCAACATCCATGGCATTTCAGTGGGCTGTAAAAGGCCATAAGCACTTAGACAGACAGTAGCTGCTGCTTCATGCCTTCAAATCACCTGAAGCAGAGGTTATTTCAGGTTAAAGAACATGTTTGTCAAAAAGATGGTGTCCAGTCAACAAGACAAGCAATCGTTCCTCCTCCTCTGTCTATGAGAACAGACTTCAGGATAGGTGTGTGGAGTTCCTACCATAATTTGCAGCAGGCATAAATAATTATCATAAAAGTGGGTTCCTTTGGCACTGCAAGTATTTTTCATACTCATACACTTCAGTGGAAGCACTCCAAAGGACGCTCTATGCACTTAATTCACCAATGAAATGGCTGCAAGCTGATGATGAGCTTAGCAGATACTCTTATGGGCTTATTCAACATTTGAATACTTGATTTAAGCAATGACTGTAACGAGTTTACCCTAAGACATATGTTTTGCTAACATTAACACAGGAAGATAGCAATTGGAATTACTAGCCACATTTAAAGTCGAAGGAAAGCAAGACAACTTGCATCAGTTTTATGTGTAGAGTCAGCGAACAAAAAACCTTAAAGAGACAGATGTACTGGTATCAGTTACCTAAGTCTTAAAAGAACCATGAATAGGAACTCTTTGCAACTTCAGCCAGAAAGTAAACTGAAACTTTTGAAAATGAGACGAGTTCAACAAAAGAATGCAAATGAGGTATAGAATTTAAGAATGTCAGAGATGTAAGAATAATACAAGTAGTTGACAGGAAATTTGGCAAAGATCAGTCTCTTTCTTATGTGCCTTATGTGCACCCTAAAACCTAAGCTGCGGTCCATGTTAGGATTTTAAATGCACCTGTGTGCATTCAGCAGTGAAGAGTATCATCTTGGAAGGTTCCTGATAAATGATATATAGTTTTCAGTCACATCGAACAGCATAAAGACCAGGAATTCACATAATTTGTTTCAGATACACTAATCTACTTTTATCTGTCACAGTTATATACAAACGCTGCTTATTAGAAAGACAAACTTAAACCACATAATTTCAGCTTTATTGAGTAAGACGTTGGCTGATAAATAATATGTAATAAATGAATGATTTAATAAATGAATGATATAATAAATAAATAAGATAAAATAATATATTATTCATACATATATTTATAGATAGTAGTTATAGTTAGACATGCATTTCCATAAGAAATGCCTCTTTTAGTTTGCTAACTTTGGCGAAATTTGATAAATCTTTTTTAGAAAAAAGACTGCCACAAATAATGTCCTCCATGCCACAAACCACCATGACTGGAGAGTCACTTAGAGCATACCCTATGGAGAAATGTGAAGAATAAAAAGAAAGTGTTCCACAGAAAAAGAGCTCAATATCAATTTTCAACGAATGAAAAAGAGAGTCCTATTTGGGGAGTACCCTTCAAAAGTCCTAAAGGAATCAAAAGAAGAAATGAAGCTGATAACAAGAACAGAGCTCCTAGGCAAAATTAAAATGACCCGAGAGACAGAATTGGCTCATTTCTGAAACTGACATTCAAAAAGGTACCCTCAATATGCAAAATTCTGGCAAGCAGTCACTTTTTTCAAAACATGACGTAGAAAGAGTATTGTTATGATTTAAATCTGAGAAAAGTAATGTATTTTTAAAATGTGCTAAATGTAAAGCTTGCTGATATGGAATTTCATTAAAGCAGTATTCAATCAAGGAAAGGACATATTCAATCAGAAAGACAATTACTTGTAAGAGCACCTTTGTTTTTTGCATTCTGAAAAGTTCATGTGATCTATTATGTATAGGAAGTACAACTCATCCCTTGCAGAAACGAATACAGTAACAGCTACGGGAAATAAAAAACAAAGATGTAAATTATTCCGTAGCAAGACATTACAAAACTACATATGATTGGGTGTGTCATGTTTGAAATTTTGGTGCATTGACCAATTAGAAAAAACAATAAGAGGAGAAGACCGAATATGCCTATTAATACAGTAAGGCTAAAAATACATAATTTAATACAGAACAAAAACATCAACAATCAAGACAAGGAACTTCATGTGCATTATGAACATTGAATTAGGAACAATATTGAGTATCAGTGCCAGAGTCAAGGACTATGACTTACATGGCATTAAATAAAAACAGAAGATCACCAAGTATATCACATGTAAAACTGATTATGTGGTGTATGCGATTATATATGCTCATGCATGAAGTAGTATATAGGAAGTACCATCTTTCTAATAAAAAAGTACTACTAGAGCACAAGAGAGTGATAATGATTCAGAACACCATATGCAGTACATCACAATACTTTTCTAGTGCATGCTGGGACCTGCAGTTCATTTGTGCATGATTTCTCCCTCCGGTGGGTCCGGGTACTCACACGCAATTCAGGATCGTTTGTGCAGCCTTCCATTGAGCTTCCGAATGGGACTCCACCAGCTTAAATGAATTCCTCTGCAGCGCCATGCACGAAAGGGATTACCCTCTCGTATGGACCCATCATATTTCTCGGGCGGTGCGAACTCCACAGCCTGGAACCGCCGTGATTTTATGTATTGCAAAGTTTGTTCAGAAATTGAGAACGCACTCCAACTCCAGCATGCACTAGGAAAAGTATTTCATTGTAAAGGCACACCTGAGGCCAATTTGAATTAATGAAGCACGCAGGGGATGATGCAAAAGCATATATTCACGGACTACTCACACTGGCCTCTGATGAAGGAGAATGAGGTCTCTGAAACGCGTTAGGCCAAAGGATTACGACGGAATGGGAAGCCGCCTGTTTTATAAATAAAGGGTTTGAAACCTACCTGCGTTGGAGTGCGATCTCAATTTCTGAACAAACTTTGCAATACATATATATATATATATATATATGTGTATATATAACTTTTTGTAGGAAACAGACTGCCATACAATAAGAGAATTAGTCATTCATTAGTGACTGTTGGGACATGAGGTGATAGAAGTGGAAAAACTATAGACAAAACAACAAAAAACACAGATGAATAAGTAACACAAGTTGGTGAACAATATATTTAAGTCTCAGTCCGGGTCTATAATTCAAGTAGTAACCTTAGGCTTCAACTTTTTATGGTTACACTGTTTAAGCACATCAGAGAGCAATACGTCGATGTTTCGACCCAAATGTCTGTATTATAGGGGCATCACGTAGGGTCTTCTTCAGGATAAAAGGAAATGTAGCAGCAGAGTCATAGTAAAAAGAACTCCTCCAATCCTGAATGGAGTGCAAAGTAGTTGTCTTGTCAAGGCATCAACAAATAGTTAAAAGGTCACTGGGGTGTCTTCCTCTCATGGAGGGGGATGATGCTGATTCTTTCCCAAAGGGATAATCAATCAAAATGCACACTGGGTATTCAATGGATAGACCTCCAGAATGCAAGGGGAACTGCTTGGCTAACGAAGGAAGCTGCCGTCCTCACAGTTACAAGGAAAATAACCACATACCGATGCTGCACTTAATGCTAAACGAGCGATCAGCAAGTGTAGTGGCAGTCAATCAGAGCTCATCTGGAGATTTGTTGGCTCCGCGTATCCTCAGCGGTGTGATATATACAACGTTTTTTAGCCTTAACTGCTCAAAAACCACTTAATGGATTTACACCAAGTCATAAATAGCATGCCTTCTGGACCAAGATCTAGCTTTCTATCAAATGTGGTGTAATTCTGTTCAACATTTTTTATGGTGTCGCTGTTCAACTTTCCTATGGAAAAATGAAAAAGGAAAATGTGTTTTGGGACTTCCCCACCCCTCTTTTGCTTGGGCTTCGATTGATGGCTCACACCAAAACTTTCCAGGAAAGAGCTGAGGTGGATGAGGCTTTTGCTGCTGAAAGTTTTGTGAAGATTCGCCAAACATGGTCAAAGTCATTAGGAAAGCAAAAAATATTATTCCTCTGGAAATGCAGACCTAACTTTAACCACCCAGTGGAATATTTATAGGTATACAAAGAAAAACTGCAGTCTGATTTTAAAGAATCAATTTCAGACACTTTTAGCAGTCTCTTGAAAGACCTATTGTTTCCAATACATTGGCACATATTTGAAGTAGGTTTTGATTCAACCCTTTGGTCATGATTGGATGACTTTGTTGTCTATATCAAGTGGCTGCTTTTGATTCTATGATCTCCATCCATTTTCTTGATCTTGTCCCATCAAGGAAGATTTTAGTCTTATATTGCTTTGATTGAATGAATTCTATTTACTGCTGAATTGATAGTATTCTTTTTCTATTTTGAATTCAGCAGTCTAGGGGAGTTCATGAGTTTTCTTGCGCTACCTGCATTAATTCCTGTCCCCACTCACTCACTCTCTCTTTTATCTTCCTCCCTCCTTGGTCCCTGATACCTTTAGTCCTGCACCCTGTCAAACTCCCCATCCCACAGCTCAGTTTCAGTTTTTAAAAAATAATTTTTCATGAGAGCTTGATAGCTGTAAATGGGGCCACTCACTTATTTTTTTCGGGCCTGCATGCACTTTATTTTCAATATTTCCTTTAAATTTACTATTTTAACACAGCCATCCGCCATGTTAGAATGGTATATTAAAATGAGCTACCATGTGTCACTAAGCATGCTTGCACACACATCATAATGTTCCCAGAGAAATGTGTCCCAAAGCATGTGTGCATGGGGGTGCATTCGTCACACCACATGTGCATGCATTGTGGCCATCTTGAAATCAGTTTCCTTTAATAGAAATCTCATTGTATAATAACAGGCCATGTGTTAATATGCATTCTTTATCTTGACATCAATAAATCTGCATTTGCCAATCGAATCCTTTAGAGTCACCTTTTATTGGCAACGATAGTGATTGCTTTGGAAGAGATACTAAAGTTAACCTTTAGCCATTCTTTTGAATTGCATTTCCCCAATGACTACAAAAGAATGCTTACAATATCTATGTACATATCATGCAACCAGTGCAAGTGAAGTGTCTCCAATTACCTTATGCTTATCCCCAGCCACTGCAAGTTAAATATATAACTTAACCATATAATACTGTGACTTTAATGTTTGCCAGAGATATAAACCAAGATAGATCCAGTGCAAGCTCATCTCTAACAGAGCCCCGATCTACATAAAGAATGAATGAACATGATGGTGACTTTTGTCTGAAAACCTATCAATGTTTTATATATCTGCTGGATATGCAGTTCAAAATCAATGGTTGTCCTGTCTTCATTAACTGGCTGGCTGAGCTTTGTTGAAACCCCTTCCATCCTAATGAGGTTTTCTTGACAATAGCAAATCCTGAATGCAATTCCATAATATTTTATTGGATGGATTTTGTCTCCATCGTAATTGTAAAAGATGACTGATCATTTCTGTTCATATTTTTGGGTCTGGCTGACAGATTACGAACTATATAAATGACAAACAATATAATTTTTTAGAGGATACGCAGCAATTAATAATGTCTGTTTCAAGTTAAATGTCATTCCATTTTTAACTAAATTTTGAAATAAACATAATTTATTATACATTTATTTTAAAATATGAAGCTTATAGCACTAACTGGCTGCTCTTGCCCTTGCTGCTCCTGTTGGTGTTCATATTCTAAAGGTTGTCTGCTGTTGGTCCTGCCAGGTACCTCTTTAAAAATTAGGCTGTCAGACAGCTTTTCTTCTGCTAATACTAAGTTCTCCACAGTCCCAAGTGTGCAAAGCAAGTATTACATGTCTAGGTACATTGAAAATCACACCCAAAGAAGGCGAAACTTCACTTTTAGATCACATCTACTCACAGCTTTAGCTATCGACTGGGGACCTATGGTTTCCAGTACATTATAAATACTTGGGCAAGATCCTTGTTCATAATGTGATAGCTTTGTTTTATATATGAAGTCTCTTCTCTTGGTTCTATGGTTTAACACCCTTTTCTTTCTTTGTCGCACCTAGGAGCATCTTGGTCTCACAGTGTTCAGATTTGATTAATTGTATGCTTTCCATTGCTGACCATTGGGGAATCCATGGGAATAGTTGTGTTTCCTTGTTCCACCTACATCCACTCTTTTTCTTCTTATTAACTCCTTAATCCTGTTGTCCTTCATTCTGGTTTTATTATTACCCCCTTCACTGTGTTCTCCGGTCCCACTCCCCATACCACTGCCCATTTTTTGAGCATTCAGGGGAAACAACAACTGCAAGGAGGCTGTACACACTGGAGCATAGGCCGTCAAAGTTATCGCCAGATGTACGACCGTTTTTGCATGCGCAAGCGGTTTTGCGAACCTGTTTGAGCATGCAAAAACAGCTTGGGCAATGTACAAAACCTATTTAGTGAGTCGCAATTTATTTGCGCCTCGCTAAATAGGTTTTGTGCCTCGCTATTAGGAAGGGGTGTTCCCTTCTTAATAGCATGCGCAAGTCAATGTATGAATGTTTTGCCTCCGCAATTGCGGGCGCAAAACACTCGCAAAATACCACCCTCTTCAAGAGGGTGGTAATGCACTCGCAAAAGGGAAGGGGACCCCTTCCTCTTTGCAAATGCATGAGAAAAATTGTAATATTTCCTTTAAAGAGCTGTTGTCCATCCAAAATAGCCCCTCGCAAATTGCGAGTCGCAAAAAAATCGCAATTTGCAAGGCGCTATTTTGGGCATCATACATCTGGTCCTAGATTGATACATTTGTAGCAATAGTTCCTAATTTCTTGGGTTTGAGTCACTTTTGAGTATAGAGACGTAGAGCACTCTTTAGACACATGTAGACAATTAGACTTCTCTCTGCAGCATCTCCTGCAGTTGCAATGGCTTTTTTGCTAACATACTAGTTCACACTATTTATTTTGTCTCCCTGCTCAAATTTGTTGTTTTCTTACCTTTTTGGTTTACCCATTTTCACTGTTTGCGCGTGTTTTATCTTGGCTTGTATTGCGCCGTTCTACCAAATATTCTGTAAAGTCCTCAAGCAGTTCGCCCTCCTTTAAAAAATCTTCAAACTTGGGCCATGGACTTTAGGAACATGGGCAATTCTGAACTGGGGCATATTTTATGCATTTGGCTCATTTTCTCCTTTCTGTGACATAAACCATCCCTGCTACAACTTGCCAGAGCGGGGATTCTTTTTTTTCTGTTTTTTTTGCAGATGTATATAGCACGAATGGGACCGGTAGGTATTGTAGCGCTTTACATGAGTACCAGTTACGTTACACAAGGACACTTTAATTTTTTTTTGTTTTTGGTAGGCACGGGGAGATTAAATGATTTGCCCAGAATTACAGGATGTGGAAGCGACCCAGAGACTTGAACCTTGGTTTTCCCAGCTCCAAAGTCGGCAGTCTAGCCATCAGACCACATTCTCTCCCCTGATTCTTGTATCTTAATCATCAAATGTAATCATTAAATCACCCCCGCCATGGTTGTATGGACCTTTGTTAGTCAACAAATCTCAACTATATAAATACCACTAAAGCAATACATGACTAACAATGGCCTAGCAGGGTTGTATGTTGGATCAATGATAGGCTAAACAACGTAAGCCTTTACATTGCAGGCTTTGCAACGATAAAGTCTTAACAATGCCTGCCTTTAAAACTAAAGTTTTTAACAGTAATATGCCTTTGCATCAGATGCTTTTACCATGAAAATGTACATATTTAGCAGATAAATATGAACCCTTTTTTGTTATACATATTTATATAAGTATAATAGGTTTATACTTACCTGTAAAATACTTACATCTTCGTGCTAAAGGCCTGTGTGTGGTAAAAGTATTATAGGTAAGTATTAACACTATATATATATTTTTATGTGATCAAGGCCACCTTGTGGCCGAAATGCGTAATGACGTGCTGTGTTGGTGCTGGCTCTGAATAAACTCTCCTGAAGCACGACTGGTGTCCGTGTGCTTTCTTCTTCGCCTGCCTGGAAGTGGGAGAATGCGCCTGGTGTTTGCATATATAAATATATATATATATATATATATATATATATATATTCTGAAATGAATTTCGCCTTTCCTGGAAGCTCCGCCCGTTGATCGGTGGCGCGTGAAGCCAGTAAGGCACAGCTGGCGAAATACTCTGATCAAGGAAGTTTGACTTCCGAAACGCGTAGCCTGTACCTCTATTAAATATCCTCCTTGAACTCCTGAGAGCGCGTATTATTGCATTTTGGATCAGAATATATATATATATATATATATATATATATATATATATATATATATTCGCGAGGATTCGTCGACCGGCGCCAAAGTTATTCAAAATAGAATGTTGCGGATTTCCTATGGAAACGTGGTCCTAACTATAACTACCTACTGGCGACCGCCAGTAGGTAATATTACCTACTGGCGGTCGCCAGTAGGTAGTTATAGTTAGGACCACGTTTCCATAGGAAATCCGCAACATTCTATTTTGAATAACTTTGGTGCCGGTCGACGAATCCTCGCGAATTTTTCAAAATAGGTGGGGCGCTACGCTCCGCTCCTACCCTGAAAGTCTCGGGGGGATTCGTCAAGCGGGGGCTGAGATAAAAGGGGGGTCCCAAAACGTGTTTTTCCCATGCATTTTTCCATAGGACCTTTAGACAGGGCTACAGCCCGAACGGCTGAACAGAATTACTTGAAATTTGGCAGAGAGGTAGTCCTCAGGTCAAGGAAGTGCCTTTTGTAGGTTTGGTGTAAATCTGTTCAGTAGATTCTGAGAAAATAGCCTTTAAATCAATATATATATCTGAGCCAGCTTACGGTGCGCTTACGGTACGCTTACCGTACGCGTACGGTGGCGTGCGCGAGCGCGATTCTGATTGGCTCTTAGATCTTAGTAAACATTCGAATCGGCCGAAACCAGGAAGGGGCGGCCGCCATTTTCTCTCTCGCACTGAGAGTGATGATGAAAATACAAAGCACAAAAACATGTAAAGGGGCTGTTTAGACAGCTCCCACACACATAGCCATGTTGAGGGAGTCTCCAAAGATCCCCCAAGGCCAAAAACGGAATTTTTTTTTTTTCGCTAATTTCGCCGATTACGCTTACCGTACGCGTACGGTAAAAAATTATATAAAAAAAAAAATTATCCACACTCTCCCCACCCCGTGTGCAATTGGTGGCCGAAGGCCACCAATTGTCCATGGCTTATTACAGATGAGATAAACTATAATATTTAAAAAAAAAAAAATGTAAAAAAAAATTATCCACACTCTGTCCACCCCGTGTGCAAATGGTGCCCGAAGGGCACCATTTGTGCATGGCTTATAAAAATTACGAAAAATTAAAATATTACCTTTCAAAACGAAGTGCATCATATGTCCTCCATGTGCGCATGGTGCGCGAAGCGCATCGTGCGTACATGGCCCATCTAGCGTAACGTGGGCACGCGGTGCGCATAGCGCACCGCATGCCCACCGTGCGTGCACGGCACTAACTGCGTAAAGTGGGCGCGCGGTGCGCGAAGCGCACCGCGTGCTTACTGTGCGCGCACGGTGCGCGAAGCGCACCGTGCGCGCACGGAACGAACTGCGTTAAGTGGGCGCGCACGCCACGAATGGCGTAAAGTAACTTAGCATTTAAAAAACCGTACAAATTCACTGAAAAAACCATAGGTTTCACACACGTTATAGTTAGGAATTAGCATTTAAAAAACCTTGCAAATTCACTGAAAAAACCATAGGTTTCACACATGTTATAGTTAGCGGAAATTTTACTGATAAAAAACCAATGAAATTCCCCCGTTATAGTTAGTGCAGGCAACTATAACTCACGCGACCGCAATCTTCTGCTGATGACATATGTGTCTTTATGAAAAAAAAATATTTGTAATATATGTATAGCTAAAAATGTATGGAAGAAGACATGGGCAAATAAGTGTCTAAATACAGTATTAGCATCAGCAGAGGATTGCGGTCGCGTGAGTTATAGTTGCCTGCACTAACTATAACGGGGGAATTTCATTGGTTTTTTATCAGTAAAATTTCCGCTAACTATAACATGTGTGAAACCAATGGTTTTTTTCAGTGAATTTTATATATATATATATATATATCATCTATATATCATCTATCTATCTATCTATATATATATTCACTGAAAAAACCATAAGTTTTACAGACGTTATAGTTAGGAATTAGCATTTAAAAAACCTTATCATTGTCATGAGTGATGTAATATGTGACGTCATCAGCAGTGCATTGCAGGCGCGCAAGTTATAGTTTGCTCAACTAACTATAACAGGCGAATTTCTCTGGTTTTATATGAGTCAAATGTCCAACTAACTACAACGTCCCTGAAACCTATGGTTTTTTCAGTGAATTTCTAAGGTTTTTTAAATGCTAATTCCTAACTATAACGTCTGTAAAACCAATTGTTTTTTCAGTGAATTTCGAAGGTTTTTTAAATGTTAATTTCATATTGTAATATTTATTAAACCTATATGTTTTCAAATAGTTTTTTATTACTTTGCAACTCTATCATCCTTTTTTTTAAACTTTACAAATTATATAATCTTTTATATCTTCCCTACAAAATATGTATATTTTTTTTTTTTAGAAAACTACATTCCCGTACCGGTAGTCTACCAGGCTCAATCAACACATAAATCTTATCCATCACATTTAAATGATGCGCATTTCATTTCCGACGGGTTTGTGGCACCGCGTCCTGCATAACAACATGTACATATGAGGTCGCACCAGCTGCTACTTTAGTATGCGACGGGTATGCACTACCAAGCCGCGCGTTACGTCATGTACATATAGGGTCGCGCCCGCTGCGTTTTGCGCATGTGACTAGTGCACTCTGCAACACCATTCCCTAATTTTTTTTGTTTCAAAACTATATCTAAAAAACTTTAAAGTGTATATGAGAGCAAGCGATATTTAAAAATATTTTAAACAGTTATATATTTCTAACTATAATAAACTTATATTATAATAAATATATTTTCTCAAAATCACATCGTGTGCGGTCTTATTGCGCACTGGCTGCACGATTGCCATGTAACCATAAAAAAAAAGCATTTGATTAGTTCATAACATTTCCCATTGTAACAGTTTGAAACCGCCACCCATTTTAGTCAATATCTGTACTGCATTTCATTTTGCAATATACACACATCTTAAACTACACACAACATGCAACCATCATTTTCATCAATATTCATGCTCTGTAAAGTAGCCCTCCACCTATGATACCCATACACCTAAAAGTTACATTACCGAAATGTTCTACAATACCACAGGTAACATGGTTACATACGCTGTCCACAACACAACGTAATATAGTACGGCCCAGAGACAGTATCATGCATAGATAATGAACACACGTACACAGATAGATAGTGGATACAGGCACGTACACTCAACTCCTTTTTATTACCATGGTGACATATCCAGTGACGTCTGTGCTGGATGTGTGTGCGGTAAGTCTAAACCAGCCTTCAGACAATGGTTGCTGCTAGCATCAACTACAACAGTAATCATTGGATCACACACAGAGAATCAATAATAAAAGAATCAATAATTTATGCTGCAGTAAGGTAGGGACAGTAGATGTGAAATAATACAGAACTAATTCCATCGTAAAAGAACAACAACTTGTGGTATACTGACACACAATCAATAGATCTGAAATAATACACAAAAAGATTATATCATAAACTCTCCATCAGTTCTAGTGCACTCACATAACCACATCAAAAGCTTTCAGCATGTGCACAGCCACCGATAATGCGTGCTGTAGACAGGCCGTACTAGGAGCAATATCTGTTGCCATCAACACTGCATCATCTGCAATAACGACTCAATCTGAATTATGAACACTGCTGTCTGCAGTGTAGACCACAGAGAGCGGTCACAAAGGACCCACAGATAGGTAAAGTGACTTCACCTACCCAGTTTGTCGTCAGCGAAGCAACAAAAAAGATTGTGCAAAGCCTGCAATGATACATATGCATGGTGCAGACAGTACACACTGGAGCAATGTATTTTCCTACAGGACTACCTCATCTACAATAGCGACTCAATCTCAATTGTGAACACTGCTGTCTGCAGTGTAGGCCAGAGTGAGTGGTCACAAGGGCCCACAGCCACATGGCATTCACTTGAGCTCTACAGTTTGCAATACACAAACTAAAAAAAAATGTGTACAGAGCCTGCAATGATGCATATGAGTGGCGCAGACAGAGCGCACTGGAGCAATATCTTTTCCTACAGGACTGCATCATTTACAATACCGACTCAATGTCAAATGTGGACACAGAAGTCTGCAGTATAGGCCAAAGAGAGCGTTCAGCAAGGGCCCACAGCCACGTGGCATTGACTTGAGCTCTACGGTTTGCAATACACGATGCGTATGAGTAGTGCAGACAGAGCACACTACAGCAATCTCTTCTCTTACAGGACTGCATCATCTACAATAGCAACTCGATCTGAATTGTGAACACTACTGTCTGCATTGTGAATTCAAAGCAGTACTCACACACACAACCATCAATACTTTTTCTCACTCCCTCTTTACAAAATAAAACAACGTAAATTACAGAGAACTCTACAATGAATAAATCAAAACAATTTGAATTGGGATTTCATCTCTCCACAGTCTACACTATTCACTGTTTCTTTGGACTTCCAAGATACATTTGGTCATTTCACTAAACCTATAACTGATATAAAAAAACTTCTTGAAGCAAGTATACTAAAACAATATTGTGTATGTTTCAATAGATGTTCTAATTACTTAACTACTGGATTCTGTAATTAAGTAATCACCACGCAATCTAAATTGTGAACCCTGCGAACTGCAGTCTACACCAAATCCAGTGGTCATTCACAACTCACAGCCACATAACGTTGGATTCGGAAGCACAGAGTTGGTGGCACCTGATCAGAGGGGGTACACAAAAATCATCACAGACTTTAACTTATGACATCCTCAATCATAGAATCAAGACCCCATTTCACTGTTTGCACCTGCTGTACCACAATATACTCCACCGACTACTGTCAACCAAGCCCAATAATCATGTGCAGCAGTTAGCTATGGAATCACAGACTATGATGCACCTCAACACACGAACTTCTGAAAAAAGCAAGCAGCAGGTAATATCAGACATCATCCATTGTGGGATCAAGACACCATTCCACAGTTGGGACCTAAAGTTGGATGAACCTGATTGAAGAGAGTACCTTCATCTCCACTCGCAGATGCAGTTCTAACATCGTCCATTGTGGGATCAAGACACCGTTCCACTGTTCGGACCTAGAGTTGGTTGCACTTCATCGGAGGGGGTACACTGAAATCATCACAGACTTTAACTACTGGCATCCTCAATCATAGAATCAAGACCCTGTTTCACTGTTCCGATCTGCTGTACCATGGTGTACTCCACCGACTGCAGTCAACCAAGCCCAATAATCATGTGCAGAAATTAGCTACGGAAACACAGAGTCTGATGCACCTCAACGGAGGGAGTTCTCTGAAAACTAAGCAGCAGGTAATATCAGACATCATCCATTTTGGGATCAAGACACCGTTCCACTTTTGGGACCCAGAGTTGGTTGCAGCTCGTTGAAGGGAATACCTTCATCTCCACTCTCAGATACAGTTCTAACATCGTCCACTATGGTATCAAAACACCGTTCCACTGTCGGTACCTGTCGGACTACTGTGTTAGTATTATACAGAGCACTCCACGCTCCAGGGCCTCAGGCTGGGCTCTGTGTGCCTGTGTCGCAGACAGACAGCATTATTCTCAGGAGCCTTCCGAGCTCGCAGACCTCGGCCCAGGACCTTCCACCGGCACGTGGTCGGCCCTCTTTCACATACAGCAGTGTCATAAGGTGAACTGTGGGGCATATATGCATCACAGCGGCCATGACGGTTTCTGAGTACCAGCAGGCTGAGAGCATCATTCATGCACCCACCTTCGCTCACAGCGTCAGCCTCGTGGCGGTGTAAGCTGCGTAGACCTGGCAGACACGTTTGCCAATCCAGAAGAGAACCCCTATGCTAACCTTGCGTACTGTGAACCAGCCCACTTCCCTAAACATTTGGGGGGGAGAGGAGGCACGTGCGCGCTACCATTCCGTAATCTTCCCTACTGACTGTACTATCATGGTTGCGTCCACTGTCCACTTCACTCAATAGACCATCAGTGTATGTTGACATGTACATGTCTGTGCTCTGCATACTCAAGTCTGTCCGGCACATCCCCTCAAGACTTTGCATTGTATACTTTTATAATCGAGAATTACTTGCCACCTTCGCACATACTTTGCTCTCATCTCTCCCCGCATTCTGCATAGTGAGGCAGAGGTGCCATGCCATGTTTAGTTTGTATACATGGCTAGCCATGGTTTCCACAGTATGTAGTGTCATTGAGTCTGCTACGTGCACATGTTGTTTGTCATGTTGAATGTCATCATATAAGGTAGCGCATTTATTCTTGAGCAGTGGCTTATTCCATTTAAATATCGCGGTTTTAAAGAGCACACAAATGTTTTTCTCACAGGCGAATAGTGCGACCACAATGGCGGTCATTCATTACTGTCCAAGAATGTCCAACTACACGGCGCTTCTAAGCTTACAGCCACCAATCTTGCGTCCTTTCTTAAAAGGATGCCAACTCCCACAATCACACCAACATTCACACAGCTTTCTAACAACAGTTATCTGCTTTTCAATAACATACACTCCTATGGAATATGAGCTGGTATACCGCATGTCCTTACTGTTTCAAACACAGTAACTTCCTGTGGCAATATCTATTCCCACCCATACAAACTAACTCCCAAACTTCAACTTGGCCTTCAATTCCTAGTTTGAAAACATATTTCAAGAAACAAACCAAACTAAAAGCACCTTTGTTCAGAACAGAAGTCTCCCTCACTTCTGCAAAAGAAATGTATCGACTGCAGATACCACGAACTTCAAATAAAATACACTCCCTTTTAAATACAAACCGCCAATTACACTTTGTGAATTGTTACACAATTTTCAACACATGTCACACTCAAGGTCTGGCACACTTTTTCAACACGGTCTCCTACAGCCTTCTAAAACGCTTTCAAACTGTACTTCTTTTAATATCAGACTACATTCAGACATTCTTTCGATTAGGCCTGGGCGAAGCACTACGCTACGCTCGCGTAGTTTGCGAAGTTCGCGCTACTTCGCACTACGCGAACTGCACGTAGCACAGTGCGAACATGCGTAGCGTAGTGTTGCGTAGTGCTGCGGTCATTTTTTGCTTGCTCGCGGTCCTCAACGTCAAGTTGGCGACCGCGAGCATGCAAAATGACATCCCGGCGAGACTTTTTCCTTGTTCGCGAGCATGGAAAATAAACCTCCCGGCGAGATTCCCAACGCGAGGAGGTCAGGTTTCTCATTGCGAGGGGCCGCGTATGCTCGCGACCGCTCGCGATGAGAAACTACCAGTTCGCGTTGAGAAAGCTGCCGCTCGAGTAAAAATCTACTCGAGCAGCAGAAAACTACAGCTCGCACTGTGCAAGATGCCATTTTCAATGATTGCACAGTGCCGGTTGCTTGTCCGCACTGTGCAATCATTGAAAACAACATCTTGCACAGTGCGAACATGTTACTACTCAGTTCGCGAAGTGCTACGCGTAGCTCGCGTAGTGCGAACTTCACTTTGCGTAGCTTCGCGAAGTGCTACTTCGCGAACTACGCCCACCCTTACTTTCGATCATCTCTGGAATAATAGGAACAGTGCCCATAATTCTCACCCTCTTTGCGGCCATCCTACAACTAATTCTACTTCTAGAAATGGCTACGCTCTCTATGGTAACAACTATGTCCGAGATAATACGCCTCTACGCCAAGCTACATCAATACTGGAAAAAAACTGAAAAACTTTTCGGCTGCCTGCATCTATCTATTATCGGAGCTAGCTACAACATAACATTTATCTACACTTATGCAATATGCGTACAACCATCGTTTGATTGCAAAACTTGCCCATTCAACTGGCGAATGGATGTATGCCTTGCCAACATCTCAACAATCGCTCCAGATATCCAGCAGGTAATGAAGTATCTTGAAAATCCTGAACGTGATTGTTCTGGCAGCGGAGCAATGGTGAATGCAATGCAGAAAGGAATCGCAGCGCAATGGGATTTCTGCTCAGCCGGGAAAGATCTCCTGCAACGTGCGACCTTTCACAACATCGCCAATTGCCTGCCCATTCAAATTACCGCTCCAAAATTCGAGGAACATTACTGTCCCTTCGAGGATATGAATTGGATCGCTTCGCTTTTCTCACACGATGGCAACAATAGCCTCTTGGAACATTACGCATCTCAAGCAGCTGAAGAACTTCTGGACTGGAATCTCCAAGACTTGTAAGAAACTCACATTATTCTGGAATGGATTTTTTTCCTTCTTTTTTTACTTTTTACTTTACATTTTTTATAATACACTGCAATCCTACTACTTTGATATAATAATTTTCTAAGAATACTCAGAAATGTGAACTCTATCTCATTATTCCCACTTACCTCTCCAGTCTAACCAGGAATCGGTGATGTATGGCCTATGCAAATACTCTATTTACTTCCAAAATTAATCTAAACCCAACACCCATTTAGAAACCACATCTATTCTTTGTGCACACACCTCTCTGCCTGCCTGTTATTCACAAAGCCCTGTCACACATTTTTACTCAAAGTCAGCCTCTGCTCAGAACCTCACGATAAAAATGTAAAAAGACGACTTTGTTTAGGAACTGGTTGGCACAGTGTGGTAACCGTAAACTACCTTTATTTTCATTATACAATGTATTTATTCATGTCTAATAGCTATTCTGTAGGTCACATAGAACTGTAACATATAATGTGCAATTCACTGATGCAGGAGCTTCGATTTGACTACAGCAGAAGCAATTGGAGTTTGTCTAAGCTCGATGCCTTAGCTCTCTACACAAGAATGTTTTTTTGAAACAGCTGAAGACAATAATGTACGGTTTGACTACAAAGGTACCGAATGTGCTTCTCAGAAGCAAAATGTTTGTATTCATCCTCAAAGTTCCAATGTGGGTAGAACTAGTACCAATTCTGACATGCACCACATTGAATCTACTGTACAACGGATTTGCTAACTATTCTACTGTTGTTAATTTTCTGTTACAAAAAAGCACTGCCAAGGTACATAAAAAGTTTGATGACTAAATTTTGCAATTTCTTTTTTATTTCTTTCAGTTCTTAAACGATAATCGTATCCTACCTTTATTTTCTGTATAGACTGTACAGTAATTCAAGTGTAACAGCTATTGTTTATTTCACATGCAACTGTAACATGTAATATACAATTCACCGATGCCGGAGCTTATGTTTGAATACAGCAGAAGTGGTTCAACTTTGCATCAGCTGGATACCCTAGCTCTTGCACCAGTGGGTCCAATTATGGCACTTAAATAAAGACACTTACTATATAATTTTCAAACTCCATCCCTTTATTACACGCAACCACTTTCTTAGACACAACTCATTTTACCATTTTCCTTCTCTGGCATTGCAACTTTCTGCATTATATTCTTCACGATTATTCCTTTATTCCTGCTTCCTAAAATACTACATTCGACTCTTCAGACCAATAGGGATGAGTAGTTCGTTTCACACTCCCTGTATAGAATAAACGCACACTAACACTACTTACACAGGTATTCTACAGCAGCCAGTATCCTACAGCGCCCAAAGCACATCACTTCACAGCAATAAACTCACGACTTACACTCACAGTTTCATCCCAGAGTCTTCATACTGATACCACTAAGTACTTTGCTTCCCACTCCCGCTATACTCTAAACGCATACTAACACCACCTGCACAGATATGCTACAGAGCCCACTATGCTACAACGCCCAGAGCACATCACTTTACAGCACTCAGCTCACAGTTTAGACGCACAGCTTCATCCCAGAGTGTACCGGCACCGCACCTCAGCATCATCTCACAGTGGGCAAAACAGCACTTTCACACCAGTAGGGATAAATAATACACTTCACACTCCCTCTATAGCACACCCTACCCACCCTACAATTTCCCACTTTTCCACTTTTTTCTCCCTTTTGTCCCCTTACTTGCTTTAACGGAATCACAAAATGGCGGCCAACACTTCCTAGTTGCAACCGCTCGCACCGCTCACAGCCAATCACCAGCAAGCTCGTGCTCGTAACGCCTCAGCCAATCAGATGGCAGAATTTCCAAATATTGATATCTGTAAATTTCGATGTTTCTCAAAAACTACTGAACGGATTTACACCAAATAAACAAAAGCCTGCTTTCCAGACCAAGACCCTTCTCCCTTCCAAATGTGGGGTAATTCCGTTCACCTGTTCGGCCTGTAGCCTTGTCTAAAGATTCCTATGGAAATTAACATTGAAAAAACGCATTTTGGGACCCCCCTTTTTTCTCGGCCCCCCTTTACAAAGCACCCCAAGCTTTCAACATAGTAGCTGATCTCAACAAAGAATTAGTTTTGAAAATTTCGCAAAGATTTGTCAATTGGCGCCAAAGTTATTGCGAATAGTATGTTGCCATTTAGTAACTAGGTCCTAACTATAACTACCTACTGGCGACCGCCAGTAGGTAATATATATTGCTGATTATGAACTCACATATTACATCACTCATGACATGGTCAGTGACATCACTGGTGACATCTCAAATGACATCACTGATGACATCATCGAAAGAACCACTCACACACACACTCACTCTTCCATAGAGCTACTCACATACCCACTCCATCACTCGTACAGTCATTCACCCATTCCACCACTCATACAACCAGTTACTCACCCATACAGCCAGTCACATAACCATACACTTACCCATACAGCTACTCACACACTCACTTATTTACCCACAAAGTGACACACCCACTCACTCATCCAATCAGCCTCTCACCATAGCCACTCATGCACCCATACAAGCCACTTATATATCCACTCATACATCCATATAGTCACTCACACACAGTCAGTCACTCATAGAGCTACTCAAACACCTACTCAGTCAATCATACAGCTTTTTACTCACCTATACAGTTATACACAAACCCACTAATTTATTCATACCGACAGTAACACATACTCACTTACTCATACAGCCCCTCAAACATGCACTCACTAACCCATACAGCCACTATCATCACTATCACAATCCTTCACTCACATATACAGTCACTCATATACTCCAACACTCACCTATACTCCCTTTCACCCATATACCACTAACATATCCATTTACTTACTGACACAGTCATACACATATACACACCACTTCACTTACACACTTAGTAACCCACACAGCCACTGACTCATCCACTCACTCATCCATGCAGACAGTCACACCCAGTCACACACTCTCACCCACCCACACAGATACTCATACACCCATACAGGGACTCAGACAGACAATCAACCACCCATACAGCCACTCACATACCCACTCATCAACCCATATAGCCACTTAGACACCATCTGACAGACTAATACAGACATTCAGGCAATCTAGTTATTGACCCATACATTCACTGAGACACCTAGCCAGTTCCTTATACAGTTAGTCATGTACCCACTGGATCATCCATACAGGCACTCATACACACACTGATTCACCAATACACCTTGGTATATATATCTAACACTCATAATCATTTTAAAAACACTCATAGTCACTGGATGAGGTCATCAGTGATGTCACTGAACAAGTCATGAGTGATGTAGTCTGTGAGGTCAGAAGCAGTACATTGTTGGGGTGCGAGTTATAGTTAGCTCTGCTAACTATAACTGCTAAATTTCTCTGCTTTAATAAGAGTGAAATGTCAGCCTAACTATAATGTCCCTGCAACGTTTGTTTTTTTCACTGAATTCCTAAGGTTTTTTTTTATTGTATTTCCTAACTATAACATCCTTGTAACCTTTGGTTTTTTTCAGTGAATTTTTAAAGTTTTTTTAAATGCTAATTCCTAACTATAAAGTCTCTGTTACCTTTGTTTTTTTTCCAAAGAATTTCTATGGTTTTTAAAGAAGTAGTCACTTTTGCAGATTACTGGCGAAAGGTAGAGGGGCATCCAACTAGCTCTCAGGAGATCCTCTGTATAGGACTTACAGGAAGTACCAGAAAGGCTTTATGACACCCAAGGTCCCTCTGAAGCCAAGAGGATTCTATCCTCCAACTAGTAATGCCAAGGGAGGCACCTTTGCAGTGTGGTGGAGAAGGGGTATGGCCTCTATAACAACTTCTCAGCAATCCTGCTGTGCAGACTTACTCGAAGTAACAGGAGTGTTAATTAGGTGTAACAGTGCCACTCCCAATTTGCAATTTAGCCAAAGTCTAAGAAGAAATTTAAGAGTTTGTATTTTTTTTATTTTTCCTCAATTTTTGTTTCTTTGGCTTGTTCATTATGAGATATTTTGCAGACCATACTAACAAGATGTACAATGTGTGTAAGTGCATAAATATATAAAAAAACAACATTATAAAATTCTCCATAAGCATCATTTCCTCGGCACCTTCTTCAAGGTGAGGTACACAGATCCACAGATAAAAGGCTGACCATACCAAGTGTGCAAGAGCCACAAATATTAAAAATAAGATAACATTCCTAAAAGCTTATATAACATTAAAAAAAATGTTTATTTTTTAAAATGATTAAAGTTAGAAATCTAAGAGGTGGTCGGTAAAACTACTATAGATGACAAGAAACTAGCCACAGCAGCATAGGATTTTAGAGCAAGTAGAAGATAAGGCCAAACTTGTTATTTAAGGGCCCTAGCCATAATAACCCAGCTCCATCTAAAAAATTTAACCACGCACATACCAAAACTGTCTGCATAGTGGAATTATACACTTTTTCCTTGGGTTGATGTAGCCTGGGGAAAAAAGAAAAATGGGCAAGTGACTCATCTGCATTAAGACAAACTGGGCAAGTGATATTATCAGCCATCCGAGGATGCCATTTCGTTTTAAAATTCAAAAGCATTAATCTACTTTATCTAAGTTAAAGAAATAGATTTCTGTCACCTGGGCCGATCAAAAAATAAAAACAAATCTGTTACAGAACCACAATTTTGCCTTTGGAGCTCAATGTCCCACACCCATTTCCAATATAAAATATTCAGTGTTTTACGGGGAGGGGTGGGCACCTCTCCACTCAATATTCGCCCAGGTCTTACTCCATCATATAGTCCTTCACAAAACACATCCACTTGATAGAGCGGGATTTGTCTGGGGCCAATATCTCCTTTAATGCACGATAATTGACAAACAGTGCAGATGTATGTTTGAGTCCCCATCAAAAACAAAGGCACAGTTTGTCTTTTGTGGCTACAAGCTGAAAGCACAGATCATATAACAAATGCACAAGTGGGGTGTTCTTCGCTGACAAGCGTACACAAGAAATGTCTTCGGCTTTGCTTAGTTCAGCTACCTTTGAACAGCCCCAGATCTCAGAACCATACAAGGCACTAGCCTAAGCCCTGGCCCTGTGAACCCTGTAAACCCTCACGACAGGTGAGACACTTTTGGCCTTTAAGGATCTAAAAGACCTAATAATGGCCACCGCATGGTGAGTCAAACTTAGGGCACTTTTCCTAATCTGTAGGGACCAAGACATATTTATAGACAGCATAATTCCTAGATAATTGAAATCCATTACCCTTTCTAAAGGTGTGACATCCAAAGTAATGGAACCATTGAAAGATTTGTGAGGTTTGATGGACATACATTTCATTTTGGCAGAGCCAATCACCAATCCTCCAAGTTGGCAGAACTCGCCAAATCTGTCTACCTACGCCTGAAGGCCTTGTGGGGTTTTAGAGATTAGAAATGGTGACCTCTGCAAACAGAAGAAGGGGAATTTTCCGGCCCGCCTGCCTAGATGCATCACTCATGCAATCATCCAGGTAAGTTACCATCCCATTTAAATATAGAGAGAACACCGTGGTTGCCAAGATGCACACTATCCATATGCCCATGTAGAAGCCAATCTTATCTGTAAATTTGCCCCTTGTGCCCCAGTGGACCTGGGCATAAATCTCTTGATGCAATCGCCTTATAATATCAAAAGGAGTCCCCATGTCTTTAAGTACCTTCCATAAATTGGGAGGAGGCCCAGGTCGAACGCTGTCTTCAGGTCAACAAAAACAAAAAATAAATGGGATTTTTCGAGTAAAACAGTTTTCCAATATATTTATGTAAGCTTGAAGGGCTGGTCCATAGTGACTGAAGAAGGGCGTGATGCCCGAAACGCGTCGTGCAGAATCCACAACAGGCGGTATTGACTCTCCATGTGCCTGCTGTTGCATCCTGAATAAAGATTTTGCCACAAATCAGCGCTGGCTTGAGTGCGCTCTTGTGCATAGGGCACTTGTGTTTGAAGATGATGCGCGGCCGCCCCGCCGCGGAGAGCCGCACCACCCCGAGGATTGTAAGGGGGCCGTGGGGGTTTGGCATTTGCCGAGTCCTTTGGAGCAGCGCTTGGATGGATTTGTAACAGCGGTACCTTGAGGGGCCCATCCAGGGCTTTATGCCAAGACATTTGCAGCAATATATTGTGGCCATTACATTAGAAGCGCACTGCAACTCCCAACATTCAGCGGGGGATGACAATTCATCTGATTGGCCCATTGGAGGGCATGTGATTGGTCAAAATGGTGGCAGTGGCGTTTTGGCTGCAGGTTGTAGTGAGGCACCAAGAAGAAGGGCGTGATGCCCGAAACGCGTCGTGCAGAAACCACAACAGGCGGTATTGACTCTCCATGTGCCTGCTGCTGCATCCTGAATAAAGATTTTGCCACAAATCAGCGCTGGCTTGAGTGCGCTCTTGTGCATAGGGCACTTGTGTTTGAAGATGATGCGCGGCCGCCCAGCCGCGGAGAGCCGCACCACCCCGAGGATTGTAAGGGGGCCGTGGGGGTTTGGCATTTGCCGAGTCCTTTGGAGCAGCGCTTGGATGGATTTGTAACAGCGGTACCTTGAGGGGCCCATCCAGGGCTTTATGCCAAGACATTTGCAGCGATATATTGTGGCCATTACATTAGAAGCGCACTGCAACTCCCAACATTCAGCGGGGGATGACAATTCATCTGATTGGCCCATTGGAGGGCATGTGATTGGTCAAAATGGTGGCAGTGGCGTTTTGGCTGCAGGTTGTAGTGAGGCACCAAGAAGAAGGGCGTGATGCCCGAAACGCGTCGTGCAGAAACCACAACAGGCGGTATTGACTCTCCATGTGCCTGCTGTTGCATCCTGAATAAAGATTTTGCCACAAATCAGCGCTGGCTTGAGTGCGCTCTTGTGCATAGGGCACTTGTGTTTGAATATATATATATGTATATATATATTCACTGAAAAAACCATAGGTTTCAGGGGTGTTATAGTTAGCTGGACATTTCCCTTGTACAAAACCCTAGAAATTCCCCTGTTATAGTTAGTTCAGCTAACTATAACTCGTGCCCCCGCAATGCACTGCTGATGACGTCACATATTACATCACTCATGACATGGTCAGTGACATCACTGATGACATCACTGATGACATCACTGATGACGTCATCCATGTGATAAATTAGTGCATCTTCTCACACCCTAATATAACCTGTGATGCACCG
This sequence comes from Triturus cristatus, assembly GCF_964204655.1. Classification (NCBI taxonomy): domain Eukaryota; kingdom Metazoa; phylum Chordata; class Amphibia; order Caudata; family Salamandridae; genus Triturus; species Triturus cristatus. Next base: position 184,101,900 of record NC_140592.1, read on the forward strand.
ACTCAAAATTTCAAACGGCCATTTTGACAACCATAGATACTCCAATACTAATAACTACACACCAACTCATTGACTTTTAGGTCTACATACATGTCCACTCACTCACCTGTACAGTCACTCATACTTACAGTCACTCTGTGCATTTATACACCTATATAGACACTCACACACCGCCAATCATCCATTGAGGTACTGACACATCTAGTCAGTCATGCAAATAATTAATCACTGTCCAATTTACTCACCTATACAGTTAAACACACTCAAGTTCACTTACTCGTAAAGATACTAACAAATTCTGTGTCTTCCTGCAGAAAAACAAACAGCACATGACACAGACATCCTTGCACAATGGCGCATACAGCCACTCCCAAAATCACACACTCTCACATATAGATAGTTATATACTCTTACACACATATACACTGCGTTTCACATATGTAGTTACTGACACATGTACATCTGAGATATACATTCAATCACTAACACGCCCATACAAACACTCACCCAACCATACAGTCCATCACAGAGGCACTCTTAGAACCATGCACCCACTGAATCACCCATTCACACATCTAGTCACAGAGTCACACACACCCTACCCACACAAACACTCAGGCACCCATACAGATACTCAGACAACCAATCAATAACCCATATAGACACTCATATAGCTATTCACAAAACCATGCAGCCACTTATACACCAACTCACAGACACATACAGACATTCACACAGTTTAGTCACTAGTCTGCAGTAAGATGCATTTAATGACTCACTTATAGAGTAAGTTACGCATCTAGAAAATCATCCACTCACACACTTGTACACCCACTTATTTTTCAACAGGCCTTTCCCTATATATATTAAACATATTAAAACTGTTCAGAAACACATACTCAATGGATGATGTCATCAGTGATGTCATCAGTGATGTCATTTGAGATGTCATCAGTGATGTCATCAGTGATGTCACTGACCATGTCATGAGTGATGTAATATGTGACGTCATCAGCAGTGCATTGTGGGGGCGCAAGTTATAGTTAGCTGAACTAACTATAACAGGGGAATTTCTAGAGTTTTTGTACGAGGGAAATGTCCAGCTAACTATAACACCCCTGAAACCTATGTTTTTTTCAGTGAATTTCTAAGGTTTTTTAAATGCCAATTCCTAACTATAACGCCCCTGAAACCTTTGGTTTTTTCAGTGAATTTCAAAGGTTTTTTAAATGCCAATTCCTAACTATAACGTGCATGAAACCTATGTTTTTTTCAGTGAATTTCAAAGTTTTTTTAAATGCTAATTCCTATCTATAACTTATCTCTAAAGTAGGGTGCACATTAGTTTTGTGGAAAAGCATCTTTGTGATTGGTTAAGAAAAAGCAGTTTCAACGTGGAGTACATATCATAGGATAAAATTTGCTCAGCTCAACCACACCTGCTAATTGCATTTGGAAGGCACTGTCCAAACTTAAAACAATCGTCAACTTTTAACCTGCACGTGTCGTTAAATGTTCAAGAAAATGTTCCAAAAAAATATCGTAAAGTTTTAAAAAATTGATGAACTTTTAACCTGCACGTATTGTAGAATGTTCTAGAAAGTGTGTTGATAGAATACGTTGCACTTCTGACTTCTATGTGTTATTGAATATTAAAAAAACCGGTTCATATGGAAAATTAAAAACAAACCAATAGAGAAGTTTTGAAACCTAAAAGAATCAAGGAACTATTCTAATTTATTCTTTACATGTGTTTATGTGTGCAGCAACAAAATTATAGACACAACAGCTCTAGGAAGAGGAAGAAGCAGGGAGTGGGGGGACGGGGGAGATGGGCAGAATGGCACACATGCAAAATTAAGTACAGCACAAGTATAGACAAACAATGGCCAAAATGAAACACACTAACAAGGAGCACAAGTCACACAACCCGCCAACATCACACCACTGAACGAGCATAGAAGTGAAAACCACGCTGTATTCATACAGGATATGTACAAAGGCCAGTCGTTTGTGTTGTGGGATATTTGCGACCGTGGTCATCACGGATGAGATGCCCAGCATGTGGCAAATGGTCGAGTTCACTGTGTTTTATGCTTCCAAACGGCTGCTCCTCCCTCCCACGAGCCCCCACACTTTTGTACAGTGCGCTGTTGTATCTCATGCACTCGTACGGCACACCATTGTAATGCCTATTTGCGCATGTCCTGCTACATTCCAACTACAACATCACAGTGCCGTTTGGAGGTCTTGCATGCCACTTTACAACATCGCACTTCCTGTACACGGACATGTCCGAGACACCCCGTTCCCCTTGCCGGATAGGCACACCCCTCCACTGACCTGTGAACCCCAGATCAGCACACGCCAGTTGTGCATGCAGGAGGATGCGTGCGTAGCTACACATCCAGGCTCACTGCCAACGCTGAGGTGACAGCACACTGTGATGTTGCAGGGCTCGTGCCTATCATGCTAAGACAATGACCACAGGGACACACTTACTAAGATGTTGATTTGGGGGGCATTGGCGGTCCTGGAGTTGTTGAGATAAGTCTTCTGGCCCTCATGGGTATCCCTGTATCATGCTCATTGACTCTATGGCACCTGTGGGTGTTCTGGTGTGGCTCGTGGCTATGTTCCCTTTTATGGTGCAGGTAGTTGTCCTGCTTAACACCAGCAGAAAGCAGGTGTAAAATCCCCGGTGCTAACGTGTCTTATCGCCGGAATTTGTTTCGCATTGCAATTGGTGTGAAAGTTGTGATTTTTTTCGTGTGCAGAACAATATACGAACTGAGCAGTGTATATCGTCAAGATCCAGCACCTGACGCACTATTCCCAATCAATATAAATACAATGAGATTTCTTAATAGATTTTGTGTGTACACTGTAAGTGCAGCCAATACCTCGGTGCAATACAATACAGGATTTTAGTATTTAGAATAAATCGGAAAGGTGCACCTCATGTCTTTTTGCACAGGAACGGCTACTGTCCATTTCATTATCAGCACTTTAACAGAAGTAAATTTGAGATAAATCTAACACACTATTCAGAAGTTGGTGCAAACTGCAGATATCACCAGTATTCCAGCGATAAGTGCCCCAAAATTTAACACCAAATAACAGTAATAAGAACAAGAAAGAGTCACTCAGCAGTTAAGAGAACAACCAAAAACATTATTAATTTTTTTTCCAAACTTTATTTTTTATAATAATAAATATATAAACGATAAACTATTTTCAAACTTTATATTTTTATTAACATAAATATAAACAATAAACTAATAAACAAAATGTAATAACAATAATACAAAACAACAAGGCGGAACACTCCTGTGGGAACCACGGATGTCGACGACAGACCTGGAAAATCAGAAAGATTGTTAAAAAAAAACAACATGGTATTCTCAACAAAATACCACAAGAAACAAATCACAGATATATAAAATGCATACAGCTAACAACATTTTATAAGTTTATCTTACAAAAACTGTAAATGTTGCGGCTTTAAAGTATTTACCGAATCTGAGGATTTTTTTTTGCAGAAGACACCACGCCCACAACGTTTTTCTTCAGTGGTGAGGACATTTTTTACTTTTTCCAAGGGGCAAACAAAGACCAATGCCACCGTCTTCATTCGCAAGATTTGCCAAAGAGTTCTGTTATGAGGGGATCCTAACAAAAAATACTCGTGCGGCACAGCAAGTATGATGAAACACCTAAGGACCCTTCATCCAAACAATCTTGCACGAGAAGAGTGCAAACAGATGAGAAACACTCCTGTTCTGTATCTGTAAAAAAGAATCACAAATAAATGTATATTAATAACTTTCAAATTTATACTATTCCATTACTGTACAAACACATTTTATATAAAAGCTGACTAAGAAACTATAGCCCTGAACCACAAGTGTGACGATCGTTAAAACACTACATGCATAGTGCATACTACTTTGAAGCAGTTCATGCCCTAAAGCCTACCTCACTAAAAGACTACATGCTAACTGACTAAAGGATTACAGTACTATAAGGAGACACACTGGGTGAGTGACAGGGTGTTTGCTAGAAGAGTATGAATACTAACTAGGGAATTGAAGATGTGAAACACAACTTTATAGGTGATTAGAGGACTGCATAGGCATTTAAAGCAGTCCATGTGATAAGGCCTGGCTCACTGCATGACTACTTGGGTACTGACTGAATGATTAGAGTACAGCAAGGAGAGTGCCTACGTGAATTTATAAGTGCTAGGCTTTTCGCACAGGGAATGGATTAGTACTTGGTACTGAATGGGTCACTGGAGGAGTGCAAAGGCAGTGACAAGGGCTCGACTGTATGGATACTGACTAGGAAATTGAAATTGTGAAAGACAAGTGTCTAGGTGGTTAGAAGACTGCATGCATAGTGCATAGGGGTTTGAAGCAGTCCATGTGCTAAGGCCTGGCTCAGTGTATGAATACTTAGACACTGACTGAATGATTAGAGTACTGCAAAGATAGTATCTTGGTGAATTTATAAGTGTTTGGGTTTTAGCACAGTGAATGGATTAGTACATGGTGCTGAATGGGTCACTAGAGGACTGCAAAGGGAGTGACAGGTTATTTCGTGGAAGTGTATGGATACTGACTAGGGAATTGAAGGTGAGAAAGACAATTGTGTAGGTGGTTAGAGGACTGCATGCATAGTGGATAAGGGTTTGAAGCAGTCCATATACTAAGGCCTGGGTCACTGGATGAGTACTTGGGTACTGACTGAATGATTAGAGCACTGCAAGGAGAGTGCCTGGGTGAATTTATTAGGGTTTGGCGCAGTGAATGGATTAGTACATGATGCTGAATGGGTCACTAGAGGAGTGCAAATGGAGTGACAGGGTGTTTGCTGGAAGTGAACGGATACTGACTGGGGAATTGAAGGTGTGAAAGACAAGTGTGTAGATGGTTAGAGGACTGCATGCATAGTGGATAGGGGTTTGAAGAAGTCCATATGCTAAGACCTGGCTTTGTGCATGAATACTTAGGCAGTGACTGAATCATTAGAGTACTGGAAAGAGAGTGTCTTGGTGAATTTATAAGTGTTTGGCTTTTAGCACAGTGAATGGATTAGTACATGCTGTTGAATGGGTCTCTAGAGGACTGCAAAGGAAGTGACAGGATATTTCCTGGAAGTGTATGGATACTGACTAGGGAATTGAAGGTGTAAAAGACAAGTGTATAGTATGTTAGAACACTACATGCATACTGCATAGACATTTGAAGCAGTCTATTTGGTACTTAGAAACTGACTAAATAATCAGACTACTTCTAGGACAGTGCTTAGATAAAACTTTTACATTTTCAGTTCTGCCACAGTGAACAGAATAGTACCTGGTACTGCACCTTAGTGTCAACCCTTGACTCATTTTATCAATGCATAAGCAAAGACTAGCTTCTAATGCTACTAAAACTTGACAACATGAGAGGTTTTAAATTAGTTATCTGTCAGCAAATACACGATGTTACCAAATGCTTCTCTCACAATCCTTACCCAAATGCACACAGACTCACAGTGTGATTTTAGACAATCAACACTATCCTAGGACTTTACCAAAACTAATTCACTACTGTGGAAGGGGTAAGGGGACTGCACACAATCTACATATTTAAGTACAGCACATCAGTGTCAAGGCATGACTCATTTAATCAACATATAAGCAAAGACTGGATTCTAATGCTACTAAAACTACACAACATGACAGATTTTAAAACAGTTATCTGTCAGCAAATACATGATGTTACAAAATGATTCTCTCACACTGATCCCAAATACACTCTAACTCACAGTGTGATTCTAGACAAGCACCACTATCCCTATGAGTTTACCAAAACTCATTCACTACAGTGCAAGTGGTAAGGGAACTGCGCACAATCTACATATTTTAGGACTGCACTTTTGTGTCAAAGCCTGACTCATTTAATCAAAGCATAAACAAAGACTGGCTTCTAATGCTACTAAAACTTGACAACATGACCGGTTTTAAAACAGTTATCTGTCAGCAAATACACAATATTACCAAATGCTTCTCTCACAATCCTTACCCAAATGCACACAGACTCACAGTGTGATTTTAGACAATCAACACTATCCTAGGAGTTTACCAAAACTCATTCACTAGTCTAGAACAGTTAATGGTACTGAACACAATCTACATGTTTAAGTATAGCACATCAGTGTCAAAGCATGACTCATTTAATCAACGCATAACCAAAGACTGGATTCTAATGCTACTAAAACTTCACAACATGACAGGTTTTAAAAAGGTTATCTGTAAGCAAATACATGATATCACCCAATGCTTCTCTCACACTGATCCCAAATACACACTAACTTACACTGTGATTTTAGACATGCACCACTATCGCTAGGAGTTTACCAAAACTCATTCACTACAGTGCAAATGGTAAGGGAACTGCACACAATCTACATATTTCAGGACTGCACTTTTCTGTCAAAGCCTGGCTCATTTAATCAAATCATAAGCCATAACTGTCTTCTAATGCTACTAAAACTTCACAACATGACAAGTTAAAACAGTTATCTGTCAGCAAATACACGATGTCACCAAATACTTCTCTCACAGTGGTTCCCAAATGCACACAGACTCACTGTGTGATTCTAGACAAACAGCACTATCCCTTGCACTATATCAAAACACATTTCTTCATCTAGAAGTAGTACTACATTTTAGTATAGAAACATAACATAACTCATTTCACAAATTCATAAACAATGACTGGTTTCTAATTCTACCAAAATATAAAAACTGCACAGTTATCTGTTTACAAACACATGAAAAACACAAATGCTATCACAGAATGGTTTCTACATGCACACACATTGTAGAGAAAAAAGTACTCCCTACACTTTAGCAGGAAAAATACATTAGTCTGATTAAAATCAAAAAAGTGTACATACATCCCCTCACAATTAAATAACTCATCTTTCAAGTTTTTTTGTAGATTAAGAAGTATATAAATCACTCACCATATTTTCTTTTACAGAATCTCTGCACTGTGCACCTCGCAGCAAAAGCAAAGAATGAAAATGTTTCCCTTTCATTTTCCACACATATACATGTAAACATCAAATCACAATCCTTCTCACATAAACTCAAAAGCAAACACACGTTTCTATTGGTTAAACATTTCAACCCTTTCCAACTGAAATACATTTCAACCCTTTCCCCAATCTGCCTTCTGCCTGTTACCATAGAAACAGGTCATGGAACACTGCACTGAGCTCACAGGTCACAAGTTCAGCACACAATGTTCCTACAAAAGACAGGAAGTGTGCTTGACTTTTCAACATATCAGCTTATCATATATAATGTTCCTTACAATCTGTTTTTGTTAACCAATAACAATCATACCTTTAAAAAACAGAAATTTACACCCTACCTTTCAGTGTAGAAAGTTGTCATATAACCAATGATTTCTTGTCATTTTTCAAAAAATGTTGCCGTGGATCCGCGCACCCACCGCGAGAGAATCCGCGCATCCACTTGGTTTCTTCTTTCCTTTGAAAGAGAGAGGCAGGGTCGTCAGCCGTCCAGCAGGGGGTGGAGCCAGCATTGTGGAAGGCAGGCACAGCCCTATTCAGGCCCAGGTGCTACTCCTCCCACCCATCTACAGGGGAATTTCCCTATTCAGCCCTGGGCTGACTCATCCAGCCTCTGGGAGCCACCCCTGTCCCTGTCACTCACAAACCAGACAGTCAATTCACAAACAGGCCAAGGCACACAGAAAGGGCAGAAAAGGAAAACAGGCACCTTCTAAAAACTGCTGTTTTCACACACAGATTTTAAAAACCATCCTTCCTAAATGATGTGTTATTAAATTCTGAATTCAGGGATACCAGACTTTAGCTTTCTATCTTGCTCCTATGGGAAGATATGCAGGTAAACATTTTACTTAGCATTCCCCATTATAGCCTATGAGCAAGATAGCCTTTCAATAGTGAAAAACGAAAATGGCTGTAATTCACTACCAGAGCATGTCACCTACACCAATACATGCTCTCCCTTTCACATACACTGCACCCTGCCCAGGGGAGTACCTAGGGCCTTCCATAGGGGTGTCCAATGTGTACAGAAAGGGAAGGGTTAGGCCTGGCCAGTGTGGACACTGGTCAGGTCAGCATGGCAGTTAGCAACTGCACCCAGGCACTGCAGTGGCAGGCCTGTGACACCATTTTAGGGCTACTCATGTGGGTGGCACAATCAGTGATGCAGGCCCACTAGAAGCATTTGAATCACCAGCCCTGGCACACTCAGTGCACTTTACTAGGGGCTGACAGGTGAAACAAATATGTCAATCATGGATAACCAATTACAATAACAATTTACCTAGGGAGCACTTGCACTTTGACACTGATCAGCAGTGGCAAAGTGCCCAAAGCATCTAAACCAGCAAAAATGAAATCCAGCATAGCGTCAAAAATACAGGGGGTAGAGGCAAAAAGTCAGGGGAAACCACGCCAAAGATGCCAGGTCTAACAGTACCCCATTGAAATGCATTGTAGTGAATCGAAGATTTTGAGGGTTTTTCAAAAGGAGAACTATAAAGGGTGATAACAGACTTTAGTGACATTAGGAATCATTTGTTCATGGGACCATACTAATTTCAGGAATCGTGGTGTGTTCTAGGGTGATTTTACCCTGTGACAATCCTTCTGCTAGGATATCATGAATCATATTTGAGAGAAAACTGAAGCTAAAATGAGAGCATATTTTCTGTAAATTCACATTATCTTTCTCAGTCATGTGAGAATGAAGTCTATCATTCTCAGTAAATCATGTACATCCAACAAGGGCAGAGACTATCAGTTGATTCCTTTGTGAAAAAGAATGGCACACCTGAAGCCATCTTGATTGGAATAAACTGGTAACACTTAAAACATTTAATTTAAAAAGGAACAAAATGTTGGGGTTCATTTTGTCATAGAAATTATGGTTAGTGCTCTAGGAAGAAAAATTAGGACATGTTTCAAGTGTGATCTCAAATATCTTCCTGTTATATTTCAACACGAGCAGCCTGTCAATTGATGATTTGTATTCTACTGCAGCTTCCCAGAGTGTTCTAAAGAACAACTAGAGCAATAACAGTTTTACTTATGACAAAATTATGGCACACCTGAAGCCATCTTGATTGGAATAAACTGGTAACTCTTAAAACATTTAACTTAAAAAGGAACAAAATGATGGGGTTCATTTTGTCATAGAAACTTTGGTTAGTGCTGTAGAAAGAATAATTAGGACATGTTTCAAGTGTGATCTCATATGTCTTCATGTTATATTTCAACAGGAGCAGCCTGTCAGTTGATGCATTTGTGTCTACTGCAGCTTCCCAGAGTGTTCTAAAGAACAAATAGAGCGCTAACAGTCTGACTTATGACAAAATTACGGCACACCTGAAGCCATCTTGATTGGAATAAAATGGTAACTCCTAAAACATTTAATTTCAAAAGGAAAAAAATGAGGGGGTTCATTTTGTCATAGAAATTATGGTTAGTGCTGTAGAAAGAACAATTAGGACATGTTTTAAGTGCGATCTCAAATAGCTTCCTGTTATATTTCAACAGGAGCAGCCTGTCAGTTGATGCCTTTGTGTTATACTGCAGCTTCGCAGAGTGTTCTAAAGAACAACTAGAGAGCTAACAGTCTTACTTATGACAAAATTATGGCACACCTAAAGCCATCTTGATTGGAATAGACTGGCAACACTTAAAACATTTAATTTAAAAAGGAACAAAATGAGGGGGTTCATTTTGCCATCAAAATTATGGTTAGTGCTGAAGAAAGAAAATTTAGGGCATAAGTGAGATCTCAAATCCTCTTCTATTTCATTAGAAAATTCTGACATGCAGACTGAAACAATCACTTTCAATAAGAGCAGTAGACTTCCAGTTAACTTGCTGGTGAGCAGTAGCTTTATTACAATGATCTAATGAACAACTAGAGTGCTAACATTCTGAATTTATGGCAAATGTGTGACACATCCGAATGCCTTCTTGATGGAATCAAAGTAAAAAACTGAAAGAATTCCTACTGAGGAGACTGTAGTAAATTAGGAAATTAGGAAACTTCATAACAAATAGGTCTCCCAAGATGGCCACCAGAGACAAAAGAGCCCAAATGTAGCACAAATATCACCCAGATGAAGCCCAAGTATAGCCCAATGACAGAATGTCCCACAGTGTTCTAAAGAACAACTAGAGCACTAACAGTCTTACTTATAACTAAAGTATGGCACACCTGAAGCCATCTTGATTGGAATAAAGTGGCAACACTTAAAACATTTAATTTGCAAAGGAACAACATGAGGGGTTTCATTTTGCTATAGAAATTATGATTAGTGCTGCAGAAAGAAAAATTAGGGAACATTTTGACTTCTCAAATCCTCTTCTATTTCATTAAAAAATACTGACATGCAGACTGAAACATGCACTTTGAATACCAGCAGCAGACTTCCCTGGTGAGCAGTAGCTTCACTACAGTGATCTAATGAGCAACTAGAGTGCTACCATTCCGAATGTATGGCAAATGTGTGACACATCTGAATGCCTTCTTTATGGAACCAAAGTAAACAAGCAGTGAAAATGCATAAGGTCTCACCCTCGTGTAAGTTAAAGCAATTCTGTTTGTAATTAGGTGGCTTTTTAGCTTTGCTTTTATTAGTGTTTTTCAAACTTTCATGTACATAACATACATATGCATGCATATATGTATATGTATGCATGTATTTATATTTGTATTTATATAGATATGAAGATTATATATATGTTTATATATGTATGTATATATATATATATATATATATATATATATATATATATATCGTGCTCTCGCTCCGTCTTGAGCCCTGCACTCGCGATCGGGTGCTTTCATGCACGGTGACGGAAACCGTGCGGATTCCAAATCCCCCGCTCGTGGCCAAAAAACCAGCACTCACAAGAACGCTCCTCTCAAGTATTTAATTGAAAGGTCTACACACACACTAGACGCGTTTCGGCTTGCCGCCTTTGTCAATAGAGGCCGGCGCCAGTTTACCACAGATTTAAATATCTTTGCATTAAGAGACATCAACAAGGGACACCTACACTTACTTCAGTGAAGGTGTCATCCATCTTGGAATGGGTTCATGCTATGCATTATACTCACATAAACATAAACAATTATGCCCTGGATGGGCTTAAACAAACTACAAAGAACATAATGTAGTCATTAATGCATACAAAACCGAAAACTGTGCAATTATGCCCTGGATGGGCTAACATCCTAATATACGTTTTCATAATAATTAACCCATTAATCTCTCATTTTTAAAAAAACAGAAAAACAAAAAGACGCAAAACCTTACAGAGTAGAGAATATTATAAATGTACAGCCATTTCCTCCCCACTGTTGAGGCCCCCTGGTCTTTTGGTCTGATTGTCAATAATGTGACGTGATTCCAGTCTGCGTAGTTGCAGCAGTCTGTTACCACCTCTCACACTATTGGGCACTTGGTCCATACAGAAGAAACTTAAAAGGTCTCTGTTACTTTGATGGAACATCTCAAAATGCCGTGCCACTGGATAAGTGGGATCTCTATTCTGTATGGCCCTGAGATGTTCTAAAATTCTGATCTTTGTCGGGTGAATTGTACTGCCAATATATCTCAACCCACACGGACATATCAAACAATATACCGTGTGGGTTGTGTTGCAGTTCATTAGAGTTTTGATTTTCTTAGGTTCCCTCATTCCTGGTACCTTGTACTCCAGTGTTTTTTTGCTATTCTTACATGCCCTACATTTAAGACATGGGTAGAATCCTGCAAGTTTGCCAAAATGTTGTACTTTACTGTCACTCTCGCAATGGCTTTGGACCAATATGTTGCGTAGGGATTTAGCTCGTCTAAAAGTGAGTAGTGGAGCTTTTGGCAGATCCTCCCCTATTGTTGGGTCTGATCTTAAAATGTGCCAATGTTTAGCAAAGATTTTTCTAATTGCTCCCGCATCCCCAGAGTGATCTGTGATCATCCTCAAGGTATTTTTGGTTCCTTCCATTAGTTTTTTCTTGTCTTTGATCGTACTATTCTCATCTAGCAACTCTTTTCTGGATTTCTTTTCTACTTTGAGCATGGCTTCTTCCAGAGTCTCCTGTCTGTACCCTCTCATTCTGAATCTGTTCATGCTCTCCCTTGCTGCTACTGTATAGTCACATGGACGTGTACAGTTTCTTTTGATTCTCAGCAATTCCCCGTATGGGATACTTGTTATAGTTTTCCCCGGGTGACAGCTACTCGCGTGTAGTACGGAATTTCCCGCGGTTGGTTTCCTGTGCAACGCAGTGCACAGTCTGCCTCCCTCAGGAAATACCTTCAAATCCAAAAATTCTACACTTTCTTTGCTCACTACTCCTGTGAACTTCAGGTTTAATATATTGGTGTTTAATATATCTATGTAGTCCCTAGCTGATTGTTCGGTACCTCTATAGATGATAAATAGGTCATCTATGTACCTGCTCCAGCTCACAACTCTGGTATTCCATTCCGCATTAACCGGTTCTGCCCAGGCCACCCGCTCCTCCCACCAGCCCACGAAGAGGTTCGCGTAGCTGGGGGCGAAGCAGGTGCCCATCGCAGTACCGCGTATCTGTTTAAAGAGTTGGTCTTGGAAGAGAAATATATTGTTACATAAACAGAATTCAACAAATTCGATAATCATACAGTTGTGTTCAAATAAGTTCATAGGTTTTCTTCCTAGAAACCATTTGATTGCCTCAAGTCCTTGGAGGTGATCAATGCTCGTATACAGACTCGAGATGTCTAGTGTGATCATTACCATGCTTTCATCCCAGATCAGTTCATCAATTTGCTTTAAAAAGTCCTTAGTGTCTCTTGTGTACGAGGCCAGTTCTTTAACAAAATCAAAAAGAAAAAAGTCCACAAACCTTGACATATGTTCCGTCAAACTTCCTATCGATGAAACAATGGGACGACCGGGTGGGCAGGTTGCATTCTTGTGTAGTTTCGGGAGATGGTAAAAAGTTGGTACACGTGGATGTTTACACTCCAAATAGGCAAATTCCTCCTTATTGAGCATTCCTCTATGATACCATCTGTTTAGTAATGATCTGTATGTGTTCACGCTTTCCTCGAACACTTTTCTTGTCACTCGAATGTAACTTGTCCCATCATTCAACTGTGTCATAGCTTCCTTGATGTAGTAGTCTTTAGTCAATAAGACCACGTTCCCCCCTTTATCGGATGGTTTGCATACAATGTTTTTATCTTGTTTCAAATCCATAATTGCTTTCATTTGTGATCCCTTGATGTTGTTCCCACTTATGTTTCTTTTGTCTGTGTGGCGGAGCCTTGAGAGGTCCTTAGTAATCGCATCATTAAAGACGTCGATGGCATCCGCTGGCATTAACGGGCAGAATTTTGACTGAGGTTTGAAGGGACTTCCGGGATTAATTTGTTCCTCTCCTACTTGTCTTGTGGACGGTGGAATCAGTGTTGTCGGATTTCCTTCATCTGCCAGGTCCTGCAGAACTGCCAAAGTCTCCACATCACTCGCTGTCAGATTATCTTCTCTCCATGTATCCCCTACATTTCTGTCCAGAGTGGTGCGTTCCTTTCCTTTAAAGAACTTGAGCAGTTTGACTTTTCTGCAGAATTTAAAAACATCAATTTTTGTTTGTGTGTATTCTGACGTTTTCATAGGGCAGAAACTCAGACCCAATTGTAAAATTTCCTCTTCTGCTTTACTCAATTTCCTTGATGTGAGGTTCACAACGGTAAGGGTTTCGGTGTTTATCTCTTGTTCCATTGTTTTCTGCTCCGAGTTACTCTCGGCGATGCGTTGCTGCTGCTTGCGCCACCCTCCTCTCCTCGTCCTGCGTTTACTCTTCTTTGTCTCTGTTGCGACTTCTCTGGTGGCTTGCCTCTTCCTCCTTTGTTCCACGTTTCTCTGATTACCTGGAATTCCTCTAAAAAAGGTGCCGATGTGGGGCCAGCACTTTGTGTTGGTTTTGAGGTTCTGCGTTCTCTCAATCCCTCGTCCTCACTCTGGTCTGTGACTTCAGACTCCGAGGTCTCCCTATGTTCAACAGCAAGTTTGCTTTTATCGGTTAATAACTGCTTCCTTGATTGCTCATATCTTTTTGCAAATGTCAAGATGCGTCCCTGTGAGTAGTCTCGCTCGTCTCTTTCGAATTTGTCCTGCTTCCGTTGTTTAATCTTTTGTTCGTAGGCTTTTAGACGCTTTCTCATATCCTCGCGTAATTCATTTTGTTTGTTGGTGTCGGTGTTCTCAGTGATGCGTTTTTCCAATTCCTCGATTTCCAACAAAATTTGCTCTCTGTCACTCCAGGCAAATTTAATGAGGATGATTAGCATCCCTTTTGATGATTCCGCCGTATGTTGTGCCCATTCCTCCAACAGTAACGGGTTTGGGTTCTCATACGCGGGGACAGTGTAGATTCTGAGCCCCCGCGGGATCCTCCCCACTTCAATATAATTCTGGAGTGAGGTTGCCTCCCACCATTTGCGGGTTTCCCTTTCGTATAGTTTCTCTAGTTGGGAAAATTGGTTCTTAAGGAGGTTGCTGCCATTGGCTGTAGTGCGTGTATTTCCGCTGTCTCCTTCACTGCTTGGCGAGTCTTTATGTTTTTTAAAGATCTCTGTGGCTGCCTCGCGCCGAGCCTCTTCATCAAACATATTATATTGCTTTTATATGCTTTAACGTGTGTTGCGTTCTTTCGATCTGCCGAGAAAGTTCACTGAACTCAAGACTCATTTAGTATGGTCCCGCGCTTCGGATCAGTTTCGTCTTTGAAGCGCCAGCTGCTACGTTTCCGATACAGCCTCTGTGGACCGTTGATACAATGTTGATACAATGTTGCAACTTACAGTTCTCGGCGGTGAAGGGAAATGTTTATCGTGCTCTCGCTCCGTCTTGAGCCCTGCACTCGCGATCGGGTGCTTTCATGCACGGTGACGGAAACCGTGCGGATTCCAAATCCCCCGCTCGTGGCCAAAAATATATATATATATATATATATATATACGCATACATATATGTAAATGCATATGCATATATATGCATATATATGAGCATATGTGTATGTGTAGAGAGAGGTAGAGAGAGGTAGAGGTGTAGAGGTAGAGAGGCAGTGGTAGAGAGGTAGAGGTAGAGAGGTATAGAGCAGTAGAGAGAGAGGTAGAGAGTAGAGGATGAGTAATAGAGAGTAGAGAGTCAGTTCTAGAGAATAGTATAGAGTAGTAGAGAGAGTAGCAAAGAGTGAGTAGTAGAGAGTGAGTAGTAGAGAGTAGTGGAGAGTGAGTAGTAGAGAGTTAGTAGAGAGTGTGTAATAGAGAGTGAGTAGTAGAGAGTAGTAGAGTATACTAGAGAGTAAGTAGTAGAGTGAGTAGTAGAGAGTAGTAGAGAGTGAGTAGTAGAGATTGAGTAGTAGGCAGTGAGTAGCAGAGAGAGAGTAGTTGAGAGTCGTAGAGAGTGAGTAGTAGAGTGAGTAGCATAGAGTAGTAGAGGGAGAGTAGTAGAGAGTGAGTAGTAGAGAGTAGTAGAGAGTGAGTAGTAGAGAGTAGTAGAGAGTAGTAGAGAGAGAGCAGTAGAGAGTGAGTAGTAGAGAGTAGTAGAGAGTGAGTAGTAAAGAGTGAGTAGTAGAGAGAGAGTAGTAGGGAGTAGTAGAGAGTGAGTAATAGAGAGTAGTAGAGAGGGAGTAGTAGAGTGAGTAGTAGGGAGTAGTAGAGAGTGAGTAGTAGAATGAGTAGGAGAGAGTAGTAGAGAATGAGTAGTAGAGAGCAAGTAGTAGAGAGTGTGTAGTAGAGAGTGAGTAGTAGAGAGTAGAAGAGAGTGAGTAGTAGAGAGAGTAGCGGAGATTGAGTAGTAGAGAGAGTAGTAGAGAGTAGTGGAGTAGTAGAAAGTGAGCAGTAGAGTGAGTAGTAGAGAGTGAGTAGTGGAGAGTGAGTAGTAAAGAGAGTAGTAGAGAGTGAGTAGTAAAGATTAGTAGAGCGAGTAGTAGAGAGTGAGTAGTAGAGAGAGAGTAGTAGAGAGTGAGTAGTAGAGTAGTAGAGAGTGAGTGGAAGAGAGTAGTAGAGAGTAGTAGAGTGAGTAGTAGAGAGTAGTAGAGAGAGTAGTAGAGAGTAGTAGAGAGTGAGTAGTAAAGAGTGAGTAGTAGAGAGAGTAGTAGAGAGTAGTAGAGTAGTAGAGAGTGAGTAGTAGAGAGTAGTAGAGAGCGAGTAGTAGAGAGTGACCAGTGGAGAGTGTGTAGTAGAGAGTAATAGAGAGCGAGTAGTAGAGAGTGAGTAGTAGAGAGTGAGTAGTATAGAGTAGTAGAGTGAGTAGTAGAGTAGTAGAGATTTAGTGGTAGAGTGTAGTAGAGAGTAGTAGAGTGAGTAGTAGAGAGTAGTAGAGAGTGAGTAGTAGAGAGTGAGTAGTAGAGAGTCGTAGCGAGTGAGTAGTATAGAGTTAGTAGTTTAATTTAAAAGGAACACAATGAGGGGGTTCATTTTTCCATAGAAATTAGTGCTGCAGAAAGAAAAATTAGGGCACATTTTGGCTTCTCAAATCCGCTTCTATTTCATTAAAAATTTCTGACATGCAGACTGAAACATGCACTTTGAATATCAGCAGCAGACTTCCCTGGTGAGCAGCAGCTTTACTACAGTGATTTAATGAGCAACTAGAGTGCTACCATTCAGATTTTATGGCAAATGTGTGACACATCTGAATGCCTTCTTGATGGAACCAAAGTAAACAAGCATTGAAAATGCAATAGGTCTCGCCCTGGATTAAGTTAAAGCAATTCTGTTTGTAATTAGGTGGCTTTTTAGCTTTGCTTGTATTAGTGTTTCTCAAACTTTCATGTACATAACATGCATATGTATGCATATATGTATATGTATGCATGCATTTATATTTGTATTTATATAGATATGCAGATTATATATATGTTTATATATGTATGTATATAAATATATACACACATACATGTATAAATTCATATATATATGCATGTGTGTGCTTGTAGAGAGAGGTAGCGAGAGGTAGAGAGGTAGAGGTGTAGAGGTAGAGAGGTAGAGGTAGAGAGGTAGAGGAGGAGAGGAAGAGAGGTAGAGAGGTAGAGAGTAGTTGAGATAGAGGTAGAGAGATGTAGAGAGGTAGAGAGTAGAGAGTGAGTAATAGAGAGTAGAGAGTGAGTAGTAGAGAGCAGTACAGTGTAGTAGGGATAGTAGCAGAGAGTGATAGAGTGAGTAGTAGAGAGTGAGTAGTGGAGAGTGAGTAGTAGAGAGTAGTAGAGAGTGAGTATTAGAGAGTGAGTATTAGAGAGTGAGTAGTAGAGAGAAGTAAAGAGTAGTAGTGAGTGAGTAGTAGTCTGAGTAGTAGAGAGTGAGTAGTAGAGAGTAGTAGAGAGTGAGAACAGAGAGAGAGTATTAGAGAGTAGTAGAGTATACTAGAGAGTAAGTAGTAGAGTGAGTAGTAGAGAGTAGTAGAGAGTGAGTAGTAGAGATTGAGTAGTAGGCAGTGAGTAGCAGAGAGAGAGTAGTTGAGAGTCGTAGAGAGTGAGTAGTAGAGTGAGTAGCATAGAGTAGTAGAGGGAGAGTAGTAGAGAGTGAGTAGTAGAGAGTAGTAGAGAGTGAGTAGTAGAGAGTAGTAGAGAGTAGTAGAGAGAGAGCAGTAGAGAGTGAGTAGTAGAGAGTAGTAGAGAGTGAGTAGTAGAGAGTGAGTAGTAGAGAGAGAGTAGTAGAGAGTGAGTAGTAAAGAGTGAGTAGTAGAGAGAGAGTAGTAGGGAGTAGTAGAGAGTGAGTAATAGAGAGTAGTAGAGAGGGAGTAGTAGAGTGAGTAGTAGGGAGTAGTAGAGAGTGAGTAGTAGAATGAGTAGGAGAGAGTAGTAGAGAATGAGTAGTAGAGAGCAAGTAGTAGAGAGTGTGTAGTAGAGAGTGAGTAGTAGAGAGTAGAAGAGAGTGAGTAGTAGAGAGAGTAGCGGAGATTGAGTAGTAGAGAGAGTAGTAGAGAGTAGTGGAGTAGTAGAAAGTGAGCAGTAGAGTGAGTAGTAGAGAGTGAGTAGTGGAGAGTGAGTAGTAAAGAGAGTAGTAGAGAGTGAGTAGTAAAGATTAGTAGAGCGAGTAGTAGAGAGTGAGTAGTAGAGAGAGAGTAGTAGAGAGTGAGTAGTAGAGTAGTAGAGAGTGAGTGGAAGAGAGTAGTAGAGAGTAGTAGAGTGAGTAGTAGAGAGTAGTAGAGAGAGTAGTAGAGAGTAGTAGAGAGTGAGTAGTAAAGAGTGAGTAGTAGAGAGAGTAGTAGAGAGTAGTAGAGTAGTAGAGAGTGAGTAGTAGAGAGTAGTAGAGAGCGAGTAGTAGAGAGTGACCAGTGGAGAGTGTGTAGTAGAGAGTAATAGAGAGCGAGTAGTAGAGAGTGAGTAGTAGAGAGTGAGTAGTATAGAGTAGTAGAGTGAGTAGTAGAGTAGTAGAGATTTAGTGGTAGAGTGTAGTAGAGAGTAGTAGAGTGAGTAGTAGAGAGTAGTAGAGAGTGAGTAGTAGAGAGTGAGTAGTAGAGAGTCGTAGCGAGTGAGTAGTATAGAGTTAGTAGTTTAATTTAAAAGGAACACAATGAGGGGGTTCATTTTTCCATAGAAATTAGTGCTGCAGAAAGAAAAATTAGGGCACATTTTGGCTTCTCAAATCCGCTTCTATTTCATTAAAAATTTCTGACATGCAGACTGAAACATGCACTTTGAATATCAGCAGCAGACTTCCCTGGTGAGCAGCAGCTTTACTACAGTGATTTAATGAGCAACTAGAGTGCTACCATTCAGATTTTATGGCAAATGTGTGACACATCTGAATGCCTTCTTGATGGAACCAAAGTAAACAAGCATTGAAAATGCAATAGGTCTCGCCCTGGATTAAGTTAAAGCAATTCTGTTTGTAATTAGGTGGCTTTTTAGCTTTGCTTGTATTAGTGTTTCTCAAACTTTCATGTACATAACATGCATATGTATGCATATATGTATATGTATGCATGCATTTATATTTGTATTTATATAGATATGCAGATTATATATATGTTTATATATGTATGTATATAAATATATACACACATACATGTATAAATTCATATATATATGCATGTGTGTGCTTGTAGAGAGAGGTAGCGAGAGGTAGAGAGGTAGAGGTGTAGAGGTAGAGAGGTAGAGGTAGAGAGGTAGAGAAGGAGAGGAAGACAGGTAGAGAGGTAGAGAGTAGTTGAGATAGAGGTAGAGAGATGTAGAGAGGTAGAGAGTAGAGAGTGAGTAATAGAGAGTAGAGAGTGAGTAGTAGAGAGCAGTACAGTGTAGTAGGGATAGTAGCAGAGAGTGATAGAGTGAGTAGTAGAGAGTGAGTAGTGGAGAGTGAGTAGTAGAGAGTAGTAGAGAGTGAGTATTAGAGAGTGAGTATTAGAGAGTGAGTAGTAGAGAGAAGTAAAGAGTAGTAGCGAGTGAGTAGTAGTCTGAGTAGTAGAGAGTGAGTAGTAGAGAGTAGTAGAGAGTGAGAACAGAGAGAGAGTATTAGAGAGTAGTAGAGAGTGAGTAGTAGAGTGAGTAGTTGAGAGAACGTAGAGTGAGAGTAGTAGAGAATGGGTAGTAAAAAGTAGTAGAGAGTGAGTAGTAGAGAGTGAGTAGTAGAGTGAGTAGTAGAGTGAGTAGCAGAGAGTAGTAGATAGTGAGTAGTAGAGAGTGAGTAGTAGAGAGTAGTAGAGACTGAGTAGTAGAGTGAGTAGTAGGGAGTAGTAGAGAGCGAGTTGTAGAGAGCAAGTAGTAGAGTGTGTAGTAGAGAGTGAGTAGTAGAGAGTAGTAGAGAGTGAGGAGTAGAGAGAGTAAGAGAAAGTAGTAGAGTAGTAGAGAGTGAGTAGTAGAGTGAGTAGTAGAGAGTAGCACAGAGTGAGTAGTAAAGAGTGAGTAGTAGAGAGTATTAGAGAGTGAGTAGTAGAGAGAGTAGTAGAGAGAGTACTAGAGAGTGAGTAGTAGAGAGTAGTAGAGTGAGTAGTAGAGAGTGAGTAGTAGAGAGTAAGTAGTAGAGTAGTAGAGAGTGAGTAGTAGAGAGTAGTAGACAGTAGTAGAGTGAGTAGTAGACTTCCCTGGTGAGCAGTAGCTTTACTACAGTGATCTAATGAGCAACTAGAGTGCTACCATTGAGAATTTATGGCAAATGTGTGACACATCTAAATGCCTTCTTGATGGAACCAAAGTAAACAAACATTGAAAATGCAATAGGTCTCGCCCTGGTTTAAATTAAAGCAATTCTGTTTGTAATTAGGTGGCTTTTTAGGTTTGCTTGTATTAGTGTTTCTCAAACTTTCATGTACATAACATGCATATGTATGCATATATGTATATGTATATGTATGCATGCATTTATAATTGTATTTATATAGCTATGCAGATTATATATATGTTTATATATGTATGTATATATATATATATACACATACATATATAAATGCATATGCATATATATGCATATATACATATGCATATATGTGCTTGTAGAGAGAGGTAGAGAGATGTAGAGAGGTAGAGGTGTAGAGGTAGAGAGGTAGAGGTAGAGAGGTAGAGGAGGAGAGGAAGAGAGGTAGAGAGGTAGAGAGTAGTAGAGAGAGAGGTAGAGAGAGGTAGAGAGGTAGGGAGTAGAGAGTGAGTAATAAAGAGTCGAGAGTGAGTAGTAGAGAGTAGTAGAGTGTAGTAGAGATAGTAGTAGAGAGTGAGTAGTAGAGAGTAGTAGAGTGAGTTGTAATGAATCGTAGAGAGTGAGTAGTAGAGAGAGTAGTAGAGAGTAGTAGAGTAGTAGAGAGTGAGTAGTATAGCGTGAGTAGTAGAGTAGTAGAGAGTGAGTAGTATAGAGTGAGTAATAGAGTAGTAGAGAGTAGTAGAGTAGTAGAGTCAGTACTAGAGAGTGACTAGTAGAGAGTAGTAGAGAGCGAGTAGTAGAGAGTGAGTAGTGAAGAGTGAGTGGTAGAGAGTAGTAGAGAGTGAGTAGTAGAGAGTGAGTGGTAGAGTGAGTAGTAGAGAGTAGTAGAGAGTGAGTATTAGAGAGTGAGTAGTAGAGAGTGAGTAGTAGAGAGTAGTAGAGAGTAGTAGAGAGTAAGTAGTAGAGTGAGTAGTCGAGAGTGAGTAGTAGAGAGTAGTAGAGAGTGAGAAGCAGAGACAGAGTATTAGAGAGTACTAGAGAGTGAGTAGTAGAGAGTAGTAGAGTGAGAGTAGTAGAAAGTGAGTAGCAAAAAGTAGTAGAGAGTGAGTAGTAGAGAGTGAGTAGTAGAGTGAGTAGTAGAGTGAGTAGTAGAGAGTAGTAGAGAGTGAGTAGTAGAGAGTGAGTTGTAGAGAGTAGTGGAGTAGTAGAGAGTGAGTAGTAGAGAGTAGTAGAGACTGAGTAGTAGAGTGAGTAGTAGAGAGTAGTAGAGAGTGAGTAGTAGAGTGAGTACTAGAGAGTATTAGAGAGCGAGTTGTAGAGAGCAAGTAGTAGAGAGTGAGTAGTTGAGAGTAGTAGAGAGTGAGAAGTAGAGAGAGTAAGAGAAAGTAGTAGAGTAGTAGAGAGTGAGTAGTAGAGTGAGTAGTAGAGAGTAGTACAGAGTGAGTAGTAAAGAGTGAGTAGTAGAGAGTATTAGAGAGTGAGTAGTAGAGAGAGAGAACTAGAGAGTGAGTAGTAGAGAGTAGTAGAGTGAGTAGTAGGGAGTGAGTAGTGAAGAGAGACTAGTAGAGAGTAAGTAGTAGAGTAGTAGAGAGTGAGTAGTAGAGAGTAGTAGAGTGAGTAGTAGACTTCCCTGGTGAGCAGTAGCTTTACTACAGTGATCAAATGAGCAACTAGAGTGCTACCATTGAGAATGTATAGCAAATGTGTGACACATCTGAATGCCTTCTTGATGGAACCAAAGTAAACAAGCATGGAAAATGCAATAGGTCTCGCCCTGGTTTAAGTTAAAGCAATTCTGTTTGTAATTAGGTGGCTTTTTAGCTTTGCTTGCATTAGTGTCTCTCAAACTTTCATGTACATAACATGCATAGGTATGCATATATGTATATGTATATGTATGCATGCATTTATATTTGTATTTATATAGATATGCAGATTATATATATGTTTATATATGTATGTATATATATATATATACACATACATATATAAATGCATATATATGCATATATATATGCATATGAGTTCTTGTAGAGAGAGGTAGAGAGATGTAGAGAGGTAGAGGTGTAGAGGTAGAGAGGTAGAGTTAGAGAGGTAGAGGAGGAGAGGAAGAGAGGTAGAGAGTAGTAGAGAGAGAGGTAGAGAGAGGTAGAGAGGTAGAGAGTAGAGAGTGAGTAATAGAGAGTAGAGAGTGAGTAGTAGAGAGTAGTAGAGTGTAGTAGAGAGAGTAGTAGAGAGTGAGTAGTAGAGAGTAGTAGAGAGTAGTAGAGTGAGTAGTAGAGAATAATAGAGAGTGAGTAGTAGAGAGAGTAGTAGAGAGTAGTAGAGTAGTAGAGGGTGAGTAGTAGAGAGTGAGTAGTAGAGTAGTAGAGTGTAGTAGAGATAGTAGTAGAGAGTGAGTAGTAGAGAGTAGTAGAGTGAGTTGTAATGAATCGTAGAGAGTGAGTAGTAGAGAGAGTAGTAGAGAGTAGTAGAGTAGTAGAGAGTGAGTAGTATAGCGTGAGTAGTAGAGTAGTAGAGAGTGAGTAGTATAGAGTGAGTAATAGAGTAGTAGAGAGTAGTAGAGTAGTAGAGTCAGTACTAGAGAGTGACTAGTAGAGAGTAGTAGAGAGCGAGTAGTAGAGAGTGAGTAGTGAAGAGTGAGTGGTAGAGAGTAGTAGAGAGTGAGTAGTAGAGAGTGAGTGGTAGAGTGAGTAGTAGAGAGTAGTAGAGAGTGAGTATTAGAGAGTGAGTAGTAGAGAGTGAGTAGTAGAGAGTAGTAGAGAGTAGTAGAGAGTAAGTAGTAGAGTGAGTAGTCGAGAGTGAGTAGTAGAGAGTAGTAGAGAGTGAGAAGCAGAGACAGAGTATTAGAGAGTACTAGAGAGTGAGTAGTAGAGAGTAGTAGAGTGAGAGTAGTAGAAAGTGAGTAGCAAAAAGTAGTAGAGAGTGAGTAGTAGAGAGTGAGTAGTAGAGTGAGTAGTAGAGTGAGTAGTAGAGAGTAGTAGAGAGTGAGTAGTAGAGAGTGAGTTGTAGAGAGTAGTGGAGTAGTAGAGAGTGAGTAGTAGAGAGTAGTAGAGACTGAGTAGTAGAGTGAGTAGTAGAGAGTAGTAGAGAGTGAGTAGTAGAGTGAGTACTAGAGAGTATTAGAGAGCGAGTTGTAGAGAGCAAGTAGTAGAGAGTGAGTAGTTGAGAGTAGTAGAGAGTGAGAAGTAGAGAGAGTAAGAGAAAGTAGTAGAGTAGTAGAGAGTGAGTAGTAGAGTGAGTAGTAGAGAGTAGTACAGAGTGAGTAGTAAAGAGTGAGTAGTAGAGAGTATTAGAGAGTGAGTAGTAGAGAGAGAGAACTAGAGAGTGAGTAGTAGAGAGTAGTAGAGTGAGTAGTAGGGAGTGAGTAGTGAAGAGAGACTAGTAGAGAGTAAGTAGTAGAGTAGTAGAGAGTGGGTAGTAGAGAGTAGTAGAGTGAGTAGTAGACTTCCCTGGTGAGCAGTAGCTTTACTACAGTGATCAAATGAGCAACTAGAGTGCTACCATTGAGAATGTATAGCAAATGTGTGACACATCTGAATGCCTTCTTGATGGAACCAAAGTAAACAAGCATTGAAAATGCAATAGGTCTCGCCCTGGTTTAAGTTAAAGCAATTCTGTTTGTAATTAGGTGGCTTTTTAGCTTTGCTTGCATTAGTGTCTCTCAAACTTTCATGTACATAACATGCATAGGTATGCATATATGTATATGTATATGTATGCATGCATTTATATTTGTATTTATATAGATATGCAGATTATATATATGTTTATATATGTATGTATATATATATATATACACATACATATATAAATGCATATATATGCATATATATATGCATATGAGTTCTTGTAGAGAGAGGTAGAGAGATGTAGAGAGGTAGAGGTGTAGAGGTAGAGAGGTAGAGTTAGAGAGGTAGAGGAGGAGAGGAAGAGAGGTAGAGAGTAGTAGAGAGAGAGGTAGAGAGAGGTAGAGAGGTAGAGAGTAGAGAGTGAGTAATAGAGAGTAGAGAGTGAGTAGTAGAGAGTAGTAGAGTGTAGTAGAGAGAGTAGTAGAGAGTGAGTAGTAGAGAGTAGTAGAGAGTAGTAGAGTGAGTAGTAGAGAATAATAGAGAGTGAGTAGTAGAGAGAGTAGTAGAGAGTAGTAGAGTAGTAGAGGGTGAGTAGTAGAGAGTGAGTAGTAGAGTAGTAGAGAGTAGTAGAGCAGTACAGTCAGTACTAGAGAGTGACTAGTAGAGAGTAGTAGAGAGCAAGTAGTAGAGAGTGAGTAGTGAAGAGTGAGTAGCAGAGAGTAGTAGAGAGTGAGTAGTAGAAAGTGAGTGGTAGAGTTAGTAGTAGAGAGTAGTAGAGAGTGAGTATTAGAGAAGGAGTAATAGAGAGTGAGTAGTAGAGAGTAGTAGAGAGTGAGTAGTAGAGTGGGTAGTAGAGAGTGGGTAGTAGAGAGTAGTAGAGTGAGAGTAGTAGAGAGTAAGTAGTAAAAAGTAGTAGAGAGTGAGTAGTAGAGAGTGAGTAGTAGAGTGAGTAGTAGAGTGAGTAGTAGACAGTGAGTAGTAGAGAGTGAGTAGTAAAGAGTAGTAGGGACTGAGTAGTAGAGTGAGTAGTAGAGAGTAGTAGAGAGTGAGTAGTAGAGTGAGTACTAAAGAGTATTAGAGAGCGAGTTGTAGAGAGCAAGTAGTAGAGAGTGAGTAGTTGAGAGTAGTAGAGAGTGAGAAGTAGAGAGAGTAAGAGAAAGTAGTAGAGTAGTAGAGAGTGAGTAGTAGAGTGAGTAGTAGAGAGTAGTACAGAGTGAGTAGTAAAGAGTGAGTAGTAGAGAGTATTAGAGAGTGAGTAGTAGAGAGAGAGAACTAGAGAGTGAGTAGTAGAGAGTAGTAGAGTGAGTAGTAGGGAGTGAGTAGTGAAGAGAGACTAGTAGAGAGTAAGTAGTAGAGTAGTAGAGAGTGGGTAGTAGAGAGTAGTAGAGTGAGTAGTAGACTTCCCTGGTGAGCAGTAGCTTTACTACAGTGATCAAATGAGCAACTAGAGTGCTACCATTGAGAATGTATAGCAAATGTGTGACACATCTGAATGCCTTCTTGATGGAACCAAAGTAAACAAGCATTGAAAATGCAATAGGTCTCGCCCTGGTTTAAGTTAAAGCAATTCTGTTTGTAATTAGGTGGCTTTTTAGCTTTGCTTGCATTAGTGTCTCTCAAACTTTCATGTACATAACATGCATAGGTATGCATATATGTATATGTATATGTATGCATGCATTTATATTTGTATTTATATAGATATGCAGATTATATATATGTTTATATATGTATGTATATATATATATATACACATACATATATAAATGCATATATATGCATATATATATGCATATGAGTTCTTGTAGAGAGAGGTAGAGAGATGTAGAGAGGTAGAGGTGTAGAGGTAGAGAGGTAGAGTTAGAGAGGTAGAGGAGGAGAGGAAGAGAGGTAGAGAGTAGTAGAGAGAGAGGTAGAGAGAGGTAGAGAGGTAGAGAGTAGAGAGTGAGTAATAGAGAGTAGAGAGTGAGTAGTAGAGAGTAGTAGAGTGTAGTAGAGAGAGTAGTAGAGAGTGAGTAGTAGAGAGTAGTAGAGAGTAGTAGAGTGAGTAGTAGAGAATAATAGAGAGTGAGTAGTAGAGAGAGTAGTAGAGAGTAGTAGAGTAGTAGAGGGTGAGTAGTAGAGAGTGAGTAGTAGAGTAGTAGAGAGTAGTAGAGCAGTACAGTCAGTACTAGAGAGTGACTAGTAGAGAGTAGTAGAGAGCAAGTAGTAGAGAGTGAGTAGTGAAGAGTGAGTAGCAGAGAGTAGTAGAGAGTGAGTAGTAGAAAGTGAGTGGTAGAGTTAGTAGTAGAGAGTAGTAGAGAGTGAGTATTAGAGAAGGAGTAATAGAGAGTGAGTAGTAGAGAGTAGTAGAGAGTGAGTAGTAGAGTGGGTAGTAGAGAGTGGGTAGTAGAGAGTAGTAGAGTGAGAGTAGTAGAGAGTAAGTAGTAAAAAGTAGTAGAGAGTGAGTAGTAGAGAGTGAGTAGTAGAGTGAGTAGTAGAGTGAGTAGTAGACAGTGAGTAGTAGAGAGTGAGTAGTAAAGAGTAGTAGGGACTGAGTAGTAGAGTGAGTAGTAGAGAGTAGTAGAGAGTGAGTAGTAGAGTGAGTACTAAAGAGTATTAGAGAGCGAGTTGTAGAGAGCAAGTAGTAGAGAGTGTGTAGTAGAGATTGAGTAGTAGAGAGTAGTAGAGAGTGAGAAGTAGAGAGAGTAAGAGAAAATAGTAGAGTAGTAGAGAGTGAGTAGTAGAGTGAATAGTAGAGAGTAGTACAGAGTGAGTAGTAAAGAGTGAGTAGTAGAGAGTATTAGAGAGTAAGTAGTAGAGAGAGTAGTAGAGAGAGAGAGTACTAGAGAGTGAGTAGTAGAGAGTAGTAGAGTGAGTAGTAGAGAGTGAGTAGTAGGGAGAGAGTAGTAGAGAGTAAGTAGTAGAGTAGTAGAGAGTGAGTAGTAGAGAGTAGTAGAGAGTAGTAGAGTGAGTAGTAGAGAATAGTAGAGAGTGAGTAGTAGAGAGAGTAGTAGAGAGTAGTAGAGTAGTAGAGAGTGAGTAGTAGAGAGTGAGTAGTAGAGAGTGAGCAGTAGAGAGTAGTAGAGTGAGTAGTAAAGTAGTAGAGAGTGAGTGGTAGAGAGTAGTAGAGAGTAGTAGAGAGAGTAGTAGAGAGTAATAGAGAGTGAGTGGTGGAGAGTGAGTAGTAGAGAGTAGTAGCGAGTGAGTAGTATAGAGTTAGTAGTTTAATTTAAAAGGAACACAATGAGGGGGTTCATTTTGCCATAGAAATTATGATTAGTGCTGCAGAAAGAAAAATTAGGGCACATTTTGGCTTCTCAAATCCGCTTCTATTTCATTAAAAGATTCTGACACGCAGACTGAAACGTGCACTTTGAATACCAGCAGCAGACTTCCCTGGTGAGCATTAGCTTTACTACAGTGATTTAATGAGCAACTAGAGTGCTACCATTCAGAATTTATGGCAAATGTGTGACACATCTGAATGCCTTCTTGATGGAACCAAAGTAAACGAACATTGAAAATGCAATAGGTCTCGCCCTGGTTTAAGTTAAAGCAATTCTGTTTGTAATTAGGTGGCTTTTTAGCTTTGCTTGTATTAGTGTTTCTCAAACTTTCATGTACATAGCATGCATATGTATGCATATATGTATATGTATATGTATGCATGCATTTATATTTGTATTTATATAGATATGCAGATTATATATATGTTTATATATGTATGTATATAAATATATACACACATACATATATAAATTCATATATATATGCATATGTGTGCTTGTAGAGAGAGGTAGAGAGAGGTAGAGAGGTAGAGGTGTAGAGGTAGAGAGGTAGAGGTAGAGAGGTAGAGGAGGAGAGGAAGAGAGGTAGAGAGGTAGAGAGGTAGAGAGTAGTAGAGATAGAGGTAGAGAGAGGTAGAGAGGTAGAGAGTAGAGAGTGAGTAGTAGAGAGCAGTACAGTGTAGTAGAGAGAGTAGCAGAGAGTGAGTAGTTGAGAGTAGTAGAGTGAGTAGTAGAGAGTAGTAGAGAGTGAGTATTAGAGAGTGAGTAGTAGAGAGTGAGTAGTAGAGAGAAGTAGAGAGTAGTAGAGTAGTAGAGTCAGTACTAGAGAGAGACTAGTAGAGAGTAGTAGAGAGTAGTAGAGAGCGAGTAGTAGAGAGTGAGTAGTGAAGAGTGAGTAGTAGAGAGTAGTAGAGAGTGAGCAGTAGAGAGTGAGTGGTAGAGTGAGTAGTAGAGAGTAGTAGAGAGTGAGTATTAGAGCGTGAGTAGTAGAGAGTGAGTAGTAGAGAGTAGTAGAGAGTAGTAGAGAGTAAGTAGTAGAGTGAGTAGTAGAGAGTGAGGAGTAGAGAGTGAGAAGCAGAGAGAGAGTATTAGAGAGTATTAGAGAGTGAGTAGTAGAGAGTAGTAGAGTGAGAGTAGTAGAAAGTGAGTAGTAAAAAGTAGCAGAGAGTGAGTAGTAGAGAGTGAGTAGTAGAGTGAGTAGTAGAGTGAGTAGTAGAGAGTAGTAGAGAGTGAGTAGTAGAGAGTAGTGGAGTAGTAGAGAGTGAGTAGTAGAGAGTAGTAGAGACTGAGTAGTAGAGTGAGTAGTAGAGAGTAGTAGAGAGTGAGTAGTAGAGTGAGTACTAGAGAGTATTAGAGAGCGAGTTGTAGAGAGCAAGTAGTAGAGAGTGAGTAGTAGAGAGTAGTAGAGAGTGAGAAGTAGAGAGAGTAAGAGAAAGTAGTAGAGTTGTAGAGAGTGAGTAGTAGAGTGAGTAGTAGAGAGTAGGACAGAGTGAGTAGTAAAGAGTGAGTAGTAGAGAGTATTAGAGAGTGAGTAGTAGAGAGAGTAGTAGAGAGAGAGAGAGAACTAGAGAGTGAGTAGTAGAGCGTAGTAGAGTGAGTAGTAGGGAGTGAGTAGTAGAGAGAGAGTAGTAGAGAGTAAGTAGTAGAGTAGTAGAGAGTGAGTAGTAGAGAGTAGTAGAGAGTAGTAGAGTGAGTAGTAGACTTCCCTGGTGAGCAGTAGTTTTACTACAGTGATCAAATGAGCAACTAGAGTGCTACCATTGAGAATGTATGGCAAATGTGTGACACATCTGAATGCCTTCTTGATGGAACCAAAGGAAACAAGCATTGAAAATGCAATAGGTCTCGCCCTGGATTAAGTTAAAGCAATTCTGTTTGTAATTAGGTGGCTTTTTAGCTTTGCTTGTATTAGTGTTTCTCAAACTTTCATGTACATAACATGCATATGTATGCATTTATGTATATGTATATGTATGCATGCATTTATATTTGTATTTATATAGATATGCAGATTATATATATGTTTATATATGTATGTATATATATATACACATACATATATAAATGCATATATATGCATATATATATGCATATGAGTTCTTGTAGAGAGAGGTAGAGAGATGTAGAGAGGTAGAGGTGTAGAGGTAGAGAGGTAGAGGTAGAGAGGTAGAGGAGGAGAGGAAGAGAGGTAGAGAGTAGTAGAGAGAGAGGTAGAGAGAGGTAGAGAGGTAGAGAGTGAGTAATAGAGAGTAGAGAGTGAGTAGTAGAGAGTAGTAGAGTGTAGTAGAGAGAGTAGTAGAGAGTGAGTAGTAGAGAGTAGTAGAGAGTAGTAGAGTGAGTAGTAGAGAATAGTAGAGAGTGAGTAGTAGAGAGAGTAGTAGAGAGTAGTAGAGAGTAGTAGAGTAGTAGAGGGTGAGTAGTAGAGAGTGAGTAGTAGAGTAGTAGAGAGTAGTAGAGTAGTACAGTCAGTACTAGAGAGTGACTAGTAGAGAGTAGCAGAGAGCGAGTAGTATAGAGTGAGTAGTGAAGAGTGAGTAGCAGAGAGTAGTAGAGAGTGAGTAGTAGAAAGTGAGTAGTAGAGTTAGTAGTAGAGAGTAGTAGAGAGTGAGTATTAGGGAGGAGTAGAGAGTAGTAGAGAGTGAGTAGTAGAGTGAGTAGTACAGAGTGAGTAGTAGAGAGTAGTAGAGAGTGAGAAGCAGAGAGAGAGTATCAGAGAGTAGTAGAGAGTGAGTAGTAGAGTGAGTAGTAGAGAGTAGTAGAGTGAGAGTAGTAGAGAGTAAGTAGTAAAACGTAGTAGAGAGTGAGTAGTAGAGAGTGAGTAGTAGAGTGAGTATTAGAGTGAGTAGTAGAGACTGAG
This sequence comes from Triturus cristatus, assembly GCF_964204655.1. Lineage (NCBI taxonomy): Eukaryota > Metazoa > Chordata > Amphibia > Caudata > Salamandridae > Triturus > Triturus cristatus. The sequence goes on from NC_140592.1 coordinate 184,131,802, forward strand.
TAGTAGAGAGTGAGTAGTAGAGAGTAGTGGAGTAGTAGAGAGTGAGTAGTAGAGAGTAGTAGAGACTGAGTAGTAGAGTGAGTAGTAGAGAGTAGTAGAGAGTGAGTAGTAAAGTGAGTACTAGAGAGTATTAGAGAGTGAGTTGTAGAAATCAAGTAGTAGAGAGTGTGTAGTAGAGAATGAGTAGTAGAGAGTAGTAGAGAGTGAGAAGTAGAGAGAGTAAGAGAAAGTAGTAGAGTAGTAGAGAGTGAGTAGTAGAGTGAATAGTAGAGAGTAGTACAGAGTGAGTAGTAAAGAGTGAGTAGTAGAGAGTATTAGAGAGTGAGTAGTAGAGAGAGTAGTAGAGAGAGAGTACTAGAGAGTGAGTAGTAGAGAGTAGTAGAGTGAGTAGTAGAAAGTGAGTAGTAGGGAGAGAGTAGTAGAGAGTAAGTAGTAGAGTAGTAGAGAGTGAGTAGTAGAGAGTAGTAGAGAGTAGTAGAGAGTAGTAGAGTGAGTAGTAGAGAATAGTAGAGAGTGAGTAGTATAAAGAGTAGTAGAGAGTAGTAGAGTAGTAGAGAGTGAGTAGTAGAGAGTGAGTAGTAGAGAGTGAGTAGTAGAGAGTAGTAGAGTGAGTAGTAGAGTAGTAGAGAGTGAGTGGTAGAGAGTAGTAGAGAGTAGTAGAGAGAGTAGTAGAGAGTAGTAGAGAGTGAGTAGTAGAGAGTGAGTAGTAGAGAGTAGTAGCGAGTGAGTAGTATAGAGTTAGTAGTTTAATTTAAAAGGAACACAATGAGGGGGTTTATTTTGCCATAGAAATTATGATTAGTGCTGCAGAAAGAAAAATTAGGGCACATTTTGGCTTCTCAAACCCGCTTCTATTTCATTAAAAGATTCTGACACGCAGACTGAAACATGCACTTTGAATACCAGCAGCAGACTTCCCTGGTGAGCATTAGCTTTACTACAGTGATTTAATGAGCAACTAGAGTGCTACCATTCAGAATTTATGGCAAATGTGTGACACATCTGAATGCCTTCTTGATGGAACCAAAGTAAACGAACAATGAAAATGCAATAGGTCTCGCCCTGGTTTAAGTTAAAGCAATTCTGTTTGTAATTAGGTGGCTTTTTAGCTTTGCTTGTATTAGTGTTTCTCAAACTTTCATGTACATAACATGCATATGTATGCATATATGTATATGTATGTGTATGCATGCATTTATATTTGTATTTATATAGATATGCAGATTATATATATGTTTATATATGTATGTATATAAATATATACACACATACATATATAAATTCATATATATATATGCATATGTGTGCTTGTAGAGAGAGGTAGAGAGAGGTAGAGAGGTAGAGGTGTAGAGGTAGAGAGGTAGAGGTAGAGAGGTAGAGGAGGAGAGGAAGAGAGGTAGAGAGGTAGAGAGGTAGAGAGTAGTAGAGATAGAGGTAGAGAGAGGTAGAGAGGTAGAGAGTAGAGAGTAGAGAGTGAGTAGTAGAGAGCAGTACAGTGTAGTAGAGAGAGTAGCAGAGAGTGAGTAGTAGAGAGTAGTAGAGTGAGTATTAGAGAGTAGTAGAGAGTGAGTATTAGAGAGTGAGTATTAGAGAGTGTGTAGTAGAGAGAAGTAGAGAGTAGTAAAGTAGTAGAGTCAGTACTAGAGAGTGACTAGTAGAGAGTAGTAGAGAGCGAGTAGTAGAGAGTGAGTAGTGAAGAGTGAGTAGTAGAGAGTAGTAGAGAGTGAGTAGTAGAGAGTGAGTGGTAGAGTGAGTAGTAGAGAGTAGTAGAGAGTGAGTATTAGAGAGTGAGTAGTAGAGAGTGAGTAGTAGAGAGTAGTAGAGAGTAGTAGAGAGTGAGTAGTAGAGTGAGTAGTAGAGAGTGAGTAGTAGAGAGTAGTAGAGAGTGTGAAGCAGAGAGAGAGCATTAGAGAGTATTAGAGAGTGAGTAGTAGAGAGTAGTAGAGTGAGAGTAGTAGAAAGTGAGTAGTAACAAGTAGTAGAGAGTGAGTAGTAGAGAGTGAGTAGTAGAGTGAGTAGTAGAGTGAGTAGTAGAGAGTAGTAGAGAGTGAGTAGTAGAGAGTGAGTAGTAGAGAGTAGTGGAGTAGTAGAGAGTGAGTAGTAGAGAGTAGTAGAGACTGAGTAGTAGAGTAAGTAGTAGAGAGTAGTAGAGAGTGAGTAGTAGAGTGAGTACTAGAGAGTATTAGAGAGCAAGTTGTAGAGAGCAAGTAGTAGAGAGTGAGTAGTAGAGAGTAGTAGAGACTGAGAAGTAGAGAGAGTAAGAGAAAGTAGTAGAGCAGTAGAGAGTGAGTAGTAGAGTGAGTAGTAGAGAGTAGTACAGAGTGAGTAGTAAAGAGTGAGTAGTAGAGAGTATTAGAGAGTGAGTAGTAGACAGAGAGAGAACTAGAGAGTGAGTAGTAGAGAGTAGTAGAGTGAGTAGTAGGGAGTGAGTAGTAGAGAGAGAGTAGTAGAGAGTAAGTAGTAGAGTAGTAGAGAGTGAGTAGTAGAGAGTAGTAGAGAGTAGTAGAGTGAGTAGTAGACTTCCCTGGTGAGCAGTAGCTTTACTACAGTGATCTAATGAGCAACTAGAGTGCTACCATTGAGAATGTATGGCAAATGTGTGACACATCTGAATGCCTTCTTGATGGAACCAAAGTAAACAAGCATTGAAAATGCAATAGGTCTCGCCCTGGTTTAAGTTAAAGCAATTCTGTTTGTAATTAGGTGGCTTTTTAGCTTTGCTTGTATTAGTGTTTCTCAAACTTTCATGTACATAACATGCATATGTATGCATATATGTATATGTATATGTATGCATGCATTTATATTTGTATTTATATAGATATGCAGATTATATATATGTTTATATATGTATGTATATATATACACATACATATATAAATGCATATATATGCATATATATATGCATATGAGTTCTTGTAGAGAGATGTAGAGAGGTAGAGGTGTAGAGGTAGAGAGGTAGAGGTAGAGAGGTAGAGGAGGAGAGGAAGTGAGGTAAAGAGGTAGAGAGTAGTAGAGAGAGAGGTAGAGAGAGGTAGAGAGGTAGAGAGTAGAGAGTGAGTAATAGAGAGTAGAGAGTGAGTAGTAGAGAGTAGTAGAGTGTAGTAGAGAGAGTAGTAGAGAGTGAGTAGTAGAGAGTAGTAGTGAGTAGTAGAGTGAGTAGTAGAGAATAGTAGAGAGTGAGTAGTAGAGAGAGTAGTAGAGAGTAGTAGAGGGTGAGTAGTAGAGAGTGAGTAGTAGAGAGTGAGTAGTAGAGTAGTAGAGTAGTACAGTAAGTACTATAGAGTGACTAGTAGAGAGTAGTAGAGAGCGAGTAGTAGAGAGTGAGTAGTGAAGAGTGAGTAGCAGAGAGTAGTAGAGAGTGAGTAGTAGAAAGTGAGTAGTAGAGTTAGTAGTAGAGAGTAGTAGAGAGTGAGTATTAGAGAGTGAGTAGTAGAGAGTGAGTAGTAGAGAGTAGTAGAGAGTGAGTAGTAGAGTGAGTAGTAGAGAGTGAGTGGTAGAGAGTAGTAGAGAGTAGTAGAGTTAGTAGTAGAGAATAGTAGAGTGAGTAGTAGAGAGAGTAGTAGAGTAGTAGAGAGTGAGTAGTAGAGAGTGAGAAGTAGAGAGTGAGTAATAGAGAGAGTAGTAGAGAGTAGTAGAGTCAGTAGTAGAGAGTGACTAGTAGAGAGTAGTAGAGAGCGAGTAGTAGAGAGTGAGTAGTAGAGTAGTAGAGAGTAAGTGGTAGAGAGTAGTAGAGAGTAGAAGAGTGGGTAGTAGATAGTGAGTAGTAGAGAGCAGTAGTAGAGAGTAGTAGAGAGAGAGTAGTAGAGAGCAGTAGAGAGTGAGTAGTAGAGAGTGAGTAGTAGAGAGTGAATCGTAGAGAGTAGTAGAGTGTGAGTAGTAGAGAGTGAGTAGTAGAGAGTAGCAGAGTGGTAGAGAGTGAGTAGTAGAGAGAGTAGTAGAGAGTAGTAGGTAGGAGTAGTAGAGTAGTAGAGAGTGAGTGGTAGAGAGTAGTAGAGAGTAGTAGAGTGAGTAGTAGAGAGTTGTAGAGAGTGAGTAGTAGAGAGTGAATAGTAGAGAGTAGTAGAGAGTGAGTAGTAGAGAGTGAGTAGTAGAGTAGTAGAGAGTAGTCAGTCCGTGTCCCTCAGTGCCAGTCAGTGTCAGACAGTCAGTCAGTGTCAGTGTCATTGTCAGTCAGTCAGTGTCAGTCAGTCAGTCAGTCAGTGTCAGTCAATCAGTGTCAGTCAGTGTCAGTCAATCAATGTCAGCCAGTGTCAGTCAGTCAGTGTCAGTCAATCAGTGTTAGTCAGTGTCAGTCAGTCAGTGTCAGTCAATCAGTGTCAGTCATTGTCAGTCAGTCAGTCTCAGTCAATCAGTGTCGGTCAGTGTCAGTGTCAGTCAGTGACAGTGTCAGTCAATCAGTGTCAGTCAGTGTCAATCAGCCAGTGTCAGTCAGTCAATGTCAGTCAGTCAGTGTCAGCTAGAGCACCTCTGCTGACCTGGTTCTCTGGCTATAAAGCAGCTCTGCTGACGTGGTTCTCTCCCTCTAAAGCAGCTCTGCTGACATGGTTTCTCTGGCTCTATGGCAGGTCTGTTGACCTGGTTCTCTGGCTCTAGAGTAGCTCTGCTGACCTAGTTCTTAGGCTACAGAGCAACTCTGCTGATCTGGTTGTCTGGCTCTACAACAGCTCTGCTGACCTGGTTCTCTGGCTCTAGAGCAGCTCTGCTGACCTGGTTCTTAGACTCTAGAGCAGCTCTGCTGACCTGGTTCTCTGGCTCTAAAGCAGCTCTGCTGACCTGGTTCACTGGCTCTAGAGCAGCTCTGCTGACCTGGTTCTCTGGCTCTAAAGCAGCTCTGCTGACCTGGTACTCTCCCTCCAAAGCAGCTCTGCTGACCTGGTTTCTCTGGCTCTAAAGCAGCTATGCTGACCTGGTTCTCTGGCTATAGAGCAGCTCTGCTGACCTAGTTTTTAAGCTCTAGAGCAGCTCTGTTGACCTGGTTTTCTGGCTCTACAACAGCTCTACTGACCTGGTTCTTAGGCTCTAAAGCAGCTCTGCTGACCCGGTTCTATGGCTCTAAAGCAGTTCTGCTGACCTGGTTCCCTGGCTCTGGAGCAGCTCTGCTGACCTGGTCCCTTGGTTCTAAAGCAGCTCTGCTGACCTGGTTCTCACCCTTAAAGCAGCTCTGCTGACCTGGTTCTCTCGCTCTAAAGCAGCTCTACTGACCTGGTTTCTCTGGCTCTACAGCAGCTCTGCTGACCTGGTTCTCTGGCTTTAGAGCAGCTCTGCTGACCCAGTTCTTAGGCTCTAGAGCAGCTCTGCTGACCTTGTTCTCTGGCTCTAGAGCAGTTCTGCTGACCTGGTTCTCTGGCTCTAAAGCAGCTCTGCTGACCTGGTTCTCTCCCTCTAAATCAGCTCTACTGACCTGGTTCTCTGCCTCTGGAGCAGCTCTGCTGACCTGGTTTATGGCTCTAGAGCAGCTCTGCTGACCTGGTTCTCTGGCTTTAGAGCAGCTCTGCTGACCTGGTTTTATGGCTCTAAAGCAGCTCTGCTGACCTGGTTCTCTGGCTCTAGAGCAGTTCTGCTGACCTGGTTCTCTGGCTCTAAAGCAGCTCTGCTGACCTGGTTCTCTCCCTCTAAATCAGCTCTACTGACCTGGTTCTCTGCCTCTAGAGCAGCTCTGCTGACCTGGTTTTATGGCTCTAGAGCAGCTCTGCTGACCTGGTTCTCTGGCTCTAATGCAGCTCTGCTGTCCTGGTTCTCTCCCTCTAAAGCAGCTCTGCTGACTTGGTTTCTCTGGCTCTAGAGCAGCTCTGCTGACCTGGTTCTCTGGCTCTAAAGCAGTCTGCTGGCCTGGTTTTATGGCTCTAAAGCAGCTCTGCTGACCTGGTTCTCTGGCTCTAAAGCAGCTCTGCTGACCTGGTTCTCTCCCTCTAAATCAACTCTACTGACCTGGTTCTCTGCCTCTAGAGCAGCTCTGCTGACCTTGTTTTATGGCTCTAGAGCAGCTCTGCTGACCTGGTTCTCTGGCTCTAAAGCAGCTCTGCTGACCTGCTTCTCTGGCTCTAAAGCAGCTCTGCTGACCTGGTTCACTCCCTCTAAAGCATGGTCTGCGGACCTGGTTCTCTGCCTCTAGAGCAGCTCTGCTGACCTGGTCCTCTGGCTCTAAAGCAGCTCTGCTGACCTGGTTCTATGGCTATAAAGCAGCTCTGCTGACCTGGTTCTCTGGCTCTACAGCAGCTTTGCTGACCTGGTTCTCTGGCTCTAGAGCAACTCTGCTGACCTGGTTCTATGGCTCAAAAGAAGCTCTGCTGACCTGGTTCTCTCCCTCTAAAGAGCTCTGCTGACCTGGTTCTCTGGCTCTAAAGCAGTTTTGCTGACCTGGTTCTCTGGCTCTAGAGCATCTCTGCTGACCTGGTTCTCTGGCTCTAAAGCAGTTCTGCTGACCTGGTTCTCTCCTTCTAAAGCAGCTCTGCTGACCTGGTTTCTCTGGCTCTACAGCAGCTCTGCTGACCTGGTTCTCGGCCTCTAGAGCAGCTCTGCTCACCCGGGTCTCTGGCTCTGGAGCAGCTCTGCTGACCTGGGTCTCTGGTTCTAGAGCAGCTCTGCTGACCTGCTTCTTAGGCTCTAGACCAACTCTGCTGACCTGGTTCTCTGGCTCTACAACGGCTCTGCTGACCTGGTTTCTCTGCACTCACGATGCACGCACCCAACTTCGCGAAAATATATGTAAAAATAATATAAGTTTATTATAAGTACAAATATATTATTTTTATGAATATCTTAGGTAATCTCTTGCCCTTATATGTATATTAAAAACACATACATATCATTTTGGAACATAAAATTTTTTTGAGAGAGTCGCGCACCCAGCACGCCCCAGCACGTATATAACGTCACGCGGGACCCGCAACCGCGCAAGCATCTCGTACCATAATGTGCATGTGTCGTGAATGTACGGGAGCAGGAGTCACGGACTGGTCGCATACCAATCACGCACATCACGTAATATTAAATGTATATGATGTAACTGAAAAACATGCAGCCGTCGCACACCGTACACGGATCCTTCACGACTTTTCTAAAATGGCGGCTAGAATGCACGCAACCACCGACTCCCCCCAAAAAATTGATTTTTGTTTTAAAGAAAATAATATAAATTCATTAAAATAAAAAATGGAAACAAGAAAATTAATCAATATTTCAGTTTGAATTTTCCCCCAAATTTTTTTTTGCAATTTTCATGAAAATATATAATGTTATTTAATGAATAAAATATTTATAAATAAACAGTTAAAAACTGTCGAAAATCAGTACAAAAAATAGGTATAACTACTATCACACTTAAAAATTAGCATTTAAAAAACCTTTGAAATTCACTGAAAAAAACATAGGGTTTAGAGACGTTATAGTTAGAAATTAGCATTTAAAAAAGATTTGAAATTCACTGAAAAAACCATAGGTTTCAGAGACACTATAGTTAGAAATTAGCATTTAAAAAACCTTGAAATTCACAGAAAAAAACATAGGTTTCAGGGGTGTTATAGTTAGCTGGCCATTTCACTCGTACAAAACCATAGAAATTCCTCCATTATAGTTAGTTCTGCTAACTATAACTCGCGCGCCCTCAATGCACTGCTGATGATGTCACATATTGCATCATTCATGACATGGTCAGTGACATCACTGATGACATCTCAAATGACATCACTGATGACATCATCCACGTGACAATCTGATACACCTCATCATACACTAGTATAACCTTTCATCACTCACTGTAAAATACAGAGTACCATATTTGAAACCATTGACACACCAATACCAGTTACTACAAACCCACTCACTGATTCCTAAGCCTACACACATAACTACCCATTCAACAACAGAATCATTTATACATGCAGTCACTAATTAATAGAACACTATCAACTGCACTTATACACATATATAGACATTGACACATCAGGAGTCATCTTAGTCGGTTATAGTCATCCTACTCACTCATGAAAAAAATTAATCACACTTACATTTACTCACTTACACAATTATCCAACAACACCTCATTTATTCAAACACATAGTAACTCTTAATTAATATGTTAAAAAAATACCATTTCAATTATACACTCACTCATATACTGGCACACGCATCAACAATGCCATTTGCGATTCCTTATAAGCGAATAATAAGGATTCGCTAATAAGGAATAGCAAAAGGCTATGCATGTAGAAATCGCTTAAAAAATAGCGATTTCTAAACATTCCTTAATTGCGACTCGCAAATTGCGACTCGCAATTAAGGAATACCTCCCGATTCATTCCTATGGGCCTAGAGACCCATAGGAATGAATGGGAAGACCTTCTCAATTTGCGATTCTCAAGTAGAGAATCGCAAATTGCTCATGCAATTTCAAGGGTGTCAGGGTGTCAAAAGGACACCCTGTTGCACCCCTGAAATCTGCATATGAGTACATCTTGCACACACACATGCCCCAAGGGCATGTGTGTTGGGGCATGTGTGTGTGTAAAATGGAACTTTGAAAAATGCACTTTAGTGCATTTTTCAACGTTTTTGCAAATTACCATGAAGTTCAACTTCATGGTAATTTTCTCCCCCTATTAGCGAAATCGCTAATTTTTTTACTTTAGTGGATTGCATTTAAGGAATCTCAATTTGAGATTCCTTAAATGCAATCGCAATTTAAGTAATCGCAATTTAGAGATTACTTAAATTGCGATTTTTGCATTTAGTATGATGCATCCCAAATGCAAAAATACTGGTCGCAAAGGGGCAGATTCTGAGAATCTGCCCGTTTGTGACCGGTTTTTGCTTTGATGCATGTGGGCCATAGTTACTATAGTTACTCTCACAATCACTGAGTCTTACACATACTTATTTACATACACCAACTCTCACATACAATGCCTTTTATTTTTTTACTTTGTTGAAGATGTACAACTGAAACATATATTCGTTCACCAACACACAAACAAATACACTCAGTCACCCAAACAACTGTTTCCACATGCACTCTCAAACCTATACACCTAGTCAATCAACCATTCACACATCTATGCATAGAGTTACACACACCCCATTCAACCACACACAAACTCAGTATCCCATACAAATACTCACCCAACTAATCAATAACTAATATACACAATCATGTAGTTAGTGACCAACTGATGCAGCATGTTATACAACAACAGAGACAGTGCTGCACACATTCACATAGTTTAGTTACTAATCCATGTATTAAGTGAGACACTTTTAATTACTCACTTAAACAGACAGTCAGACACCTACTAAATCCTCCATCCAGACAGTTATATATCCGCTCAATCTTCGATACAGATTGGTATCTATATAATACATATTTAAATTTCAAACCAAACCACATTCACTGGATGATGTCATCAGTGATGTCATCAGTGATGTCACTGACCATGTCATGAATGATGAAAGATGTGACATCATCAGCAGTGCATTGCAGGCGCGCGAGTTATAGTTAGCAGAACTAACTATAACGGAGGAATTTCTATGGTTTTGTACAAGTGAAATGGCCAGCTAACTAACCCATGAAACCTATGTTTTTTTCTGTGAATATATATATTATCTACTGGCGGTCGCCAGTAGATAGTTATAGTTAGGACCGTGTTTCCATAGGAAATCCGCAACATTCTATTTGGAATAACTTTGGCGCCGGTTGACGAATCCTCGCGAAATTTTCAAAATAGGTGGGGCGCTCCGCTCCGCTCCTACCCTGAAAGTCTCGGGGGAATTCGTCAAGCGGGGGCCGAGAAAAAAGGGGGGTCCCAAAACGCGTTTTCCCCATGCATTTTCCTATAGGACCTTTAGTCCGAGCTACAGCCCGAACGGCTGAACAGAATTACTTGAAATTTGGCAGAGAGGTAGTCCTCAGGTCAGAGATGTGCCTTTTGCAGGTCTGGTGTAAATCTGTTCAGTAGGTCCTGAGAAAATAGCATTTAAATCAATATATATATCTGTAAGCGCGCTCTGTGCGCTTACGATAAGCTTACAGTACGCGTACGGTGCCGTGCGCGAGCTCAATTCTGATTGGTGGTTACATGACTGTATACATTCAAATCGGTCGAAATCAGAAAGTGTCGGCCGCCATTTTCTGTCTCTCGCACTGAAAAACAAAGGTGGATAACGTGAAAAGGGGGCAACGAAGAGAGTTGCAGACCCCCTAGCGTTTGTCAGGGGGTCCACGAAGGACCAAAAAGTACGAAAAATACATTTAATCATTTTTAAAAAAAATCGCGGAGTGCGCGTACGGTAAGCTTACCGTACGCGCACGGCAAAAAAAAATAATGATAAAAAAAAAAGAAATAACAATCACATTTATTAAATAAATTGAAGGACCCGCAAGGGAGAAAAAAAAATTGTTACTGTGTAAAAAAAGGCGAGGCGCGCACGGTATGAACTGCGCAACGTGGACGCTCGGTGCGCGAAGCGCAGCGAGTGCCCACAGCGCGCGCACGGTGCGCGAAGCGCACCGTGCTTGCAGGGTGTGCGCACGGTGAAAAAACAGAAAAAAAAATAAAAAATAAATACATAACTTAGCATTTAAAAAACCGTACAAATTCACTGAAAAAACCATAGGTTTCACACACGTTATAGTTAGGAATTAGCATTTAAAAAACCTTGCAAATTCACTTAAAAAACCATAGGTTTCACACATGTTATAGTTAGCTGTACATTTCACTCGTAAAAAACCAATGAAATTCCACGTTATAGTTAGATCAGGTAACTATAACTTGCGCGACCGCAATCCACAATGTGTCATTTCAGATGTCATCATTGATGTGAAGAGTGATGTCACTGACTATGTCATGAGTGATGTAATATGTGACATCATCAGCAATTTATTGTGGGCCCGCAAGTTATAGTTACCTGATCTAACTATAACGTGGAATTTCATTGGTTTTTTACGAGTGAAATGTACAGCTAACTATAACATGTGTGAAACCTATGGTTTTTTAAGTGAATATATATATATAACTTTTTGTAGGAAACAGACTGTCATACAATAAGAGAATCAGTCATTCATTAGTGACTGTTGTGACATGAGGTGATAAAAGTGGAAAAACTATAGACAAAACAACAAAAAACACAGATACATAAGTAACACAAGTTGGTGAACAGTATTTTTAAGTCTCAGTCCGGATGTATATTTCCAGTAGTAACCTTAGACTTCAACTTTTTATGGTTACTCTGTTTAAGCACATCAGAGAGCAATACATCGATGTTTTGACCCAAATGTCTGAATTATAGGGACATCACCTAGGTTCTTCTTCAGGACAAAAGGAAATGTAGCAGCAGAGTCGTAGTAAAGAGAACTCCTCCAATCCTGGATGGAGTGCAAAGTAGTCGTCTTGTCAAGGCATCATCAAATAGTTAAAAAGTCACTGGGGTGTCTTCCACTCATGGAGGGGGATGACACTGATTCTTTCCCAAAGGGATAATCAATCAAAACGCACACTGGGTATTCAATGGATAGGCCTCCAGAATGCAAGGGGAAGTGCTTGGCTAACGAAGGAAGCTGCCATCCTCACAGTTACAAGGAATATAACCGCATACCGATGCTGCACTTAATGCTAAACGAGCGATCAGTAAGTGTGGTGGTAGCCAATTAGAGCTCATCTGGAGATCTGTTAGTTCCGCGTATCCTCAGCGGTGTGATATATACAACGCTTTTTAGCATTAGCTGCTCAAAAAACACTTAATGGATTTACACCAAGTCACAAAAAGCATTTCTTCTGGACCAAGATCTAGCTTTCTGTCAAATGTGGTGTAATTCCGTTCAACATTTTTTGTGGTGTCTCTGTTCAATTTTCCTCTGGAAAAATTACTAAGGAAAATGTGTTTTGGGACTCCCCCACCCCTCTTTTTCTTGGGCTTCGATTGATGGATCACACCAAAAACTTTCAAGGATAGAGCTGAGGTGGATGAGACTTTTTCTGCTGAAAGTTTTGTGAAGATTCGCCAAACATGGTCAAAGTTATTAGGGAAGCAAAAAATGCTATTCCTCTGGAAATGCAGACCCAACTATAACCACCCAGTGGAATATTTATAGGTATACAAAGAAAAATTGCAGTCTGGTTTTAAAGAATCAATTTCAGACACTTTTAGCAGTCTCTTGAAAGACACATTGTTTCCAATACATTGGCACATATTTGAAGTAGGTTTTGATTCAACCCTTTGGTCATGATTGGATGACTTTGTTGTCTATAACAAGTGGCTGCTTTTGATTCAATGATCTCCCTCCATGTTCTTGAGCTTGTCCCATCAAGGAAGATTTTAGTCTTATGTTGCTTCGATTGAATGAATTCTATTTACTGCTGAATTGATAGTATTCTTTTTCTATTTTGAATTCAGCAGTCTAGGTGACTACATGAGTTTTCTTGCGCTACCTGCATTAATTCCTGTCCCCATCCACTCACTCTCTCTTTTACCTTCCTCCCTCCTTGGTCCCTGATACCTTTAGTCCTGCACCCTGTCAAACTCCCCATCCCACAGCTCAGTTTCAGTGTTTTAAAATAAGTTTTTAATGAGAGCTTGATAGCTGCAAATTGGGCCACTCACTTATCTTTTTCGGGCCTGCATGCACTTTATTTTCAATATTTCCTTTAAATTTACTATTTTAACACAGCCATCTGCCATGTTAGAATGGTATATTAAAAAGAGAGACCATGTGTCACTAAGCATGCTTGCACACACATCACAATATTCCCAGAGGAATGTGTCCCAAAGCATGTGTGCATGAAGGTGCATTCGTCACACCACATGTGCATGCATTGTGGCCATCTTGAAATTGGTTTTCTTTAATAGAAATCTCATTGTATAATACGAGGCCATGTGTTATGATGCATTCTTTATCTTGACATCAATAAACAAATGCACTTGCCAATCAAATCCTTTAGAGTCACCTTTTATTGGCAATGTTAGTGATTGCTTTGGAAGAGATTCTAAAATTAACCTGTAGCCATACTTTTGAAATGCATTTCCCCAATGACTACAAAAGAATGTTTACAATATCCATGTGCATATCATGCAACCAGTGCAAGTGAAGCGTCTCCAATTACCTTATGCTTATCCCCAGCCACTGCAAGTTAAATATATAACTTAACCATATAATACTGTGACTTTAATGTTTGCCAGAGATATAAACCAAGATAGATCCAGTGCAAGCTCATCTCTAACAGAGCCCCGATCTACATAAAGAATGAACACGTGTGTGACTTTTGTCCTGAAAACCTATCAATGTTTTATATATCTGCTGGATATGCAGTTCAAAATCAATGGTTGTCCTGAAGAAGGATGTCTTCATTAACTGGCTGGCTGAGCTTTTTTGAAACCCCTTCTAACTTAATGAGGTATTATTGACAATAGTAAATCCTGAACGCAATTCCATAATATTTTAGTGGATGGATTTTGTCTCCATGGTAATTGTAAAAGATGACTGATCATTTCTGTTCATATTTTTGGCTCTGGCTGACAGATTACGAATGATATAAATGACAAACAATATCATTTTTTAGAGGATACGCAGCAATTAATAATGTCTGCTTCAAGTTAAATGTCATTCCATTTTTAACTAAATTTTGAAATAAACATAATTTATTATACATTTATTTTAAAATATGAAGCTTCTAGCATTAACTGGCTGCTCTTGCCCTTACTGCTCCTGTTGGTGCTCATATTCTAAAGGTTGTCTGCTGTTGGTCCTGCAAGGTACCTCTTTAAAAATTAGGCTGTCAGACAGCTTTTCTTCTGCTTATGCTAAATTCTCCACAGTCCCAAGTGTGCAAAGCAAGTATTACATCTCTAGGTACATTGAAAATCACATACAAAGAAGGCATTACTTCACTTTTAGATCACATCTACTCACAGCTTTAGCTATCGACTGGGGACTTACGGTTTCCAGTACATTATAAATACTTGGGCAAGATCCTTGTTCATAATGTGATAGCTTTGTTTTATATATGAAGTCTCTTCTCTTGGTTCTATGGTTTAACACCCTTTTCTTTCTTTGTCGCACCTAGGAGCATCTTGGTCTCACAGTGTATTTGATTAATTGTATGCTTACCATTGCTGACCATTGGGAAATCCATGGGAATGGTCGTGTTGCCTTGTTCCATCAACATCCTGCTTTGCACTCTTTTTCTTCTTATTAACTCCTAAATCCTGTTGTCCTTCTTTCTGGTTTTATTATTACCCCCTTCACTGTGTTATCCTGTCCCACTCCCCATCCCATTGCTCATTTTTTGAGCATTCAGGGGAAACAACAAGTGCAAGGAGGCTGTACACACTGGAGCATAGGCCGTCATAGTTATCAAAGACTAGGAGACTAGGGGCCAGATGTAAGACCGTTTTTGCATGCGCAAGCGGTTTTGCGAACCTGTTTGCATATGCAAAAACAGCTTGGGCCATGGACAAAGCCTATTTAGCGAGTAGCAATTTATTTGCGACTCGCTAAATAGGTTTTGCGACTTGCTATTAGGAAGGGGTGTTCTCTTCTTAATAGCACGCGCAAGTCAATGTATGAATGTTTTGCATCCGCAATTGCGGGCGCCAAACACTCGCAAAATACAACTCTCTTCAAGAGGGTGGTAATGCACTCACAAAAGGGAAGGGGTCCCCAGTGGACCCCTTCCCCTTTACAAATGCATGGGAAAATATTTTATAATATTTCCTTTAAGGAAGTGTTGTACATCCAAAATAGCCCCTCGCAAATTGCGAGTCGCAAAAAAGTTTGCAAGGCGCTATTTTGGGCATCGTACATCTGGCCCTAGATTGATACATTTGTAGCAATAGTTCCTAATTTCTTGGGTTTGAGTCACTTTTGAGTGGAGAGACGTCGAGCACTCTTTAGACACATGTAGACCATTAGACTTCTCTCTGCAGCATCTCCTGCAGTTGCAATGGCTTTTTGGCTAACATACTAGTTCACACTATTTATTTTGTTTCCCTGCCCAAATTTGTTTTTTTCTTACCTTTTTGGTTTACCCATTTTCACTGTTTGCTCATGTTTTATCTTGGCTTGTATTGCGCCATTCTACCTAATTTTCTGTAAAGCTCTCAAGCTGCTCACCCTCCTTTAAAAATAATTTGTACTCAAAATCCCACAACTTTTCAAACAAGCACAATAAACAAATAATTCTTATCTGCTCCACTAAAGAATTCAAAGTAGTCAATTCACACAAGTCCTAACCAAAAATACTCTCCTTTTAACTTCCACTCACACACACAGATGAAATTTCGACCAGCAGAAATCACCCGGACTTATGTAGTTTCCCCCTTGTGAAATAGGTTCTACTAACACCAGTCATAATTAGTACAACCACACAATCTGTTCTGGTTCCTATCTCAATGTTGCGGTTGATGGTACTTCATGAACCAGCGCCACAAAACCTCTAGGAAACAATTAAACCACAATAGCTTTTATTTACCCCGGGATCTTGAACTCTCCCAAGTTTTATAACAACTTTCAACTCTTCAGCATCAAACTCCTATGAACATTTACACAATCAAACCATAAACATTAGCAGAACGTGAGACATACAACTTCAACACAATAACATAAGCTCAACATAGACCAGTGCGATGCACAAACGTATTGATGCTCACACCTCCATCACTGCGAACGTCTTCTGAACTATCGAATGCCTTCAATCTTCAAACTTGGGCCATTGACTTTAAGAACATGGGCAATTCTAAACTGGGGCACATTTTTGGCATTTGGCTCATTTTCTCCTTTCTGTGACTTAAACCATCCGCTGCTACTGATGAATTCAGGCCCCAGCTAGGCCCGCGAGACACAAGGGTTCGCTCTCCTGTAACGGAATCTATAAGGAAGTTGGCACGGCAACTGCAAAGTACAAAGACAGCGTTTATTAACCCTTAAGGGTGGTCCTACAATCCACACAACACTCTTCAGTATTGCATAGAGTAGCACAAAGAACATTCGTACATGGTCCCCTTTTATACACAGTAGAGGGGCTCATAAGTGGGTGGATACAACATGAAGACGAAGAACATTACCATTTATGGTCATTTTCGATACTGAATCAATACATGGGCGGAGCCAACACACTCCTTGAGCCCGCGAACACATGGTCAAGCAAGGCTAACTAATAACAGATGTGGTCAAGTCTGGGCATGCGCCAGATGGGCAGAAGGGCTATTTATAGACTGTTACTGGGCAGATTACAAGAGCAACTAACACAGAGGTCGGACTCTCCTCGTGGCGAACACGTGGCAGCATGACAACACAAAATGGAGTCCAAACTTCGGTCAACATAACGGAGAAAACATGATCTAAAGGGAAAGCATTAATGTCTTTGGTAAATGCTTAATCACATTGCTGTTTCAAGTTACAACAGACGACCCTTTCAGCATTTACTGAAGACATCCGGTTTACCAGAATAATCATCATATATGTCAATGGTCATCATTCCTTCAACCTCTTTAGCCAGACGCTTCTGGTGAGCAACATCGGCAATAGCTTTCTTATCTGGGATGCAGAATGAAATGCATACAGAACAGAACAATGGTCCACATTGAACACACATACAAAAAAGGAACAGAACTGCTATAATAATACAGAGACCAGTTAAGACCTTCCATCCCCAGGCAGTAACCAATGCCCAAAACCATCCAGAAAAGGACCAAGTGCCGTTTTCTGTGTGGATTTCAGCTGCTATTTTATGCAGCTTATTAATGGCGTTATAAACTGATGGCGTATGATCAGGGATGAACACACAGCAGCTACTTCCAATGATTTTACAAGCTCCACCTCGATCAGCTAACATTACATCTAATACCATACGGTTCTGCAATGCAACAATCCTAGTGATTTGTAACTCTTCCGTAAGATTCCCAAGAGCAGCAGCAGTCTGATTTGTTACAGCTTCTACCACTCTTGTTAATCTTCGGATCTTCCTACTATTCAAAGCGGCTCCAACAAAGAAAAACAGTCCTAAGTTAAAATCAATATACTGCTGCAAGCTGGTATCAGTCTGATCCACATCATCAATCGATAGAGTACGTTTATACCTATTTACAGTCACATTATTCAACAATTTCAAATCTTTATGATAAGATGCGGGTGCTAGGAATACAGGAGGTAATAGGAATGATACATAGCATACCCCAGACCACCCAGCCGGCAAACGGTAATAACCTTTATTTCCACACACAAAGTAGGTATTATGGGACGCTAGGAAGGTACTATTATTCAATCCATCAATGTTCAAGACAGTGATACAATCACTGACACCAACAGGGATAAAACCCACACTCTGGACACACAGGTCCGCTTGAGCTTGTGCCACTTGGATCACAAATTTGTCCTTCCCCACAGTGTCTCTGGTGTTCGTGAAGATATAGGGAATGGATTCATTGTCTGGTCGGTACTCTTCCCATTCCCAAATTGTCCCATTCGCTTGCGGATATCCATTTTTATCCTGATGACATTCTTTATTGAGTCTGAAAAGCAATCGTCCCACTGTCGGTTTCCGAGTGGCAAACAGCAAAGTGTACCATGCTCTACAAGAGCCATTATGAGAGAAAGGAAGTGGTATGAATGGCGTACCTCCTTTCTTCTGATGGGCTGGCATCATCCCACATATCCAACAGTTCGTAGCGTTCGTAGCAACGTGGGTATGATGCAGCATCTGAATGAAAGTGTTATTCAAATAGGACTGTCGATGCTTCAACTCTTGATATGGCAATGTATAAAAGTAGTGCTCCGCAGGCACTGGAGTCGTCAACACAAGTGTTTTCCGAGCAGGAGTTACCTCCTCCACAAACCATGTGGCTATCCCAACAATAGCTACTGTCAGCATGAACCCCGATGCACAAAGGATTTTCTTCTTCTCCATGTCAAAAAGAACAATACCCTGATATCTTCCTGAAACTAATAGGTCTGTCAGAACTCTTCCCCTTGGGCAGCGGTTGATTTCTTCACCAGCGGGCCAAGACGGGTGTCACTACACTAATGCAGGGCTGATCCCCCCCCCTTGCCTCATCGGCTCTCCGTTTCACTAACCCAAGGGCCGTTCTGACAGCATGTCCCGGTACTGGAAACTCACTTCCGTGGTCGAAGATGATATCGCCTTCCTCCAGAAGTCGCGTGGTCCGGAAAGAGCTCCTCAGTGGCGTTTGGCTCCGCAGCATGACCTGTCTCTGCTGCCAGGATTTCTCGTTGATCGGTCAGCACGGCAGGCTCCACCAATCCGGGCGGTACCTTTCGACAGTGCAAGGAATGGATCCAATTCTTCCTGTTCGATACTCGCACAGCCGTCCTCGTCGCGAGGAGGACCTGCTCAGGGCCCACCCATCTCGGTTCCAAGCTGTTTGTCCTGTCGAAGACTTTCACCATGACATGGTCCCCAGGCCGGAGACCATGTCCTTCGCCGGTAGACCGATCAGGGAGCGCCTCTCGGACCTGTTGATGAATAGAAACCAAGTTATCCGTTAACTGTGCCAGATAATCGCTCATCATTACACAAGGTACATCATACACAGCCTTAGGCCTTGGTGGACCCCAAATGTTCATTGGGCGTCCGAATACGATTTCGTATGGCGTAAGGCCAGTTCGGGAGTGCGGTACTGATCTAATTGACAATAACGCCAGTGGCAGGGCGTCTGGCCAAGTCAAAGACGTCGAAGCTTGAATTTTAGCGATCTTAAGCTTCAGTGTACCATTATACTTCTCGACTAGTCCTGCAGACTGAGGGTGGAACACGGCGTGGAACTTCTGGGTGATGCCTAGACCCTTCAAGACATACTTTATAACATCCGCTACAAAGTGAGGGCCATTATCACTCCACAGAAGTCTACAAACGCCATATCGGGGGAAAAACTCCTTCAGCAGCAGCTTCGCAGTAGTCATTGCAGTATTGTCTTTCGTAGGGTACGCTTCAACCCATTTGCTGAAAGCGCAGACCACTACTAGAACATACTTCAGATTATTACAGCGCTCAAGCTGGATATAATCCATCTGCAGAACCTCAAAGGGTGCAGTGGGTGTCACAAACCCTCCTGCTGGAGTTCGAGTCCCCTTTCCTGGGTTATACCTCAGGCAGATCATACAGGTCTGCACCACCCTCTTCGCCGTGCTAGCAATCTCTGGATGCTCCCAAACTTGGGTAAGCAATTTCACAATTGCGGAAGCTCCAACATGTGCTAGCCCATGTGCCATCTGAACCATAGGTTGTACAAAAGCCGTAGGTAATTTCCATCTATCCATCTGCTTATTCCTCCAGCAGCCTTCATCATCCAACTCTCCCTCACTAGCCCATTTCTCCCGCTCTTTATCAGAAGCGGTCCTCTGCATTTCTCGCACTTCCTCCTTCGCATCACGCCATCTTTCCACCTGTGACTTTACTACATACATGGCAGTAGCACCGGGCTGCATCGCAGTCTCCCGTGCTATTCGGTCCGCTAAAGCATTCCCTTCTCCAACTCTATCAACTACTTTCCTATGGGCGCTACACTTAACGATGGCAATTTTCTTTGGGTATGTCAATGCGGTTAAAAGATTGTGAACTAACTCTCCATGCATTATCTGTACCCCATGTGACGTTAAAAACCCTCTCTCCTTCCAGAGTAGGCCGAAGTCGTGCGCTACTCCGAAGGCATAGCGGCTATCTGTGTAAACATTCACACACAATCCTGTACTGAGCTCACATGCTCGTGTTAATGCTATCAGTTCCGCTGCTTGAGCTGACTTCTGTGGTATGCGTGCTGTCTCCACTATCGTTTGCAACGTGGTAATTGCATACGCTGCTGAAGTCGTACCATCTGGTAGCTTCAGGCATGATCCGTCTACCCACAGTTCTCCATCTACATCTGGAAAGGGCGTATCCTGGAGATCAGTACGACCCTTTGTTTGTTCCTCAGTCACAAGAATACAATCATGCGCTTTCCGCGCCTCAGGCTGGGTCTCGGGGTATGGCAATAATGTGGCCGGGTTTAACGTTACGCACCTTTTCAACGTAATATGAGGAGCCAAGAGCGTCAACTCATATCCCGTTAAACGGGCACTGGTCAAATGCTGTGTCTTTGTTTGATTAAGCAGGGCATCAACAGCATGGGGAACTAACACCAACAGCTTATGGGATAACACAATTCCTTCACTTTGGCGTATTGACACAGCTGTCGCCGCAACCGAGCGAAAACACCCTGGTAATGCTCGGGCGACAGGATCAAGTACAGCCGAAAAGTATGCACAAGGGCGTTGCTTATCGCCATGCATCTGCACTAAAACAGATAATGCACATCCATCTTTCTCATGCACATACAGCGAAAAGGGTTTTGCATAATCAGGGGTCCCTAACACTGGTGCTGAACAAAGGGCCTGTCGCAGTTGCTGAAAAGCAGCATCACACTCATCTGACCAAGGGATTGGGATAGGCGTGTCTTTTGTCAAAAGAGCTAGCAATGGCTTAGCTATGTGAGAAAACCCCAATATCCACTGTCTACAAAAAGAAACAAGGCCCAAAAATGCACGCACATCCTTCTGTGTGGATGGTCTCGGTGTGTCCAAAATTACTTGGATACGATCCGGTGTGAGTGCACGCCCCTCCTTAGACAAAAGGTGACCCAAATACGTCACCTTTGGTCTACAGAATTGCAATTTCTTCCTAGATACCTTATGATTGTGGGATGCTAAAAAGGAAAGTAAGGATAACGTGCTTTTCTCACACAACTCCAGGGTGTCAGCCGCCAGCAAGATGTCATCGACATATTGAATGAGGGCGACCCCCTCGAGCAGAACAAAAGAATCCAACTGTCGTTTCAAAGCCTGACTGTAAATGCTAGGGCTTTCTGTATAGCCCTGGGGAATCCTACAGAAACGATAAGATCTATTATTTAAAGTGAACCCAAAAAGATATCGACTATCGGGGTGAATGGGAATGGAAAAGAAGGCATTTTTCAAATCAATCACTGAGAACATGGTCGCCGTAGGTGGGACCAAGGTAAGCAACGTCGTGATATCGGAGACCACTGGGTACTGAGGTATCACGATCTTGTTTACCTCTCTCAAATCAATTATAAACCGATAGACCTTAGCATCCGTGTCCTTTTTCAGAATGGGGAGAATCGGGCTGTTACAGATATTATAGGGAACTTCTTCCACTACTCCCACTGCGATCAAATCTTGCACAATCTGTATGAGAGCCTCCTCGCCCTCCTGGGAAATACGATACTGCGGGAGGCGTGGTAACACCGCCCCCTCCTGGACACTAATGTGGACCGGAGGAATCACCATTTGTCCCACATCTGTGTCCGAAGTCGCCCATAAAGCGCGAGGGAGGGTAGCTAGCAACGCATCCTCTGATATCGCACACATCCGCTCAGACCGGGGGTAGTTGTCATTTAAGATCACCCTCACACCCTCAGGGGAGCAGCGGATCGTAGCCCTAAAATGCTTTAACATATCAAGGCCCATAATGTTATCCGGTGTGTACGGAGCAAGCAGAAACGGACAGGGCGCAGAAAAAGAATCAACCTTAAATGTAAGGGGCTGTGAAAGAGGGCTTCGGGAGAGTGTACCGTCAAACCCTACCGATGTAACCATTAAGCCGGATGGGGGAGCCCCCGGAACCAAGTGCCTAGACAATGCACTACGCGTCGCTCCTGTGTCCACTAGGAACTGATCTGTAGAGCCTAAAACCTCAGCCGATACATAAGGACCCGTCTGATCGACCGGCACCTCAACTGATTCGTACCCCCATCCAACGCATTCCTATGCATGCTGAGAATCATGATATCCCGATCGGTCAATCTCCGACACGTGATACTGATGCTGGCGATCGAAAACATTTGATCTATCTCGGTGCTGCCCAGCAGTGTCAAAACGGACATTATCGTTAGAATTCCCCCTAGAACTCGAGAAACCCCCTCTACCTCTCGGGCCACCCGGAGTATGCCCCTGACGCGAAGCACGCAACACTGGGCAATCCCTGGCCCAATGGCCCGATTGCTTACAATACGCACACTGGTTCCTATTCAAATCAGATCGGCCCGAGGGGGGACCATAAGATCCTCCCCTACCTCTATTACTACCTCGTCGAGGCGGGCCATAGACTTGCGCCAACATCACCTTTGTTTTCAAATCTTTCGATTTCTTTTCCTCCTGGCCCTTTGCTTCTTGCTCCTGACGCTCATAATACTGGGCGATAGTCAGGAGCGCCGTCGGGGTCGCGGAGGACCAAGAACTCTCGCTCGCTTTTAGACGGGCCGCAACTGCCGGCAGCAGATTAGCTACATATTTATCCGCAAAAAGGTGGCGGCCCGTTTCGTCAGTAAGCGACTGGCCACTAAAGTCATGAAACGTTTCTTCGAAGCGCGTGAAAAAATCTGCAACTGACTCGTCAGCTGTCTGTTTACATGCAGTTAACATATTCCAGTCAATCTTTTTAGGGGGGATAATTGTCTTCAATTTAGTCACAATAGCAGCAGGGAGATCTAAAATACTCTGGGGTGGTTTCTGTGCGGGCTTCCTCTCCCTGTCCTCATCCTCAAGCTCAGACCACCGGGCTTTGAAGGCAACTGTATCATCTACCCTTCGGACAGATCGCCACGTATCCGGCGGTAGGATAAGGCCAAAGAACAGGTCTATATCCGCTAAGGTCATGATGCAAGAATTCAGGGCCCCCTCGACTTCTTCGTAGAAGGCCGCTGGATTCTTGCGGGGGTCAGGCAATGCATTCTTTAATGCCATAACATCAGCCCTATGCCACGGAGTATAAACCCAATTATACACGAAATATCCCTTAGCATCGGCGGAGTTAATGTCCGAGCTAGTCTCCGCTCCTTTAGGAGGAACATACAAAGGCGCCGCCTCTCGCATTGGTTTAACATGCACTATGTCATCCTTATCTGACTGGGAGGTGGATGAGTGGCCCTCTGCTGTGCACGAATCCGACTGCTTCTCCTTCCCTGCTCGCTGGCGCGCTTTCTCTTTATAGGCCAGCACCTCGTCCCGCAAGGCGAACAGCCGCCGAATCGTATCTGTAGCCTTAGAAAAAGAGAAAACACCATTACGCAATGCTTTAGCATCCGATGATACTTCGTCGGGCTCAAAAACACCAGAACGTTTCCGGAAAGCATCAATCACTTCATCCGCGAAATGACCCAGAAAATACAATTTCTCTCTCTCCTGCCACGACCCCCAAGTATGAAATAATTCCTCTATAGATATCTTGCCGTTAAGTGCACGGAAGGAAATTTGCCGAAGCTCAGCCATTTGGTCGGCTGATAGCATGGACCGCGTATCTACCTTACCCGGACCCGGGCCAGAATCTTGCGGCCTCGGAGCAGATGCGCCGACATAAGGGGGCGGAGGGCGATCTAGTAAAGAAAAATCATCATCAAGATTATTAAGGACAGGATAAAGTGGCTGCCGAACAACGTATTGACCCGAAACTTGTAGCCTACGCTCCTTCTCTTGCCTGTCCGTCTGCTCTCTGTCCTCCCGGCGCTTCGCTTCCTGTGCTCGCACATGATCATTCTTCCGCTGTTCTTTATCAAACAGCGCTTTCTCACGCTTCTCTCGCTCACGCACTTCCTTCACCCATAATCGCACACACTCAAACATATCCTGACGAGCACGTCGCTTACACATACACTGTTCCACATACTCAATCTTACGTATATCAAACGATCCATACAAAGGCCATCGCAACTCAGGATCCTTTTTTGTGTATTTCCTCCATACTGTGCTGTACATTATGGAAGAAAGACCATGCTTCACATACATATCCCTATTAGGAGTCCCCTCTGGGGGGGCTGGAGCAGATTCCTCGAGGTTCAACCGGTTTCCGAAACAGCAGCACCACTTACGAAGTGCGCTGAAAGCAGGCATGCTCAGAAATAATGCAAAATATGCAATATTATAAAAAATGGCACTTAATCGTTGCGCCGTTCAAAGTTTACACAGTTCCGGAGAAATCTCTCCACATTACCTGCCTATATGTGTTGCAACGCATATATTTTCACAAAGACAAACCCAAAATATGACTAGTCATCACAAATCAAACTCACATAGCCAGATCAGGCTTCAAAAACTCGGAGCAAGTACCGTACAACGGTTCTTACCAATCAAGAGTCCAGATTCCAACTGCCAAGCTCCACAATCGCCCAAACGGCTCTCACGGCAGGACCGACAGAAGAGGTCTCAGTCGATGACCGGCGCCACCCAGACGGTCAGCTCGGAAGGGAAGGAAGAAAACCTCGGGATGCCAGGGCTAAGACGCCGCTGGCAGTGATCACGTCCCCGGCCAAACTCCTCACCTTCGTCGCGACCAGTCCTTCGAGCATCCGAGTCGCCGATGAGCCCCACGTGACGGGTGCCAATTGATGAATTCAGGCCCCAGCTAGGCCCGCGAGACACAAGGGTTCGCTCTCCTGTAACGGAATCTATAAGGAAGTTGGCACGGAAACTGCAAAGTACAAAGACAGCGTTTATTAACCCTTAAGGGTGGTCCTACAATCCACACAACACTCTTCAGTATTGCATAGAGTAGCACAAAGAACATTCGTACATGGTCCCCTTTTATACACAGTAGAGGGGCTCATAAGTGGGTGGATACAACATGAAGACGAAGAACATTACCATTTATGGTCATTTTCGATACTGAATCAATACATGGGCGGAGCCAACACACTCCTTGAGCCCGCGAACACATGGTCAAGCAAGGCTAACTAATAACAGATGTGGTCAAGTCTGGGCATGCGCCAGATGGGCAGAAGGGCTATTTATAGACTGTTACTGGGCAGATTACAAGAGCAACTAACACAGAGGTCGGACTCTCCTCGTGGCGAACACGTGGCAGCATGACAACACAAAATGGAGTCCAAACTTCGGTCAACATAACGGAGAAAACATGATCTAAAGGGAAAGCATTAATGTCTTTGGTAAATGCTTAATCACATTGCTGTTTCAAGTTACAACACTACGACTTGCCAGAGCGGGGATTCTTTTTTTTCCGTTTTTTTTGTTGCAGATTTGTATAGTACGAATGCGACCCGTAGGTATTGGAGCGCTTTACATGAGTACCAGTTACGTTACACAAGGACACATTAATTTTTTTAGTTTTTTGGTAGGCACGGGGAGATTAAATGATTTGCCCAGAATTACAGGATTTGGCATAGGCCTGGGCTAAAATTTCGTTCCGTTCGCGGAAATTGCGATAATTTGACATTTGCGCGTTCCGCGGAGAGCGCGAAAATGTCAACATTTCTGCAGCTTGGCGATAATTTGTTTCTTGCTCGCGCTGTAAAATAATACATTCTTGTGCGCGCACAATCGCCTTACCTGAATCCCTGCGTTCGCCGACAAGTTTTCTTGATACGGTCGCGTTCTCCATGAGATGTTGTATTGTTTTTAGCCATTTGCGCTGTCTCGCGACAGTTCGCGCCCGCAGTGACGTCATGCGTCGCGCGATCACGTCTTTCTTCTCGCGATCATGCACCGCGAGACAACTCAAAACAAGATGGCCGCGCCCGCGAGCAACCAGATGGGTAAGTTGGCGACCCGCAACCATGCAGAAAATCTCGCAAACATGCGGGAAAAAAACTTCCGCATCTTCGCGATATTTCCGATTGATAGCGATAATTTTAAACATTTTCGCGATAATTTGTGAAAGTGGATTTCGCAAATTCCGCCCACCCCTAATGTGGAAGCGACCCCGAGGCTCGAACCTTGGTTTTCCCAGCTCCAAAGTCGGCAGTCTAGCTAGCCGTCAGACCACATCCTCTCCCCTGATTCTTATATCTTAATCATCGAATATAAGCATTAAATCATCCCTGCCATGGTTGTATGGACCTTTGTTAGTCAACAAATCTCAACTATATAAATACCACTAAAGCAATACATGACTAACAATGGCCTAGCAGGGTTGTATGTTGGAACAACGATAGGCTAAACAACGTAAGCCTTTACAATGCAGGCTTTACAACGATAAAGCCTTAACAATGCCTGCCTTTAAAACTAAAGGTTTTAACAGTAATATGCCTTTGCATTAGATGCTTTCACCATGAAAATGTACATATTTAGCAGATAATTATGAACCTTTTTTTGTTATACATATTTATATAAGTATAATGGGTTTATACTTACCTGTAAAATACTTACATCATCGTGGTAAAGGCATGTGTGTGGTAAAAGTATTATAGGTAAGTATTAACACTATATATATATATATATATATATATATATATATATATATATATATATATTCACTGAAAAAACCATAGGTTTCACACACGTTATAGTTAGGAATTAGCATTTAAAAAACCTTGCAAATTCCCTGAAAAAACCATAGGTTTCACACATGTTATAGTTAGCTGTACATTTCACTCGTAAAAAACCAATGAAATTCCACGTTATAGTTAGATCAGGTAACTATAACTTGCGCGACCGCAATCCACTGCTGATGACGTCACATATTACATCACTCATGACATGGTCAGTGACATCACTCATCACATCAATGATGACATCTCAAATGACACATTGTGGATTGCGGTCGCGCAAGTTATAGTTACCTGATCTAACTATAACGTGGAATTTCATTGGTTTTTTACGAGTGAAATGTACAGCTAACTATAACATGTGTGAAACCTATGTTTTTTTCAGTGAATTTGCAAGGTTTTTTAAATGCTAATTCCTAACTATAACGTGTGTGAAATCTATGGTTTTTTCAGTGAATTTCTACGGTTTTTTAATTGCTAAGTTATGTATTTATTTTTAATTTTTGCGCGCACGGTGCGCTTCGCGTACCGTGCGCGCGCTGTGGGCACTCGGTGCGCTTCGCGCACCGAGCGCCCACGTTGCGCATTTCGTACCATGCACGCCTCGCCATTTTTTACAAAATATCAATTGTTTTTTTCTCTCTTGGGGGTCCTTAGATTTATATATTAAATGTGATTGTTAATTCTTTTTATTTTTTTTTACCGTACGCGTACGGTACCGCAAAAAATTATTAAATTTATTTTTCATACTTTTTGGTCCTTCGTGAACCCCCTGACGAATGCTAGGGGGTCTGCAACTCTCTTCGTTGCCCCCTTTTCATGTTATCAACCTTTTTTTTTCAGTGCGAGAGACAGAAAATGGCGGCCGATACTTCCTGGTTTCGACCGATTCGAATGTTTACTTTGATCTAACAACCAATCAGAATCACGCTCGCGCACGGCACTGTACGCGTACGGTAAGCTTACCGTAAGCGCACGGTAAGCGCACGGAGCGCGCTTACAGATATATTGATTTAAATGCTATTTTCTCAGGAAATACTGAACAGATTTACACAAGACCTGCAAAAGGCACATCCCTGACCTGAGGGCTACCTCTCGGCCAAATTTCAGATAATTCTGTTCAGCCGTTCGGGCTGTAGCTCGGACTAAAGGTCCTATGGAAAAATGCATGGGGAAAGCGCGTTTTGGGACCCCCCTTTTTTCTCAGCCCCCGCTTGATGAATCACCCCGAGACTTTCAGGGTAGGAGCGGAGCGTAGCGCCCCATTAGTTTTGAAAATTTCGCGAGGATTCGTCAACCGGCGCCAAAGTTATTCAAAATAGAATTTTCAGATTTCCTATGGAAACACGGTCCTAATTATAACTATCTACTGGCGACCGCCAGTAGATAATATATATATATATATATATATATTTGTAAATTTCCCAGTATTTTAATGTCTCGACGCGTTTCGACAGCACGGTCTTTGTCAGAAAGTCAATACAAAGATCAGGAAGTGACAGTGTCTTTTAAGCATTTCCTGTTTTTACCATGGACATAGAAAACAAAGCATGGAATGATCGTCTGCCTTGTGAGTAAAAAAGAAGACAGACTTGCAAAACGTTATCAGATATTACATCACTGTATTTAGACACCTAGTGGATGAGTGTGTGTATGGGTGTGTTGGTGAGTGAATGACTGTCTTAATAGTGTCTTTATAAGTAACTACATATATTTTAAACTAGTATATGTGAGTATTGGTGTATATAAGTGAGTATTTGTGAGAGTGTGAGATTGGAAGAGTTCCTGTATGAATAAGTATGTTTTTCTATAAGTGATTGTTCAAAAGAGTAAGTATGTGTAAGTATCTGTAGAAGTAAGTGTGGTGTGTGTGCATAACTGTATATGCAAGTAAATGGATGTTTGATTCTTTATTAGCATGAGTGTCTATGTGTGTGAGTAACTCTATGGATGAGTGGCGATGTGTAACAGGATGTATAGGTGTAAGAGTACATATGATGAGTGAGTACATGTATAAGTGACTATATAGGACTGTTGGTGAATGAGTGGATGTGTATGTAGATCTTAGAATTACTGAATAGGTTGTTGTAACTGGTATTGGTATGTCCATTGTTTTGAACATTTTAGTTTCTATTTTTGTATGTGTGTATCAAAGGTTATCTTAGGGTGAGAGGAGGTCTGCCACTCTATCACAAGGATGATGTCATCAGTGATGTCATTTGAGATGTCATCAGTGATGTCATGAGTGATGTCACTGACCATGTCATGAGTAATGTAATATGTGACGTCATCAGCAGTGCATTGCGGGCGCGCGAGTTATAATTAGCTGAACTAACTATAACGGGGGAATTTCAATGGTTTTGTACGAGCGAAATCCAAGTAACTATAACACACCTGAAACCTATGTTTTTTTCAGTGAATTTCAAAGGTTTTTTAAATGCTAATTCCTAACTATAACGTGCCTGAAACCTATGGTTTTTTCAGTGAATTTCAAAGGTTTTTTAAATGCTAATTTGTAAGTATAACATGCCTGGAACCTATGGTTGTTTCAGTTAATTTCAAAGGTTTTTTAAATGCTAATTTTTAACTATGCCTACAGAGATAGGACATGTGAAGAAAGAAGAAAAAACGCACAGAAAGAAAAATAAAAAAATGCTGAAAGAAGCAACAGAAGTCCTCAAAGACGAAGAAAAGTGCAGGAAGAATGAAAACGTGCAGAAAGAACAAACTGAAGAGCAGCAAGAAGCATTGTTGCAAAATCATCCTGTACCCTCAACTTTTTCAGACGGATACTGCTGGTAACTGAGTCCGACTAACCAGTCCTAGAGCCAGTGCTATGTTAAAAGACACTTAGAATACAATGAAAACACCTACATACACTAGGGAACACTATGTGTTGGAGTCTCCCTGTGATTAGCATGGCCTCCTCTGTAAGCCCCTAGTATATAATAGGGCAGGGAGATTAAAACTACCTCTTAAAACGCGCCACAGGGCGTTTTTGCACACGTCACCTGAGGCCCCGTCCCCTCCCTTCACCACTGAGAAAACACGCTCTGTAGCCTTTTTGTAAGTTGGGAGATTAAGTCCCCTTGAATCCTGAGGGTCCCTAGGGTCCAACTAGCCCACTAGGTACCTCAAGTAAGCGCCACAGAGCTGGGTTGTAGAGAGATGTAAAAAGGGACACGGCCTGGTCCACCTCTCTGCAACACAATGCAGTGGCGCTTACTGGAAGCACCTGCTGAGCTAGTTGGCCCCCAGGGGCCCTCAGGATTGAAGGGGAATTATTTCCCGAACTTAAAACGCGCCACAGGGCGTGATTGCACACGTCACCTCAGGCCCCGCACCCTCCCTTCACCACTGCTAAAGTAAAATGTCAGCCTAACTATAATGTCCCTGCAACGTTTGTTTTTTTCACTGAATTCCTAAGGTTTTTTTATTCTATTTCCTAACCATAACATCCTTGTAACCTTTGGTTTTATTCAGTGAATTTTTTAAAGTTTTTTTAAATGCTAATTCCTAACTATAAAGTCTCTATTACCGTTGGCTTTTTTTCAAAGAATTCCTATGGTTTTTAAAGAAGTAGTTACTTTTGCAGAGAAGTGGTGAAAGGAAGAGGGGCATCCAACCAGCTCTCAGGAAATCGTTTGTATAGGACTTACAGGTAGTACCAAAAAGGCTTTGTGACCCCCAAGGTCCCTCTGGAGCCAAGGGGACTCTACCCCCCAACTAATAATGCCCTGGGAGGTACCTTTGCAGTGTGGTGGAGAAGAGGTGTGGCCTCTGACAACTTCTCAGCAATCCTGCTGTGCAGGACTTACTGAAAGTAACAGGAGTGTTAATTAGGTGCAACAGTGCCACTCCCAAAGTGCAATTCAGCCAAAGTGTAAGAAGAAATTTAACAGTTTTTATTTTTTTTATTTTTCTTCAATTTTTGTTTCTTTGGCTTGTTCATTATGAGATATTTTGCAGACCATACTAACAAGATGTACAATGTGTGTAAGTGCATAAATATATAACAAAATAACATTATAAAATTCTCCATAAGCATAATTTCCTCTGCATCTTCTTCAAGGTGAGGTACACAGATCCACAGGTAAGAGGCTGACCATACCAAGTGTGCAAGTGCCACAAATAATAAAAATAAGATAACATTCTTAACCCCTTCAGTGCCCATGACGAGATAGTCTCGTCATGGAGCGCGGTTGCGCTGTGCCCATGACGAGACTATCTCATCATGAACCCCGCCCGCTAATGAAACGCCCGGCACAGGGCGTGGAAAGGGCGGGCACAGAAGGGGTTAAAAGCTCATATAACATTAAAAAAATGTTTATTTTTTAAAATTAGTAGAGTTAGAAATCTAAGAGGTGGTCGCTAAAACTACTATAGATGACAAGAAACTAGCCACAGCAGCATAGGATTTTAGAGCAAGTAGAAGATAAGGCCAAACTTGTTATTCGAGGGCCCTAGCCCTAATAACCCACCTCCATCTAAAAAATGTAACCACAGCACATACCAAAATTGCCTGCATAGTGGAATTATACACTTTTTCCTTGGGCTGATGTAGCCTGGGGAAAAATGGGCAAGCGACTCATCTGCATTAAGACAAACTGGGCAAGTGATATTATCAGCCATCCGAGGATGCCATTTCGTTGCAAAATTCAAAAGCAGCAATCTACTGTATCTAAGTTAAAGAAATAAACTTCTGTCACATGGCCAATCAAAACATTTTAAAAAAAGGCTCAAAAGCAATCAGTAGTTTGATTTGTACAAATAAATCTGTTACAGAACCACAATTTTGCCTTCGGACCTCAATGTCCCACACCCATTTCCAATATAAATTATTCAGTGTTTCCCCGGGCGGGGTGGGGACCTCTCCTCTCAATATTCGCCCAGGCCGTACTCCAGCATATAGTCCTTCACAAAACACATCCACTTGATAGAGCGGGATTTGTCTGGGGCCACTATCTCCTTTAAGGCATGATAATAGTCAGACAGTGCAGATGTATGTTTGAGTCTCCATCAAAAACGAGGGCACAGTTTTGTGGCTACAAGCTGAAAGCCCAGATCATGTAACAAATGTACAAGTGGGGTGTTCTTAGCTGACAAGCGTACACAAGAAATGTCTTTGGCTTTGTTAAGTTTAGCTGCCTTTGAACAGCCCTAGATCTCAGAACCATACAAGGCACTAGCCTCAGCCCTGGTCCAGGAAACCCTGTAAACCCTCACGACAGGTGCGACACTTTTGGCCTTTGAGGATCTAAAAGACCTAATAATGGCCACCGCATGGTGAGTCAAACTTAGGGCACTTTTCCTAATCTGTAGGAACCAAGACATATTGCTAGACAGCGTTTTCCATAGATAATTGAAATCCATTACCCTTTCTAAAGGTGTGACATCCAAAGTAATGAAACCATTGAAAGATTTGTGAGGGTTGATGGACATACATTTCATTTTGGCAGAGCCAATCACCAATCCTCCAAATTGGCAGAACTAGCCAAATCTATCTACCAACGTTTGAAGGCCTTGTGGGGTTTTAGAGATTAGAAATGGTGACCTCTGCAAACAGAAGAAGGGGAATTTTATGGCCGCCAGCCTACGTGCATCACTCATGCAATCATCCAGGTAAGTTGCCATCCCATTTAAATATAGAGAGAACACCGTGGGTGCCAAGATGCACACTATCCATATGCCCATGTAGAAGCCAATCTTATCTGTAAATTTGCCCCTTGGGCCCCAGTGGACCTGGGCATAAATCTCTTGATGCAATCGCCTTATAATATCAAAAGGAGTCCCCATGTCTTTAAGTACCTCCCATAATTTGGGTGGAGGCCCAGGTCGAACGCTGTCTTCAGGTCAACAAAAACAAAAAAAAGATGGGATTTTTCTAGTAAAACGGTTTTCCAATATATTGATGTAAGCCTGAAGACCTGGTCCATAGTGATTGTTTGAGCTGTGAAGTCTACCTGAAAATATGACAACGCCCCCTGATCCTCTATACACTGTACCAGAAGGTGGATGAGCTGCCAACCAATGACGTTTTGTGTTACATCAATGAGACTTATAGGTCTCAAGTTGGAAGGAGAGGTCCATTGTCCTTTCTTGTAAACTGGTACAAATTAGGCAGCATTCCAGCTTGGTGGTATTTCCATCCTGATCAGAATTGTATTTGTTAAGATGTTTCTATATTTACCGCAAGGTTAATATCAGAGAGGAACAGATCCCCTGGGACCCTGTCCGGCCCTACGGCCTTCCCAGCAGCTATACATTTGATTTCCCTCATTGTATTGACTAAACCTATTTGGGTTATCATAGCTGGTGAAATAAATGAACTATTTTAAGAGCTTCCTTCTGCATGGCTCGTAGCATATACAGATGGCACAGTGTATATGCTATCTTGAGTGCTTCCCTTAGCATGGTACGTGATTTGAGGGAGACCATATAGGTCAGCAAAATGTTGATTCCAGATCTCCGATGAATGCAATCAGCCAAACGAATTGGGGATTCCTGCCCTTTAATGGAAAACAACTGCCAAAATCTCTTAGACTCATTTTTTATAGAGGCATCATATAGGTCCTACCAAAGCCTTTGCTCCCAGTCTCTTAGGACATTATGCTGTACCTGTTTATATTGGGCCCTACAGGTTTTGATACCAGAGATCTTACCTTTCATAAGTGCCTTGGGTACATCGAGTATGGCCCTACTGCTCTCTTTGTTAAACCATGTATGGGAGATTTTTGAATCATTGTTTCTATAGTTGTACTTTGATATAAAGCACTCTCCTAAGCTATTAAAAAGCGTGTGATGTTTATCAGATGTGACCTGTAGATTGTTCTTGCTGTGAGCCAAATCCACAAGGTCACAATGAGCCTTGATCAACGCCTTCTGTATTGGTCCTTCAGAGCAAAATTATGTGCCACTTTAGGCCATTTAATTCTCCTTCAGTCATTAGAGTGCATCAACTTTAGAACCCGGGAGAAAGGAGTTAGCTTAGGTGGTCCATGGCAGATGTTTAAAGTACAATGAACTACAAACACAGTAGTCCCCAACAAGGAGAGTACAAGGAGGGGAAATGAATATGGACTAAGAATCAATGCTATATTAAAGCTGTGGGAGACAGTCCTGCATCCAACAAGGCACATATAACACAAAAACAAAACAAGGTCTCAGGCAGAAAAGATGCGTGTGAGTCATACATTAGATAGAACAAGCAAAAATGAACAACAACGGGGCGTAGTCTGGCCGCGAGGAAGTATGGCTGCCTGAATCGTAGCTCCGCCGCAGTAGGAACCTTTGACAGGAGCGGCACTCTCACCTTTGTTCTGAGGGCTGAGGCTTCAATGTCTCCTACATCGCTGGAGCCCGCAGATGTGTTTCTTTGTGGACCAGAGTTGTGTAGAGCCTGCTGTGCCGCATTTTGAAGCGGCGGTGTCCTGGTTCGAATGAGGCAGTGTCTGGCCTTAAGCCATCTTGGTATCCACAGTCCTCGCATGCGCAGAGGCCACGGCTTCTAGTGAAGGTTCCCGTCCACTTTGGAGGCGCGGCTTTATTCTCTTCGGTCCCCGGGTGTAGCTATGATAAACAACTGAGAGGTTGGTTCTATAAATATGACAATAAAAAGCTTACGTGGATATGTGGTGGCTCCCAAATGAAATTAAATGGCTAAACTTCCAACATTGCAAGATAGGGAAATGTAATTTTTAAATGGTCTGCTGTTTATTACTGTTCAGCTGATACTCAATACCAAATTTACAAATTAATTGAACTTTGTGACATTTGCAATTAGCCCGGAATAATTATAAATACAATGGGAGGACTGGAATAGATAATTAATTTCAATTTCTGTTAGTAAGAACATTGTTTTTTTCTGGGACCTATCTTCTAATATTCAGTGTTATAACACAATAAACTGAACAGTTGAGGCTAGCTTGGAAGGAACAAAATGAACTTTTGATTTTTACTCATATCTGCACTGTTCAACTGTCTTTGCGCTTGCTACTTATTCTTTTGGCATTGATAGCTCATTGTTGGGTTTAATACTTTCTGACACATAATCTCAGAGCAGCAGTGTGGTGGACTAATTCATATATATATAATCTGGTTATCTGCATTTGACAATCTGGTAGAGCATTGTCCTCATAATGAAACTTGCCACATCTTATATGAGTGGAAAATTATTATAAATAATAGCAGGTTTAAACCCAGATTGTCCATATACCTGCAATCAGAATTAACCATATATGTAAATCTGTCAACTTCAGCAAGACAGCGAAGGAGTTTGCTAATAAGAAATTAAGTGCAGCTGATTAAGACCAGTGTAAGTTGCCAAATACTACTTTTATGCGGCTATGTGGTTTTGACTTGAGGTCAAGGTCAGTTGTCAAATAATAAGCACAGGAATAAATCCTATTCACCACCCCTCTTTGCTGAAGTTCTAAAGCAGTCAAACAATATGGCCGTGAAAGGGAACATCTCTTCCACAAAAGAATAATCTCTATGCGCCACTTCCTCTGCACAAGGTGATACAATGAATCGTATCTTACAGGAAATCTCAACTGTCAGTCGACAGCTGGAAGATATGGATGCTAATATTTCAACCCTTGCAAAAGAGGCCAAATCAATCAGGGCGGAAATTGTGGGTTTTCATACGAAAACTGAAGGTTTGGACTCACGACTAACAGCAGTGGAAACACGCCTTGATACAGTACAAAGCAAAGACCAAGAACTTTTATTTCTCTGCAGCAAGATAATTGACTTGGCAGGAGAAGGGATAATGTTTGCTTCTTCGGATATTATTCAGAGAACATAGAAGGTCAGAATGTTAGAATGTTTCTACATGGCATCCTTCCAAAATTAATTGACATTACTTTTCATCCTCTATTAGAAATGCAAAGAGGGCATCGTATTGGCCCCCCACGAAAGGATCACACAGCAAAGCTGAGACCACTCATTGCTTGCTTTCTGAGACATGAGCAAGCAAGGCAGCTACTAACTGCAGCACGCCCACAAGGATCATTCTCATATCAAGGTCATGTCATTCATTTGGCAGCTGGCTTTTCTAAAGAAACGAATGAAAGACATAAGGCGTTCTTGTCTATCAGACCTGAACTATGACAGATGGACATCAAATATGGCTTATTTGAGCCAGCCCGCTTTCGCATTACCAAAAGCGGAGATTCAAAAGATTTTTATGATCCGGTAGATCTACAAAAATTCCTGGATCACATGAAGATATGGGCACACAATGTACTTCACCTGACTCAGTCCGTACAAGTCTGAATCCTGCACATCAGGAACCAGACAACAAACATCTTAAGTTAGCAATCCACGACAAAGAGGACGAGACCTTGAAAGATCTGTTTGTACCCAAGATGATAAATTCTCAGTGGTTCACACTATCTCTGCCTTTACACAAGAACAAAAAAGAGATAACTCCCGTTCTCTTCTCAAGTCTGCCTCGGATGCGGAGTGACAACAGTAGTATATCAAAATACAGTTGATAGTCATAATTCATGTTGCTTCTATAAGTTAAGATAAGGATTGTGTTACAACCTTTTACTTCTCATCATCAGAGTGGAGGTGGTTATTGAGTGTCAGGTTATGCAATGAGGAGATGCTTAAACTCCGTGCAACTGAGTATTACTTTTAGTGTACTACATAATATTATATTAGAAATATATTATAGGATGTTGTACTGAGTCATATTTCATATTATATAATATTACCTAATTATTTTATTACTTAATGTATTCTATTTAAAATATTTATTCAGCAAATTTTTTGCCTTTTTGCATCTATACACAATAAGTATTACTTTCGCATTTAATATATAAAATATTTATCACATTTGAAAAATAATAAATTCAATGTAATTCACCTAATTTTCCACCCCTTATATAATTTATGTGATATGGTTTCATACTTTTTAAATAGGCCTGATGCATTGTCATATTTCTCATTTTTTGTATCACAGTAAGATGTATGTTTTTTCAAATTTGCTGTATATGTTATCCTTCTGTCGGGGCTCCTCTCTGGGCGGTGAGAGAACTAGACCAGCGGTTAACAGTTTAGTGATCTTAGCGCTTGAGTTGTTATACAGCAATTTACGCATTTTATCACCACTCCCCTTCATAACTTTATCACATCTTCAGACCTCATATCTCAATACTTCTGATACTTTTGATCGAATTGGTTATTAATATCTTTGTTGAGAGCTTTCCCTCCCACCCACCTACTCTAACATTTCCTCATCCTTTTACTTTTACCCTTTCAAAAGTATACTCCTTACCACTGACGTTTTACAGGACTGCCTTTAAAGTTTGCCAAACTTGTTTCTCTCCTCTTACCTCACTGGGATATTTCTAACATGGCAAATACATATCCCTTATGTGTATTAAAATGGAATGTAAATGGCCATACACACTACATCAAAAAGAAGTGCTTTCCTATCTTCATTCAAAGTGGGTAGATTTGGCACTACTTCAAGAAACACACTTAGACTCATTGGAATCTGAAAAACTATGTAGAGACTGGGTAGGCAAGGTGATCCATAGCAGTTTACAGAAGGGGGTAGCTACAAATGCTGTCCCCATTCTCAAATGTGGAGTGGCAATTCTCACTCGTAAATCCCTTCAAGTCACGATATCAAAGACATGGACAGGTCCTGATGGTCATTATGTATTTGCCAAGTTCCGTATATGGGACCATTATATTTGTGTGGGATCAATCTATGATCCAACAGGGACAAAAAAAACATTTTTCCTCCATCTGAACCATTTATTAACAGAAATAGGTGCTTCATAATATCTCTTAGGTGGTGATTAGAATATAGTGAGAGACCCAATTTTAGATAAAACAGGTCCTCTAGACAGAAGAAATGCTGCAGATAGAGCACTAATAAATGATATATTGGCAGACAATTGATTAATTGATCATTGGCATCTTTCTCATCCATCGGATAAAGAATATACCTTTTCTTCTCCTACTCATGGTACATTGTCTCGCCTAGATTATTTTTTGGTATCTCAAAGAATAGTCACATTGATTCAAGAATCCTGCATTTTAGAGGCAGCATTGTCTGACCATTCTCCTGTCTCATTACCATTAGAAATTGGATTACCAAGACCAGGAAGTAAACCTTGGCGCGTGAACATTACCTTTCCACAAATCAGGATTCTGTGACTTCAGGTAGAATAATGTGGGCCTGGGCTAAAGCTACCATTAGAAGTCAATTAATAGGAGAGGCAGCACTAGCCAATACACAAAATGCTACAAGACAAAAAGAGCTAGAACAGTACACACAATCTTATACTCGCTTATATACAATAGCATCAACACCACAAAATCGTAAACTGTTAAAACAAGCCTGATTGGCATTAAACAGTCTCTTTACGTTCAAAGCAGAATTTGCCCTCCAAAGAATGAAAGGGAGACATTATGAACAAGGAGAAAAAGCAGGCAGACTGCTAGTAGCACAGTTACGACAAAGGGAAGCAACTATGTCCATCCCAGCCATTAAATCATCTAAGGTCACTTAGTGAATGAATTTGCCTCTTTTTACCAATCTCTTTACACACCAGGGGCAACAATTGATTCAGAAAAGATGACTAATTTGCTTTTAAAGGTGGATCTCCCCCGTCTTCCTGATAAGGGTAGAGCTTTTCTTGAGAGAGAGATCAATAAAGAAGGGATTTCACATGCATTATACAATTTACCACACCATAAGGCTCCCGGGGAGGATGGATTTCCAGCTGAATTTTATGGCTGGTCTGGGCATAATATCATTGATTCTCTAAATGTTGCATTTCAAGAGGTAGATTGTGAGAACTCCCTGGGCCCTCTCTCTAACAAAACAATAATTGCCATCCTCCCTAAAACTGGGAAAGACCCCATTGATTTGTACCAGTTATCTTCCTATTTCACTTTTGAATTATGACATTAATATTTTGCAAGTA
The DNA here is from genome assembly GCF_964204655.1 of Triturus cristatus. NCBI lineage: Eukaryota > Metazoa > Chordata > Amphibia > Caudata > Salamandridae > Triturus > Triturus cristatus. Next base: position 184,170,030 of record NC_140592.1, read on the forward strand.
TTCTAGCTTCTCATCTCAAAAAAAGTATTACCTTCCCTAATTCATCCGACTCAAGTAGGGTTTGTTCCAGGACGTTCTTCCAGGAATCATTTGCGTACTTTGGCCCATACATTATGATCTGCTAAAAGCCTTTCACATGATGCATTAGCTTTGTCATTAGATGCCGAAAAGGCTTTTGACAGCATTGAGTGGGAATATCTTTTTAAAGTACTGGAACATTTTGGACTAGGGGAAGAGTTTATAGATAAAGTGCTACTACTAAATGATAACCCCTCCGCTCAAGTAAATTGTGGTGGTTTTCTATCTGACACATTTCTAATCCGAAGAGGAACTCACCAGGGATTCCCTTTATCCCCACTCCTATTCCTGTTAGCTATAGAACCTCTAGCGGCTACAATTTGTCAATCAGATGAAGTCAAGGGTATACACCTCCCTGCGGGTGAGTCCAAACTTTACTTATATGCTGATGACATTCTACTAACCCTCACTAACCTCCCTCGATCCCTGCCATCTTTGCTGCATATTATAGATTTCATTGGCAGTCCTCGTGCCCTAAATATTTGGGCATTCTAGTGAACAAAGGTATAGAAGGTATGATGACAGATAATCTAAATCCTCTGATCATTCACATGCAGCGTGACTTTGAAAAATCAAAAAATGTAAATCTATCAATGTGGGGTAAAGTTCAAACTGTTAAAATGGTCACTCTTCCATGCTTCTTATATATACTAGGTATGCTTCCTCTGCACATTCCCTTGTCCACATTGCGACTAAGAGACTCTAAGATAAAAGCCTTTACATGGGGATCGGCCAAACCTCGTTTAGCTATAACAAAATTAAAAGCTCACCACTCTTACGGAGGCATGAGTCTTCCGTCAATTGAACATTAAGGGTGGGCGGACAACTCCGTTCTGCCCACGGAATGTGTGGAGATTTGCCCTTCTGCGATAATAGGCGGAGAAACAGGGCAAATCTCCGCTCACTCGGGGCATAACGGAAGTTGGCCGCCCGCAGTATTAAATACATAAAAAAATAAATTTTTAAATAACCTTACCTTATCGGCGGCGTCCCCGGGCTTCCATCCTTCTCCAGCGTGTCTTCTTCTGGGAACTGCGCATGCTGATGTCCCACAATGGGTTCATATAGAACGACACCTCTTATCTTCAGATTCTGGTCTCTCCGCTTTATATGGTCCAGGGTCTAGATGTCAGAATCCCAAGAATCCAATTCTATTAGGTATGCGCAAATCCTGAAAACGGGCTCATCGCCTATTAGACTTAAGTCCAAACATTCATGAAGAGTTCCTCTATGGGATAACACCGGTCTCTCTTGTTTTTATTATTATGGGCATGTATGTAGGACCTTCTAAAGCCCACTTGTCCCCCCCCTTTTTTGTTTAAGTAATATGCACGGGTCACCCCCGTGGGACTTCATCAGGTTACAAAAGATGCAAATTGCCTCTTCTGGCCCATTGTTCTTAATCCAATATATATAAAATGTATATATATTTTTTATTCCTCTTTGATGTAGCATACACCTTGGTCTGCTCACACATTGAGAGGCACTCTCTCTTAGTCTTGGTTTTAGTGGCCTTTGGATTTTTGAACTCCCGGTACAGCAAATAGCTTTGTTCCTCTTCCACCTGACACATTAAACTTCCTTAGCGATCAGCAGTATACACCTACTGCAGCGTATCCACCTAATACTTTTTTAATAGGCCATTAATTGATACCATACTCTTTGGACAACTACACAATCGCTAATTTCTTTAGTTGCCTTTCCACCTATTCATAACTAGGTTGGAACCTGTTTCCATACATAGCGCCAATTCGAGGACACTGCAGTAGAAGGTTATATATATGCCCCGAGTGGGTTTTACACCACTCAAAGATGGCCGACACGGTTACCCCCGCGTGTGAGCCTATGGTTTATTGAGCCGCTGGCGAGATCACGTGCAGTTACCTATTGGAGGCCGGCCCCGCCTGCATTTTAGAGCCGGTGGTTATTTAGGCACACACTGTAGCTGACTGTGGCCTTCCGGTTCCACCGGCGGAGGGGTAGGTCTCTCAGCCAGATTCCTTTCTGATCAGGTTAGCCTTAGTTTATTCACGAGCGGTTCCGGCCGTCTTTGTAAATGTCACTGAGGTTCTAGCTTTGGGTGAGAGGCGGCTGGATATAGCGGTAAGCAAGATGCCTTGAACCATGAGTTAACCACCACGAGTACGAGCCGTAAACACAGGGAGACGATTCTCCCGTTCCCTCCTTCCTGGCACCCCACTTAGTGGTTTTCCTTTACTAGTATTGACAGGGTCCGTGATAGTTCTCCGGTGTTCTGACTAGTTTGGGGGCCTTGTTTGACTCTGCTCAGGTTTTGGAGTTTTACTTGCATTACGCTGCCCTCCCCGCCACCCACCTACATTTGTTTTTTCTACCACAGGTATTTTCCTGAATTTATTTGTGTTTGCAACTAATTGGTGGTTTCTTCAACTATTTTGTCCCTTTAGGACACTACATGATAGGTGTCCTATGACCCGCCGGCAACTGCTGAGGTATGACTCCTACAATTGTAGGTGAGTCCATTTGCCACGATCCCCATGACTATTTTGAGTCCTGTTTTTAAGTTTTTTACTATGAGCTCACTGTAAGTCTTTCAAGTAACATTGGCACTTAAGTTTTGCAACAATGTGAAGCATGAATGCTCTTACCAAGGGTCATGATTATTAACATTAAATAATTGCAGTGTTGAGAGAGTCGTTACTGTTACTATGTCTACAAACGATATATACAAATATGTTTTTGAGTATTTATTGTTGCTCTTCTATAGGTCGTCCTCCATCGTTGTGGTCACTTCTCCCACAGTTTGATTATTTGGGAGGTAGGTGTATCCACCTTGCCACGATGTGCAGATGTATGTTATTTGGTCCTGAAGAATTGCTATTCGATCCTCCTGACGAGCAAGGCAAGAAACATGTTGACCTGTATAATTACGAGTAGAGCGTAAATATCCGGATTTACCACAGTCACATATACGCCACTCAACCTTCTTTTTAATGAGGCAGGGAACCTTTCTGAATAAAGGTCTCTTATTGGATTCCCTTACCTGTTTTAATCACTGCACACACTTTCATCACATTTACTCACATTGGGCCCCTCACCTCCACTACATCAAACGGCATGGAACAAAAGATCTCCGCCAAAGAGCCCCACATTGGGTGCCCGTCGGGTATTGCAGCGCCGACCCGACGAGGAGCAGGCCCAATGATGAAGCATGACACCTAGCTGGCTGGGTGTGTGAGGGCCCTAGTTCCAAACAAGGGAATTTCCCTATCCCCTTGTAATATCAGTTGGACAACTTCCGTAGTAATAGTTATTTTGGCTCTCGTACCTGCTCAAGACTCTCATAAGGAACTACATACTCTCTCTTGTTTTGATTATTATGGGCATGTATGTAGGACCTTCTAAAGCCCACTTGTCCCCCCCCTTTTTTGTTTAAGTAATATGCACGGGTCACCCCCGTGGGACTTCATCAGGTTACAAAAGATGCAAATTGCCTCTTCTGGCCCATTGTTCTTAATCCAATATATATAAAATGTATATATATTTTTTATTCCTCTTTGATGTAGCATACACCTTGGTCTGCTCACACATTGAGAGGCACTCTCTCTTAGTCTTGGTTTTAGTGGCCTTTGGATTTTTGAACTCCCGGTACAGCAAATAGCTTTGTTCCTCTTCCACCTGACACATTAAACTTCCTTAGCGATCAGCAGTATACACCTACTGCAGCGTATCCACCTAATACTTTTTTAATAGGCCATTAATTGATACCATACTCTTTGGACAACTACACAATCGCTAATTTCTTTAGTTGCCTTTCCACCTATTCATAACTAGGTTGGAACCTGTTTCCATACATAGCGCCAATTCGAGGACACTGCAGTAGAAGGTTATATATATGCCCCGAGTGGGTTTTACACCACTCAAAGATGGCCGACACGGTTACCCCCGCGTGTGAGCCTATGGTTTATTGAGCCGCTGGCGAGATCACGTGCAGTTACCTATTGGAGGCCGGCCCCGCCTGCATTTTAGAGCCGGTGGTTATTTAGGCACACACTGTAGCTGACTGTGGCCTTCCGGTTCCACCGGCGGAGGGGTAGGTCTCTCAGCCAGATTCCTTTCTGATCAGGTTAGCCTTAGTTTATTCACGAGCGGTTCCGTCCGTCTTTGTAAATGTCACTGAGGTTCTAGCTTTGGGTGAGAGGCGGCTGGATATAGCGGTAAGCAAGATGCCTTGAACCATGAGTTAACCACCACGAGTACGAGCCGTAAACACAGGGAGACGATTCTCCCGTTCCCTCCTTCCTGGCACCCCACTTAGTGGTTTTCCTTTACTAGTATTGACAGGGTCCGTGATAGTTCTCCGGTGTTCTGACTAGTTTGGGGGCCTTGTTTGACTCTGCTCAGGTTTTGGAGTTTTACTTGCATTACGCTGCCCTCCCCGCCACCCACCTACATTTGTTTTTCTACCACAGGTATTTTCCTGAATTTATTTGTGTTTGCAACTAATTGGTGGTTTCTTCAACTATTTTGTCCCTTTAGGACACTACATGATAGGTGTCCTATGACCCGCCGGCAACTGCTGAGGTATGACTCCTACAATTGTAGGTGAGTCCATTTGCCACGATCCCCATGACTATTTTGAGTCCTGTTTTTAAGTTTTTTACTATGAGCTCACTGTAAGCCTTTCAAGTAACATTGGCACTTAAGTTTTGCAACAATGTGAAGCATGAATGCTCTTACCAAGGGTCATGATTATTAACATTAAATAATTGCAGTGTTGAGAGAGTCGTTACTGTTACTATGTCTACAAACGATATATACAAATATGTTTTTGAGTATTTATTGTTGCTCTTCTATAGGTCGTCCTCCATCGTTGTGGTCACTTCTCCCACAGTTTGATTATTTGGGAGGTAGGTGTATCCACCTTGCCACGATGTGCAGATGTATGTTATTTGGTCCTGAAGAATTGCTATTCGATCCTCCTGACGAGCAAGGCAAGAAACATGTTGACCTGTATAATTACGAGTAGAGCGTAAATATCCGGATTTACCACAGTCACATATACGCCACTCAACCTTCATTTTAATGAGGCAGGGAACCTTTCTGAATAAAGGTCTCTTATTGGATTCCCTTACCTGTTTTAATCACTGCACACACTTTCACCACATTTACTCACATTGGGCCCCTCACCCCCACTACATCAAATGGCATGGAACAAAAGATCTCCGCCAAAGAGCCCCACATTGGGTGCCCGTCGGGTATTGCAGCGCCGGCCCAACGAGGAGCAGGCCCAATGATGAAGCATGACACCTAGCTGGCTGGGTGTGTTAGGGCCCTAGTTCCAAACAAGGGAATTTCCCTATCCCCTTGTAATATCAGTTGGACTACTTCCGTAGTAATAGTTATTTTGGCTCTCGTACCTGCTCAAGACTCTCATAAGGAACTACATACTCTCTCTTGTTTTGATTATTATGGGCATGTATGTAGGACCTTCTAAAGCCCACTTGTCCCCCCCCTTTTTGGTTTAAATAACACCGGTGTTCACATCAATAGAAAAACATTATCCTGGCCCCTATGGAAGTCAGCGGGCATTCAAACCCTAGATCAAATATTGCATAACGGTGATTTTAAATCGTTTTCACAACTAAGGGAGGAATTCAGTCTTCGAATGCATCAATCCATGAAATATATCCAGCTCCAAAAATGCTTGAAAGCTCAACTAGGCTCATTCCCATGGGTACTTCAAAACTCACTAATAGTATCATATTTGAGTACATGGGGCAAAAATAAAGGAGTAGTATCTAGTCTATATAAAACTCTAAAATCACACCTTTATTCTCAACCTCCCTCTCAGACACTTCACTTCAAATGGCAAGCTCGACTTTCAATATTGTACACTAAAGAGGAATGGGAAGAGCTGGTGGAGGAATCAGAAAAGGGAACTCGTGAATCTAGATTCAAATTTTGCCTGTTAAAAATTTTACATGATTGGCATTGGTCTCTAGCGAAATTGCAGACAGCCGGATTGCTTTCCCATGCTAAATGATGGAGATGTTTTAATACTATTTGTGACACAAACCATATTGTGTGTGAAAGTCCATTGATATAACCTTTCTGTATTTATGTAAGTAAAACCTTACACTCCCCTATGCCTTTACACCTTCCTTTAACTTCTGCCAATATTCTACTACATGACATAAGATTTTCTCCAAAATTATCTAAACCACAACAACGTCTTTTTCATACAGCATTAGCCACAGCAAAAATATGCATATTAAGACACTGGAAAACTTCATCCCCACCTTCACAAGAAGAATGGTGGACAACGATGATACATACAGCTTCACATGAGAGAACAATTTATAATCTTCAAAACCAGACTGACTTGTTTCTTCAGGTTTGGTCACCTTTCTTGAATATGAATAGTGATACTGATAACAATATTTTCACAACAAACACCCCTATCCCTTAGTCTGGTATTATTCTCTTTAGTACTATTTGAATGTCCCTTCCCTCCTCATCTCTCCCGGGCTCTATCTCCTGTAACTTCGTCATATTTCACCTCATTATTATTTCTAATATCTTATTTATTTTGTATTTTATTTTATTTTCCTATACTCTACTGTATACATAAACTTTTTTCCTCTAATTTTTTAATTTATAACTTTGATTCACTTCATTTGAATTATCATTACAATGTTCTCATTCATGAGTTCTGAAGTGTCTTACCATATTATTATTTGATTATAGTTATAATGATTTAATTCATAACAACTTACATTATATTGTGATTTGTTTTTTTTATATATATGCAATTGTTCCCCCTTCTTTCTTTTCTTTTCCATTCTTCTCAAAATTAGATTATTCAACTACTTAATTATTCAACTATTTATTTATTTATACATTCTATATATTGACAAAATATATCTGTTGCATATATCTCTCCTTTTGTACTTTCAATATACTTATCTAATTATTATGGAATATTACATGGTATTGCTATTATTGTTATTGTAATGACATTTTGCAAAATGTTAATAAAAATAATAACACAAAAACAAATGAACAACGACAAAGTTATGCAAAAACAATAACACATTAAATTGTGTTTGCAGTGTACAGAGAGTTGACAACGTTTCGATCCCATAGGAACAAAATTGGGATCATCATCAGGACATTATATTACATGCCTGAGTGAAAATTTATGTGATCAATAGTCGCAATTGAGAGTAGAAGGACTGACTGGATGTGTCCTCATTTACAGAATGAGTGAATGATAGCCGCAAGGAAAGTTGGTATTAAAGACTGTGTGGTGGGCACAATTTAATTTGTTATTGTTTTTGAATAACAGTATCGTTGTTCATTTTTGCTTGTTCTATCTAATGTATGACCCACAAGGATCTGTTCTGCTTGAGCCCTTGTTTTGTTTTTGTGTACCTGGATGCCGGACTGTGTACCACTGGGTTTTGTTGCAAATGTATACAATATTAAACTAACCCTGTCCGGATGGACAGCTTTAATATAGCACTGATTCTTAGTCGTTATACATTCCCCCTCCTTGTACTCTCCTTGTCGGGAACTACTGTGTTTGTAACTTATTGATACCCAAGGTCCCTGACCATTACAATTGGGTTCCCTTGTTTCTAAAAACATAAAGTACAATGAACAGCATTATGGTCACTGTTGGACCGAGAAAGAACCTTCATATCTTCTTGGTCACACCAAATTGGCAGAGCTACCATAATATGATCATTTCTGCTCAATGCCCCGGGATGGTTGAACGTATGTGCTGCTTTACGATCTGATATAGTGCACCCATTACAAGCTCTTAGGCCAAACATCACTGTGAAGGATACTACATATAAAGCCAGATTGGACCCTGTCCTAATTGGAGCAGTCTCGAATGATGGGATCCTCCATAGCTTGCCCCCTATTTCAAAGGACATGGATCAGTGGATCTTATGTTATTTTTAAAATCCCCAGTGATTATAAATTCATTCTGAGTCGTAAATGTATTCCTGAGGCTGGTGAGCAAATGGATGGCTGGTGATTCGCTTCCTCCCCTCGGTCCCTCGGTTATATATGTTATGGATATGGTATGACGTGAGTCAGTCCCTGTGAAGAAATGCCCAATACATCGTCATACTCTATATTAAAAATATGCGGTTTTGTGTTAAGTTATATGCTCACCCAAATTATAAGGCCTACAGAAGGTCGACCCCTTCCAATCGGTATGGTGAGCTGGTATACAGAATGTGACAACATCTATGGTTAAGGTCAGTGGACCAGGTTTCCAGAAACAAAGATATATTGAAAAGCTCGATAAATGAGGCCCACTCAGGGTAGTTCAACTTTGATTGAATTCCGGCAACATATCAGGATAAAAGGTTAAGGAGCTTCTGTTTGGCACCAGGGCCACACACCCTTCACTAGTTTGGCTCACAATTAATTCTTACCTGTTTTGGTTGGTTGGCAATATCGCAGTTACCCTGCAAGCAGGTCTTCTCCCCTCCTCCCCAAGGGCATACGAGGGCTCCACTCCCAAGCAATCTACCATTGAGGTGTCCAAACTAGTGGCTACGTTTAAGATTGGGTTTGGGTGTGAGACAACAACCTGTGAGGGTTTTTTCTTGAAACAGAAGTAAGTGTTAGTGGGTGGATCCTTGCAGGGACCAAGGTAAGTAGTTCACTGTAAGCTGAATTGAATCCGTAAGTCCCTCTGAGGCAGGAGTGTGAGTAAGGTGCTTTGTATTTGCAATATCAAAGCATATTTATCGAATAGCTGTGTCACACTTCCCTAATGTAACGGATGCATTTATTAATTAAAGAATGGTCGTCCTCACACTTACCTAGGGGAAACTTAGGGACTCCTGTCAGCTAAATTATTCCTGGAAAATTAACTGGGGTACCTCTCATCATACCTTTCGTGGGAGGACCAAGAAAGGAGTTACTATAGGCAGGTGTATCCCTGTAGTCATTCCTAGGTAACTTATCAATAGGGACTTTGCCTATCCAAATGTTTAGGCTCTACTGAAGAATGGAATGTCGAGGGAAGGACGAAGTAGAGGATCCCCTTAAAAGGTCCATCCTGGCAAATACGTTGAATGTGAGGAATGGACTGTTTCATCAAATTGACTTCCATTTTTATGTCTCTACAGCAATTGTGTTGAGAAATCAAATTCGTATAAATTGAAGACGGTGTGGCCGCCAGGGGAGATATTTTTAATTTCAAGGACCCAACCTCGGCTGTGAGAGAAACAACTTGCACCCTTAAGGACAAAATCTCATCTTGCATCTGACAGAGCATCCCATTCCCCGGGGACCAGCCTTTCTGAAATGGTAGAGGGGCCCAGCCATGTCTACTGGTTGTCATGTGGCTCTGGGGAGGTAGTGGTTCCTGTGGCCTGGGGGGGTCTAAGAGGCTCCCCGTTTATAAAAGAAGAAGCCCCAGGGAGGTGGTGGAACCCAGGGCAATACTAAGCCCCAGGAGGGTGCTCATACACCCCTCCCTTATTATCAGAATGCCCCCGGTACCTGGACCACCCGGGGGCTGATAACTAATGAAGCGCGGGAGTCCATGCTTCATTTTAATTTTAATTTTCAGCAGGATCTATGGGCTTATCTCTGTTTGTGCCTATAGAGTCAGTGTCAAATTCAACCTGAACTAACACAAATGAGTGAAAAATATATATATAACCTAGAAAAGGGGGATTTATATGCAAAAATGGTGAGTTACAATCACACCTATTATTTCACACACAAATCAAACTCCTACTGGAATACAACTGTAAGCTCCATTCTTTGTGAATAGCCTTTTTCAAAAATTCCAATTTAAATAAAAAAATTGTTAAATATTAAACTGGATCACGCCCCATAAAGAAAGTGGATGAGACATATCCTGTAGCAAGACACTTCAAGCAACACCGTGTCTGCAACTAGAAACATCTAATTTATAGAGTGATTGATTAGGTAGAGAAATCTCCCCGGGAATGGGGACAGATAAAAGGCATTAAGTCAGCTGGAATGTAGATACATTTTACGATTAAACACAGAATAACCTACATGATTGAATGTGGATGAAGAGATGTACACATATCTTTAGGAACAACTAAATGGATCAGCCTTTGATCTCTTAAAAAATGTGAGTTGTTTCTCAACCTTGCACAGTGGTAGCATTAATTAAGTCATGTGATTTAGGATGTTTAGTATCCGTGTTTCTCATTACACATATTTAACCCATTCGGTGTGTTGAACGGCCAGGACCCGTCCGATGCAACAGTGCTCATGTGTGCCTGATGGCTCCCGGCCGTCCGCACATATGGCACAAGAAATCCCTGTAGTGTGGGCACCAGAGGGATTTCTTTATACCCTAAACAGCCTCAGGAGCTGGGGAAAGGTTTCCACAGCTCCCGAGGATGTTCTATTGGTTTCAGTGAAATGATGATCAGCGCGCACATTGTGCTGATATCATTTCTCTGAAAAGTTAAACTGAAATGGGGCTCCATCATTGAGGGCCATGATATTCTGGCCTTCCAGGAAACCTGGTCCTTGGATCCGGTAAACATTAATGGATACAGAAGTTTTTTCACCCCGGCCGTGGGGAGCACCCATGGAAGAGCTAAGGGTGGCCTATTAACCTTAGTTTCCAATCAGCTTAAATACGAGGTTATCCGGTTTTCTCCTAAATCTAGTTTTTAATAATTTTAAGGAATAGCAAGGGACTAAATGTCGCTGTAATTAATTTCTATAATAACATACCAAGGAAAGAAATCCCCAGCGTTCTATCCACGCTGAGGGATGATATACATTATGAAACAGACAAAACCGATAGAGAAGTTATGTTTGTTTGGGGGGGATTTTAATTGTAAACTCTGCACTAAAGGTAAACAGGGTTTATGCGGTTTAACTATCGAACAGGAAACAAATTCAACTCATTTCGAACATTCTCTGATTGGGGATTTACTAAATGACATATTGTTTATGTATGACTTAGGCTTTGTAAATGAAATTGCTCAAACGCCCTCCATCTTTGTGCCAACTTTTGTTGGTAGAGGAGCACTGTCTATTATTGATTTTATTATTGCCTCTAATAGTTGTCGCCATAAAATTATTAAGTCCAATATTATAGACCAGCCAGTGAGTGACCACCTGCCTCAGATTATGGAGATTGAAAATCTTTTTTTGGACCAACAAACGGACGCGCCTTCGCTTCATGTAGTTCCGGACGTGGTCCTTGGTAGACAAAACGGGTACAGCTTAAAATGGAATAAGGTGGTCCCGGAAAGGTTTTTAGATAAATTACTGGGTATCTGCCCTACCAGTTTTGCCACATGCTTGGACGATAATTCTAGTCCTGATTCGATAATTGAACATTTTAACTTAATAGCTTCCACCATTAAGGAAGATCTATGGGTTGTGGCAAATGATAGGGCAAAGGGTAAAAGGAGCTGGTTTGATAACGCTTGCACCAGCTCCTTAACCTCCCTGAAAAGAGCTATTCACCAAGTACCACGTAATACTACTGAAATAAGAATCTGCAGGAAAGCATATAATGAAGCCCTAACAAACAGGAAGATGGTTATAAAAAAGGAGGCCCTGGAAGCGCTATGTGAAGCGTCACAACAGAAGGATGCGTCTGCCTTCTGGAAGGCTGTTAATACCCCTCTTCTTTATGATAACACCAAGGCGCGTATAGAAAATGCCATCACTGAGGAGGATTGGGTCAAGCATTTTTCTTGTCTTTATACACCGCATGATAATCTTCATATTACTGATATTTCTCCCGGGGCCCATATAGTGGACAAGGCAGTTAAACTGGTTGTAAACTTGGAGGAAGTCAACTTGGCTTTGAATGCAACGAAGGGTGGCAAGGCTGCAGGGCCTGATGGAATCCCTGCTGACCTGTTTAAAGACAATGTTGAGCTTTGGGGCCCCATGCTTGTGCAATTATTTAATGCAGCACTGGCTAGGGGCCTAAATCCGTCCTGGTTCACCTCCGTGATTGTACCTATCTATAAGAAGGGCGACAGGCAATCCTGCACCTGCTACAGAACAATTTCCCTATTAGATTTGTCCGTTAAGATCCTTGGGAGAATCATTTTGGTCAGACTGCAAACCTGGGCATAAGAAAACAAAATAATGAGCGATTTACAATACGGTTTTCAAAAGGGTATTGGAACTCTGGAACAGTGCCTAAACTTAATGATTATACAATCAAAATACCTGAGGAGTAAGGGGGAGCGCCTGTATCTCACATTCGTCGACCTTTCATCGGCGTTTGATTGCGTCTCCCATGTTAAATTATGGACCATTTTAAGAGAGATAGGCGTGGAAGATTCCATTGTTTGTTTCTTGAAGGATCTTTATTCAGGGGCCTCAGCTTCGGTCCACTACGGCCGTGAGGGTCAATGCACAAGGTCATTTCAGGTTGGCCGGGGCGTTCGCCAGGGCTGCGTCCTGGCACCCTTTTTATTCTTGTTGTATATTAATGGCCTTGAGCGTCATCTTCTGCGTGATCGCGGGGACATGCCTAGGGTTGGGGGGAGGTTTGTCCCCGCGCTCCTGTATGCGGATGACGCGGTTTTAATGGCCCGCACTCCCGTGGCTCTACAAAATTTGATAAAATATTTTGAGTGCTTTATGTCTAGTCTAGACTTAAAAGTTAATTGCACTAAAACTTTTTCAATGAACTGTGGCACTAAACCTGGTAATCATGCAAAAAGAATGTTTTTAAATAACGTCCCATTGGAATCTACCTCTATCTTCCCATACCTTGGCGTACTGTTCCATGAAACTGGGGTGTGGTCTCACGCGGTAAAGGCTAGAACTCTCTTGTTTCAAAAAACTATAATGGCCCTAATGAATTTTATTAAAAAACTGGGAAAGAAACCAATTAAGGAAATTTTAATTATTTATAAAGCTACATGTACCTCGGTTGCTATGTATGGCTCGGGCCTCTGGGGCCACACTAACATTGATCTACTTCAGAAAGCTGAGAACAGGTTCTTGAGACACGTTTTGAGAGTCCCCCAAAGTGTTGCGACCTACATTTGTCATTCTGAACTTGGCCTAAACTATATATCTGATTTGATCAGAATTCAACCTATTCTTTTGTGGCACAGGGTCTGGACAACTGATGAGTGCTCCCTGAATCGAGCCATCCTTCGGGATGTTATAAAACTGGAAAATGTGGACCGTTTAGATTGGCTAAATTACATCAAATTATTTTTTGCCAAAATTGGTCGCCAACACCATTTTGCAGATCCATCCTCAATCGAAGGTTTATCCAGGAACCTTTTGTCCAAGCTATCCCTGGATTACCTTATTGAAAATAGAAGCCAAGAGGAATTGAAGAAAAAATCTGTGTCTCTGCATTTTTCCCTCTTAACGAGCAGTAGTCTGCAGCCATACTTAACTTTGCCGATGTCTAATTATGAACGTTTTATCTTGACTCGTTTTAGACTGTCTATTGTTTTTACATTATTGTCTTTTCCAGTTATGAATTCTTGGTCACCGAGCTTACCATTATGTCCGTGTGATGACTTTTCATCCCAGTCAGATATTCATATTCTGTTTTTCTGCACCTTTTATATCTTACCACGTAAGACATACATTATTCCACTCCTTAAAGAATGGAAAATTAACAAATGTCGCTTGGCTTTCTTAGAGTTCCAGAGAATGGACACTGTTCTTACTGTTACCGCAGTTTTAACTTATTTAAAAAACGTTTTTAAACTTAGGAAAACACTGAGTCTAGATGTATTTTAAGTTTACCTTTCTCCCTTTATATTTTCTTGTGTGTGTATTTAAATTGTAATTTAATGCTGTAACTTTCATGGTTTTTGTCTTTAAAACCGAATAAAGTATTCTTGACTTCTTGACTTGAGCCAAGAGTCTCATTTCAGTTTCCCTTTCTACGTGCTCAGGGGGCTATCTCAGCCCCCTGAGCTCATAGAAAGTTTGGAGAGGTATTGTTTTCCTATGGTACCACTCCCCAGTGGATCCCTGCTGGAGGATCGCCCCAGGAGGGCCACCCCCAAGCAGGGATCCACACACTGGACACCAGGGAGGGGGGAATGGCTCCCTGGGCAAAGTCCTTTGCGCCCCCAAATGATTTCTGCCATATTCAGTCTTTATGGCGCTCTAGCCACAAGGGATTTTCTTTTTTGGGAAATTTTGGGGTGGGGCTGCCCGGGATGGCTAATTTCCCAGTCTGTCTGCCCCCCGGGGGCAGATAGGGGCAATAGCTGCTAATGTGCCGGGGGGGGGGGCAGAAAGCGCTCTAACCACCAGAGATTTGTTTTTAGCACATTTTGGGGTGGGGCCATGCCAAAGCCCCCACCCCCCCAAAAACAAATTCCACAGCCTTCCTGCCTCCCGATCTGCCTCCGATCTGCACCCCAGGAGGGCAGAAATCACTCTAGGCACTAGGGATTTTTTTTATGTATATAGGGGCAGGGCTGCTCAAAATGGGCATGCCAATGCCCCCCCTAAATTCCACAGTCTTTCTACCCCTAGTAGGCAGATAGGGGCAATAGCCCCAATTCCAATTTGCCCCCGGGGGGGGGGGTCAGAAAGCCTACTTGGCACCAGGGATTTTTTCTTATACATATGGGTGAGGGCTGCCCAAATTGGGGGTGCAAATGCCCCCACCCCCAAAATAAATTGTGTTTTGGCAAGCGGGGGTAGAAAACCACTAGAAACCAGGGAGAGTTTGTCTGTGTGTAAACTGGAGTTTGGCTGACAGTCTGCGAGTACTGACCTTTGGCTGGCATTCTGCTGGCAGTGTATGTGGACCTGCACTTGGCTAAGTGTGTGGGTGGACTCGCGCTTGATGACAGTGTGTGTAGATTAGCTTGCCTGGTGGTGTGCATGGAGTGGCACTTGGCTGGCGGTGTGCATGGACTGGTGCTTGGCTGGATGTGTGCATGGATGGTGCTTGGATGAAGGGGCAGACTGGCTGTAGCTGGCACTGGGTGTTTCCCCAGTGAGCTGGAGGGGTGGGCGCCGGTTTTCTGGCCATGGGGGGCGGTTTTGTCACTGGGGGCTGGTTTTGCAGCAGTGCTGCAATACCGGGCCCCAGTAACAAAAGGTGAAGCAGTGCTTTTTACTAGCATGCCCCCCCTCCCAGGGCTGGTAATGAGCAATCTGCCAGGGTTGGTTACTGTTCCCAGTCTGGCCCTGTTTGACTGGTGGTGTGCGGGGATGGCGCTTGGCTGGCAGAGAGTGTGGGTGGAGCGTGGCTGGTGGTGTGCTTGGATATTGCTTGGCTTACTGTGTGCATGGATAGCATTTGGGTGATGGTGTTTGTTACATTTTTATCAAGAGACTGAGGGGACCACTGAATGGTAGGAAATTTGTGCCATGTGTTGTTCCCACAACTTTCCCACACAGAAATTAGAGGAAAAGTGGACTTTTTAGCTACATTTGAAGTTTGCAGTGGATTCTTGGAAGGAAAATGTTGGGGAATCAATGCAAGCCACACCTCTCTGGACTCCCACGGGTGTCTACTTTTCAGAAATGTCTGGGTTTTTTATGTTCCCCTAGATGTCTGCCAACCCGGGACCAAAAACACAGGTGCCCACCTATCTATCACAAAACCACCTGTTTTTTCAAGGGGGTCCCCGGTGTTTTTGGTTCTGGGCTCAGCGGCCATCTAGGGAAACCTACCAAACCCAGATGTTTCTGAAAACTAGACACTCTGGGGAGTCCAGGGAGGTATGGGTTGCGTGGATACACCAAAGTTTTCCTACATAGAATCCCCTACAAACCTTAAATTTAGCTAAAAAAACACATTTTTCTCACATTTATGTGTGGGAAGGTTGTGGGATCACAGGGCTGACACAAATTTCATACCCCCCAGCATTTACCAAGGTCTCCCAAAAAAATTGTATCTCACTTGTGTGTGTGGGCCAAGTGGCCACAACAGGCAAGGGCCTAAATCGCACTGCAGGGACATCAAAATTACTTATCATGACACAACCTGGTTTTGCAAGGGTGAGCACCTGGCTATTTGGCCCTGGGCTCGGCGACCATCTAGGGAAACCTACCAAACCCACACATTTCTGAAAACTAGACACCCTGGCGATTCTAGAAAGGTATGAGTTGCATGGATCCCCCAAACCTTTCTTAAGCAGGGAAAGGGTTAAAGTTGATATTTGTTTATTCACTGGGCCATTGTCTGCAAAATGGATGTTTCGGAGTGCTACATTTTTGGAGTGCACCAGAGTGGTATCACTGGAATTCAGTTAAGCTGTCTGATATTATTTCGGATTGCATCTTGTGTATTCTTGATTATGATGTTGTTATTATTAGTTATTAATTTTTATTTTTGTGTGTTGGGACCATTCCAATTTTTTTTTACTTTGTAAACGAAACCCAATGGAGCATGATCCAGTTTAATATTTAACTGTTTTTTTATTTAATTTGGAATCACAAGTTCAATGTTGCCCGTCCACAAACCTATTCTTCAGCATCTAAGGGCTATAAAGAACAGAGATAATACTTACTCAGTAGCAACACATTTTCATGCAGTACATCATGGTGAACACAAACTTCTGAGCTACAGTATAATAGACAATATCCCAAAGAAAGCAAGAGGAGGAAACAGGGAAATAGAATTAAGGATACTGGAGTCCACGTACATCTTGGAAATGGATTGTAAAGAGCCTAAAGGGCTGAACGTGGATGAGGATTTATATGTTCGCTTAATAATTTCATTTATTCGTAAAACAAATCCTTGCAGTCAGAACCCAAGATCTCAAAGGTTTTTTAATTTAAACGTAAAAAATATATATATTTTTATTGATTTTCATTTGCAAGGATTCAAAAAAGGAATTGAAACACGTCATGACATTTGTTCACATAATACATTAGATAGTGGAGGAAGAGAGAGATAAAATATAGACCTATTACGTTTTTAACCATTCAATTCATTCAATCTATACCAGAAATAGCAGTTCCTATTGCCTTGTAAATTATTGATTACAGAGGAAAAGTGCAAATGCAATAAATAGAATAATCTAATGTAAAATTCACGGATAAACATAATCAACAGGCAAACATCACAGGATAAAAGACAGAGTTACGTAGTTCCTGCCTGCCTCCTTGCCTGATTACTCAGAACTGCCGACCCTCAAATCGAGTGGAGACCAGGCGTTTAAAATTTGTTTTGGCTGACCATTATTGATTTACCAGTCTTGCAACTGGAGCCCAAATTCTCTGCCCTAGCTCTTTTTTTTTTGTCCTCTTAACTTGTATACTGAAGATGCTATACTGTAGATAGCCAGAATTCTAGACCGCCAGCTGGAGAAAGTAGGAGGGTCATTGTTTATCCATTGAGAGGTAATACATAAGCAGGCAATGGCTTTACGATGAACCCAAACCCTGTCTCTGACCTCACCCTTTTATTTGTCTCTGTGCTATCGAATAACCTCAAGATTAAAAGAGCTGGGGTAATTGAAACATAGAGCCCTAAAACCATAGATAAAAAAGCCTCAAGGTCCTGCAAAAAAGCATCCATTTTGGGGCAAGAGTCGAACATATATAGGTTATCAGTAGCTTGCAAACCACATCTGTTACATTTCCCTCCCCTCATTCCACCCAATTTAACTATCTTTGCTGGGGTGTAATAGAGATTAAAAACAGACATAAAATGTTGGCTCCTGAGACTTCCAGTTAACAGCACCTGGTTTGCCAATTCCAATGAATCCTCAATATAAACTGCTTCCTTTCCAAGCCTACTCTCCCATTTTGCATTTTGAGCATCAGTGTCATCAGGGAAAGCTTGAATCAAAATTTGGTACATTTTTCCAATCCGGGACTTACTCCTCACTGTCTCCACCAAGGGTATCTTTTCTAATATCAAAGCTACCCCATTCCCATTTCCCCCAAGAAAGCTTTGTATCTGCAGATATTTAAAAAAATCTATTTTATCCACCCAAACTCTTCCTGTAAGTTCATAAATTATTAAAGCTGGCTTTCCCTACACCGGTTGCCCAAATAACTAATCCCATTTCTCCCCCATCTAAAGGTGACTGAAATATTGGTGGCAGGATACCTGGAGTGAAGAGTGGAGTATATACATTCAAGTTTGGAATCTTCAGTTTACACTGTATCTGTCTCCATACTCTATAAGCAGCTTTCAGTATTTTCAATTTAGTCTTTTTGTAATAGCTGGGTTTAAGTATCCTGACCAAGCAACCCTTGGCTCCGCTCCCCAACCCTAGTTCATAAATAGTTGGTCTGACCTCCACTGAAATTTCAGCCTTATCCCCCACTAGTAGAATACCCAGGTGTTGTAGAATAGATGCCCAATGGTAAAAGAAAACACTGAGAATTACCCACCCCCCGCTGTCTTGGAAGGGTCATCCATTTGGCCACCCTCCTTGGTCTGTGATACCCCCATAGGAATCTATAACATATCCTCTCTATACTTGCTAAGAAAGATGAGGAAAATTCTAAAGGGGCAGTTCTAAAAACATATAAAAGTTTTGGGAGGACAGACATTGTGATAACATTTCTTAGACCAAATAAAGAAAGATGCAGATGGTCTAGCCTCTCCAATTTTTTGCTTTCATTATATTTAATTGGGGAGATATTCAAATCAGGAATTTTGTCTACAGCAGCTGTAATTTTGACCCCCAGATAGGTTGCCTCTTGAACAACCGAGAGGCCTGTAGATCGAATATTCCCTGAGCAAAGAATCTGGGTTTCCTCCATATTTAATTTATATCCTGATAGAATACCAAACTGTTCGGCTAGAATCTTCACTTCTGGAAGTGCCGAGATGACATCAGCGGTGAGCACCGCGATGTCGTCCGCATACGCCAGTGCTCTATAGTCGATATCGTTGACCCTCACAGCCTTGATATTAATATCCAGCTGTAGTTTTCTTAGAAAGGGGTCAATATAGAGAGCACAAAGCAGAGGAGAGCACGGACACCCCTGCCTAGTGTCTCTGCTGATATCTAACAGATTTGAGTCCTGCCCTGAGATGTGAATTACAGCTTTCTGTGATAGTTACAATACTTTAGTTGCCTGAATAATTTCCCCACATATTCCCTTCCACTGTAGGACATGCCACAGAAACCGCCAGGAGACCCTGTTGAACGCTTTCTCAGCATCCAACAAGACTACCCCCAGAGGTGATTCCGTGGCCTGAGCCCGGTCAAGACGGGCTATGACATGGCGTACATGATCTGCTGTTTCCCTGCCAGGTATAAACCAGTGTTGATGGATTGAAACCAGAGGGGGATGAACCTGCCCAACCTGGTTCCAAGTATTTTAGACTATATCTTGCAATCACAATGTATAAGTGATATGGGTCTATATGATGCTGGAGTCAGGTCAGGCTTCCCCCTTTTTTTAATACGACTATAGTTGTCTTCTGCCATGAATTGGGGCCATAACCCCTTTGGGCCAGCTGGAATATTTGCATTATATCTTGCTGCAAAGATTGGGAGAATGCTCTATAAAACTCTAGGGGGATGCCTGCGCTGCCGGTGATTTTGCCCGGGGCTAGAGAAGTAAAAGCATCCTCCAGTTCTTCCCAGATGATCGGGCCTGCAAGGATTTAATTTTGCACATGTGTCCCCTGCCTAGTGCATGCTAACATATTGAAGCCTAAGTCCCTCAACCACCATTGCTTACTCCAGGGTATGTGGGTTGTCCTGAAGGCACACTAAATCAATCTGCATGAATCAGAGGTTCTTAGCCAACATGCCCCTTTTTTTATCATTGAGGCCACATATGTTTAATGACCAAATACGGATTTTACCCACCGTCCTTGTATTTAAAATTCTTAATACCAGATCTCTCCATAGGGTACACTTGGTTGTAATTAACCATAGAAATCATTCCATTCCTCCTTAAATAAATAAGAGCGTCATGACATATATTAGAAAAAAAACAATCAGCAACTGCATATCTTCCCTCCCCCTTCCCTTCCCCCAACACCTTTGTCTACCTCCCCCCACCCCACTCATCCTCTGCCCACACCACCCCTCACAAACGGCTAGACCTTCCAGGTCCAGTGACGGAGTGGGAGCCCTCCCGCATTCCCGCCCGACCACAATTCTATCACTAATGCCCAAAACGTGAATAGAAGAAGGACGGAAAACACAAATATGGCTAGAGAAAAAGCAGCACCATTGTTGATCCCCCAGCATACACAGAGTTTAATCAAGAGATTGTAAAAACTCTTTAGCTTGAATTTCTGATGAGAAAACATGAGGGGTTTCCCTCCCGATTACTTTAAGTTTGGCAGGATTCAATAAAATGACCTGAGCTCCCTTATTTTGAAAGGGTTGAATCGGCTGGCCAAGTCGCCAGCGACGTTCTACTGTGGAATGGCAGTAATCAGGCCTGACAAAGAAAGTATGCCCATTAAAAGACCGCTGCCGGTCTGGCTGGGCTAGATTATAAATTCCCTGATGAAGAAGAAAATTCCCTATCTAGATCAGAATAACACAAGGTTTACTCCCTGCTGACAGTGAAGGTTTCTTATGCTAAAATGTGAACCTGAGCGCACGCTGTATTTCTTGAGCCCTGTCCAAATATCGTAACTCAAGGAGAGCCCTTTGAGAAGATTCACAGTAAATTATAAGGCATCGCCTCCCTCAGCCCACTTCTGGAATGCCCAAGAACCTCAAACTATTTAATCTCAATCTATTTTCAAAGTCCTCTAGCTTCCATCGGGTGTCTGACATTTGATTTTCCAGTGTCACCGTCATTTCTCTATGAGTTGAGGCTTTATTTTCCAGCGTGTTCACTCTGCTCTCCACTTCATTCATTCTTTCCACAAACTCAGAGCAGGTCTTAGAGAACTTTCGAATCGAATGGTTCTCTGCATCTTCCTACAAGCTGTCTGAACTCTCCGACTTTCAAAGCATGTTTCTTCTCTGTGGGCCATGATACTTTGGTATATAGAATCCAGAGAGATGGGTTCAGCTGCTCCTGCAGTATTACAGTCCGCTGCCATGTTTCCTTCTAATATTGGGGAAGATGGAGTAGTCCCTGAGAAGACCTTGGGTTTTTGTTTCAATTTTACTGCCTCTATCACGAGGATTCCTCCCCTTCTTAACTGTGGCAGCATCGACCGGAATTTTATCTTGCCTCCCATTCAAATTGCTAGAGTCCGATACATGGCCCTGACTATCTGAGTCAGACCATTCTGAAACGTCTGACAGGGAGAAAAATGTATTTCCGCCTTCTGCTTCAGGCCCCCGGTTGACAGCAGGTTCCTCACTTAGAACATCCGCCTTAACAATAGGACTGGACAGCTGGAGTAACTCGTAGACCTCAGCTATGGGTAGATCATCTTCATTCTGTTGGAGAAATAACCCCCCCTTACCATCAGATCCTGCTGGAGCCTGCGCTACTCCTTGCCCCGCTGTATTTTCAAGGTTTAAAGTCTGGCTCACCTCAGAGTCCATGGGAGTCGGCTGTAGGTGTGTCTCGGAAAGGGTACCTTCCGCCTGGTGAAGATTGCTGGAACAAGTGCTTTGGTCTTGTGGGGCCAAGTTTGCGTGGGAGTGTTGATCTGGCACCGAAGATGTTCTCCAATTAGGGGTCTTCCCTGACTCCCTCATAGTGGTGCGGGGGCTTTTTTTAAAACGACAGGCAATATACTTCCAATTCTGGTGCTGAAGCTCCTTTTAAAGAAGAGCCCAGGTCCGCCTTTGCTGAGGGCTTCTAAGAAGCTGAGCCGGTCTCTGAGCGGCTTTTTACTGCCTTAGCCGCTTTAGCTGGTGGCATTGCCAGGATGTCAGCCGGGAGCGCTCCGCGTCCAGCAACAGCAGTACTGCTCACGAAGGAGACCCCAAAAGTGGCAGACTTGTACCGCACGGAGCGAAAACAAGCCGAAAATTCTCCCACAGCGCTCTGCTTGTTTGGCGGTAAAGTTCCCTTTCTTCTGCAGCATACTTCACAGAAGGAGAGCAGAAAAATGTGTTTGCGGGGCAGAAAGGAAGAGAGTGCTCCCAGCGGCCGCGTTCAAACTGCCACCATCTTGCACGCCTTTTTAACTTAAACCTGTTTGTTATTTTGTTTTATTTCAGGAAAGGGCAGCAACATGAAATACAGGGTTAGAAATGGCAACCCAGCAAGCAGAGAGTAGACAGCCCTTGGGTGATATTGTGTAATATTTAAACATTTAAGTTTTTGAAATTATCGGAATGAGTGTTCAAATGTACAGGGATACTCAAGGGTGTGTAAAAGATGTTTAGCAATTTGCATTATGACCATAATGAAATGGGATGTAATATTGGTTAATAATGTTTGAAAACCAGTTAATTAGCCACTTGGGTGGAATAGGTATGAGCAATGTAAAAGTAAAATTCATATGTTCTTGTTTAATTACTGTGTGACAATTGTTTAAAAAGGAGACAAGAGTCTAATAATTGGGATATGGAACTACAAAGGGTGTATGTTAACATTGCTAACATAGCCCACTTAGGCAGAATACGAAATGAATACAATTTGCTTTTTCAGTTTTGCTAAAATAGTTTTTTAGTAAACGTATTATGACTAATAATGGTGTATCCAGATAGTAAGCAATAATGTTGGTGCATTGAATCAATATGAAGTTAAACATGTTCAAAATGGCAACCAAAAGTTCATCTTTATTGGCTTTCACACGGCATAAGTACACAGTCCTTATCTCCACAATCTCAGACCGGCGCGTTTCGGCGAAACGCCTTCCACTGGGTCCTTACATATATGGCCTCTTCTCTTTCCTTGGAGGAGTTTATGGTGATATTTCAGCGCGTTTTCCAGCAACGCGCTTCTGGGGTCCCCGCATCGCTAAGTTGGCCTGGTTTTCGCTGGTTTCTGCTGCGGCGGATTTCTCTCGTTTCCAAGTGATTGGATGAACCAGTACCCACCTCCAGGTCCGGGAGAAGAGAAGGCGGTGTTGGAGTCATTTACTCCACTTTGGGTGGCATGGACCGCCATACCTACCCCCGCCGGATGGATTCCTGAACTCTTGGGGGTTGATGCAGTTGGGGACCCAGGGGGGCGCCTCATTTCTAGTACTCTGAAAGCAGGAAATTGGTTTTATTGACATGGCGGTGCCCTGCATTCCTCATAATCACTGGATTTCCACCCTTTACCTACCTGGACAAACAACCGCATTCTGGGAACTGTGGTTCACAGGCATCATGTGAGCTGCAGCAGGTGAGCGAAAGGCACTTGCTTTGGGGGCGGAGCGGATCACAAACCAATCACTTTGTGGCAGGACATACAAATGCACAAAGTCAAATACACCTCCTGAACACTGTTGGCGCTGAAGAAGGCTATTCCAGCCGAAATGCATTCGAAATGTGTGTTTGTTTTTGAGTTTATGTGCGAAGGATTGTGATTTAATGTTTACATGTATATGTGTGGAAAATGAAAGGGAAACTTTTTCATTCTTTGCTTTTGCTGAGAGGTGCACAGTGCAGAGATTCTGTACAAAAAAATATGGTGAGTGATTAATATACTCCTTAATCTACAAAAGAACTTGAAAGATGAGGTATTTAATTGTGAGGGGATGTATGTAGACTATTTTAATCAGACTAATGTATTTTTCCTGCTAAAATGTAGGGAGTACTTTTTTTCTCTACAATGTGTGTGCATGTAGAAACCATTCTGTGATAGGCATTTGTGTTTTTCATGTGTTTGTAGACAGATAACTGTGCAGTTTTTATATTTTGGTAGAATTAGAAACCAGTCATTGTTTATGAATTTGTGAAATGAGTTATGTTATATTTCTATACTAAAATGTAGTACTACTTCTAGATGAAGAAATGTGTTTTGATATAGTGCAAGGGATAGTGTTGTTTGTCTAAAATCACACTGTGAGTTTGTGTGCATTTGGGTAAGGATTGTGAGAGAAGCATTTGGTAACATCGTGTATTTGCTGACATATACCTGTTTTAAAACCGGTCATGTTGTGAAGTTTTAGTAGAATTAGAATTAGAAGCCAGTCTTTGCTTACGCTTTGATTATAAACATGTTATGTTGTCAAGTTTTAGTAGCATTAGAAGACAGTTATGGCTTATGCTTTCATTAAATGAGTCAGGCTTTGACATAAAAGTGCAGTCCTGAAATATGAAGATTGTGTGCAGTTCGCTTACCACTTCCACAGTAGTGAATGATTTTTGGTAAACTTCTAGGTATAGTGGTTGTTGTGTAGAATCACACTGTGAGTCTGTGTGCATTTGAGAACCACTGTGAGAGAGGCATTTGGTAACATCGTATATTTGCTGACAGATAACTAATTTAAAACCTCTTATGTTGTCAAGTTTTAGTAGCATTAGAAGTTAGTCTTTGCTTATGCATTGATAAAATGAGTCAGGGTTTGACACTAAGGTGTAGTACCATGTACTATTCTGTTCACTGTGGCAGAACTGAAAATTTAAAAGTTTTACCTAAGCACTGTCCTAGAAGTAGTCTGATTATTTAGTCAGAATCTAAGTACCAAATAGACTGCTTCAAATGTCTATGCAGTATGCATGTAGTGTTCTAACATACTATACACTTGTCTTTTACACCTTCAATTCCCTAGTCAGTATCCATACACTTCCAGGAAACATCCTGTCACTTCCTTTGCAGTCCTCTAGAGAGCCATTCAACAGCATGTACTAATCCATTCACTGTGCCAAAACCCAAACACTTATAAATTCACCAAGACACTCTCTTTCCAGTAGTCTAATGATTCAGTCACTGCCTAAGTATTCATGCACAGAGCCAGGTCTTTGCATATGGACTTCTTCAAACCCCTATCCACTATGTACACAGTCCTCTAAGCACCTACACACTTGTCTTTCACTCCTTCAATTCCCCAGTCAGTATCCGTTCACTTCCAGCAAACACCCTGTCACTCCATTTGCACTCCTCTAGTGACCCATTCAGCATAATGTACTAATCCATTCACTGCGCCAAACCCTAATAAATTCACCCAGGCACTCTCCTTGCAGTACTCTAATCATTCAGTCAGTACCCAAGTACTCATTCAGTGACCCAGGCCTTAGTATATGGACTGCTTCAAACCGTTATCCACTATACATGCAGTCCTCTAACCACCTACACAATTGTCTTTCTCACCTTCAATTCCCTAGTCAGTATCCATACACTTTCAGGAAATACCCTGTCACTCCCTTTGCAGTCCTCTACTGACCCATTCAGCATCATGTACTAATCCATTCACTGTGCTAAAACCCAAACACTTATAAATTCACCAAGATACTATCTTTGCAGTACTCTAATCATTCAGTCAGTGCCTAAGTATTCATACACTGAGCCAGGCCTTAGCACATGGACTGCTTCAAACCCCTATGCACTATGCATGCAGTCTTCTAATCACCTAGATACTTGTCTTTCACACTTTCAATTTCCTAGTCAGTATCCATACAGTCCAGCACTTGTGACTGTGTTTGCACTCCTCTAGTGACTCATTCAGTACCAAGTACTAATCCATTCCCTGTGCGAAAAGCCTAGCACTAATAAATTCACCTAGGCACTCTGGGGAATATTTATAATAACTGACGCATCCCTGCATATCAGCAGGGATGCACCAGTTATTTTGCGCCCCAGCTCCGCCACCATGGATGCGCCGCATTTATAATGCGGCGCACCATGGGGTAAAAATGGCACAGATGCGTCACGCATCTGTGCCGTAAAAGTGGCGCATTGCTGGAGTTGCGTCGCAAGCGCGACGCAGCTCCAGCAATGCTCTAGGGGGCCCTATCTGCAAAATGCTGCGTCAATCCTTACGCCTGCTTCAAGCAGGCGCAGGGTTTTGACGCAGCATGGGCTCAAAAGTGACTGAGTGAAATCTTGTAGATTTCACTCAGCCACTTTTAGGAGGCGTTCCTGCGCCGGAACGCCCCTACCTGCCCTGGAACGCCTACATGTGGCACAGGGCTTTACAAAGTGATGCATCTCCCAGATGCGTCACGTTGTAAATACCCCGCACCATGGCGCAGGATTTGCGCCGCTGCTGCGTCACAAAAGTGACGCAACGGCGGTGTAAATGAGGCGCAAGTCAAACATAAATCTGCCCCTCTGTTTGTTGTAGTCTAATCATTCAGTCAGTACCCAAGTAGTTATGCAGTGAGCCAGGCCTTAGCACATGGACTGCTTTAAATGCCTATGAAGTATTGATGCAGTCCTCTAATCACCTACACAGTTGTGTTTCACACCTTGAATTCCCTAGTTAGTATTCATACTCTTCAAGCAAACACCCTGTCACTCACCCAGTGTGTCTCCTTATTGTACTGTAATCATTTAGTCAGTTAGCATGTAGTCTTTTAGTGAGGTAGGCTTTAGGGCATGAACTGCTTCAAAGTAGTATGCACTATGCATGTAGTGTTTTAACGATCCCCACACTTGTGGTTCAGGGCTATAGTTTCTTAGTCAGTTTTTATATAAAATGTGTTTGTACAGTAATGGAATAGTATAAATTTGAAAGTTATTAATATACATTTATTTGTGATTCTTTTTTACAGATACAGAATAGGAGTGTTTCTCATCCGTTTGCACTCTTCTCGTGCAAGATTGTTTGGATGAAGGGTCCTTCGGTGTTTCATCCTACTTGCCGTGCCGTACGAATATTTCTTGTTAGGATCCCCTCGCAACAGAACTCTTTTGCAAATCTTGCACGTGACCAAGGTGGCATTGATCTTTGTTTGCCCCTCAGGAAAAGTAAAAAATTTCCACACCACTGAAGGAAAACGTTGTGGGCGTGGTGCCTTCTGCAAACAAAATTCCTCAGATTCGGTAAATATTTTAAAGCGGCAACAATTACAGTTTTTGTAAGTTAAACTTATAAAATTTTGTTAGCTGTATACATTTTATATATCTGTGATTTGTTTCTTGTGGTATTTTGTTAAGAATACCATGTTGGTTTTTTTTAACAATCTTTTCGATTTTGCAGGTCTGTCATCGACATCCGTGGTTCCCACAGGAGTGTTCCGCTTTGTTTTTTTTGTATTATGGTTGTTACATTTTGTTTATTTTGATAAACAATTTTATTTGAGATTTTGAAAACACAGCAGGAGAAAACATTGCACCTGACAAACCACCACTGTACAATCACACAGAATGAGATCCCCCCCCTCTCCTCCCCCCACGAAGCCCCGTCCCCCACCCCCGCCCCCCCAAAGCGCCCGATCAAAGTATATTGCCCAACCATTTCCCCCATACCCTACGATATTTCTTGGGGCAGCCCCTCGCCTGATAGAGAGTTCGTTCCTGGGCCGCGCACCAGTCCACGCCAGCACTCCATTTAGCCAAAGTAGGCGGTCGCGGGTGTTTCCATGCCGCTGCAATGTCTCTTTTTGCCACCATTAACGCTGTCATGAGAAACAGCTTCTCTGCGCGGGTGCCATGTAGACCATCCGTGATGCCCAGCAGGGCGTGTCTAGGGTTGTGTGGTACCTCCCAGCCCAACACCTCCGTGAGGTCAGCCTCTATGCCCCTCCAGTAATCTCCTAGGTCCGGGCAGGACCACACCATATGGATAAAGTCGGCCGGGTCAGAGCCACAGCGGGGGCAAGATGCGTCAGCAGAGAGACCCGCACGGTGTAGACGCTCCGGTGTGAGGTATGCAGTGTGGAGATAGTATATTTGAATCAGCCGCAACTTGGCGGAGGCCGTCACCAGCCGGGGGGCCATAAGGGCATCCCTCCAATCCACCTCATCCAAGGGTCCCACCCAACCCTCCCATTTCTCCCTCAGGCC
The DNA here is from genome assembly GCF_964204655.1 of Triturus cristatus. NCBI lineage: Eukaryota > Metazoa > Chordata > Amphibia > Caudata > Salamandridae > Triturus > Triturus cristatus. Next base: position 184,197,810 of record NC_140592.1, read on the forward strand.
GTCCCGAACCGCGGGGGTATTGTTAATAAGAGAGCGGTGTATACGGGAAATACCCCCCCTCCCCAGGTTACCCAGCAAGACCTGTGCTTCCGGGGGACTGTGGTCTGGCAATCGAACGTCTAAAGGAGTATAGGTGCGTATGGCATGGCGCAGCTGGAGATACTTATAAAATTGTGACGAGTGAAGGGAGAAGCGGTCCTGCAGCTCTGCGTGTGAGCACATGCGCCCCCCTCGCCAGACATCTCCCAGCTGGGAGATGCCGAGCAGGTCCCACGACCGAAAGCCCTCCAAGGCAGCAACATCCCGCAACAGCGCCCCGTGCCAAAGGGGAGTGGCGCGAGTCAGCCGTCCTGTCCACCGGGTATGGCGAAGCGCCGCCCGCCAGGCCAAGAAGACCGCCCTGGTGATTCCGGGGCAAGAAGCGGGGATGGGAGCACCGTACAGGCGATCCAAAATGCTGGGGAAACCCAAATCTGTTAGTTCCACCCTGTAGGCCGGGTCGGACCATCCCCCACCGAACCAATCGTGAATGACGAGAAGGCGAGTGGCCAAATAGTAGAGGTAGAGGTTGGTCATACCGAACCCTCCGTCAAAGGTGGGTAGACGACACGTCGACAAAGCCAGCTGCGGCCTCCCACCGCCCCAGAGGAATCGAGTCGCCAACCCGTCCATCTCACGGAACCAAGGCCTCGGAAAGGACACAGGGGTATTTTGTAATACGTAGAGGAACCGGGGGAGGATCATCATTTTGTAGAGTGCCACCCTCCCCAGCGGGTTGAGCGGGAGCGGTTGCCAGCGCACCAGGTCAGCCTTGGCCCTCTTGACCAGGGGAGCCACGTTAAGGGCCCAGCTCAATTCCGGGAGCAGGGAGACCCAGATACCCAAGTATTTAAACGACAGCCGGCGGAGGGGAATCCTATCCTGCCAGTCAAAGCATTCCCGAGAGGGGTGCAGAGGCACAAGGACCGATTTATGCGGGTTTACATAGAGGCCCGACGCACGGCCAAAAAGGCCCAAAAGATGGAGGGCACGGGGGCCAGATCGCGCCGGGTCGCTAAGGTACAACAACACGTCGTCTGCATAAAGGGCTATCTTGTCGGGTGCAAGGCCCGGCCACTCCCAGCCCCGAAGAAGAGGGTCCGCGCGGACGAGGGCCGCGAGGGGTTCCATGGCAAGGGCAAAGAGGAGAGGCGACAGTGGGCACCCCTGCCGCGTCCCCCGGCCGATCCGAAACGGCTTCGACAATGCCCCGTTAACTAGCACTCGGGCACGAGGACGCGCGTAGAGGACCCGCACCATTCCGACAAATTTGGGGCCGAAACCCATATGAGCCAGGACCTCAAAGAGGTAGGGCCACCCAACCGAATCAAACGCCTTCTCGAAGTCGGCGAGTAGGAGCGTGAGATACGGGGATATGCGGTGACGATGGGGCAGGGCCACGTGAAGTCGACGGAGGCAGTGGCGGGTACCACGATCCGGCATGAAGCCACATTGGTCCGGATGGACCAGGGTGGACAGAAAGGGCCGAAGCCTCTGCGCCAGGACCGCCGCGTAGAGTTTGATATCTGTATTAATGAGGGAGATCGGCCGGTAAGCTGATCTGTCACAAGAGGGCGGCGCGGAATTGGGCAGAACCACGATCGTGGCCACATCGGCCTCAGAGCGGAAGGAGCCGCGTTCAACCGCCTCAGCATAAAGGGCGCTCAGCCGAGGGGTCAAAAGGTCCTTATAGGCGGCGTAAAACTCTTGCGGAAATCCGTCCGGTCCCGGGGTTTTCCCCGCCGACGTGCGCCCGATCGCCTCCCCGATCTCCTCCAGCGAGATGGGCGCCTCCAGACTCTCCCAGTCACTGGACCGAAGACAAGGAAGTTTTAAATTGTGAGCTGCAAGCAGCGAAGCTAGGGATAGATCCGACGCCCGGGCCCGGTACAGCCGAGCATAGTATTGAGCGAAGGCATTGGCCATGGCCACGGAGGTGGACTGAAGCTGGCCGTTCGAGTCGGTGATCGCCGGGATAATGCGCGATGCCCCGGGGTAGGTGACCAACCGGTGCAGCAGAGCCCCATTTTTGTCACCCCACCCGTAGACCCTCGCCACCGAGGACTGCCAAAGAAGTTTCGCCGCATCCAGTGACCGCTGGCGAATCTCTTCCCGCAGAAGCCGCAGCTGACGATCCTCGGCCGGGCCCCCATCCGCGGATAGAGATTGTTCCAGACGTAACGCCCGGGCCTCGCAGGCAGTGAGTTGCTGAAGCCGCACCTGGCGGTGCCGCACCACCAACGCCTTGGCGGCCCCCCTGATGGTGGCCTTACCCGCCTCCCAGAGGGTGCCCGCCGAGGAGACTGACCCATCGTTATCACCAAAGTACTGCGCCAGCGCGGACCCTACTTCCTTGCAGAGTCTTTTATCCCGGAGAAACCAGGCGTTGAAGCGCCACATCTGACGGGCCCCGTGGGGCGGGGGCCCCAGACCCAGGAGGACAGGGGAGTGATCGGAGATCCCTCTGGGGAGAATGCGAACGTCCTGGATGCCCGCACATTCGGTGGATGGGACAAAGATTGCATCAATCCGCGCGTGAGTATGGTGGGCGGCCGAAGTGTGGGTGTATTGCCGCACACGCGGATGCCAGACACGCCAGGCGTCGCACAAGCCCTGGGCCTCCGCCCACCCCACCAGCTGTTTAGCCCGTGCGGCGCGGGGCGTCGAGACCGGGCCCGAAGAGTCGAGCAGCGGGGCAGAGACAGCGTTGAAGTCCCCACCCAGAACAACAGCACCCGGCGGGAGAGCGGCCAGCAGGGACGCAGCATGAGACAATGCTTGGGCCAGCCCTGTGGGCGGCGCGTATAGCGACAGAAAAGTAAGCGGACGACTTTCCAGCGTGCCACTGACAGCGATCCCCATCCCCTGGGGGTCACGGGCCACCCGGGTAAAGACAAAGGGAACAGAACGGCGCAACAGGACGGCGACCCCCCGAGATCCGCGAGAGAATCCCGAGTGCCACACCCGGTCGTACCCGTCTCTGGCCAGGAAGGGACACCTCTCGCCCAGCAGGTGGGTCTCCTGAAGAAGAAGTACGTCGATCTCGTTGCGTTGAGCATACTTAAGGACTGCAGTGCGCTTGAGTCTATCCAGCAGACCATTCACATTCCAGGACAAAATGCGCATATGGGCCTTGGGGGGGAGATCAGCCATGGGAGCGGTGGGAGCAGAGCACGCCAGAGAGGAAACGGCCAGAAGAGGCCGGGGCCACGGGTCCTGCACCGGGGAGGGCCAGTGGAGCGCGCATGAGGGCAAGCGGCGGCGGGGCCAGCACGGGTGAGCGCAGGGAGGGGCACAGCAGTGTATCGAGTGTGGTGCAGTAACAGACGCCCAAATAAAACCAAATCCAACCCAAACAAAACAATTCCCCAAGAGAAAACGGCCAACAGGCCCCCAACCCCAAACCCCCACCCCCCACCCTACACTTCAGAACGGAAGCATCTGTCGCCCGAACAACCCAACAGTCACAAGACCCCAAGCCTAGATGCTCAGGTGTAAGGAGCGTAGTGGACCCCTCCAGAAGTACGGATTTCAGTGATGCGTCCTAGGTATTTGCGGGAAAGCGTAGGAGTGTAGAGCCCCTTCCTCCCTTCCCTTAAAAAAGGTTGTCACCTCTCCCCGTTGAAACTTGGATCCGACAACAAGTTATATGGCTGGACTACGAGAGAGGTCAGACAAGTCAGACTGTATGGTGAGGGGGGCGGGAGATCCCCCCGGCCTAGGTGACACGCAGCGCCGGGGTCCCCCAGCCACATGAGACGACGCCCCAGAGGAGGCCGAGGAGTCTCTCACACGTCTCTCAGGAGCATTGGCAGACCGGGTCCGGGTCGTCGCCCCTCCGCGGCGCAGCCGAGATTGCGTGCGTTTCCTGCGCCGTGGTCGTCGGGCGCCAAGTGCCTCCCCACCCCGGGCCCCCGCAGTGGACGACACCGCCGCGGTTTGGCGCAGAGGCTTTTCCTCCGTGAGCCAGGTCCAGGCTGCCCGGGGGGTATCAAAGAACAGAGTCTTGTCCTGAAAGACAACACGAAGGCGGGCCGGGAACTGGAGCTGGTACTGAAGACCCAGGGAGCGCAGCTTTTGCTTCACCTCTGCGTAGGAGCGGCGCTGCTCCTGGACCTCCCGGGTGTAGTCTGGAAAGATCATAACGGTGTGGTTGTTAAAAGTCAGGGGGCCACGCACACGTGCCTCACGCAGGATAGCGTCTCTGTCCCTAAAGTTGAGGACCCGTAGGATAAATGGGCGCGGGGGAGCCCCGACCGGAGGCCTGGCCGCCAGAGACCGATGCGCCCTCTCCACCACAAACCAGGTCGACAACCCGGTCTCCGGCATCCAGGACTTGAACCATCGCTCGAGGAAGTCGTCGGCGCGGCCAGATTCCACTCCTTCCGGAAAGCCCACCAGGCGAAGTTTGTTGCGACGGGCACGATTTTCAGCATCCTCTGCCCGCCTGTGCAGTTCTTTAGAATGGGTTGTGAGTTCTCTGACCTGGTCTTGCAGCAGGTGGATATCGTCCTCCGCCGTGGATATCCGGGACTCTGCCTCTGTAATGCGGGCCGTGGCGTTGCGGAGATCCTGCCGCAGGAGCGCGACATCGACCTTCACCTCGCCGACCATCCCCTCCAGGGAGGTACGGGAGGCATCAATGGCCTGCAGGATGACGGCCAAGTCTTTGTTCGGGGCCGGAGCCCCTCCCCCACCCGGAGGGTCCGAGCTGGCAAACTGGTCGATCCTCGTCTGATGGGACGTGCCCGGCAGCTTGGGGCCTTTTTCCATGCCCATGGCGGACCGGGGGAAGATGGGCCCGATCCGTGAGGGGACCCCGGAGGGCAGCCGGTGACTCCCGCTTTGCGAACTGCGCACTTCCCCACACCAGTTCAACAAGGGATGAGGTCGAGGATAAGGGCACGGGCACCACCCAACTGCTTCGTCGGGACCGGACCAGGGCGTCGTCACAACGGCGGGAGCCCCAAGCTAGAACGTCCACCCAGCATTCAACGGTCAGCCGCGGGGGGGGCCACCGAGGCGTCGTTCGACCAGGACAGCAGGCAACTCCAGGGCCGACAGCCCAGCCCCCTCCCAGATCCGGGGGCACGATGCGGCACCGGAGAGTGGGTGCGACAGGGGGGCCCCTCCCCTCGCCGGCAGCGGCCCCAAGGCAGTGATTCAGGGCCTCAGGGGGTCACCCCAGCAGTCCGCACAGGTAGGCGCCATAGAGAGATGAGTATTCCAGGCGCTGCACCCCCCGATCCCCCCACCGGGAGTCCACCAGAAGAGAGCAACAGGGGGGGCCAACAGGGGGGGTTCCCACGCAGGCAGCCACAACACGACAGCTTCGTCCCACCAGCCTGGGTCTCTCCGCGCGGGCCGGCCTGCCCGCCGACGGGGGCCTCGCCACCCCCAGGAAGCGCCCCTCCAGCTGCACCCGTCCCAGCTCACCTCGAAATCGCCGCCATCTGGGGCCCGGATCACAGCTCCTCCGGGCGTGGGGCCTTCAACGACAGCTCCTCTCCCCCGTGTCACCCCCGGGCTCCGGCAGTCAAGGACTCAGCAGGGGGGCACAGCGGGGCGATCAGGGCGATCCACCTCCCAGGAGGCGACAGCAGGGTCAAGCGGCCGGAGAGAACGGGGACAAGCAGGCACTGACCCCCAGACGGCCCAGCGCCGCCGAGGCGAATGCGGGTCGACCCCCCGCCGAATTGCGCCCCTCCTCCGCCAGGCGAGCGCCGGTGATCTTCAGCCGGGGTAGGGCAGCCAGCGACAAGCGTGGGGCCTGCGCCCCTCGTGGCGCGCCGGGGCCTCGTGTAGCGGACAGCGCCGCGCACAGAAGCGGAGGGATTCAGTCAGTGTCCGGCGCGGCTCACGGGCCGTCTAACTCCACCGCTGGGGCGCCGGATCCGGTGAAACTCGGGCTGAGGGTAGGGCTGCGGTTTCCCCACCCGTGCCGGTCTGCAGATGGGACCTAGGACGGCATCCACGGGCAAGGATCAGCGCTGAGGGGTCCGGCAGCCGAGAGCCTCACTCTGTTGCGGCCATCTTGGCCAGCGCCACCTAGCGCTCTACATTTTGTTTATTAGTTTATTGTTTATATTTATGTTAATAAAAATATAAAGTTTGAAAATAGTTTAACGTTTACATATTTATTATTATAAAAAAAAATAATATTTTTGGTTGTTCTCTTAAGTGCTGTGTGACTCTTTCTTGTTCTTATTACTGTTATTTGATGGAGTCTACCATGGTGTTAAATTTTGGGGCACTTATCGCTGGAATACTAGTGATATCTGCAGTTTGCACCAACTTCTGAATAGTGTGTTAGATTTTTCTGAACTTTACTTCCGTTAAAGTGCTGATAATGAAATAGAGAGTAGCCGTTCCCGTGCAAAAAGACATGAGGTGCACGTTTGCGATTTATTCTAAATACTAAAATCCTGTATTGTATTGCTGCACTTACACTGTACACACGAAATCTATTAATAAATCTCATTGTATTTATATATATATATATATATATTTTTTTGTCCTCATATAAGCCGCCAGTCTATACTCTAGATGGAAATCCCATATGCCTCTCACATTGTCTATTGATACCGCCCTGGACTCAATGCGTGGCAATAGGGGTCACCCAGAGGTAGGCTGTTTCCTTGTCCCACTCCCCTGGCCTTTGATGAAATACCTCAGGGCTGGGGAGGACCGGATCAAAACAAACCTCTGGCATAATCATCGGACCATTATGTCGACAGCCAGGCCACCAATTCCGACCACACATTATCCGTATTCTCTACTTGGCACGCCATATCCATCTTGCTGACTTCTATAATATTTCGTAAGCAGTCAGTAAACCTGGGGGGGGCCGATGACTTCCATTCTTTGCAAATCTCTCTCCTAGCTATAACCATCAGATAGAATATAAATTGTGTAGAATAATTATTAACGTTATAACCGGGTGGTAGGCCAAAAAAAACTAACATCGGAGAGCATATAATGGTAGTTGTTAAAACTTTCCCCAGGAAGTCAAAAATCTCTTGCCAATATTCGAGAATCTTTGGACATTCTAAAAATATATGAGTGTCATCAGCTGACAGGAGTTTACAGCGCAGGCAACAGTAGCTCACTCGTGTGACCCTGGTCAATCTGGCAGGGGTCCAATACACACGATAGGCCGTGAACAGATGGTTTCTCCTTAGATTGGCTGGTTTTATAAGGCTCTGAGACAAAGAAAAAGAATCTGTCCAGATCTTATTTATGGCTTCGGGACTATCTGATATCAAATTACCCCAGAGACTGGCCAGCTCACTGTTTAACATTTCTGTTGCCCCCAATAAAGCTCTATGCCAAAATGAAACCTCACGTTTCCACCCGCCTCCCCTGGTGACAGATTCAAGTATCTCAAAATCCCTCTGTTGCTGTACCATCTGTCTTGACCACCAGGCGGAGAGTTGGTAAAACTTAAATCTTGTTAAAGATCCATTTGTTAATAAAGCTAAGGAATCCCAGTCCAAAAGGCCCGAGTTGCCCCAAAGATCTCCCCATGTCCTCACGCCAGCTGTTTTTAAAGGTTGGGACAACTGGTCCTGAAGGCACTCCGGAGTGCCCGGGGAATCCCAGATTGGGGCAAATGCATGGTAATATGGGATTCCCAGAGTCCTCCGAACATATATCCAGTTCCTAAGGGCCGCCTGCAGGATCTTCAAACGGACTTTTTTATAGAATTTCTGGTCGCCGAATTTAAATAAAAAAGACTCCTGTCCCTGTGGTAGGTCGTGAAGCAAAGCCTGAAATAGGCGGCCCTGTGAGTTTGAATCCAGTTTATTGATCAGTAGTCTAAAATTTTTGAAGTGAAAGGCATGACAATATATGAGTAAATCTGGTAAACCTAAGCCCCCAATCCTTAACCCTCTCCTTAGCTTTTTCCAGGCTATCCTGGGAGATTTACATGCCCAAATAAAAGAGCCGATCTTACCCTGAAGGCACTTAATCTCTTTCTGTGGAAATGATAGGGGAATGGAATTATACAAAAAGGTTAATTTAGGAAGTATGGACATTTTAATGATGTTGACGCGTCCATAGATATTTAATGGCAGATTACCCCATCTAGTTAATGTTTTTGTAATTTCTTTTACTACTATCTGCCAGCTAATTTTTGAAATATTTTTCAATTCTTGAGTTAAATTAATTTCCAAACATCTCATTCTATGTTTTACATTTTGTATAGGTGTAGTGTTATTCCATCCCATTATTTCAGTCTTTTCTCTATTTATTTGATATCCCGAGAGCCTTCCAAATTCTTCAGCTAAATAAAACAGCCTGGGTATGGCTTCCACATGATTAGAGGTATATAAAAGAAGGTCGTCTGCATAAAGAGCGACCTTTAGCTCTAAATCCGCTATCTTAAAAGGTTGAATTACATAGTCAGCCCTAATACCACAGACAAAAGGCTCAAAATAAATGTCAAACAAAAGGGGGGACAGAGGGCAACCTTGTCTCGTACCGCGAGATTTCTGAAACCAGTCAGACAAGCCATTGTTGACCAATACTTTAGCTCTAGGGCCCTGATAGAGAGATTTAATTCCCTCTATGAAAATTGAAGGGAACCCAAACCCAACCATGGTGGCTCACAGATATTTCCAGTTTACTTGGTCAAAGGCCTTGGCTGCGTCTATTGCAATTAAGGATAATGGGAGCCCTCTGTCCTCCGCGTAATCAATGGCTCCAATCGCCTGGAAAGTCAACTCATTCAACTGCCTCCCCGGAATAAACCCTCTTTGATCCGGATGTATTATAGATTTTATAATTTTGGCAAGCCTGGTTGCTAGGATCCCCGAGTAGAGTTTCAAATCAGAATTTAAGAGAGATTGGGCCTGTAGGACTCGATTTTTTTTGGGTCCTTATTGGGTTTTACAATTAAAGTGATTGTTTCTTCAGCCCAGGTAGGGGGGATGCTCTGGCCAGAAATCAATAAATGGTTAAAGAGTAAAGTAAGGACAGGTACCAATTGCTCTGGGCAATCTGTGTATATTTCGCTTGGTAACCCGTCTGGGCCCGCCGCTTTTCCCCCGCTTTGTTCTCTTAAGTTGAGCTATTACTTCCCCTTCCTTGATCTCACTCTCCAAATAGTTCCTATCGGTTTCTGAGATTTGGGGTACATTTTTATGACTTAACCAAGATTGAACTTTCTCTAACTCAACACTCTTATCTTCCTTGTATAGGTCTTGCATGAACCCTCTCGCTTCCTCCCTAATGTCCCTATCCTCCAAAATTGATATACCTGTCTCCCTTTGAGTTAAAACTTTAATATTGTTCCTGGATCTTTCCTCTCTAGCTTTCCAGGCGAGAAGGGCCCCACATTTCTCCCCGTATTCAAAATTCTTCAGCTTACTGGTTTCCCAATTTTTCCTAATAATCTTTTCTTCACTGGCTTTAAAAGATAATTGAAGTTCTAAAAGCTCCTTTTCTAGTTTAGAAATCTTCTCTCTATCTGAAACGGTGGCCGCTTGTAATTCCATGTCTTTTTCAATAATCGCTTTCAACTCATCCTGCTTTTTTCTTTTAAGAATCTTTCTGTTGTGGGCCATAAGGGAACTCAACATGCCACGTAAAAAAGCCTTGTAGGATTCCCACACAATCTGAATGGTAGAGGAGCCAATGTTAATATTTAGGAATTCAGTTGTTATTTTCCTCATTTCTACCTTTACTTGATCCTCTAAAAGCAGTGTCCTTTCTAGTGTCCATCTAATAGCTGGGGGTCTAGAACTTAATGAAAAGACCATTTCGACAAGCGCATGATCAGATATCCCTACTGGAATATGGGAAAGAGAGGTTATGTCTGTAAGCAAATGTTGATCTACTAGGAAGTAATCGATTCTCGAATAATTTTTATATTTCTTGCTATAGAATGTAAACCCCCTAGAGGAACCGAACTTGGCCCTCCAAACATCCAGCAAGTTAAAGTCTTTCATCAAAGCTCCCAAGACAGAGAGTGATTTAGAGGGGGCATGATATTTAACTTTTGATGTCCTATCCAGGTTAAGATCAAAAATAAGGTTGAAATCTCCCCCCAAAATCAAAGGGCCTGGGGACGCTAATAGACCTGCTGCCAATTTCAATAGAGGACTGGGGTCATCATCATTCGGGCCATAATATACTGCACATGTGTAATGGATGCCGTGAATGGAGAGGGCTGCCACTATCCATCTACCAGTTTGATCAGTTTCAGACTTTATCAATCTTATCCCCCTATTTGCTCTAACAACAATCGCAACCCCCCTAGTCACTCCCTTCTGTCTAGAACACACAATCTCCTGCACCCACCCCAATTTTTCAAAGACTGGCTTACAGAAATTCAACTCAAGATGTGTCTCTTGTATTAACATAAGGTCGGCGCCAGAATTTCTCAAAAAATCACAAACCCTAGACTGTTTTCTCTTATCGCCCATTCCGTTCAAATTCCAGGAGAGGGTTTTAATACTTATTGATCTATTCATGACTGTACTCTACGTTTTCTCTCTTCCTAGGCATATAATTCCTATATATGAGGACTATTTTTTTTGCATTTTCACCCACCACCCAACACCCCTCCCTCGTCCCCCCCCCCCAGAGGAACCCCCCCAACATACCTGACGGTGAAAAACCGTCTATAGGGCTCCGGGAGAACTGCCTTTGGGTCTACGTGCATCAGCAGGAATTTTTATCATTGTTCCAACTGCTCCAATCATATATAGTAAAAGAATAAGTGAAAAAAGAAAAAAAAAAAAAAACAAGAGGGTGCTACGTGACAGATTAAGTTTAAAAAACTTCTCTTTTTTTTTTTTCCTTCCCTTCTCTTCCTTTTCTCTTTTCTTTTCCTTTCCCTTCCTTTTCTTTTTTTTTTCCCCTCTTTTTAAACATCTCCTTTCTCTTTCACCTTTACTGTTCCCTTCTTTTCTCTAGTCTGCTATTAGTTACTTAACCTGTATACCCCAAGCCCCCCCTATGTGCCCAAAGTGACCTATATTACCTCCAATATTTTGCAACTACCTTACGTGTCACTTCTGTCTCATCAAAGCTAAGAGATCATCTACTTCTGTAACCTGGGTACAATTATACATTTTGTTACACCACATAATCTTTAAGAGGGCTGGGAATTTCATTTGCACTTGGGCTCCAAACGATCTTAATTCTGGCATTCTAGTGCCCAACTCCCACTGCCTCTGAGCTGTTCTTCCTCCTATATCCGATCTAATAAGATATGGGGTTGCCAGATAGTAGAGATCTGCTTTAGAGAGACTTCTCCCCAAGATTAATTCTTTGATATTGAAAGACTGAAAGTTTACCAAAATTTTTCTAGGTGCTTTTCTATCTGCGTGTAACTTACAGGGGTCTCTGTGTACTCGTTGAATTTCAGCCTCCAAGTCAATGTCTGGACGGTCTTTTAAAACCCCTTCTCTTAACAGGTTACAGACAAAACCCTTGATGTCCTCCAGCTCTGCTCCCTCAGGTATTTTCAAGATTCTCAAGTTGTTTCTGCGGGCTTGGGTTTCTAGCCTCTCCACATCTGAAGCAAGGGATTTATTCTGTATTTTCAGTGTTTCAATGTCTTTGGAGGTCCCCTGGACAGATTTAGTTAGGGCTACCACTTCCAGTTCCAATTTACTGGTCCGGGCGATAACATCATCTAATTTAGATTCCAATAAATCGAACCTGTCATGAATTGCCCTTTGATTGCCCTCCGAGATCTCAAATTTAGTCATCAAATCCCCCCTTAGAGACTGAAAGAGGGCGCCCAACCTGTCTGTCTCTAAGCTCTCTGGTTCCCTTAAGCTCCCCTGGCATTGACCCTGATCGCGGGCCGGGGCCAGGCCCAGGGCCAGGTCTTCGCCTTGCTTTTCCCGCGTTACAACCAATGTTGGAGCAACCTGGGAACTTGGACTTTTAACCGCCCCCTCCATCTCCTCAGACTGTACCGGTAGTAACCCACTCCCGGTGTCAGGCAGACCTGCCAGAGGGGTAAATTGATTCTCAAGGACGATCGCTGAAATATCTGCACTCTGTTTTCCATGTGCAGTAAGATCGGGCTCCGCTTGTTTGTTATGACCGACAGCCTGCTCCATTAGTCTAAAGTAGGTTTTGAGTGAGGGCGAATTTTTCTTAACAGGCAGTTGCGCAGGTTTCAGCACCTTTGCTTTTTTTATGTTTCCTGCTTTTTTTCCTCCTTTGCAGTGCCTTCCAAATGCAAGTAGCCGGTGTGGTAGATCTGAGCAAATTTTATCCTATGATATGTACTGCACGTTGAAACTGCTTTTTCTTAACCAATCACAAAGATGCTTTTCCACAAAACTAATGTGCACCCTACTTAAAAAAAGAATGCTTTTCATGATATCTTAGAGATAAGTTATAGATAGGAATTGGCATTTAAAAAAACCTTAGAAATTCACTGAAAAAACCATAGGTTTCAGGGGCGTTATAGTTAGCTGGACATTTCCCTCGTACAAAACCCTAGAAATTCCCCTGTTATAGTTAGTTCAGCTAACTATAACTCGCGCCCCCGCAATGCACTGCTGATGACGTCACATATTACATCACTCATGACATGGTCAGTGACATCACTGATGACATCACTGATGACATCTCAAATGACATCACTGATGACATCACTGATGACGTCATCCATGTGATAAATTACCGCATCTTCTCACACCCTAATATAACCTTTGATACACCGACTCAAAATTTCAGACTTCCATTCTCAAAACCATAGATACTCTGCAATATATTCCTTTTGAGGCCAAATAACAATATTGCCCCCCCTATCAGATGTAGTGATAATGTTTTGATGGTCATTGCTCAGTCGTTTGATTAGCGCAGCATATTCTTTTTCCTGTTCACTTTTGTATCTTCTCCTGTGTTTGATTTTATAGTGCAATTTTTTTAAATCTTTTACTATAACCTCATGAAAGGTATCAATCGCGTCCTTTGGCATGTTTGGAATAAAAGTAGACTTTGGCTTAAAAGGGCTTGTGTTGGCTCCTGTTTGTAAGATGGTTGCTTCGGTAAGTTCTTGTTGCGTCGATGAAGCCTCCTCTGAGGCATCGTTGTCATGTTGAAGATGATGCATAGTAAGAAACAATCTCGCATCCGCTGCTGTCCGTTCAGTATTGGACTGTTTTTTCAAATTGTGTTCTTGTTCTTTGAGACCTTCTTTGATACTGAAAAATTTCTGTAATTTCAGTTTGCGAATATAACAAAAGACGTCTACACGTGTTCGTGTATAATCAAAGTCACTGATACGGCAGAAAGACAAACCGAGACTGAGAAGCTGTTTTTCAGCCTCGGAAAAAGTAAGGGTAGAAAGATTTACTATGGTATTGTCATTTATTGATTTTTGCGCCAATACTGCCTTTTTGTTTTTTTGTAGGAGTTTCCGCTTTTTGCGGCGCTCTCTCCGTCTTTTGTTGATTCTTGTTCTTTTTTCTTTTGATTGCGTGGCCTCATTGTTTGCAAACAATCGTACACTAAAAAATCGATCTCCTCACCTAGATATATATCTATATATAAAGCATACTCGTATTGTTGTAGGAACTCGCATTGTAAAAGATATTGTCGCTGTAATACCTTGGTTTTAAAGGTATCTTGTTATTTAGCCTTCGTTGTAAATGCTGTTTCCCCGGAACAGTGGCCTACTGCAGAATCCACTATACTTAACAATAAAAGGTTGAGTCACAGGTAATTCAGAAACAATCTGTCAAAAACAACTCCTGCAATGATCGATAAGATCCAGTTCTCTATACTGTGTTAATTATTTGTCTTTTTGTTAGTCCTTTATTCCATGGAGCAGGGCTTGTTTAATTGCTTTTATTTTGCATCAAACAGATGTGAATACCAGTTACGGCTGCTGCGGAATGGGAGTGAAGGTGCAGGGTGCATGGTGGATGAAAAAAAGAAAGAAAGAAAACTGACCTGTGAACGCCGCAGCCTCTTCTCCGTCCTCTTCACCGCCCTCTTCTCTTGGCAGCACGGTATGGAAGCACAGAGGCTCTCAGTCTGCCCCAGCAAATCACGACACTTTTGTCACCAGCATAACAGCAGCATTGTGATTGGTCTGCTGCTGTCTGGTGCGGCCTATTTGGCCACTCAGGCTGTGCCTGAGTGCCTGGGACAGTTCTCCATCCAGCTAAGAAACACAGCTGGGTAGAGAACATGCTAAGTGGGCATGACGGTTTGACCGGCACAAGTGGGCATACTACCCCGTCATGCGCACTTAGAGAGTGCAAACCACTCCTCCCTCTGCTCTGGACTGCCCAGTCCTGCCCCACCCTAACCTGGCTCTGAGCCAGCACTGAAAAATAAAATGATAACAACATTGTGTTATTATCATTTTATTTTATTTTGTTTGCCCTGCTTAAAAAGCAGTGGGGCCACGCTCTTCCACCTTAGTGGGGAACCACACATTGGTAAATACTATTCAAATCTAGCTTCATGTTTGAATGAAAAATAGTTGAACCACAGAAAATGCTGCAACAAACATTCAAAGTAAATAAAACTGTGAAAAAATTCCACTTTTTTCATGTTTGTTCCCATGTTTTGTTTACTTTTAATACTGCTTTTTATACTCTTCACCAGTGCGCTTCCCTAAAGTAACTTGTGAATGTACTTTGACATGCAAAAATTGTAAAACCTGTAAATATTAGCTAATCTCTGATTGGCATATTAAATTCTCCCATAAGGCCATATTATATATGATGCAAAAGCTACACCCATGGCACGGAAAGTTAAATGTCACATGTGGACTGCAGCATTGCTTATTGTGCCATCCACTACGGAAAGCATGGTTTCAGGCCTACCATTGTACCCTGACTGGGGCAGTTTAAACCTGCAGCCCAACCAGTCAAAATAACCCCTTTGATAGCGGAAAAGCATTTCAATATTAACGTAGCCCACAAGGTAGGGTGCATGGTATTTATAAGTGAAACAGTTAAAAAATTTTATGTTACCGTGACCCTACTGTGAAAAGTCACCAAAAGCTATTTTCAACATGAAAAGCTCTGGGTGTCCTATGAGGAAAACTGAAGCACAGATTTAAATATTAATTCTGGTATCCCTGATTTAGGGCAAGCTACAGAAATGAATGCATCATTATTTTTAATACTGATTAAAAATCAAATTCAATGCTGAGATTAGATTTATATTAAATATTTAGGAGATCAAAGGGCATACTTACAACCCCCTAGAACCACCGGAGCATCACTTTTTTTATTCTCTCGTGACGCCATGTGCTGGCCCATACTTACAACGTCACGCAATGCCACCCTGCATGGCTTTTCATAGCCTTTTTAAATACAGTCCCTTTTCACGCATCACTTTGCGTGAAAGGGGAATGCAATGGGTGTTGCTGGCGAAGTTCCACCTCAACAGCCATTGCTTTTCGACACTGCCCCAGATTTGCAAGGATCTGTAAATGTGAGTCAGCACCAACAACTAACGCCATTGAAAAGCAGGCGTTAGAGTGGCACAAAGAGGAGAAATGCTTTCATTTCTCCTACTTTTTGCTCTTTCCATGTTTGCTGCACATAGAAGGAGCAAATCGCCTTTCATAATTCTTTGGGGGATATTCACTAGGACCTATCGCTGAGTTAACGGCACTTTATCACAGCCAAAGTTGCGATAAATTTATCGCCCCAATCACAAGCTGGTGTTAACAGCCCAGAGCACCAGTTTACCCGCGATAGCAGCCGCAAAAAACATCGCCACAGATGACCCCGCAACTATCGCTAATGAGATGCAGAGTAGGCATTCCCGTGCCAAAAGCTGCGACAACATCACTCCTCAACATTCACAACGACCAGCCAGAACTGCGATAAGAACACAAAACAGGCGATAAGGCGCGCTAGCAGCAGGAAAATAACACCTGGTCTGACTTGGTGCAACGTCGGACCACAGTCTGCACCACAAAAGGGAGCCCAGCCCAGATCCACACCTGAACAACAACAGATGCACCCGACCAACTGAACATGCAGCCTGGATGGCCGAAAGGGCAATAACACCCGCTGCCACCACCCCCAGGACCCCCCCTCCCCAGCACCCCCCGGACCACACATCAGCTACACCTAAACATGTACAAAATAATCTGCTTGATGTCGCACAATCACAACTGGTGACATGCATGTGTCGTCAAAAAATGAGCATCACACATTCACTTTCAAAGCAACAAATGAAACTTTATTAAAATGAACACTGAAATGAAATGAAGACACATGGCGGCTCCCCTTGGGACAATCCGTAGGTCACAGCCTGCAAGACAAAAATCATGATGAGAAGGTATGTCCTGCTCACATCAAAGGACAGAGAGAGAGCTAAGGAGTGAGAGAGGGAGAGAGAGAGAAGAAGAGAGGGGAGAGAGAGACAAGAAGAGAGAGAGAAAGAGAGAGAGAGAGAAGAAGAGAGAGAGAGAGAGAGAGAGAGGAGAGGCGGAGAGAGAGAGAGAGAGAGAGAAGAAGAGAGGGAGAGAGAGAGAGAGAGTAGTAGAGAGGGGGAGAGAGAGAGAAGAAGAGAGGGGGAGAAGAGAGGGGGAGAGAGAAGAAGAGAGGGGGAGAGAGAGAGAAGAAGAAGAGAGGGGGAGAGAGAGAGAGAGAGAGAGAGAGAGAGAGAGTGCCGCCCCTGTGCAACCAGGCCACACTACTCACCTGCTGCCACCGGTGTGTCTCCAACCACTTGCTGGTATGTATAGCAGTACACCAGGTCACACATCTGAGACAGAACTGTCATCTGAAACAGAGTCCAGATACATGATTGGCACAGTACACACACATGCACAAGACAACATCGCCTGCCTGCCCATGCACACCCAGGCAGAGGCACCCCAGCCCCTCCCCCGCCCATCGGAGCATGCCTGCCCATGCACACCCAGGCCTCACTGCTCACCTTCCGCCACCGGCGTGCAGACAGGAGGTCCCACCACGTGCTGCTGCAAGTCACAAGCCTGGGGCCTGCGGACATGGCACCCTCCACACCATGCAGCCCCGCTCCGAAGGCCACCAGGTCTCACGTTTGGTGCTGGGTCTTGATTACTCCATGGCAAAGGACATACCAGTGCAACCGGCCTCATCCTAGGCTGCACACCCGCTCAACACAATACGTGCCACTAACTCTGTGATCCCAGAAGTGACGCCACGTGTCGGTAGGCCTGCGCTGCCCGCTGGCTCTGGACTACACTGCGGTCCAGCAGGGCACACAAAACCTGAGCTGTCTGGATGCCGGGACGGGGCATCATCGCAGGCTGCACACCCACCTAGCAGCTTAAGGTGCCACTAACTCAGTGCACCCAAAGTCACTGTCCCGTGGCAGGGTGCCTGTGCCGTCAGCAATGCTCCGGGTGCCACTAATCCTGTGCAACCCCAGTCAGCACCACGTGGTGGTAGGCCCATAACGGCCTCAAGGCCTCGGGTGCCACTAACCCTGTGCAACGCCAGTCAGCGCCACGTGTTGGTAGGCCCGTGACAGCCGCAAGGCCTCGGGTGCGACTAACCCTGTGCGCAACAACTCATGGGCCCTTTATGATTGAGAACAGTGGAGAGTCCGTCATCCAGTCACCACCGGCAGAGGGGAATGTGACGTCGTCGGCCCCTTATGTTGGCGGAGTCACGTGGCCTATGACGCCTGTGCCGGATGGGTGTGGTGTGCGTGCAGACCTGCCCTCAGGGAGTGGCTGTGACATGCTGACAACTAGACCAGGGACCTGCACACCACCAGTGAGTACGCCTGCGACGGGTAGCAATGAGTGCCCCCCCTAGGAGCGTAAGCGGAGTGGTCTGGCCTGCCGTACACCGTACCAGCGCAGGGCTTGCAACAATGACTTGTGGGTGCTGGGCGTGGTTCAGTCCATGTCCAGACATGGAAGCGACTGATGCGTGTGTCCCTGTTGTAGTGTTCACTGGACCCGGTACACAATATGCAATGTAGCACCCTCTGACTTGCATCCCACAGGATGAGCATCATTGACGCATGAGAAATGACTGTCCCTACATTCATCCACACATTCATACATGAATGATGAAAGACATGACACAGCAGTGCGTCACTGGATGTTTATTGCACATCCAGTGCAGTTCTTCAGCTGGAGCGGTACAGGGCAATGCCGAGCACACTATACAATATGGGCCCAGCCAGAGTCCATCTGGGGATGACAAGTACTGTGGAAGAGGAAGGGTACAGTCTGCAGTCTGGTCGCCGTGCCATTGGTCATCAAACAGGATATGTCAGTCCATGTCGCTGTCCAAGGTGAGTTCATCTGAGTGTATCGGGGGTCAGGGAAGGTCATGAGGCCATGTGAGGCACTAAGCAGAAACAGGCCAGGTGGCAGAAATTAATGCTAGTGCCTCCTGATCACAAACCCATCCATGTCCTCATCCCCGGATGTGTGCTCTGCCCCACCTGTGGGTGTTGCAGTACCGGATGAGGCACTGTGTTTCCACTGACACATCAGGTGCCGGAGTGGATACGTCTATCGCACTGTGAGGCAATGGCACACCAGGGGGCGGAGATATGGATGGTGTGGGGGCAGCAGCATTCATCTGCACCACTCCTTGTGGCAGCAATGCCATGATGATGATCTGCAGGGAATGGTAGATCCCAGCTACATTTCGCTGATGCACAGCGGTGGCTGCCATCCTTTCCGCCTCCATCCGCACCGTGTCCTCCATGAGCCTCCGCATGTGTGCCAGCTCACGACTGGTATCGCTGGTGCCCCTCTGAGCAGACAGGTGTTCTTCTCTCCGCATCAGGACTACAGCGATGTCAGTCAGGGCTCGTTGGAGACCATGGAGAGAGCCTAGACACCCATGGATGGCATCCAGTTTGTTGGCCATGAGGTCGAACCCCACCCGCCCCTGCTCAGCCATCTCCCTCTGGACCTCCAGCACACGGCGTAGGAAGACCGTATGTTGTTCCTGGAGTCTTGGGAGACTGCTAGGGCCGTGGGGGCCTCATGCTGGGTGGTTTGGGTGGTGGGTAGGGTGTCCTTGATGCAGCTGGTCAGCCCTGATCCTGGAGGTGAGTCGTGGATGATGTAAATGATGTCTAGGAGGGCTTGTGCGTCGATGCTAGGGTTGTCCTCATCATCAGTGAAGAGTGGCTGCGACTGCTCTGCAGGGGGTGTTGACGGTGTCCCTGCAATGTGAAGGGGAGATGGTGTATTGCAATGTGTCGACATGTATGTTGCCGCATGGTACATGTTGCATTCAGACAGCATGGCATTGTACATTGTGACAGTCTATAGATCTTGGTGATGACCCAGAGCCATTGAGGGTGTGCACTGTGTTCTGCTTGATTGTGCATGTGTGTCATCGTGGCCATCTCCTCCTGTCCCCCCAGTACCTGGTGGTCACTCACCCTGTTGCAGTTGTGTTGTGTCCTGTCGAGCAGTGTCCGGTCTCCCGACTCCGGCCACAGTATCCACACTGATGACTGTCGATACCAGCTCCTCCATGTCATCCAGCACGAACTGTGGCGCTGGGCCCCCACTCCCAGTCTGCATTGCTGCCTTCTGGTTGGCTGCTAGTTTCTCCTTGTTCTTTCTCTTGATGTCATTCCATCACCTCTTGACCTTGTCCATTGTCCTCTTGTGCTCTCCGACGGCATTCACCTTGTCCACAAAGTTCCGCCATATTACATTTTTGGTGCCCAATGACACGTTGGAGGTGACAAACAGTTGTTGATGGTGTTCCATCACCTCCGTGACTGCGATCCTGTTCGTCTGCGGACTGAACTTCGTCTTCCTCTTCTTCTTGTCCTTGCCCTTCCCTGTCCCCGAGGTCCCGGGCTGGTCGTCCGGGGTACTTGTGGGGTTATGCTCATCCTCTGTGCCTGCTCTGGCTGCTTCCATGGTGCTTGGGTGTTGGTCAGTTTGTGTTTGGGTGTTTTTTCTACTTTTATGGTGATTTTTCCCACCTGCCAGGTGTGTGTTGCAGGCCTGTCGCTGCTTATCACTGATTTCCACATCGCGCTTTGGCCCATCGCAGGTTTTTTTGTGTTGTGGTTTGTGTTTTATCTCCATCGAGGTGGTTGTATCGCGGACATTGTCCGCGGTTTAGGCGGACTGTCGCATGGTACCGCCTTGTTGTGAATTCCACGTTGACACGGGGTTATTGTCTCGTGATGGGCTGCGATGTTGAGAGTTGCTTTATGCTACTCTTGAGGTAGTTATCACACGTTCTTGTGAATATAACCCCTTATGGGCAGGAAGGCATCCCTTCCTGCACATAAACGATCATCGCAGAAACCCTTGTACCATGGTGCAAGAGTGTCTGCGTTGGTGCTAGGCACCTTTTTGAGCAAAAGAGAAGACACAGGGACACAAGGGTGCACCTTATTCTTGTGAATATGGCACATCCCTGTGTTTTTTAAATGACACAGCGTAGTATGCTAATTTGGTTGCAGTGCCACATTGTGTCATTTCTTCGTAAATATGCTCCAAAGTGTTTAGAAAATTACCTTTGCTGTGCCTGAAGCTCCTGGAGTCGAATTTGCATTAGCCTGTCAGCAGCTGCCATATCTTTGCTTGACCTTAATTAGGTGTGAAAACTGCTCCCAGAGCAGGATAGTGCTGTAAGCCTGGTAACAGGATTTGGTGGTGTAGGGCATGTGATCTCTAGCATCTCAGGGAGAGCATCTGGGGAGGTTCCAGGAACTTCATTAGCCTGAAAAATGCAGAGGTGAGGCGTGTCTATTCATAGTTTAGTGTAAGAGGAAGCATGAAAAGAGAGACCTTTGACCTTTAGGCCTTCTGTAGCTCATTGGACAGCAGCACTGTAGGAGGGGAAGCTGGTCCCAGAACCAGTTTGGTATATTTTAGAGGGAGGGGATTGCTTATTTTCCACCACCCTTGATGCCAGACTTCAGATCACAAGCCTTCATCGACAGGTTCCTCATGGATGCCACAGAACAGCGCACCACAGCCTATTCTGTACAGCTGGAATAGCTGGGTCACCGTAGCTGGCCCATGCTCCATCACGTTTGGCCTGAACTTGTGACTTTATCCCGGTCTGATGCGACCAGATATCAACAGTTCCTGCTTTACACCTTTTTTTGCACTACATTTACTAATGTCTTTAAAATTGAATATCTCCATTTCTACTGATTGGATTTTCATAATTTGAGTCTTGTTTTATTTATTAATCTTTACTCTATCTGGCTAACTTTTTTTGTAGGATTCTTGTTTTGCGTGTTTTCACAGTGTTACTGTTTGAAGTGTTGCACAAATACTATATACATTGCCTCTGAGTTAAGCCTGACTGCTCTGTACCAAGCTATCCGAGGGTTGAGCACAGGTTTATTTAGGTTTTGCCAGTGACTTTGCTCTAAGAAGAATTGCGGTTGCTTCTTGAGAAGGGTTTCACCCTCCTCATCCAGTAACGCAATTTACAGGCCCCTTAATTTAATACATCACTTGAGTATCGCAGTGCATCCCTCCCATGAGCCCTCTCTGAATGCTGCCACTTAAGCCAATGAACAACACACAACAGCCACTAAATGTATTCTGTCACAACAGTCGCTTGTGGGAGAACCTCCCGGCCATGCCTAATAGTAGCATATCAATACTGATGCTCTCTGTTGACAGCAGCCTTTGCAGGATAAAATGGGTGCCACTGTATACCACAAAATGGAAGTCGGAAGCTCTGTGTGACTAGATCCAGTGCAGAATATACCAATATCATCAGAGATGATGTTTGAACTTCAGTTCAAGTCATATTATTCACGCAAGCACAGCAGCAAACAGACCCTGTAGACATACACTAACTGTGCTCCAACAAAGATGTGGTGCACAGTTAGCGCATCCCCAAAAGGTGACATTTGCGAGGGAGGCAAGCGCTTCCAAGGTCTCCCCCAGGCACTCTTCTCTAGGAAGGAGAAATCAAAAAGAGTTCCAGCATGTGTGTGCAAACCTTCTCACTCCGACAAATCAGGATAGTCCAGCCTGTGTATGCAGTGAAAGACAGTTTGATGCCAGTGCGCTGCCTTTCACTACAGTGATGGAAATTTTGGGGCCGATTACGATGCTCTCGGAAAAGGCTCTGACAGTCGGTTGGAGTCTTTTCGACCACATTGTAACATGCCAGTCAGATTTCTTTCGGACCGCCTCATAACGATTGAGGCAGTCGGAAAGGAATCCTAACACTCAGTCAGGCTGGCTTCTGATGGACTTAGAGAGCCTGTCCGCCAGTCGGAATGCAGCCAGTAATCCCAAGGGTGGCTCTTTATGGGATTTTGATGTCGGGTTTCAGCAGCCCTTCCATGCCGGTCTTTCTGACACAGAAAGCCTGTCGGAACTCGACTTTGGGGGCCACCAGTAGGATCCCCTTGGGTGCACGGCCTCTGGTTGAAGGACGAGAGGGCCACCTATGGTGCCGCCTGTTGATAGCTGCACCCCGTGCCAGGCTCCTTCAGGGACCTGCCATGGGGTGCAGGTTGAACTGTAACACCCATTTTACAATGGGAGCATGCATTGTCTGGTTTACGGCAGGAATACATGCTCCCATTGTAAAATATAGGAATGCGACCGAACAGTGTTTGGTCGCATCCTAATAGGTCTAATAGGCATCCTAATAGGCCTGTCAGGACCGACGACCGGGTGTCAGTCGGTCCCATGACCGTGACTTTGTCGGGCGGAGTTGCAGACATCGTAAGCAGCCCCTTGTAATAATTCTTACAGGCAGAACCACTGGAATTATGCGATTATGCAGCCGGCGTGCTTTCCACATAATTATTAGCTGCATTTGTCACATAACCCATAATGTGCCACACAATCTGTAGATTTTAAGGGGAAAAAATGATGTTTATAGCTTAAATAGTTCAAAAGTTAGAAAAAATGCAGCGACATGTGTTGCCACGTGGTGGAAGGTCCTTCGCAAAGCTGGACTGGTTACCTTTCTGTTCTTATTGATAAATATGGGTGTTGAAGTAGTACTAATGAGGTGCAACCAAAGTCCAGACAGTGTTACCAAGTTTAAAAATGACAAAATAACGTAGTAATACCATTACAAAATTGTTAGACCTGGCATCTTTGGCGTGGTTACCCCTGACTTTTTGCCTCTACCTCCTGTATTTTTGATGCTATGCTGGATATCGTTTTTGCTGGTTTAGATGCTTTGGGCACTTTGCCACTGCTGATCAGTGTCAAAGTGCAAGTGCTCCCTTGGTAAATTGTTATATTGATTGGTTATCCATGATTGGTATATTTGTTTCACCTGTTAGCCCCTAGTAAAGTGCACTGCGTGTGCCAGGGCTGGTGATTCAAATGCTACTAGTGGGCTGCAGCACTGATTGTGCCACCCACAGGAGTAGCGCTAAAATGATGTCTTCGGCCTGCTTGCAGTGCCTATGTGCAGTCCAGGACTGCCATGTCGACCTGGCCAGTGCACCCACTGACCAGGCCTTATCCTTCCCTTTCTGTACATGTCAGGCATCCCTATGGTGGCCCTAGGTACCCCCCTGGGCTGGGTGCAGTGTATCTGAAAGGTAGGGCATGTACTGAGGTGTGTAACATGCCCTGGTAGTGAATTACAGCCATTTTCGTTTTTCACTGCTGAGAGGCCATCTTGCCCATAGGATAGAATGGGGATGGCTGTTTACATGCCTATCTTCCCATAAGGGCAAGATAGAAAATCCAAGTTTGGTATCTCTGTGTTCAGAATTTAATTATACATCTTTTTAGCAAGATGGTTTTTAAATTCACTGTGTGAGAATAGCACTTTTTAGAAAGTAACTATTCTCCTGTTTAACCTTCCTGTGTGCCTGTGTGCTGGTTGGCTGACTGGTGTCATGTGATGGGCTGGGTGAGTCAGCAGCAGGGTGAATAGGGAGATCTGCTTTAGATGGGTGGGAGGAGTAGTCCCTGGGTTTGAATAGGGCTGCCTCTGCCAACACAAAGCTGGCTCCACCCCCTGCTGGCCAGGCTGAGGACTCTGCCTCTGCTGGCACAAAGAAGGCTCCACCTCCTGCTGAGCGTCTAACGACCCTGCCCCTCACTCTGAAAGGAACCAGGTGCTCCAGAGCAGAGCACACCCAGGAACCGGTTTGAGCAGGGGAATCCCCCCACTGGAACAAAGAGAGACAAAGACTTGGAGGGGTATAAGAAGAGGACCCCAGACACCTAAACTTTAGATCACTTTGGAACTAAGAAGAAACCTCTGCCAAGGAGAAAGCTGAAAAGGACTGAAGAGGAGAAGACTGCCTGCTTGCTGTTTTGCTTTGCTGCCAATGAGAGGGGAAGGACTTTGCTGTGTCCCCTTCTTTTGATTCTGATCTCCAAGGGCCTGAGAAGAGCTGGCTCCCTGTTAAGAAGTCCCAGGAACAAAAGGACTTCACCACCAGCTCCCCATGAACTCTGCTGAGAGAGTTCTGACCTGCCTTGGAGTGCTTGCCCAGTCTTGGGGCCTCAGGAGGTCGTTTTGCTGTGTTTTGGGAGCTGGGAAGCAGAAGCGTGAAAAGGAACAACTGGTACCCAACGCATCATCCGATTGCGTGTCGCAAGAACGAGAGTGCATGGAAAATTTAATCGCGGCACCATCGCAACACGCAGGGTCCCCGCATCACTGAGTGCGTCGAGCATCGTCCCGAAGCGTGAAGATTCCTGACATTGCGAGGGTCGTCGCAGAACCAGTTTGCGAGCCGCACCACTGCCGGTGCGTGAAAGTCTCCAGTCATCGGGTGCGTCGACGCAGAGTCCCGTTCCGTGGCGCATCGAGAGTTGCGGCGCCGGAAGACAACGCTGCGCCGCACATCGTGCCAAATCGAAGCGTGTCGCATCGAACCTGTGCGTGAAGCTTCCCCCTAAGAAACCTACGCAACGAAGGCCAAAGTCATCGCATCCTCCCCTTACAGATCGGAGCCAGCGCATCCACCTCTGCTGCGTGAAGCAGGGCTTCTGCTAAGCCTCCCCAGGATCTCAGGAGTATTGCATCGCCTTTGCAAGCTTCCTTGTTATAGCTTTTGGGAACCTTATCGCAACTACAGGTACTGTTGGGCACGAAAGTGTCGCATTTTGTGCATTGAGAGTCGCATTGTGCAAGACACTGACTTTTACATCCTGGAGTACTTTCTGCAAGCTCTTGAACTATCTTTGAAGTAATCTTTTTGAATTATATGTTGGTTTGTCTGTAGTATTTGGTCTTGTGAAGTTTTTTTAGTAAAGATACCTTATTTTTCTAAAACTGGTGTGGAGTAAATCTGTGGTGTTTTCACTGTGTTACTATGAGTGTTGGTACAAATACTTTACACATTGCCTTTGATAGCCTAGACTGCTCAGGCCAAGCTACCTAGAGGGTGAGCAGGGGTTATCTTAACAGTGTATCCCCCTTTCCCTGACTAGAAGCAAGGGTCCCTACTTGGACAGTGGTACCTACCCTGCCAACTAGAGACCCCCAGATCTAACATTGGTGGTCAGCGGTGAGGATTGAACTTGTATTTGTACATGACCCACAGTAATTGGTGTACATCACTAGGAGTGCAGACCAATAGACAACCACAAACTATATTTTTCATTATTCTATTTTTGAGTAACGCTTCAAGAGCATCATGTCTCAGGTGGCAACAAGTGAGAAGGCCGAATTGGAGTTTTCCATTGCGGATTTGTATTCGTACGGAGTGGTAGAGCTCAAGCGATTCTGCAAAGACCGTGGTTGCCCTTTTAAAAGTGGAGCTAGAAAGGATGAGCTCCAAAAAGTCTTGAAGGCCTGGTGGCAGGCCCAAGAGGAGGATGATGCAGATGAAGAGGATGGTTTTGTTCCCCAAGATCTGCCCGTGGGCAGAACAGTCTCAAGGGCTGGCATCTCCCATTCCAGTAGGGGGCTCACTCCAGAGGAGCTGGAGGAGAATCAAAGGGTGAGAAACCATGAGTTGGAAATAATGAAGATGAAAATGAAGCAATTGGAAGTAGAAAAGGCGGTGGAGGAGAAGAAATTGCTTCTGGCTCATGAAGTGAGCATGAGAGAACTGGACATCAAGGCCAAGCAGGTGGAGTCCGGTTCAAATGGTGGCAGCGCACAGCCAGTGCAGGGGGGTAAAGTATATATCCCCAAGAATTTAGTACAGAATTACAATAGGAGTGAGGATATCTATGCATGGTTTACATCATATGAAATTGCATTGAGAATGAATGGTGTGCCTGAACAGCATTGGGGGGCGGGTCTGTGGAAACATTTTGAGGCTTCTGGGAGGAGTGCTCTAGAGCCCTCAGAATTAGCAGGTACCATGACCTATCCCAATATGAAGGAGGCCTTATGTCTCAGGTATGGACTTACTCCAGAGCAGTATAGACTGCAGTTTAGGAACTCCAAGAAGAAAGAGTCTGAGACGTGGATGGAGTGTGTGAATCTGTACTCGCGGGCACTGGAAGGTTGGATGAAGGGCAGCAAGGTAACTGATTATAAGGGGTTGTTACATTTAATTAGTTGGGAGCACTTGAGTAGTCTATGTGTTCCAGAGCTGCGCCAGCATCTGTTAGATAGCAAGCTGACAGACCCCATTGAGCTTGCTAAGGAGGCGGACCGCTGGACCAGTACCAGGGTCCACAGAGGAATTGTGGGTACCATTGCCAAAGGTGGGCAGGGTCCCCAGCAGAAGAGTGGGGGGGACAAGGGTAACCAAAAGGAGTTCTCACAAGGGCCCCAAAACAGTTCCCAGGGTAACCAGTCCCAGCCCCCCAAGTCAAAACCCAAACCAACCTGGCCCCCTAAGGGCAGGTCGGATAACAAGGGTCCCATTAGGTGTTATCACTGTCAGGAATTGGGTCACAAAGCTCCTGTGTGTCCCAAGAAATCCCAGGCACCCTCTGGTGTTCCAACCCCGGGTATAGCTAGTGTAGCTTTTGGTGGGGATTTTATTTCTAGCGATTTGGAGGGATTAGCAGTTATGTCCCTTGTCTCTTTAGGAGACACAGAGATGGTCCAGGAAACCCCTGTCCCTGATAACACTAAGAAGTACAGGCAGTGGGTGACCATCAATGGGAGGAGGGTGGAGGCTCTCAGGGACACTGGAGCCAGCGTGACTACGGTCAGGTGTCAGTGGGTCCCTGAGGAGCTGATCATTCCAGACGTACTTCACCCAGTAGTGTCAGCTGACAACTCTGTGCGCCTTTGCAAGGTAGCACATGTTCCCTTTGAGTGGGGGGGGGGTCTCAGGTCCTCTCAGAGTTGTTGTGAGTCCATCCATGCCAGTAGACTGTCTGCTAGGTAATGACCTGGAGAGTTCCCCGTGGAAGGAGGTGGAACGCCAGGCTCATTTGGAGATGTTGGGTTTGCCTGAGTGGGTCTGTGTGACCACCCGGTCCATGGCAGCCAGACAGGGTTGTGAAGCAGACCTGGAGCCTGAAACAGTGACCCAGGTCCCTGCCAGAAAGAGGAAGGGCAAGGGGCGGGGTGCGTCCACCCCCGCTGTTCCCACGGTCCAGGAAGGAGCAGAACCTGCGGGGGATGCCCTGGAGCCTACAGGGGAACAGGTAGCTGAGCTGGGAGACATACCTGAGCTGACCCATTGGCAGCAAGAGGGTGGTCCCTCCAGAGAGGAGTTCTGCCGTGCGCAGAAGACATGCCCTACTCTTGAAGGTCTGCGGCACCAGGCTGCAGACCAGGCAGCAGGTGCTGATCCGAAGAACTTCTTTCTCTACTGGGAGAATGACTTGTTGTATAGTGAGCCTAGGTTTGCTGAGCCCAGTGGATCACGTACCCTGGTGGTACCCGCAGGGTTCAGAGACTTCCTACTGGGTCTGGCTCACGACGTGCCGCTTGCAGGACATCTCGGGCAGGACAAGACCCGACAAAGGCTTGCCACCCACTTTTACTGGCCCGGGATGAAGACGGGCGTCGCTTCCTTTTGTAAATCATGCCAGACTTGCCAGGCAAGTGGCAAGGCTGGAGGAAAATGCAAAGGCCCTCTCCAGCCTTTTCCGGTAGTGAGCACCCCTTTCGAGCGGGTGGGAATAGATATTGTGGGGCCACTGGACCCCAGGACCGCCTTAGGCAACAGGTTCATCCTGGTCCTGGTGGATCATGCCACCCGGTACCCAGGGGCTATCCCTCTCAGGACAACCACAGCCCCGGTGGTGGGCCGTGCGTTGATGGGGATCTTTTCCCGTGTGGGTTTCCCCAAAGAGGTGGTATCTGACCGGGGTACCAACTTCATCTCCAGGTATATGAAATCTCTGTGGGAGGAGTGTGGGGTAACTTATAAGTTCACCAATCCTTACCACCCTCAAGGAAATGGGTTGGTTGAAAGGTTCAACCGGACCCTGAAGGGCATGATCATGGGGCTGACAGAGCCCATGAGACGGAAGTGGGACGTCTTTTTGCCATGCCTATTATTTGCCTACAGGGAGGTACCACAAAAGTCTCTAGGGTTCAGTCCCTTTGAGCTTTTGTACGGGCACCCTGTTAGAGGACCTCTCAGTCTGGTGAAGGAGGGTTGGGAGAAATCCCCTGGGAAAACCCCCCAGGATGTGTTCAGCTATGTGCTGGCCATCCGCAACCAGACACAGCGCTTCCGGGCCCTCGCTCAGGCGAACCTGGAAGCCAGCCTGGATGAGATGAAGAGGTGGTATGACCAGCATACCACTCTGATGGAATTTCAACCTGGGCAGATGGTGTGGGTGATGGCGCCAGTGGAGCCTTGCGCGCTACAAGACAAGTGGACTGGGCCATATGAGGTGGTGGAGCGCAAGAGTGAGGTGACCTACCTGGTCAACTTGCGATCTCCCAGGAACCCCATGAGGGTCCTACACGTGAACCGCCTCAAACCCCATTTTGAGAGGTCTGAAATAACAATGCTACTTGCTACAGATGCAGGGTTGGAGGAGGATAGCGATCCTCTTCCTGACCTCCTAGAAGCTAAGGAGCAAGATGGGTCAGTGGATAGAGTGGTCCTCTCGCCCACCCTGACCCCAGAACAGCAGAGGGACTGTCGCCATGTGCTGGGTCAGTTTGCATCTCTGTTCTTCCTGACCCCCGGTATCACCAACTGGTGTGTCCATGACGTGGACACGGGAGATAGCATGCCTGTGAAACAGAAGTTTTACCGGGTGGCTGACAAGGTCAGGGCCAGCATCAAGAAGGAGGTTTCTAAGATGTTGGAGCTAGGGGTGATTGAGCCCTCCAGCAGCCCCTGGGCTAGCCCAGTGGTACTTGTACCGAAAGCTGCTGCGCCAGGTGCCACTCCAGAACTTAGGTTTTGTGTGGACTACCGTGGGCTCAATGCTGTCATGAAGACTGACGCACACCCCATCCCCAGAGCTGATGAGCTCGTGGATCGGTTGGGAGCTGCCAACTACCTCAGTACGTTTGATTTAACTTCTGGGTACTGGCAGATTGCCTAACTGATGGGGCCAAGGAGAGGTCTGCGTTTTCAACGCCAGAGGGGCACTTCCAGTTCCGTGTCATGCCCTTTGGGTTGAAGAACGCCCCTGCCACATTCCAGAGACTGGTCAACCAGGTACTGTCCGGGCTGGAGCAATTCAGCGCCGCATATCTGGATGACATTGCTGTGTTCAGCTCCACTTGGGAAGAACACTTGCAACACCTCTGCGCAGTGTTGAAGGCTCTGCATAGTGCAGGCCTCACTATCAAGGCCAGTAAGTGCCAGATAGGGCAGGGTTCGGTGGTGTATTTGGGACACCAGGTAGGAAGCGGCCAGGTGGCGCCCCTACAAGCCAAGATAGATACCATCCGGGCTTGGGAACCCCCCAAAACCCAGACAGCGGTGAGAGCCTTCTCAGGACTCACCGGGTACTATCGCCGTTTTGTCAAGGGGTATGGCACCATTGTTGCTCCCTTGACAGAACTAACTTCCAAGAAGTTACCGAAGAAAGTGATTTGGACCAGTGCCTGCCAAGAAGCTTTTGATACCCTGAAGGAGGCCATGTGTACAGCACCTGTACTCAAGGCGCCTGACTTCTCCAAGGAATTCATAGTGCAGACAGACGCTTCTGAGCATGGAGTGGGAGCGGTGCTCTCACAACTAAATGATGAGGACTTGGACCAACCTGTAGCTTTCATTAGTAGGAGGCTACTTCCCAGGGAACAGAGGTGGAGTGCGATTGAAAGGGAAGCTTTTGCTGTGGTCTGGGCGCTGAAGAAGCTGAGACCCTACTTGTTTGGGACTCACTTCCGGGTTCAGACGGACCACAGGCCCCTCAGATGGTTGATGCAGATGAGGGGTGAGAATCCTAAGCTGTTGAGGTGGTCCATTGCCCTACAGGGGATGGACTTTACGGTGGAACACCGCCCCGGTACAGAACACGCCAATGCTGATGGTCTGTCCAGGTTTTTCCGCCTTAGCGATGAGAACTCCCAAGAGGGTGTGTAGTTCTCCCCACTTTCAGCTGGAGGGGACACGTGTTAGACCTGGCATCTTTGGCGTGGTTACCCCTGACTTTTTGCCTCTACCTCCCGTATTTTTGATGCTATGCTGGATTTCGTTTTTGCTGGTTTAGATGCTTTGGGCACTTTGCCACTGCTGATCAGTGACAAAGTGCAAGTGCTCCCTTGGTAAATTGTTATATTGATTGGTTATCCATGATTGGTATATTTGTTTCACCTGTTAGCCCCTAGTAAAGTGCACTGCGTGTGCCAGGGCTGGTGCTTCAAATGCTACTAGTGGGCTGCAGCACTGATTGTGCCACCCACAGGAGTAGCGCTAAAATGATGTCTTCGGCCTGCTTGTAGTGCCTATGTGCAGTCCAGGACTGCCATGTCGACCTGGCCAGTGCACCCACTGACCAGGCCTTATCCTTCCCTTTCTGTACATGTCAGGCATCCCTATGGTGGCCCTAGGTACCCCCCTGGGCTGGGTGCAGTGTATCTGAAAGGTAGGGCATGTACTGAGGTGTGTAACATGCCCAGGTAGTGAATTACAGCCATTTTCGTTTTTCACTGCTGAGAGGCTATCTTGCCCATAGGATAGAATGGGGAAGGCTGTTTACATGCCTATCTTCCCATAAGGGCAAGATAGAAAATCCAAGTTTGGTATCTCTGTGTTCAGAATTTAATTATACATCTTTTTAGCAAGATGGTTTTTAAATTCACTGTGTGAGAATAGCACTTTTTAGAAAGTAACTATTCTCCTGTTTAACCTTCCTGTGTTCCTGTGTGCTGTTTGGCTGACTGGTGTCATGTGATGGGCTGGGTGGCTCCAGGAGCCTGGATGAGTCAGCAGCAGGGTGAATAGGGAGATCTGATTTAGATGGGTGGGAGGAGTAGTCCCTGGGTTTGAATAGGGCTGCCTCTGCCAACACAAAGCTGGCTCCACCCCCTGCTGGCCAGGCTGAGGACTCTGCCTTTGCTGGCACAAAGAAGGCTCCACCTCCTGCTGAGCGTCTAACGACCCTGCCCCTCACTCTGAAAGGAACCAGGTGCTCCAGAGCAGAGCACACCCAGGAACCGGTTTGAGCAGGGGAATCCCCCCACTGGAAAAAAGAGAGACAAAGACTTGGAGGGGTATAAGAAGAGGACCCCAGACACCTAAACTTTAGATCACTTTGGAACTAAGAAGAAACCTCTGCCAAGGAGAAAGCTGAAAAGGACTGAAGAGGAGAAGACTGCCTGCTTGCTGTTTTGCTTTGCTGCCAAGGAGAGGGGAAGGACTTTGCTGTGTCCCCTTCTTTTGATTCTGATCTCCAAGGGCCTGAGAAGAGCTGGCTCCCTGTTAAGAAGTCCCAGGAACAAAAGGACTTCACCACCAGCTCCCCTGGAACTCTGCTGAGAGAGTTCTGACCTGCCTTGGAGTGCTTGCCCAGTCTTGGGGCCTCAGGAGGTCGTTTTGCTGTGTTTTGGGAGCTGGGAAGCAGAAGCGTGAAAAGGAACAACTGGTACCCAACGCATCATCCGATTGCGTGTCGCAAGAA
Source organism: Triturus cristatus (assembly GCF_964204655.1). NCBI lineage: Eukaryota > Metazoa > Chordata > Amphibia > Caudata > Salamandridae > Triturus > Triturus cristatus. The sequence continues at coordinate 184,229,704 of NC_140592.1, forward strand.
CGAGAGTGCGTGGAAAATTTCATCGCGGCACCATCGCAACACGCAGGGTCCCCGCATCACCGAGTGCGTCGAGCATCGTCCCGAAGCGTGAAGATTCCTGACATTGCGAGGGTCGTCGCAGAACCAGTTTGCGAGCCGCACCACTGCCGGTGCGTGAAAGTCTCCAGTCATCGGGTGCGTCGACGCAGAGTCCCGTTCCGTGGCGCATCGAGAGTTGCGGCACCGGAAGACAACGCTGCGCCGCGCACCGTGCCACATCGAAGCGTGTCGCATCGAACCTGTGCGTGAAGCTTCCCCCTAAGAAACTTACACAACGAAGGCCAAAGTCATCGCATCCTCCCCTTACAGATCGGAGCCGGCGCATCCACCTCTGCTGCGTGAAGCAGGGCTGCTGCAAAGCCTCCCCAGGATCTCAGGAGTATCGCATCGCCTTTGCAAGCTTCCTTGTTATAGCTTTTGGGAACCTTATCGCAACTACAGGTACTGTTGGGCACGAAAGTGTCGCATTTTGTGCATTGAGAGTCGCATTGTGCAAGACACTGACTTTTACATCCTGGAGTACTTTCTGCAAGCTCTTGAACTATCTTTGAAGTAATCTTTTTGAATTATATGTTGGTTTGTCTGTAGTATTTGGTCTTGTGAAGTTTTTTAGTAAAGATACCTTATTTTTCTAAAACTGGTGTGGAGTAAATCTGTGGTGTTTTCACTGTGTTACTATGAGTGTTGGTACAAATACTTTACACATTGCCTTTGATAGCCTAGACTGCTCAGGCCAAGCTACCTAGAGGGTGAGCAGGGGTTATCTTAACAGTGTATCCCCCTTTCCCTGACTAGAAGCAAGGGTCCCTACTTGGACAGTGGTACCTACCCTGCCAACTAGAGACCCCCAGATCTAACAAAAATGTGCTGAATTATGCTGCATAATTTGCCTTTTCTTGCTGCATTATTTAGTCAACCCTGCCGCATAATTAGGCCCTCTCCTGCCACATAATTAGGTGGCCTTACTTACAGGGGTTTCACGAGACTGGAGATGTAGGCAGACACTCCAGGACCGGAAACAACTTAAATAATTGGCACAAGTCGTTCCCTTGTTTCCATAGCATTCATGATCGAGCAAGATAGAAGCACAAAAAGTGGTCGAGGATTTCATGGAAATACGCTGATATTAACTTCAAAATGCTAACAGCCTGCTTGCAAACAGGCTGCGTTCTTGTTTGTGTAGTGTAAGGTTGGACCCTGGAGGAGACCAGATTTCAGTCGACCTCTCTGGAGAGAATCACCACTTTTTGGGGATAAGGGGACAGGAAGTGGGCAGGTGACCAGACGGAGACAGACGGGACTGGTCCTATCCACTTCGGGTGGGCAGAGCCTGAGTGATTGTCATGTGATCAGGCTTTGCTGCTGCAACAAATAAAGGCATTCAAAGAAACCCGTCTGGGTTTCGAAATTTAATCCGTTGGCTAGTGGCGAGGGTCACACTATGTGACATATTTAAGTGTCTGCAATATTTACAACGCCAATTATCTTTCTTCTGAAAATGCCTGTGAAGCATCCTCTGACAAGTTCCTCTAAAGGTTGTGAAGACATCAAGTATGTAGAACACCACAATGAACGGGTCAACACTTTCACAGTTCATGTTGCACTGGAGCCTTGCATTAGGCACATAAGAAGTGACATGCTAAATATTATATTAGTTTTTTCTGCTTTCTACGGATTTTAGACAAGGTCATCTCTTAGTTTATCTTCCCTTCAGTGGCAAAACTCATGAAGGTCAATGGCATGCAAGAGTTGAGAACAACAGACTCCAGCCTCCCCCTAGTCACTATTAATCCTGGCGGTGCCCCTCTTCCAGCAGTCACTGGCATTTAGAAAGATCTGGTTGGTGATTTATGTGTAGCCCTCTGTAGCTTTTGACACCATTGATCATATAAGGAGAGCTGATAGCGAGATTCAATGACTCTAAAATACAATAGACAATGCTACTGTGTAAAAGTAAGATGGTGTTTTAGAGATGATTCATAAAATGCATTAAGTCTTAAGCCCTGGTTGGTCTGTAAGCCTCTCTTTATTCACATCTCATTTAATACTTATGTGTAGGGACAGAGCAGTCTCTCAGGTCCCTGACATATGCATCCATCAACAAAAAGGTACCGCGCAACTGCATGTGATGCTCTACAATAACCAGCCTTACTTACCATCATTATGCATTAACAACTGTATGAGTGAGTCCATGTGGAGAAGTGTGGCTCAATGGTTAGAGCGGCAGACCCTGATGCAGAGGTCTGGCCTGGGACCAAGGTTCAATTCCCCACCCCGGTGGGTCTTGAGCTCAAAATTCCACGTACCTGATATTTCCCTCCTCAGTGCCTATTCCAATCATTGAGTGCAACTCTGGGCAATAGCTTGCTTAATCTCCACAATGGCCCCCACAACGCTAAGGATGCCTGGCCTCTACTTTGGGGGTGCCCAGGAGTGGACGCCTCACAGGGAAAGCCAGGATGGGTTCCACAGTGGTATTTGTACAAGCGCCTTGAGACCCTTGCGGGTGAGTAGTGTGCTATACAAGTATCAATTTACATTACATTAAACGTCAGTCCATTAAACTGCTGAGTTATTACAACAGCTGCAGCGGTCTGGTTTACTTGCAAGTCTCAGATTTTAATCTTGGCAGGGTAACACAGTCATTTATTTTTGGAATTCAGACAATTATTAGACCTTGGATAGAAATAACAGCTATATGAATTACTTCTATGGTGCCCACTTAAAAAAAAGAATTTGCCTTAGCTGTTCTCCATTATAAGTCAGTGTTTGTGTTGGAATCCACTTTAAATGGGGACTGATGATGATGGTAACATAATCAAACACTGGTTGGATGAAACTTCATAACACCGTGGCGATTGCCAAGTTGTAGTTGTAGTGAGGTCAGACTTTCCGTAGAAGGAGCATTTTTTGTTTGGCTAGTAGCCTTTTGGTGACTCTTCAGGAAAGTTGAAACAAAAAAAGTTCATCCACTGAAGCATCTTCCTGAAAAGATTTGTGGGCGATCTGACAAAGGGGGCCCAAGAAAAAGGGGGAGGGGTACAAAAATGTATTTATCTCATGCAATTTCCAATAGGAAGCTTGGGAAGTGATAAAAAATAAAATGGCTGAACGGAGTTACACCAAATTTTTTGGAAAGCTAGGGTCCAGATTTACTAAGCACTTGCATTGTCCCTGCACCACGCAAGTTGATGCGAGGAAATACAAGTGTTTAAGTGACAGTTACAAAGCAATATGCATCAATATTTGCATGGCTATGCATCCACTCATGTATTTTGACTCAAACCCAGATTTACTAAAGTCAATAAACCTTGGCTTGCATCAAACTGGTGTGCTTACCTGCCCTGGGTGTAACTAGGACAAATATCTCTTTTACGTCTCTGTAATTCCTCTTTGCATGTGCTGCATACTGCAGCATACTTCCCAGTAGCGGCTCGCATAGGGCATGCTGTGGGGTGGTGAGCAGGGCGGGGGAGGGGCAGGGTGGGGGTAGCAAACACGGACATTCGACGGAACGGAGGAACGTAATAATTACTTTCCTCCGTTCCGTCCTATGTCCGTGTTTGCTACCCCCCCACCCTGCTCCTCCCCCGCCCCACCGCCCCACAGCATGTACTGTGCGAACTGCTACTGATACTTACAAAGAGTAATAAGTGTCTAACATTGTTTTTGTGTAGGACTGTGTCCCTTCCTGCAATGCAAGGGTGCCTGAATTGGCACTAGGCAGCTACAAGTGTGCCAGTGCAGCGAGAGAAGTGAACAGTGTCATATATTTGTATTTATGGTGCAGTTCAGCTCTACCCCCTTCACGCATAGCAGCACTGCATGAACTGTCAGTAGATCTGGGCCAAGATCTTTAAATAGAAAGTATGTTTTTGTCATGTAGTGTAGATCCGCTCATCCTTTTTAAAGAAATGAAAGTTCAAACTATAGTGCTGCGTGGAGGGTTGGTCTCGCAAAGTACCACAGTACTACTCATTTATGGATTTTATTCTTTGTTTTCCCTTAAGGCTGTGCCCTGTGGCTAACCTTTCACTGCACACACCCACAGGCCAGACAGTGTGGCCAACCCAATGCCATGTACGGGTGAAGGCAGTGCAAAGTGGGAGGATCTGGCCAACCCCACACTGTGCACAAAGGCTGTGCACGTGGTGATGGCTGCCCATAGGGGAGTTAAGCCCAAGGGAAGTACAACCCATGCATGATTCTTGCTTGTCCTGCTCATTGGTTCTATGAGCCTCGCAGAAGTAACACAATACCCATGGGAGGTAAAACAAATAAAAAAATAAGATCAGCCCTTAGGTTTGGACACTCAGGAGCCACTACCAAAAGAGCTGACACTTTTTAGAAATATCCATAAATTATTTTGTTGTCCACCATTACTGGACTAGTTTAACAAAAAAGTTTTAAATACAAACATTCCAAAGTCATCATGGCCTGAGAGAGAGCTGGAGACCAGTAAAAACATCCAAGGGTCTGCTGGTCTCCAGTAAGTGCCTCATCCAACACGCCAATGCAGGGCTCCCCAACAGAAGATGTTGACATCTTTGTGCTCCAAAGCACTTCTACAGCACCTCAAGAAGCAAGGCCTGCAAAGAAATCACTGGTGTGGCAGTTTCATGAGCTTCCAGCTAGTCAGAACAATATTGAGTACACAGTATGTGACATGCCATTTCTGCTAGAAGGTGCAGCACATAGGTAAAACTGGCCAGTATTTGATGGGAACGACTGGAATGTAGATGCACCTGATGGCTAAGCACTATAACACGATAGTGAGTTAAGAGGTACAAAAAAATGGGTGATTAAAAGACAACTAACTGCTGCGGAGGAAGAAAACAAAAAAAACAATAATAGAAAAGGCCAATACTTATAAACTGAAATTGAAAAACAATAAAGTAAAAAAAAAAAAATCAACTCTGTTCTACAGAGGGAGTTGGCTGCTTGTAGGTTCTGGCTGCTGGACATGGCCTGCACTTGACCCCCGCTGTGCATTGGCTGACATCTGTGCGCAGCAGGGTGTTTGCTGCTTCCAAGGGGTTGGACGTAGAGCCTGGCCACAGACCAAGCCTTATGGCCAGCCTGCCAATGCACACACCCAAAGTCCATATGTGGCAGAGGGTTACTCACCCACAGTGGGTTGCTGCAGGCTAGAATCCTTTGGACAACCCTCTGCTGCATACGACCAAAAGCTGTGTTCAGTAGGAGAGCTGGATGAGTGCGATAAACAAAACAAAAAACAGAAATCCACCAAAAAACAAAGGTTAAAATAATGGTATAGTTAGGTATGGTATAAGATCTTCAGTTATAATAAGAAAAACTGGAAATTGACTGAAAAAGAGGTTAAATTGACATTATAGTCATCTAAGGTAATAAGATTTTAGTTAACGTTTAAAATACCCTAGAATTTCACCGAAACAACAAAGGGTACAGTGACATTATAGTTAGATGTTGTAGTAATATAAAAACTCATGGTTAAAAACCCCAAAAACAATTAAATGATCAATTATAATTTACTGCGCTAACTATAATTACACCTCACCAGGCATTCCTTATGGCATCACATATTACATCACACATGTTACGTTTAATGACATCACTGCTGACATCTCAAATGGCATAATTGATGACATCACATATCACTACACCGATGACATCATCCAAGCTTTTGCTCCTCAAATAGAAATAATGTAGTTCTGGAGAGTAGTCTTGTCTCATTCAGTATGATATTACTACAACACCTAACTATAATGCCACTTTAACCTTTGTTTCTTTTAATGAATCAATTTAAACAGACACGCATGAACATACACACATTTAAACAAATGAAAATAAAAGGCAACATTTATGTGGTGCAGTTCTTTGCATGTCTCCAGATCCTGTAGACAATGTTATCTCAAGCATTAAACAGGTAACACCTGAACATAAACAAAGTTCCTTCCAAAGGTATCTTGTCCAGTAAGAAAAAGGGACTAAGTGTGCGATAGAACCTTATGCAGGTTACCAAATTTACAATAAATTAATTCAAAGCTTTGTGATTGCACAGTCAAATGAAACAACTACACAGATGCAAAGGAATAAGATGTTTACCTATTTTATTAACCAGTGCATTCTTCATCCATATCAGTTAAAAACACTTTTCATGGAAACATCTTATTCCTTTGCATCTGTGTAGTTGTTTCCTTTGACTGTGTAATCACAAAGCCTTGAATTACTCTTATGCAACCTGCATAAGACTCTATCGCACACTTAGTCCCTTTTTCTCACGTTGAGAAAAGAGAGGCCCAGGAGAAGATAATCTCTTCCTAATCACATCAACAGGAGAATGGAACTTCTGTTTTTTTGAGTCCATATACCCATCCCTTTTCCAAAGAAGGGTACCTCCCACATTACCTTTAGATCTTATCCAGTAAAACATTCAATAGGTGAACTGTGTGACCAACCTCTGCTACTTTCACTAGATTAACAATACCTCAGGTGGCAAAGCAAACACTGCCATGAGTATGTTAATGTTCCTGGGATCAATGGGTGTGAATTATTTTTCTTCAGATATTTTGGTTCTTCATTTGAGATGCATCTGCATTAAATACCAACGCACCTGAAGGTATTGGCGCTCTTTACCCTCTCCAGTGAAGCCTCTTTAGTATCTTAAAGGTGGTCTTGTCTTCTGATCAGAGATGACAATTCCGGTCTAGTTGAAGCTTGTATGTCAGAATTTATGCCACATTTATACAGAGATATTCTGTGTAATCTAGTCTTGCATTGAACATAGACTCAAAAGCCTGTGTTTCTTGAAAAAGTATAAAGTAAATCATGTCTGTAGACTCGATGGGAAATGAAAGAAACTCTAGGAGAGATAAACCGTGTGCCTTCCTAAAACCTTGTAATCTGAGGGTACTGCTTTGGTTTTCACTTTGGACACTGGTAGAATACCAATGCCAACCAGGATTCTTTAAGATCCGGTTTTGTTCGTGGAGACTTGGTGCCTAAAACTAAAATCTAAAGGGCAGATTTACAAGCCCCTTGTGACACTTTTATGCCACCGCATCGTAAACAATGCGCCACGTTACGACACCTTTACAACGTAACGCATCTCGGAAGATGCATCATGCTGTAAAGCCCTGCACTACATTATACTGCATCAGGTATAATGTATGCAGGGTGGGCGTTCCGCAGTAAGAAAGCCTCTTAAAAGTGATGCAGTAAAATCGAAAAGATTTCACTGCGTCACTTCTACGATGCCACTGCGTCAAAACAGCAGCCGTAAGGAGTGACGCAGCATATTAGGAATAGGCATTCTGAAGCATTGCTGAAGTTGCCTCGTGCTTTTGACACGACTCCAGCAATGCGTTGCCTTTACGCCAACAGATGCGTCACCCATCTGTCAATCCTTGCGCCACAGTGTGCCGCATTGTAAATGCGACCCATCCATGGTTGCGCAAGGTTTTTTTTGCGTGAAATTAACTGACACATCTCTGTTAATATGCAGAGATGCATCAGTTCTTGTAAATCTGCCCCAAAGTTTTTTTTTATGTAGTTCGAGCTAGTTATTATGAATTTAACAAAATCGTTCAGACAGAATTGGAGGTTGATGAAACTGAATGGCCAGGTGCGAGGAAAGGAAATACAGCTCTGAATCGTCAATGCTCTACATAGATATGAATATTAGTATTTAATGTTGCTATTGGTGACTGGTCCATAAAAAATAATATACACAAAGCACGTGGTGTCACTTCCACTCGAGCCACTAACTGGAGCCAAAGGAATCTGGCATGATCTCTGATGTAACATGTCGTGGTGGTGAAGAGGTCCAACAATCATTGGCAAAGGTATTAAATCTGTGGTCCAATACGGTCTGTAATATCAACAAAACAAATTCAGTTTTGCCATATGAGTAGAAACTGGATCGTCTCTAATGCAGAATGTGTTGCATGTTAAGGTGGTTATAGAATAGTTTAACAACCACCTTCTGAAAAACTTTTACTAAAGTAGAGAGACTTTAGATTCTATGGAAGTGTAGCAAGAGCCTCAATGTGAATGAATGGACTAGTGGCATTTGTTTCAAGAATCACTTGAGAAGCTTTTATTTGAGAAATGGGCATGGGATATTTATGTGAGAACACAGAAAAAGTTTCTTGAATACTATATAGTGCATCTCAAAGCATACAGACGTTATTCAACGCATGATGCAATTTGCTCTTGTCCAGCAACCCCCATCTTTTTTCTTCTATTCCCCTTGGCATTTTTATGTGTGCCCGCCTATATTCGTCCTCTAGCCCTTTTTCTGTGACCTTTGATAACAGAGATCTAAATATAAGAATATAGGTGACATAGACTATCCTATAATGTATATTTCCTTATTACTGTTGCATACTGTAGCCTAGCTATGCACCCTAAAATCAAAACATTGTACATCTTTTATAATTCTGATTTATGTTTGACAGTATCAGTACATTTATGGCGAACTGGTGTTTATTTATTTTTAAACATAAATATAATTAAAAAAAATAATGTAGAGGGGCCGGGTATGGGTAAAAATCAATTGCATCCTTCACACCGAGACTGTTTTTCTTTCAAGAGGAATGGAGATTTCCCTGGTCAGCTTCCGCCGACACGAAAAAAATCTCGACCTGCCCTCATATAAATGATGTGCTAAAATCTTACATGTATCAACATGGCTCCAGGACATTCTTCACAAAAGTAAAATATGCGAATGGTTTGCGTATTCACTTAATTGACGTATAAATATGGCAGCTTGTTTAATCATGGTTGGCTGGACCGGAAACATCAACCATGTAAAACCTAGCTGTGTTGATTTCGTTAATTCAGAGATATACATCGAGTGACGACAACGGTCCAGAGCTGTATCTATTTCTGACCTTCCTGAATTAATAAATGTCATGTAAATGTCAAGTTCAGAAAATGAAAATGCTGGCCACAGGACCAATTTGCTGTGATCTGCTGAGTTTTCTCACACCATAAAAAAATCAGAGTTGATAGCACAAACCATGTGAATCGTGACTACACAGTATGATCTGCTTATACTAATCGCTCCTTTCTGTACACACTACTTACATTTTACAAATGAAGCTGTGGCTCCTGAGGAGATAGTCTGTTCTTGACAACTAAACATGTTAGAACAAGCATTGGCAAAGCCAATATGTCTGGCCTACAACGCCATTTCTAAAATGATTTTGGAGTTTTTTTCGTTCTGTGGATAAGTGAATGGGAGTTTAATAAAGATTGGAAGCAGTCACATGATGGTAGTACAGCAGGTCACAAGGGTTACATTATATTAATAATAATATTAACCCCAATACATCGATATAACAGGGTAAATAGATGTAAGTAGCTGCAGAAATATGAATAGCAAATAAGTACTCTGTAATGTAGTATTTGAATGTATGACGTTACCACGCATACATTTACAACGCATGCCTTTACAACGCAGTTTTTACATCGCAACATCCTTTACAACGCATTCTTGTGCATCGCATGCCATTACATTGCATTTTCAGAAACTACCTTTACAATGCATTTCATTACATCGCATTATACCTTTACAATGCATACCATTACAATGCATACCATTACATCGCATTTACGGTAATTGTTGGATAGTATAGGGGTAGAAATTACTATTGTAACTCCATTGAGTGCAACAGTAGGGTAAGTGTTGGATAGTGTAGGGGTAAAAATTACTATTCTAACTCCAGTGAGTGCAACAGTAGGGTAAGTGTTGGATAGTGTAAGGGTACTTTGCGTTGTAATGGTATGCATTGTAATAACTTGCGATGTAATGCCTGCGTTGTAGTGACATGCAAAGTAATGGCTGCGTTGTAATGACATGCGATGCAAAGGAAGTTGCGATGTAATGACTGCTATGTAAAGGTAGTGTGATGTAATGACTGCGTTGTAAAGGTTGTTTACCGTAGTGTTTAGGTTTATGTAGTGGATGTAATATAATATCACATCCACTATATTAACCTTAACACTACAATATTATATTACTGTGTGTTGTCATCATAAACCTCGACATAGTGACATGCAAACAGTCAAATTCTTTTGGGATGCTGATGTGATTCGGAGAAAATAGATTGGGGAGGCTCTAAGGTCTGATTTATGACAGCAGCATCTTTATTCATGTAACACTAACACTCAGTCCAGCAAAGCACCTCTTTAAGTGGATCAGTTTGGGATAGAGCAAACAGGGCAAATACTTTTGACAAACCCCATAACAATTCCTGAACCTTGTGTGATTGAAAATTAAGGAGTGTAGAATGCGGCAATACAAGCTGCAGGTGTGACTACTGTTATGGAGAGGAGGAAAAATAAGGAGAAGTCGGTAAAGTGGACAGAGGGAGAGTTAACCGGACAGAGAAGAACAAAAGGGACAGAAATGGGAAAGATTGGCAGATGGGGTTACCAGGAAATAAAACCGAGGAAGATGGACTACTTTTAAAATTAGGAGGGGAAAGAGAGGATAGTGGAGAGAATGGGTACAGATGGAGAGAAAGAGGAGACAGTATTACAGAATGAAGAGTAAAGGAAAATAGAAAAGAAGGGGAAACGAATGGAAACTGGGAGAAAATAGAGAAAGGAAAAAGGGAGAGAACAGGAGTAGATGCAGTAAACCAAAGGAGAGAAAAAAATGCGAGGAGAGAGATAGGAGTGGATTGAAGCCATAGTTGAACAATGAGAGAGGTTATACTATGGAGGGAGAGTAAAACTGATGAAAAAGGCAAATGTAGAAAAATGGAATTCGTGGGAAAAGAGATAAAGAGATGTGGAGGGAGAAAGACGAGAAATGATGTGAGGGATCGAAGAGATAGGTGCGTGTTAGAAGAGAATAATTACAAAGAAGAAAAATGTGAGGAGAATGCACAGTGATGAGTATCGAACAATTCCGAATGAAAGCGAATGATAACAATAGGGGGAAAAGTTGGAGATACGAGAAAGCATGGAGACAGGAACAACTGATAGATGAAAATCTGCCCATTAAAAAATGTTGGTGAGAAAAGGGAAAAATGTGAGAAGCAATGGTGGAGAGGGATAGTTGGGAGATTGAAGAAAAATGAACAAATGACATTAGACTGGTGAAATAGTGACAGAAATACAGGAAAGTGGAGAGAATAAGGAACATGACACAAGTTGAGAAGTATAGTGAGAATGTAGGAAACAAATGACAGCAGGGGAGGGAAGAAAGGAAAAAGAGAATGCAGGGAGAAAAGTAACAAGCATTTGCAATGCAATAGGTCTCCCATTTACGTGAGTTTAAACTATTGGCATTGTAAATGACAATGCCTTTTATGTATGTTTTAAAAACCAGAACATAAGTAAAAGGAATTGTCATTTACAAAGTCAATAGCTCAAACCCCAGTAGGAGTTCAGCTAGAAGGTGTTCCCTGACCACAACAGCTATTAAATCACTGCCAAAAAGAAAACAAAAGCACGAAACATTGCGGAAGTTGCTTGCTCTGCCTACTTCCATCAACACGCATGCCAAAAGTCCGCCGGGTCGCACCTTCCAAGGGCTCTGGCAGTAATAAACTTAGGGAAAATATGGCTAGTCGACGGAGACCAATTCCAGGCTTTTGTAGCACACCTCTACCATGCAGTGAAACTGTAAGGGTACACCCACCGAGTGCTGACATGGAGTTATCCTGCAGTGTCTGTACTAACTGCGAGTACGGCACCCAGCATCCCCAACTACTCTCTGTGCGACCCAGAAAGTCTACTCCGCCAGCGCAGAAGGTGAGCTCTGGTGGCCCTTCACCTCCCCAATCTTCTTTCATGGAGTTCACAGGGCTAGATGAGGGCTCTCAAACTGCTTACAATGGGGCATGCGGCGTCTCTTATCTCTGACTGCACCAGCACTCTAAGCAGGGCGAGCAGCAGCAAGCACAGGCAGCGGGGGCACGCATGACTCGGCCAGGGCCGGCTTTAACACTGGTGGCGCCCTGTGCGACAGTGTTTGTTGGCGCCCCCCCAATGACCACCTCTGTCATGGATTCTCTCACTAAGCGCACTTTAACAGTGCCCCTCAAGTCTCCATAGCCAATGTCTCTCAGATTCATTTAATTTTATAGCACCACTCATACCAGTGTAAGGTGTCAGAGCACTTTAAACCACACACACATTGCACAGAGACAATCATATGCTTTCAAATCAGTGCATAGGAAATGTTACATCAGACAGGACTACACGGTGTAGTGTAGGAGTGACATGTCATCGATACTGGTAGGCAATATAGTTTGAGTCCTTATTCTGGAAAAGCACAAATTCAGAATTTAAAACACAACATCATTTTTAGTGGTTCTCATTAATAATAAGAATTATTTTCTACCCAAATGAACCCTTTAGGCAAGGTTTGGATAATGAAAGACTGGGCAAAAAAACATATAGCTCTCACATATTCCTTGCAGTTTGCATTAAGCTCTTTGATGGCAGGTAATAGCTCAATGTTCTCTATTAGGATTTTCACTTATGAACGACAAGTAACAAAAGGAGCTCTCTTACAGGAGTAACCCACTGGCCTATTTACATTATATGCACTTTGTTAACTGCATAGTACACATTCTTTGCAGCAGGCATTTTGACCCTTTATGCTACTTAAAATGAGTCCAAACTTCCACTAGACAAACCTCCGGTCTCTTTCCAGGAAGACGATTAATCACCCGAGTTATCTTGGCATTTTAATTGATGCCTGAAAATTTGCTGGAGGCCAGGAAAGCGGCAGCAGGAAAATGATAATATACTTGCGAAAATGACGCCCTCACCCCAAGTCAGCGCCCGGTGCAGTGGCACCGATCGCACTGCCCTAGAGCCGGCCGTGGACTCGGCCAGCAACTTTCGTCGGCACACCAAGTTGGGGAAACTGATCCCGCTACACCAGCCCGGCCCACACAATATCTGCCTCCCAAAAGTGTCGGAGCTGCTGCACCAAAGAAAAGAAAGGATTGCATTTTTTAAACGAGCATTAAAGAAAGTATATTTATAAAAAAAGTTTGTTGAGCTGCAGTAAGTAAAAGAAAGGCGTGTGACTCCCATTTGCAAAGTGCGGAGGGAGGAGATCAGATAGGGCAGCAAATGCTGCGAGGAGTGTAAACTAAACTCCAGCAGTTTATAGGAAGATGACGGCCGTATGGGCGCCATTTTATATTAACAACACTGGCGCACAGTAAACAATAACGGCCACCTCTCCTGCTGTGCTTTAATTGATGTTAAAAAATGGACTGTGAGCCTGTGTTGTTATTCCAAAAGGGCCATTTTGCGGAGGTGTGCTGATAATTCAAATAAGCACTATAGAAAACCAGCTGAAGCAGCACAGGACGTGCCTGCACGAATAAAAAACTCATTAAAGAAAATAATGCTTACAAACTTAAGAACATGTTTCATGTAACAACCGAAGTAAAGGGGCCAGTCACCATGGGATGCTGCAATTGAAGACAAGGCGGTACTAAGGCGGGACTAACAAGCCTACTAAGGAATCAGAAGCCAGCAGTTACGAAGGACAATGACACAAGCCAATGACAAATATGGGCAGAGAGTGGCCTGGGCTTTTCTTCCATACTCCAGTACAACAAGTCTCGCAGAGCAGCGCATAAGCGCTGCCTCAGGCTCAACCTATAAAGGATCTGAGAGATTGGGAAGAGGACAAAACAAAATAGAAAATATAAATCACAGAGAGAACGGGGAACAGAATGAGTAAAGAGAACAGAATAAGGGAAAATAGTTCAGAAGAGAGGTGACAAAAGAGGACAAGTATTAAGAATTGGTATGGAGATGAGGAAACTGATAAAGGGGAGCGCATTTAGACAGTTTAGTAAACTGGAGAAGGAAGAAAAGAGAACAGAGGAAGTAGACAACATGGACATACTGGCTTAAAATGAAGCGCCGACTGGTGGTGTTTGGGGGTGGGACCCCAGAGGGTGAAGCAAGCACAAAAATGGAAGATAAAGAGGGCTGAGCGAAATGAAAAGCAAAGACAAAGCAGAGATTTTGGAAGAACTGGAAAACCTCAGAAACATAGGATAGAGTGGAAAAGGAGAGAAACAGAAATTGAAGGGGTAATAAAAGGGCAAAGAGGGAGCAATGAGGACTGAATGCATATATACAAGGTAAGAATGGGAGGGAAAAGCACAGACTAGCAGGAAGAAGAATATATTTTGTATTAATCCTGAGGCTGCCTGATGGTGAAAAAGCAAACAAATGATAATTCAGAAATAGTTCTATCTTAGTTACATGTATGAAAAGGGCATTTTTACTTAGTTTCACTTTAGTTGCAGAAGACTTTTTTCTCCCTTGATGCGATTCATAAATCTGTGCAACAGCTTTTTACAGATGACTCTACATGTTCTGGTGCATTAAGAATTCTTCTAATACAGTTACTTTTGTGTTAAATATATTCACAGACCCCAGTAAACACAAGGGGGCTTATTACGATGTCAGTCGGAGTTGCCTCTGACCAACACCGTCTTGGTATCGGGACCGACCGGCGTTTGGTTGGCGGTTCCTAGAGCCTGATTACAATGTTGCTGAACACTGTTCGGTCGCATACTCACTTGTGTGTGTGTGTGTGTCTAAAACCCTGCCCCCTGTGGAAGGCACGCCATGGTGCCTGCCACACAGTACAGGGTTTTACAGGGGGTAGTCTAGATACCCCCTCGACCACCAATAAAATTCTGCGGAGGCAATGGGGCACTGCTAGGGGCTCTCAAAGTTGCTTACCGACAACATTTCCATGTCGGAAAGACTGGCATGGAAAGGCTGTAGGAAACGGACATTGTAATCCCGATGGCGGAAACACCGTCCATAGGGGATTACGGTTCGGTTTCCGACCGGCCTAAAGACTCAGAGAGCTGGTCAGAGCTGAGTCAGAATTGCCAAATTTTTTAACTGAGAAAAACGTTTGATGAGATGATAACATCCAGGCACTAATTTATGTTAAAAAACAAATAGGTTTTTGGAAGATGAACAGGAGGGCATAGAGCATTAGTTGAGGCATTTTGATACTGGGCTCTGAGTGTCCCCATCATTTGATGGTCGCACTTGTGTTGTGGCAGTTTGTTTTAACACACACATACTCACTCTATACCACATGCTCAAACACACACTCTTACAATCACTTACTAGCCAACTACACATGCTCATCCTCTTGGCCATACTACTTGGCTCTCAATAGCTAACATAAACAGTTCAGAAGTAAGGGCCATATGTACGAATTAAGTGCTTGCGATTGCCTAATAGTGAATTTTACCCATTCGCTATTAAGAAATTGCAAACTGCGATGTACAACAATGTGTTTGACACTCTTAACGGTTTGCAGTAGGTCGCAAATGGGCTTGCCTCATCAGTATTCATGAGGCAGGTCGCAATTTGCGACAGATTGTGTATGGCTACAATCTTTTCTTTTCATTTTTTAAGAGCAGGCAGTGGTAAGTGGGACCACTACCTGGTCTGAAAAATTGTTGGTGCCACCAGGAAGGGGTCCCAAAACCATCCCTTTTGCGAATGGCTTACCACCAATTTGAAGTTGTTGGTAACTGTGAATGTTTGCGATTGCATTCTTGGTTGCAAAGATTTCCTACATACCATTGTGACACGCTATTAAGAAGGGACACCTTTGGCACACTCCCTCCGAATAGCGATTCGCAAACCCAATATGTAATTCAGTAATATGTTACTAATCGCAAATAGAGCTTTGTATATCTCAGCAGCGGCGAGTGCAGGTAAGAGCGGTGGGGCAGTGGGGCTGGTGGGGGAGATTTAGACAAACGACGCTGAGAGAAAAATAATTATTTATTTAATTTCCCCTCGTGGTCGTCTGTCGAATGTCCACCCAACCCGGCCTCACCGCTCTTACCTGCAAGGGCCGCTGCTGGTACATCTGCCCCCAAAAGTTCTAAAATAAATCATCAGAAATCTTAAGCAGTGCACACTTTTAGCTTCCATTCACATCTATAAGGAGGATGATGCCTTGTGGCTTAGATTTGGAGAAAGAAACTAGAGAGATAGGATTCTTATGTCATGTGCCCGCCTTGACCCCACTACACCAATAAGATCTACTACCCCAGGAAATAGTGGTGTAGCAAGGATGCTATGCACCCTGGTGCGCAGAAGGAACATGGAACATCTTGCCTGCTACTTGGGTAGTAAACTACAGCCATATGTAGGGTTCAGTGGGCTCCTAGGACCCCGGGGTCACTGCACTTACTGCACTATTTTTAGCTACACCTCCAGCCAGGACACCTGCTAAAGGAAGCACTACTGTCATGATACTAGGAGACTGTTGTGTGATCTCCCCTTCTTCGGTTGTTTCTGCAGCCCCTGCAGAAAGTAAAATAACACACAAATGCAGATGAAGCTACACAACCTTAGAGCAGTGATGGTGGCTAGAAAGATACTCACACCTTTTACAAAGCATGACATTTCCGTGGTGCATTAATATTTTTCATTACACTGTCCAACTTAGTTTGCGCATGGTATAGCAGGGTTTGGTAATTTTACCACAGACATTGCTTACATATTGAGCATTTTGTTTTTTCTGAAATGGTGCTGCCAACTTAGAGGCTTTGGGCACTTTGCCACTGCTGATCAGTGTCAAAGTGCAAGTGCTCCCTGTGTAAAGTGTAATGGTAATTGGTTGCCCATGATTGGTTTGTTTGCCTTACTAGTGAAGTCCCTAGTAAAGTGCACTATGTGTGCCAGGGCTGGTAATGCAACTGCTACTAGTGGACCTGCAGCACTAATTGCGCCACCCACACAAGTAGCCGTAAAGAGGGAACTCGGGCCTCCCATTGCAGTGCCTGCGCGCCGTTTGTTAAGCTGACATGTTGTTCTGACAAGTGCACCCACTTGCCAGACCTTACCCTTCCCTCTCTATGCACATAAGACACCCCTATGGTAGTTTCAAGGTACCCCCTGGGCAGTGTGCAGTGCATGTGAAAGGTAGGACATGTACTAATCTGTGTACCATGTCCTGACAGTGAAATAATCTCCATTTCATTTTTCACTGTGGAAAGGCCAGCTTGCCCATAGGATAGAATGGGGAGGCTGTGTAATATGCTTTCCAGCCTATCTTCCCAAAGGCTTAAGATGGAGAGGTAAAGTTTAGTGTGCCTGAACTCACAATGTAATAAAACATATTTTTATGAAGGTGGTATTTGCATTGTGTGTTTAGAAGCCACTCTTTTATAAATGGCTGTTTTTTTGTGCTCTAACATTTCTGTGTCTCTGCCTGCTTGTGGATTGACTGTCTGGAATTGAAAGTGATAGGATCTTGGGAATGTCTTGAACCAGGGGAGGAGGTAAGACAGCAACCGGCTGACCTGCAGCTGGAGTGTAGGGGGAGGAGTTGCCCCAAGAGGTGAAGAGGCCTGGGTTGCTGCCATAAAACAATGCTCCCATCTCCTGCTGAGTGAATGAGAATCCAGACCCCACTAATCAAAGGAAGAAGGTGTCACTGGCAGGGAGGCACCCAAACCTGGTTTGAACAGGGGCCAGTGCCCCCCTGAACACAAAGACTTCAAAGACATTTAGGGGTATAACTATGAGAGCTGAAGTCCCTGAACTTTGGAGAAATGGATTGATCAAGATTGAACAAGACTATAGCTACTTTGTGGTCAAGAGGAACCTTTGTCAAGGAAGAAACAGCTGAAGAGACTGAAGTAAAGGACCGACCCTTGCTGTGTGTTCTGGGGCTGGCCTGCAGTTTGCTGCTTTAACCAAGGAGAGGCTAAAGGGACATTGCTGTGTGCTGTGTCCCCCTGTTGGAAAGGACTTTGCTGTGTGCCTTGTCCGAAAGTAACTTATCCCCAAGGGATCGATGTGAACTGGCTCCCTGTTGCGGAAACTCAGGAACACAAAAGTTTCCCAGAGAGTCTCAGCAATGCTGTGTGCTTTTTGCAGCCTGAAACCCTCCTAAGAATTGCCCTGTGATCATGGGCACATGGAGTCCAAGCGAGTCTCAGTGACCCTGTGTGCGTGTGCTTTTTGCAGCCCGGGTCCTTCGTGAGGATTGTCCTGTGATCGTGTGCACCGGAGTACAAGTGAGTCTCAGCCACACTGTGTGCGTGTGCTTGGTGCAGCCTGAGACCTTCGTGAGGATTGCCTTATTATCGTGCACAGCCGGAGTCCAAGTGAATCTCAGCGACGCTGTGTGCGTGTGCTTTGTGCAGCCTGAGACCTTCGTGAGGATTGCCCTGTTATCGTGCACAGCCGGAGGTCAAGTGAGTCTCAGCGACGCTGTGTGCGTGTGCTCCGTGCAGCCTGAAACCTTCGTGAGAGGTACCCTGTGATCGTGCACCCGAAGCTCAAGTGAGTCTCAGTGACGCTGTGTGCGTGCACCCTGAGATCTTCGTAGCATCAGCAGCGCAAACCAGCAGCCCCGGAGGAGCTGAGTCGCCGGCCCGAGTCCCCCGTTGCCAGAGCAGGACCTCAACCCAACCTCGTTGAGGGAGGGCCCGATTCCCACTGCCCGGAATTCACAAAGATTGCATCGGAGGCCCAAGTCGCTGGAGGAGGAGAGGAGAGCAAGGTCCCCCCCCCCCCCAGGTAACGTGTGATGACGCCTGGGGTGGGGTGCGGGCTCAGAGGGAGACACATTCCTGAAGCGTGAGCCTCTGCTTTGGCTCGTATCGCGGCCCGTACTTGCCAAAGGAGTGGCAGTACCGGGGCCAGAGTGTGGAGCTGCACTTTTTGTTTACATCATACCCGTGTGGGGGCAACTGTTAACAGAGGGTGACTGCGAGTCAACACGAGTGGCAGAGAGACTGCCTAAGGCACCGTGATCGGTGATGGAGTGTATTACGTATTGCATTCTTTCTGCATAATGAACTACCTGACTGTCATATTACGCATTGTATTATTCCTGCATAACGAACTACCTGATTAGTGTCTTACGCTTTGCATTATTTCTGCATAACGAATTACCTGATTAGTGTATTACGCATTGCATTATTCCTGCATAACAAACTACCTGATTAGTGTATTACGCACTGCATTATTTCTGTATAACAAAGTACCTAATTGTTGCATTACGCATTGCATTATTTTTACACTACAAAGTGCCTGATTCTAGCATTACGAACTGCATTATTTTTACATTGCAAAGTGCCTGATTCTAGCATTACGAACTGCATAGCAATGCATTAGGACTGCAGTGGAACGTGTAGAAGTGCTCATTAATATCGCCAGAACTTACAAGGGCTGGCTGGCCTAACAACCGGCCAGGAGGGATATTACAAATACGCATATGTTGGATTTATATTGTGTGGTCTTATCGTATATCTTTTTACATAAATTTACACTCGTTTTTATGAAACTCATGTGGAATCCATTTGTGGTGTCATCATTGGGTTACTGTGAGCGTGGTTGCAAATACTTTACACATTTGCCGTGAAGATAAGCCTGGCTGCTATGTGCCAAGCTACCGAGGGGGTGAGCGGGGGCTATCTTAGAAGGTGTCCTTCCTTGCCCTGATGTGGAAATGAGGGTCCCTATTTGGCCAAAGGTACCTACCTCAGCCAACCAGGGATTCCGGATCTAACATTTGGTGGTCAGCAGTTGGGATTTGAATGTGTATTTGCAAATTCACTCTCAGTGATTGGTGTACATCACAAGTTTAGCGCAGACCACAACGTAACCACATATTGTGTTTTTGATTTATTGGTTCTATTTTTGAAAGACCTTTAATCCACATGTCTCAGAGGAGTCAAGTAGCCAGTGAGGCTGCAGAATTAGAGTTCGACATTGAGGAATTGCTTACCTACAAAGTTGATCAATTGAGGCAATTCTGCAGAGCTTTGGGATGTCCCATGAAAAGTAGCTCCAAGAAGGAGGAGTTGCAAATGGCCTTGAGGGCCTGGTGGGAAGCCAAAGGGGCTCAGGAGACGGGTGATGTTGAGGTGGATGAGGATGACCCAGGGAATGGATTTGGTCCACAGGATTTGCAAGTGGAGGGACCAGCCTCAGGGGCTGGTAGTAGCCATTCAGGAAGGAGTTTTTCCACCAGAGGAGCTGGAGGAAAACCAAAGAGTCAGAGAGCATGAGTTGGAGGTTTTAAAACGTAAAACTCAAGCAGAAGAGAAGAAGCTGCTCATTGAAAGTGAAAAGCGAGCAGAGGAGAGCAGGAACGCTCTTGCCTTGGAAGACAAAAAGGTTCCCCTAGCTCATGAGTTAAGCATGAGGGAACTGTACATTAAGGTTAAACAGGCAGAGTCCAGTTCAAATGGTAGCAGCGTACAGCCAGTACCAAGTGTGGATGAGTACAAGCGTGCACTGGATGATTGGGTGTTGGTGAGCATGGCAAATGATTTGAAGGGGTTGCTCAACTTTGCCCTTAGGGAGCCTAGGCTCAGTAATTGTTTTCCAGGATTGCGCTCACCCGTGTTAGGGTGCAAGCTCTTTGATTTCTGGGAGCTGGCACAAGAGCCGGACTCCTGGTCATGGGTCCAAGGGTCTGACACAGCCATAGAGAAGGAAGAGAGGCGAAGTAGAACCGTTATGTCCCAAAGCAGTGGGGGGGGGGCATGCGGGCTAGCGCCCTGTCTCAAGGGAGGGAGAGGGAGTGTGAGCAGCATCCCCAGGGATTCACCACCCCACCTCAGAGACTGGAGAGTTCCTTAGAGGAGCACCAGGTTGGAGGCCTAGAGCCTACTTGCCAGCTCTGAGAGGAAGAACACCTAGCGTCAGGAGGGCGTGGGGCATCTGTCACCAGAGCTCCTGCGGTCCTGAAGTTTGTAGGTCTCATTCCTAAATGGCAGGCACAGAAATCTAAATGGAAGGTTAAGGGAGGAAGTTGTTCCCCCATGGGTATCCCGTGGGACCACGTCCAGCCAGTTGGGCTAGGTCCCCTAGGAGTGACCAGGGTAAACCCACTTCTAACCTGGAGTACAGGATAACTGGGAACAGTATCCTGACTAATGGGTCTTCCAGGGATTCCGCTCTAGGTGGGGGTTGGCAAGGGATCAGCACCCCTAGAGAGTCCCCAACTGCCTGGACGTACCCATGGAGCAGCATAGTTGGCCCAGGGAGTAGTGACCAAGAGAATCCCCTGGGGTTAGGAAGGGTGTCCCTGCGGTAGCGGGCATGCGTCCGTTTTCTATTGTCCCCAACAGGGAAGTCCATCAGGGTGATTGTTTGGTCAACCCTGGTTTTTGGCTGGGAGGGGTTTGTGCTGGACTTGGCCCTTTTTGGCTAAAGTTCTCTAAACCTTTTGCTTCCCCCTAGACCTTTTCTCTGACATGGTGTTGTCAACTTAGAGGCTTTGGGCACTTTGCCACTGCTGATCAGTGTCAAACTGCAAGTGCTCCCTGTGTAAAGTGTAATGGTAATTGTTTGTCCATGATTGGTATGTTTGCCTTACTAGTAAAGTCCCTAGTAAAGTGCACAATGTGTGCCAGGGCTGGGAATGCAACTGCTACTAGTGGCCTGCAGCACTAAATGCGCCACCCACACAAGTAGCCTTAAAGAGGGAACTCAGGCCTGCCATTACAGTGCCTGCGCGAAGTTGTCTTGTTGCCATGTTGTGCGCAGCTGCCATGTTGTTCTGACAAGTGCACCCACTTGCCAGACCTTACCCTTCCCTCTCTATGCACATCTGACACCCCTATGGTAGGTCCAAGGTACCCCCTGGACAGGTTGCAGTGCATGTGAAATGTAGGACATGTACCAAGGTGTGTACTATGTCCTGACAGTGAAATAATCTCCATTTCATTTTTCACTGTGGAAAGGCCATCTTGCCCATATGTTAGAATGGGGAGGCTGTGTAATATGCTTTCCAGCCTATCTTCCCAAAAGCTTAAGAGGTGAAGTTCAGTGTGCCTAAATTCACAATGTAATAACACGTCTTTTTATGAAGGAGGTTTTTGCATTGTGTGTTTAGAAGCCACTCTTTTAGAAGTAGCTGGGTTTGTGTGCTCTAACATTTATGTGTGTCTCTGCCTAGTTGTGGATTGACTGTCTGGATTTGAAATTGATAGGATGTGGGGAATGTCTTGACCCAGGGGAGGAGGTGAGACAGCAACAGGCTGACCTGCATCTGGAGTGTAGGGAGAGGAGTAGCCCCTAGAGGTGAAGAGGCCTGGGTTGCTGCCATAAAACAATGGTCCCATCTCCTGCTGAGTGATTGAGAATCCAGACCCCCACTAATCAAAGGAAGAAGGTGTCACTAGCAGGGAGGCACCCAAAACTGGTTTGAACAGGGGTGAGTGCCCCCCTGAACACAAAGATTTCAAAGACATTTAGGGGTATAACTATGAGAGCTGCAGACCCTTAACTTTGGAGAAATGGATTGATCACGATTGAACAAGACGGAAGCTTCTTCGTGGTCAAGAGGAACCTTTGCCAAGGAAGAAACAGCCGAAGAGACTGAAGGAAAGGACTGACCCTTGCTGTGTGTTCTGGGGCTGGCCTGCAGTTTGCTGCTTTAACCGATGAGAGGCTAAAGGGACTTTGCTGTGTGCTGTGTTCCCCTGCTTGAAAGGACTTTGCCGTGTGCTGTGTCCAGAAGTAACTTATCCCCAAGGGCCCGAGATGAGCTGGCTCTCTGTTGCGGAAACTCAGGAACACGAAAGTTTCCAGGAGAGTCTCAGCAACGCTGTGGTGCGTGTGTTTTTTGCTGCCTGAGACCCTCGTAAGAATTGCCCTGTGATCGTGGGCACCTGGAGCCCAAGCGAGTCTCAGCAACGCTGTGTGTGTGTGTGCTTTTTGCAGCCTGAGCTGTTCGTGAGGATTGTCCTGTGATCGTGTGCACCAGAGTCCAAATGAGTCTCAGCGACGCTGTATGCATGTGTTTTGTGCAGCCTGAGACGTTCATGAGGATTGCCTTGTTATCGTGCACACCCGGAGACCAAGTGAGTCTCAGCGAGGCTGTGTGCGTGTGCTTTGTGCAGCCTGAGACCTTCGTGAGGATTGCCTTGTTATCGTGCACCCGGAGTTCAAGTGAGTCTCAGCGACGCTGTGTGCGCGTGTTTTGTGCAGCCTGAGACCTTCGTGAGGAGTGCCCTGTGATCGTGCACCCAAAGCTCAAGTGAGTCTCAGCGACCCTGTGTGTGTGTGCCCTGTTGCAGCCTGAGATCTTCGTAGGATCAACGGCCTGGACCAGCAGCCCCGGAGGAGCTGAGCCGCTGGCCCGAGCCCGCCGTTGCCAGAGCGGGATCTCAAACCAACCTCGTTGAGGGAGGGCCTGAGTCTCACTGCCCGGAATTCACAAAGATTGCATTGGAGGCCCAAGTTGCCGGAAGAGGAGAGAAGAGCGAGGCTGCACCCATCAGGTAACGTGTGTCGATGCCTGGGGCGTGGTGCGGGCTTGGAGGGAGACGCTCTTGGCCTCTCCCATTTCTGCAGCGTGAGACTCTGCTTCGGCTCGTATCACGGCCTGTACTTGCCAAAGGTGTGACAGTACCGGGGCCGGAGTGCAGAGCTGCACTTTTTCTTTACACCATGCCTGTGTGGGGGCAACTGATGACAGAGGCTGACTGCGAGTCAGCGCGAGTGGCAGAGAGACCGCCTAAGGCACCTTGATCGGTGCTGAAGTGTATTACGCATTGCATTATTTCTGCATAACGAACTACCTGATTGTCCTATTACACATTGCATTATTCCTGCATAACGAACTACCTGATTAGTGTCTTACGCATTGCATTATTTCTGCATAACGAACTACCTGATTAGTGTATTACGCATTGCATTATTCCTGCATAACGAACTACCTGATTAGTGTATTACGCATTGCATTATTTCTGCATAACGAAGTACCTGATTGTTGCGTTACGCATTGGATTATATTTACATTGCAAAGTGCCTGATTCTGGCATTACGAACTGCATTACTTTTTACTTTGCATAGTGCCTGATTCTAGCATTACGAACTGCATAGCATTGCATTAGGACTGCAGTGGAATGTTTAGAAGTGCTCATGAATATCGCCAGAACTTACAAGGGCTGGCTGGCCTAACAACAAGTACAAACAAATATGCATATGTTGGATTTATATCTTGTGGTCTTATTGTATTTCTTTTTATATACATTTACACTTGTTTTTATGAAACTCATGTGGAATCCATTTGTGGTGTCATCATTGGGTTACTGTGAGCGTGGTTGCAAATACTTTACACAGTTGCCGTGAAGATAAGCCTGGCTGCTATGTGCCAAGCTACCGAGGGGGTGAGCGGGGGCTATCTGAGAAGGTGTACTTCCTTTCCCTGACGTGGAAATGAGGGTCCCTATTTGGCCAAAGGTACCTACCTCAGCCAACCAGGGATTCCGGATCTAAAACATCCTTTGTATTTTCATTGGACAAATAGAAATACCAATGCTGCATGTTTGACATGAGTTCCAAGAGATTAGTCACCCACTGTGCTGCTGGCTAATCAGGGGAGGGGAAAAAAGGTGGGTAGAAATTAGAGCCTGTCCTATCACCCACCCAACAAAGCGGTTTAATCAGCTTACAATTTAGTCTCTCATGCTCATTCTTTCCACACCGCCGTTAATTATTCCAATGCTTTGCAAAGTCATATGCAGGAATGGGCTGGGATAAATTGACAGATTATTCATGCAAATCGTCAAGAATGCCTTTTCCTCTTATTTCCCTCTTTGAAACAACTAAAATGTGAGGCAGAGCTGTGTTTTAAGCTTAGAGAGAGGTGGTGGACCTCAGTTCAGTTCAAGTGAATGGGGGCAGCATAGACCTGACCCAAGCCCTAGGAGCCACTACCTCCCCAGGGCTCACTTACAAATGGAGCAGGTGCTACCGATAAACACCACCTTCTTGGGGCAAGATTTTTTGTTAAAGAGGGATGGAGCCGTGGCCCACCACCTCCCCGGGGTGGCTCGTTAAAGTGAAAATAGGGGGTGGGGCATGCTGCCCCCCTCCTGGAGCCAATAATGGCCCTGGGGACTGCCACCATTTTGGGCTGGCTCCTGCTATGTCCTACGGTGCCCACCTCTGGAAAATAGCAGTTTGCTGTGGCTTGGCAGGAGCTCCTTGTGTTTCAATGCAATACCGGTTCCGTAGGAGGTGGCGAGCCGGCATGGACTGCAGGGACATTCAGGCTTCCCCAGTGGTCCCCCATTGGAGATGCTGGGTCCTGGGGGTGGGTTTGACTTTTTAAGTGAATTTTTAAAGTGTTTTCATATTCTATTTCCTAACTAGAACGTCCCTATTTCCTTTGTTTTTTTTTCAGCTTATATTGATATAGAAATTCTCTGAATATACCTAAGGTTTCAGTGACGTTATAGTTAGGAAACAGAATATGAATTAACCTCCATGCAGCCAACCCTACATCGTGCATAGAGGGGGTTGGCCGCAGGGCCTGCAGACAACCCCCACATGCCCTCATGCAGTCAACCCCACGCTGCTCACGGCCTTCAGCCATGCACAGTGGGAGGTTGCCTCAGGGCCTGCCCTGCAGCCTGGCCCTCTGGCCAACACCCCACATGCAGACACCCCTATGGCGCACATGGCCAACCCCCAAAGGCAGTAAATTCCAGTGGGGGGCATGCAGCCCCTCTCCCTGGGCCTATTATGGACTCAGGGACCCTATCCCCCATGGGCTGTCACCATTTTTATAGGGGATGGGTTTACATTGCCCTCCTCCCAGGGCTGTATTTGGCTACTGGGACACCATCCCCGGGTCCACCACTTAAACTATGGGGGAGGAGGGCACACTGCCCTCCTCAGGCTAATTTTAGCCACAGGGACCCCATCTTATGGGGCCTGAGCTTTATATAAAGGGGAGGCACACAAACCCCCTCCCTAGGTGGCCAATATTGGCCCCTGGGACCCCATCCCCTGGGGCCTCCCTAGTAAGTTATGGGTACCCTGGGCCCCACCTAGGGCAGCCACTTTATATTTAAAAGGGGAGGAGGCACACTGTTCCCTCCATGGGCCGATTTCAGCCCTGGGGACCCAATCCCCTAGGGCCCAGCGAGTCAATGGTGTGTGCCCTTGAGCTTACCTAGGGTAACCACTACACCATTGTTGGGGGCGTGGGGTGGAGCTTCAATGCCCCCGTGGCCCCAACTGGCTCCCTGCCTCCGGCAGGAGCCAGCATTGCTATTGCCCACAGGGAGTAGCTATAAATGCTTGGCAGCTGTAAGGTAAACAGATGAAAAGTGTGCTCCCAGCAGGCAAAGGCATTTTTCCTGCCCACGCCCACTGTGAGTGAGGCTACTGTTTGCTCTCGCTTGACGGGACCTTTAAATTGCTATTGCAAACTGAGAGCAAATAGAGGTGTACATGCCTGCACGGATGTGGGCAAGACAACTAAATGTCCCAAAGGTGGGCACTTCAGGATATAACAGGAGCCGGCCCGGGTGGGGAATTGTCCTAAGGACCATTAATTGTTCCAGCAGGGCTGCCTACACATCCTGGTTGAAGTGTTGACAGCCAATAAGATCTCAGAATGTGATCTGTCAGATCCACAGAGGATTTGAACTCCTAGATCTGAATCTTTTTTCTTTAATAACTTCAAAACAACTGAACAGATTTACACCTAATCACAAAAGGGCTTGTTAGAAATGGGGGTCTCTAGTTGACAGAGGGAAGTATGTTTGTCCAAAGAAGGACCCTTGCTTATAGTCAGGGTAAGGGGGATACACACTTTAGATAACCCCTGCTCACCCCCTGGGTAGCTTGGCAGAAGCAGACAGACGTATCCCAAAGGCAATGCGTAAAGTGTGTGTACTCAAATTACACAGTAATACAAAGATAACACCACAAATTAACACCACACCTGTTTACAAAAAATAAAATATCTTTATTGAAACTAAATAAGACCAAAATTACAAACGTCCAACATACATGTAATATTAATATGACTTTTCAAAGGTTTCAAGCAACTAGGTCCATAGAAAACTATGGATGCGTGATTTCTCACAAAGTACCCGTAAGATGCGTAAAATTCACAAGGCCAAACAGCCACCGAGATAGGAAGTGTTAAGAAACAAAGAGATGCGTCAGTTCCTGATACTTTGGGGAGGCAATGTGACAGTTCTGCTGCACGTAAGGGAAGTGATCTGTCGAATCTGCTCTGTAGGGAAAAGTGATTCGTCCACTCCAAGATGGTTCTGGTTCCGGGTGATGCATTGGGAAAACTTGCCTCACAGGTATGATGAGTGGAAATCCAGGATGCATCAGCTATCGATGCAGCGGTGCCAAGCAGCGCTGCGTTGGTTTCTTCAGCCACGACCCTCACAGTGCGAGGGTTCTTGCAGCCGCGACAGGTGCTGTGTCGGTTCGGCAGCAGAGTCGCAAGCTGAAAGAAGAGGGATGTGTTGATTTCTTTAGTTCTTCTTGTCTTCCAGCTCCTAACAGCAGGAAAAACCTTCAGAGGCCCAGAACTGGTTCAGGTACCTCCTGGCAGGTCAGAACTCTCAGCAGCAGAGTTCAGGGGAGCTGAGGGTGAAGTCTTTGTGTCCCTCAGACTTCAGAACAGAAGGCCAGCACACACAGGCCCTTGGAGATATTCTCCAAGCAGTTTCAAAGCAAAATTCCAGTCCTTGCCCTCTCCTTAGCAGAAACAGCAACTGCAGCGCAACCTCACACAGCACACATCACACAGCAAAGGGTCAGTACTCCTACTCACGACTCTTCAGCTCTTCTCCTTGGTGAAGGTTCCTCTTGAGCCCAAAAGTAATCTAAAATTCTGAGGTTTAAGGCCTACTACTTATACCCCATTTGTTCTTTGTTCTCTTTGTGCAAGGGTCTCATAGCCCAGTCCAAACCAGTTCCTGTCCTCACTGGTGCAGTATGACCACAGGGTATAGAGACAGCAAGGGAGACAGGCCCTTTTGGGGTGCAAGGAAATCTCCCCCCACTACTCTAAATGCAGCCAAGCCCCATTCAGCTCATCCCGGAGTCATCCAGGATGGTCTAGGCACACCTCAAACCCCCTAGTGGCTGTCTACAGTAAAGGAACATCCTCAGCCCCTGTCACTCCATAACCAGTCAATCCACAAACAGGCAGAGGAACACAGAAAGGGTAAACAAGAAAATGCCTAATTTGTAAAAGGGCCATTTTCAAACACACAATTTAAAAACCATATTTGCTTAAAGATGTGTTATCAAATTCTGAGTTCAGAGAGCCTAAACTTTATTTTTCAATCTTGTCCCAATGGAAAGTTATACTTGTAAGATGTTACAAAGTATTTCCTATTCTACCCTGTCAGGACATGTCACACATACCAGTACATGTCCTACCTTTCACATACACTACACCCTGCCGATGAGGCTACCCTTGGCCTACCATAGGGGTGTTGTACATGTAAGAAAAGGGATGGTTAGGGCCTGGCAAGTGGGTGCACTTGCCAAGTCGACATGGCAGTTTAAAACATCACACAAACACTGCAGTAGCAGGTCTGAGATACCTTTTCAGGGCTACTCATGTGGGTGGCACAATCGGTGCTGCTGGCCCACTGGTAGCATTTGATTTGCAGACCCTGGCATACTCAGTGCACTTTTCTAGGCGCTTACCAGTAAATCAAAAATGCCAATTATGGATAACAAATCATGATACCAATCTACACAAAGAGCATATGCACGTTAGTGCTGATTAGCAGTGGTAAAGTACCCAGGGTCATAAAGCCAACAACAACAGGTAAATAAAATAGGAGGAAGCAACAAAAAGATTAGGGCTAACCCTGCAAAAAGGGCCAAGTCCAACGGGGCTATTTCTGGACCAAGTGCTAGCATTTTGCCAAATTTGGTGTAATTATGTCCAGCGGTTTGGGCTCTAGCCGTGTCTAGAAAATCACTTCCTCACCAGCTCTTCCTGTCAACAGTCATCTCATGCAACTTCCAGGCTGCTCTGCCTGAAAGCAGCCTCACTAACCAGCCTTCCCAGCCAGCTAGCCAAAGTTCCAGTGCCCTAGGCTCAGCACAAAAGTTCTGGTGGTCTTCCCCAGTCAACATCCTCCTCAACCTCTCTGCTGCTTTTGAAACCATATCCTGCCACACCATCATCAACAGACTCCACAACATCTGCATACAGCAAAACTCCCTCAAGTGGATTACCTCCTTCCTTACATGAAGCACAGAGAGCATCAGGTTGCCTCCCTTCACCTCTGAACCCAAGAACAGCATATGCAGCATACCCCAAAGATCATCACTCAGCCCCCCTTTGTTCAACACCTACATGACCCCACTCCCAGACATTGTCAGATGTCATGGCTTCAACAAACCTTCCCATGAAGAAGACACTCAACTTATCCTCTCCCTCATGAATCTCCCTCCACCACCAGAACAAACTTCTGGGACACTATAACCAACATAGCCAACTGCATGATAGCCAATTGCCTTAAACTCAACTCCAACAAGACAGAATTACCTATCTCTCGGAAAAATATCTCTATGGGACCACAACTGGTGGCCAGCATAGCTTGGACCCACACCTCCACCATAGACCACCTAAGCATCATCCTCAATAAAGAACTGACCATGAAACGACAAGTCAATGCAGTCGCATCCTCCTCCTGCTTCCACACCCTCTGCAAGTTCTGCAGAATCTTCAGACAGAACCCAGTCAACACCAGAAATACTGTCGCTCAGGCCGTCATCACCAGTTGTCTTAACTACGGCAACACACTCTATGCCTACATTTCCACCCAGCTCCTCAGGAAACTCCAGACCATACAGAATGCTGCAGCCAGACTTATCCTGGACCTTCCCAAACAGACCCACATCACCACCCACATCAGAAACCTCCACTGGCTCTCCGTCCAGAAGACATGCCATTTCAACATCCTCATGCATGCCTACAAAGCCCTACGCAATCAAGGGCCGTGTGGCCCCCCTCCCTGGCCACTTCTGGCCCCGGGGACCCCATCCCCACGGGCCTGGCCACCTCATTGGGGACTGTGAGGGGAGCCCCAATGCCCCCACGGTCCCAGCCTGCGGGAGCCGGCATTGCTTCTCCACATGGGGAGCTGCTAGGATGCAGCTCCCTGTGTGGAAAAGCAATTTACTTTGGTATTTGGAAGAGAGAGCTGGTTTCCTGCTCTCTCTTCCAAATACCAAAGCAGAGATTGCTATGGCAGGGCGGGAGCCGCGAGGCTCCTGCCCTGCCATAGCAAACAGCAGTGTCCCGGGGGTGGGCACCCTGGGACAATGCAGGAGCTGGCCCTGGGGGGTGGTGGTCCCCAGGGCCATCAAGGGCTCCAGGAGGGGGGCCGCGTGGCCCCCCACCCAACATTTTCAATGCCCCGGGGGGTGGTGGTCCCCAGGTCACGGACTCCCCAATTTAAATATTTAGAGCCCCGGGGAGGTGGCGGTCCCCGAGGCTGCGGGGGGGACAGTGTGCCCCCCGCAAACACAATTGAGTCGAGCCCTGGGGGTGGCGGTCCCTGGTGCTCGGGGGGGTCTTAGAGGCCCCCCCAACATTATACTATAAATGTTGTAGACTTGTAAAGCACACAGCTGCCCCAGCAACGGGGCGTCCCGGTGCTGTAGACCGCTGGGGAACCCGTCCTGGCTATCCCTGTGAGATGGTCCCTTTCTGGGTATCTCCAAGGTGAAACCAGGCATCCCTGGCGTCTGTGGGGGGCCGTTGTAGAGATGAGGCAAGCTTAATGCCCAGAGTTGCCGAGTGTGTTCCTGGTTAGGGTAGGTACCGAGGCGAGAATTATCGAGTCCGTTTTGACCCTGGTCCACGACCCTGCCGCGTCGGGAATTGAACCCTGGTCCCTGGCCGATTCTCTGCTTACGGGTCTGCCGCCTCTAACCAGTGAGCCACACCCAAGGGGTGGCGGTCCATGAGTCCCCTGCTATTATTCATGCTTTGCCCCGGGGGTGGTGGTCCCCGGGGCAGTGTGGGGGAGATTGGGCCCCTCCCACACTTTTTTTGTGCATGCCCCCGGGACTTGGCTCCCCGGGGGCTAATTAGCAAAGAAGCGCGGGAGGCCGAGCTTCGTTTTTTTTTTTTAACGGCAGGATCCGCGCACCCAGCGTGGAATGTGCCGATTTAAAAAAAATACTAATTATTTTTGGGACCTTGGGGGTCCTTGTGGGACCCCCTGAGCAGGCCTAGGCGGTCATGGTGTTTCAACCTGCCCCCTTTTTGCGTTCTGCATGTTTTTGCTTCTATTTTCTTGTGCCTCGGTTCTACTGAGGCACAAGATGGCTGCCAACACTTCCTGGTTTGGAGTGTTGACAGCCAGTTGACAGCCAATTAGCATGTAGCTCATGATCAGGAGGGTGTGCGCTGGATGAGCATAGGGTGCGCGGATCCTCCGAGGTCATAGATATATATGTGATTTTACTTTAGATTTTCTCAGCAACTACTGAACGGATTTACACCGTTTAACCAAAAGGCACGAGTGTGAACCAAGGGCTACCTCTTTGCCACATTTGGTGTAATTCCGTTCAGCAGTTCGGGCTGTAGCTGCGATGAAAGGTTCCTATGAAAAATTGCATGGGGAAAACACATTTTGCGACCTCCCTTTTTTCACTGCCTCAGCTTGACGAATCACCCTGAGACTTTTCAAGATCGGAGCGGACCAGAGGGCCCCACCAGTTTTGAAAATATCGCGATGATTCGTCAACCGGCGCCAGAGTTATTCCAAATAGAATGTTGCGGATTTCCTATGGACAATAGGTCCTAACTATAACTACCTACTGGCGTAGTGTTTACCCATGTAGAGGCATTGGCGTATGGCAACAAGAGCTCATTTAGAGCGTGATTTCGTAAAGCACTATTGTTGATGATGAACTAGGACAACTGTAGGAAATATTTATATGATACGCGCTCAATCATTGATAAATGTTATTAATTTCATGACAACATGATACAAATATGATTGACCACATATTGATAATAAGATTTTGGTTTGAGTTTAATCAAGGTTTGCTGACATTTATGTAATAACCACTTTAAAATGGCTTCTACTTGCAGCCGGCAATTTAGCCATGTCCGCTTTCTATTTTCATGATGGAACGCATGAGGGCATGCTTGAATGTCAAATAAAATGGCGTTATGATTTCGTTAAACACTGTGGGGGAGAAAGGCGCGAGCCAGAACGCATCCCGCTTTTTTGTTGAATTAAACATTGGATAAAATCACCCGTGAGTGCGGCATCTTCTTTCTTCTTTCCCGAATAAAGAAGCGTGAGCTGATATTGATCCGTGGACCTGCCACCATGCCAAGAAGCCGCACCCGTTCGCATATCGAAGGACCAGAGCGTTAATATATATATAAATATATATATATATATATATATATATATATATATATATATATATATATATATATATATATATATATATATTACCTACCTACTGGCAGTCGCCAGTAGGTAGTTATAGTTAGAACCTATTTTCCATAGGAAAAGCATTTTTTGTTTTCCCAATAACTTTGCGTAGTTTGACGAATCATCGCAAAATTTTCAAAACTAGTGGGGCGCTCCGGTCAGCTCCTGTCTTGAAAGTTTCGGGATGTTTGACCTAGCGGGAGCCGAAATAAAAGGGGGGTCCCAAAACGTGTTTTCTCCATGTTATTTTCCATAGGAAACTTTAGACACGGCTACATCCCCAAACAGCTGAACGGAATTATCACGAATTTTGCTAAAAGGTAGCCCTTGGTTCAGAAAGAGCCCTTTTTGTTAAATGGTGTAAATCCATTCAGTAGTTCCTGAGAAATTCAGAAAATAGAGGTCGGAAAAGCAATTTTCCATAGAAAACTTTAGACACGGCTACAGCTCAAAATGCTAAACGGAATTACACCAAATTTGCCAAAAACGTAGTGCTTAGTTCAGAAAGCGTCCTTTTTTTTAAATGGTGGAAATCAGTTCAGTAGTTTTTGAGGTATTAAAGGAAAAAAATCTTATAAATCTGGGTGGGACCTTACTACACAAGCACAAGCTTGGTTCTAATTGGCTGCCAACACTTCAATCCAGGAAGTGTTGGCAGCCATCTTGGTGCAATGCTTTTTAGGTCTCGCCTAGCGACGCAGCGCATGCGCTGGTCACTACACAAACACCACTGCACTGCCCTAAACCCTAAAAAACTACCCTCTGCACGACCCCCTACACTGCCTGAATACCACTGCACTGCCCTAAACCCTAAAACACCACCCCCTGCATGAGCCCCTACACTGCCCGAACACCACTGCACTGCCCTAAAACCTTAAACACCACCCCCTACACTGCCCGAACACCACTGCACTGCCCTAAAACCTAAAACACCACCCCCTGCATGACCCCCTACACTGCCCTAAGACCACTGCACTGCCCTAAACCCTAAAACACCACCCCCTGTATGACCTCCTACACTGCCCGAACACCACTGCACTGCCTCAAACCCTAAAACACCACCCCCTGCACGACCCCCTACACTGCCCAAACACCACTGCACTGCCCTAAACCCTAAACACCACCCCCTGTATGACCCACTACACTGCTCGAACACCACTGCACTGTCCTAAACCCTAAAACACCACCCCTGCACATCCCCTACACTGCCAGAACACCACTGCACTGCCCTAAACCCTAAAACACCACCCCCTGCACGTCCCCCTTTACTGCCCGAACACCACTGCACTGCCCTAAACCCTAAAACTCCACCCCCTGTATGACCCCCTACACTGCCCGAACACCACTGCACTGCCCTAAACCCTACAAATCCACCCCAGCATGACCCTCTACACTGCCCGAACACCACTGCACTGCCCTAAACCCTAAAACACCATCCCCTGCACAACCCCCTACACTGTCCGAAAAAAACTGCACTGCCCTAAACCCTAAAAACACTATCCCCTGCACGACCCCCTACACTGCCCAAACACCACTGCACTGCCCTAAACCCTAAAACACCATCCCCTGCACGACCCCCTACACTGCCCGAACACCACTGCACTGCCCTAAACCCTAAAACAACACCCCCTGCACGGCCCCCTAAACTGCCCGAACACCACTGCACTGCCCAAAACCCTAAAGCACCCCCCCGAATGACCCCTTTACACTGCCCAAACACCACTGCACTGCCCAAAACTATAAAACACCACCCCTGCACGACCCCCTACACTGCCCGAACACCACTGCACTGCCCTAAACCCTAAAATACCACCCCCACACGACCCCCTACAATGCACGAACACCACTGCACAGCCCTAAAACCTTAAACACCACAAACACCACTGCACAGCCCTAAAACCTTAAACACCACCTCCTGCATGACCACCTATAATGCACGAACACCACTGCACTGCCCTAAAACCTAAAACACCACCCCCTGCACGACCCCCTACACTGCACAAACACCACTTCACTGCCCTAAAACCTAAAACACCACCTCCTGCACGAACCCCTACACTGCATGAACACCACTGCACTGCCCTTAAACCTAAAATTCCACTCTCTGCACGACCCACTACACTGCCCGAACACCCCTGCACTGCCCTAAACCCTAAAACATCAACCCACAGCACGACCCCCTACACTGCCCGAACATCCCTGCACTGCCATAAAGCCTAAAACACCACCTCCTGCACGACCTCCCACACTGTCAGAACACCCCTGCACTGCCCTTAACCCTAAAACACTACCCCAGCATGACCCCTACACTACCGAAACACCACTGCACTACCCTAAACCCTAAAACACTACCTGCAGCACCACCCCCTACACTACCCAAACACCACTGCACTACCCTAAACCCTAAAACACTACCCGCAGCATGACCCCCTACACTACCCAAACTCCACTGCACTACCCTAAAACACTACCTCCCACATGACCCCCTACACTACCCAAAGACCACTGACTACCCTAACCCCAAAACATGACCCCATACACTACACAAACACTGCTGCTCTACCCTAAACCCTAAAACACCAACCCCAGCTTGAACCCCTACACTACACAAACACCACTGCACTACCCTAAACCCTAAAATACTACCCCCTACACTACACAAACACCACTGCACTACCCTAAACCCTAAAACACTACCCCCAGCAGTACCCCCTACACTACCCAAACACCACTGCACTACCCTAAACCCTAAAACACTAACCCCAGCAGTAACCCCTACGCTACCCAAACACTACTGCATGACCCTAAACCCTAAATCTACCCTTAGCATGACCCCCTACACTACCCAAACACCACTGCACTACCCTAAACCCTAAAACACTACCCCCAGCATGACCCCCTACACTACCCAAACACCACTGCACTACCCTAAACCCTAAAACACTACCCCAGCATGACCCCCTACACTACTCAAACACCACTGCACTAGCCTAAACTGTAAACTACTACCCCCAGCATGACCCCTTACACTACTCAAACACCACTGCACTACCCTAAACCCTAAAACACTACCCCCAGCATGACCCCCAACACTACACAAACATCACTGCACTGCCCTAAACCCTAGAAAAGTAACCACCACCCCATGCCCAATCCCCCTTACCTCTCACTCCTCGTGGTTCCTCTCTCCTCGTGGTTCCTGCTTCATGTCGTCTCTGAGGGGCGGTGCACGTCGTTGTGAGGAAACGGAACAGCCTCTGTTTCCTTACAACAATATGGATCGTCTACATTTTTGTAGAACTCGTGGTCATTTACCATACATACCTTTACAACAAAATTTATTGTAAAGGCATGCGTGGTAAATGATCATGCGTTCTAAAAAATGCGTAGTAATGACTTTGCGATGTACAACGCATGCGTGGTAATGCATGCATTGTAATGGTATCGCGAAGTAAAAAAGTTGTTGTAACGGCTGTTTACCGATCCCCTGTTCTTCAGTGAGTCATTTATTTGATAAATTAGGAGGAAGGAATGTGTTGGTTTTTTTTGCCCGAAAAGTGCATTCCCGCCTGTTGTATTGTGAAAGTGTCCGCGTGGCCTGGTTCCACTTCCGGTGAGAGAGTGGAAGAGTCTGTTTGGATCTAAAGGGGTTCTGCTGTTGGACGGGGCCAACACGACACGTCAATCGAAAACACAGCTAATGGAAAGCGTTGTCCCCGAAGTGTGGAGCAGTGCCATGAGAGGTCAACGAGTGTGCGTCCCACCGCAGTATGACCGTACCACGTGACCCATGTGCTGCCTCCAGTGTACAGAAGGCAGAAGCGGCATCCATCGCAGGTCCTCTTGAAGACCGTTGTAGCACTAATTCTACATTTTGGAACTAGGGAATTAACCTTGTTGTTTCTGCCAGGTACAAAGAGAAGATCCTGTGTTATTCAATGCCCTCTTTACCTTTTTTGTGGGTAGTTTTGCTTGTCACTTCGCTGCCCCGCCGGTGCAAATGACTGGGCTCCCCACCTCGTGTGCCATCTGCAGGGCCTCTGCCCTCGGATCACTGGTTTCGGTTTCTGGAGTGGCAACACAAACAGTTGCTCCCAAAGGACCAGCCTGAACACGTAGGTGAATATCCCCTGCGCCAGCATTCAGCGGAAATTCTTTCCTAGCTCTCCCATGTTGACAACGATGTCATAATAACACAGCTCCGCTCGCGACACCGTATGACGTCATAGGAGCCATAAGAGGACCTCGTCGGCGTGCTGATGTCAGTTCCACCCATTTTTTTCCGTGCCACCGAGTTAAACAGGTGGACCGACACATTTTCACATGTATACATAGTATACTAAATATATTTATATATATATATATATATATATATATATATATATATATATATATATATATACAAATGCATAACCAATAAAGGCATAAAGAAATAGCAACAGATCAAGCATTTCTCACTATTAAAACAGAAGCATGATTAAGACATATTAAAAACATTCATTCCAAACAGTAAAAGCATCTTTTTGGTAGAAACAGGTGGACAACGCTGAGGCGTGTGGGACAGTGAGGAATCCACAGGCAGATACTGTATCCACCAGAAAAAGCGTTACCGAAGGTAAGTAACTTGCTCTTCTGATGGATACTTCTGCCTGTGGATTCCTCACCTTTTGAATAGAATCCTCAAGCCGTACCTCACCCAGAGGAGGGTGTCCACCTGACTAGACCAAACAATCTTGCAAAATAGATCGAGCAAAATGGCCATCCCTCCTAACCTCAGAATCCAATAATAATCGAATAATCTTTTGTCGAAATTATATTGAAAATAATACTTAAAAAATATTTTTATTAATAAATTTAGAAAAACACTTAAAGGAAAACTTTTATTTATAATTAATTTAAAGATATTTCATACTTTACAAATTACACCGAAGTCGCGACCTCAGTGCGACTTTTCAAAATGGCTACCGGAATGCGAGCAGCCATCGTGTAGGGTGCGCGACTTCTGTATAATATTAAGATAAAAAAGAATGAATATAGTTTTCCTAACTAAAAATTATTCACATTTTTTTAAAATATATATTTGTATATATATATATAAAATATAAAAACGTAGGATTGAGGTACATTAGACTTACAAATTTTCATTTAAAAACCTTTGGAATGCACTGGAAAAACCATAGGTTTCAGGCACGTTATAGTTAGAAATTAGCATTTAAAAAACCATAGAAATTCACTGAAAAAACCATAGGTTTCAGGCACGTTATAGTTAGAAATTAGCATTTAAAAAACCATAGAAATTAGCTGAAAAAACCATAGGTTTCAGGAACGTTATAGTTAGTTGGACATTTCACTCGTACAAACCCATAGAAATTCCGTCGTTATAATTTGTTCAGCTAACTATAACTCGCGCCCCCGCAATGCACTGTTGATGATCTCACATATTACATCATTTACGACATGGTCAGTGACATCACTGATTACATCACTGATGACATCTCAAATGACATCACTGATGACATCATCCACATGAAAATCTGATGCACCTCCTCACACCTGAATATAACCTTTGATACACCCACTCTAAAATACAGACTACCATTTTTGAAAAAATAGACACATCAATGCCAGTTACTAAATACGCACTGACTGATTCCTAGGTCTACACACACATCCACTCATTCACCCATACAGTCACTCATACATACAGTCACTCATCAATACAACATTATCATATCATATCATTATCATATGCACTCATACACCTATACAGACACTCACACACTGCCACATATCCAGAGTTACTCACACAGTCAGTCATGCAAAGAATCAATCATACTTCCATTTACTCACCTATACAGTTATACAGACACCACCTCACTTATTCATACAGATACTAACACATAATTACTCTCGTATTGAATCACTGATACAAATACACACTCACCCATGCAGCCCCTCTCTATTACTGACTCTCACATATAGTTATTTATATACACCATCACTCACATATACTGCCTTTTACATATGTAGTTACTTGCACAGATACCACTGAGACATCCATTCACTCACCGACACACCCATACACACACCCACCCACCCATACAGTTGTTTCCACATGCACTCTTGAACCCATACACCCAGTGAATCATCCACTCACACATCTATGCACAGATGTCACACATCTCCTACCCACCCACGCACTCACTCAGGCAGCCATACAAATACTCAGGCAAGCAATCAATATACCATATAGACACTCATGCAGCTACTCACCCACCCATGCAGCAGCTTACACAACAACAGACAGACTGATACAGTTTCCCACAGTTTAGTCGCTAACCCATGCATTCAGTAAGACACATTTAATCACTCACTTATACAGTCAGTCACGTACCTTCTAAATCCTCCATACAGACACTTATACACCCACTCATTCCTCAATACAGCTTGGCAGATATATAAAACAAATTTACACTTTACAGAAACACACAGTCACTGGATGAAGTCATCAGTGATGTCATTTGAGATGTCATCAGTGATGTCACTGACCATGTCATGAATGATGTAATATGTAATGTCATCAGCAGTGCATTGCGGGGGCGCGAGTTATAGTTAGCTGAACTAACTATAACGCCGGAATTTTTATGGGTTTGTACATTCCTGAAACCTATGGTCTTTTCAGTTCATTTCTATGGTTTTTTAAATGCTAATTTCTAACTATAACCTG
Source organism: Triturus cristatus (assembly GCF_964204655.1). Lineage (NCBI taxonomy): Eukaryota > Metazoa > Chordata > Amphibia > Caudata > Salamandridae > Triturus > Triturus cristatus. The sequence continues at coordinate 184,268,713 of NC_140592.1, forward strand.
CCTGAACCCTATGGTTTTTTCAGTAAATATATATATATATATATATATATATATATATATATATATATATATATATTACCACCAATCCCGCCTCCTAATCAGAAAGCAGGTCTGACACAGCTTGGGAACTTCAAACAGCCAGGCTTTATTTGTCACCTTCCAGCACCAAAATAATAGCGTGATGAACAACAGTCTCGCGCCTGGGACGCGTTTCGGCGATTGCCTTCTTCTTGCCAGTTATGCGTGTGACTGCAAATATTTAAAATTTCGCGGGAGTTAGTTTATGTACAACATCAATGAGTCTCATTGGAGCAGCATTGTTTACATAGAAAGAGGACTTGGAAAGTTCGCCAGGTGAGTACCTTTCTTCCTTCTCCCCTTGGTTGTATCCCAAAATGCCGTCCCTGCTCTTTGAGAACCGCTGATCCAGGACATTCGTGGGTAAAAGTAAGTACCTTGCCCAAGCTTAATGTTAAGCTACGACGCAGTCGTCGATATATATATATCCATAGAAAACCAATGTGTCACAATCCGCGATAAAAAGGCAGAAGAACCAACACTGGATCCGTGGCCTCAAATACAAAGTGTGTTTATTTCATCAACACTAGGTCCGACGCGTTTCGGAGTTAGCGCCACTCCTTCTTTACGGGCAACAGACTGTGGTACGTCAGTATTATTTAAAGTGCAAGTGCTCATCATGTGCTCTAAACATAGAAGACATACTTTTCAGTGTTTAACGTCGATACTGATAAAGTTGTGCTATTTCAAAGTTGTACATAATAACATTTAGCAGGAATACTCGTTAATAAATATTAGGGCATAATAAGATATAGTGCTGTCTTATTGCAGATTAAACAAAAAACCATTAAGTTCAGCTGAAGGAGTGCCGTTAACTCCGAAACGCGTTGGACCTAGTGTTGATGAAATAAACACACTTTGTATTTGAGGTCACGGCTCCAGGGTTGGTTCTTCCAACTTTAATCGTGGATTGAGACGCATTGGTTTTCTATGGATATTTGGGGGTGCTGTGTGCCCGCCATGAAAAAGAGGCTTGGGAACAGCCTGACACCGTTGTGCATATATATATATAAATATATATATATATATATATATCCAAAGTTCACTCCCGATTTCTCTGCCTCTTTTACTGGCGGCGGGCTCCGGTGAGGTAGCGAACCTCGTTACATCAATCCAAATCCTTGTGATTCTTTTTATCAAAGAAACCGAGCCCAAATCCATAAGCGGGTCCGTGACAAAGGAGCGGCTGCTCCGAAACGTGTCGGGCGTTTTGCCATGTAACAAATAAATTCTTTTTTGAACCACGCTTATGGATTTCGGCTCGGTTTCTTTGATAAAAAGAATCACAAGGATTTGGATTGATATATATATATATATATATATATATATATATATATATATATATATATATTCTTTTACACTGAAAAAAACAGAGGTTTCAGGGACATTATAGTTAGTTGGACATTTCACTTGTACAAAACCAGTGAAATTCGTCTGTTATAGCTAGTTCAGCTAACTATAACTCGCGTCCCCGCAATGCACTGCTGATGATGTCACATATTACATCATTCATGACATGGTCAGTGACATCACTGATGACATCACTGATGACATCTCAAATGACAAAGTCCAAATCTGGCCCACAGTTTTCAAAACTGAAAATGTCTACATGCTAGAGGGAGGTTGGAGAAGGTATTTCTCCAAGGGGCAAAATATTTATTTTCATGGTGAAACAAAAAAAGAAGTAAGGGCAAATTTACTGATTTTATTACATTTATACGACAGGAAAAAAAACACTGACTGCATTTATGGATGAGTTGATGTTTAGGCAGGTGAGCTGTCCAGTCAAAGCAATTATATTTGTAAACTGCTGTAAACTCTGGGATATCTAGTTAGTGGTGAATCTGATCAGAGACACCGACAATCAGAGGGAACATGTGACCTAAAAGAGGAGCCTTCAGGTTCTTCTAAAAAATTCCCCAAATATGTTTCTTTCTTTAGAACAAGATAGATCGACCAATCACTTTCTTTCTATAACAAGAATGAGCTGATATTTCACTGTTTTACTTTTGAACTTGAAGTGGATGAGACACTTCCTACTGGGTAGCTGCTCGGTAAATAGGGCTTTATTCCAGCGGCACCACATCCTTTGGGTGGTGGCTTTCTAGATCATCACAGAAGTATAAAACCTTGCACGGCTCTTTATAGAAAACCAGAGAAATCTGTTAGTGGTTGGGATGGTATGCTCCTAATGCATCATTCAATCATCCAATGTTGCCCTTCCTAGCAGAAGATTATTTTTCAGGATGTAGCACAATAGCATATGACTTAACACGTATTGATAAAGTTCATATTCACACATATATACCTTGGCACTGAATAACATACCTTTAATGTTACAGGACTCAATGAAACTCATTTTATCAATCTCAGGACAAAGAAAGGTTGGTAATAAAACGTGTGACCATTAAGTCAAATACAAATTCCAGCATTAGACCAATGAGTCACTAGACCCAGCATTTCAATACCTATAAAATGCCCCAACAAAGACTGAGTAGCAGTAATTGCACCAAGAAAATTATCACATGCTCTAGTAGCCCTCCTATCTTCAGTCAGGAGGGGTCACAGCTCATACAGCAGAAGAAGCAACAGGTCTTTGACAGGACATTGCATGTTCTTCCATGTGGTGTAGATTATTAAATATCGCCACCGGAGTCCTGACCTTCAGAGAGAGTTAAACTACTGTATTACCACCTTCCTGAGCTAAGTCTTTGTTTTTTACATCAGTCCTAAATGCAACTGGCAGCAAATTCAATTTTACTGGAGTTTAGGGCCAGTCATATCTCCTGCTGCCAAATATGGATTACATCCAAAACACTGGAAATGGACGTTAACCAATCTGGGGGAGCTCTAGCTGCACGTCTCAAGAGGAAATGTTGAATCCTATGCTCAGTAAATCTATCAAATGAAATGCAATGGTTTAATAGAAACACTGAAGAGTACAGGGAAAAGAGAGCACTCTGTGGTAACTACTCCATTCTTCATGACCAGGTAGGTCATATCTTTCAGAAACACATCAAAACAATTGAGTGAATTTGCAGAAATCAAAGATGTATGCTGCAAGTGGTTTAGGAGTATCCCATGATCCGTAGTGTCAAAAACAGCCAAGAAGTCCAGCAGCACCAAAAGGGTCACTTTCAAAATCTGTGACTATCTTTCCCATATATTAATTGGGGCTGTTTCATAGGCTAAGCAGCCGATGGGAACCCTAGGTGTGATGATTGTTTTGCACCATTTTCTCCATAGTGATGAGCAAATGAATCTCAGCCATAGGTTTATAATTATCCATACTGATGGCCTCAGTGAGGGCTTTTTAAGCAAAGAGCTAACGCTAGACTGCTTCCTAAAGTATTAGTTTACAATTTTAGGGATGACCAGAGCCTTCAATGCAGCCATTTCTTCTATGAACAGCAGGGGGTACCTGAACACTTCGTGAAGCTCATCCCTTTATTAGAAAGCTCAATTTGTAGGGGAGTGATTGTAGTCAGTGGAGATGTTTGAACCTAGACTGCAAAAGGAGGCATGTACAAAGAGTTTTTAATGGTGCCTCTCGGTTCATTTTGTCGCTACGTGATCACTCTTGAATAATCACCATTTTGCCAACAAAGACATTCTGAATCTCTTGCAGACTACTCAAGCAATCAGCAAGGTTTCTATTGACTTTTAGGATCTTAAATGGTTCCCAGTACAAGAATAGTGTCTTTAATCCTTGATTTAAAGTACTGGAATTTGTGCCAGACCTGCTCCATTTATATAACAGCGCTGAGCTGGGTTTTTTATTCCCTTTAGTTCCTTTCTGAATAATTTTTTAGAATGATTGGCTTTCTTTCAGGCTGAGACCAATGTAATTTGTGCTAACTGGTTACCAATCCTTTTAGAGAGATGGTATATAAATCTACCTACTCATCTACCTGGGAATGGGACTGTGATTAAAGGAGCTTTAATATCAGCAGTTCAATGTTTTAAAATTGTTCACCTCATTGGCCCATTTCTTTTCCCCTCATCTCCCAGCTGGCAAGGTACAAGTGCATGGTAAAAGGCTGGAAAACTGGGTATGACAAGAGCAACTTGTCTGTGGTAAGGACTAACTGGGGTATGGTCCATGGCTGTTTTCATGGATGGATGTGTTATTCCACTTCTTATCCCTCTCTGTTTCCAAGGAACCCAGGAAATATGAAATATCTTGTCTAATTTAGAGATCTACCCACAATGTAAAATTTCCCATAGTAAATATGTGCTGACTGATGCTCATTAGGGAGGTTATTACCACTGACGTGACCATATCTATAAAAAAAGTATACTCTACTACTACTATAGGGCTAGAAGGGAGGGGCATCCACTTCCTTCCTTAAACAATAATCAGCTAGATAAATAGTTTACCCCTCTCCCTTTCCAGCATTCTCCTGATGAACATTGCATACTCCTGCTAAGTAGCACACTTGCACCTTCCTAGCAGTACCTTTGAAATGGAGAAGTGAGCCTACAGGAAAAAATGTCCATGTTTCTTTTTGAAGGAGAGCCACCATTTGGCGATAAATGATGTACTCTAAGAATGATAAAGACATAGAGATCAAAAGTCACTGGTAAACTTAAAAAACACTAAACAAGAATGTACTGTAAGCAATAGGTTTACTAGAGTCAAATAGATATCACAACATATATTCATCCACCTTAAAGCCAAAGTCTGGCTACAACAGTTATGTCAGAAATATTATGTTTTATGTCATATTTCTTGCAGCATTACTATGATACAGTGATATTATACACTGACATAAAGGTCTGAAGGAATGCAGATGTTTAGCTATTGATTTAACACTGTGTTTCAATTAGAGTAAAACAATGATTAATAATAAATAAAGTTGTCATACATAATTTGTGATATGAACAAGCCACTAGAAATATAGGCTAGAATTTTAGTAGCTTACTTATATTTGTTGCCCGCAATGCTATTTAGAGCCATTAATGCTTAAGCTGAACTGACAGCTCCTGTTATGGAATAGTTTATTCAGAAGCAGACTTTTGTCAATATATAACATCTACATACAGAAAATGTTGCTTATAAGTAATATTTGATGGGGCATTGCCAATGTTGACTATGTTTTATAGTGTTCGGTACATTTTATAATGACATTGTAAAGCAATGTGGAAAATGGTATATAACCTTTTTCTCTCCACGTATTAATACAAAATACATTTGTTCCCATAAAATCTGTTTCTTGGCCCTTAAATGTTACAATTCACATTTTTGATATACAAAGCACCAGTGCTAGCTACTATAGACAAAATCAGTTTGGGTGAGAAAAAGACCAAACACTACTGTATGAGATGAGGAACCATTTTGTTTCAGGAGGTTATACGGTGGAATTGAGCAAGCCATAAACTTTCACACACGTCACCACATAGGAAAAATGCACACAATGCGTTTCACATACTTTTGTTGAAATAGCTTAATAGCTGTAAACTTCTGTTAGACAGTTAAATCATAACGTTTTCTTTGACATTTTACCACCATGCACCAAATCATAATAAACCAATTATTAAATAAAAGGCACATATGCAAAATACACACAAGTTTGAAAATGTAGGTAAAATACTTCATGCATTATGAATGTAAAGTATAAAGTTGGAACATCATATAAAATGTTCTGCACAAAGACCTAAGAAAGGTTGATTCAACATTACTTTAGGAATAGCACATCATCTAAGATCTCACTAGCTCCTTGTACTGATTTACCAGACAAAAAACTACAACAAAGATGTCTACATATTGCATATAACATTTATCCCAGTTCACAACCTATATCATTTGCTATTCACAATTAGGTATTATATTAGAACTGCCACCTTTTCAAACATTTAATCTTTATTGTAAATACCCTGTACGGCATATACTGACTTCTGGTTTTTAAACCGTTTGTGACAGTGAGCCTTTTTAATGCTACACTGTTAACAAGGATAATCATTGCAAATAGCCCACATTAATATTACATTTGATTGGTGAAAGAAGTTGGAACACTTGGAGCATAACCGGTCTGATTGTAGGGTTGCTGAGAGTATCCACTCAGTTGACCTAGGTTCGGCTGTTGGCTTATTTCTCCTTGTTGGTTGTACCCAGCAGGTGGGCCATAGGTATCTTGACTAAGCCCTCCCTGGTTATATGATTGATTGTAGCCACTGGGTTGTTTTTCCATGGTTTCTTGAGGGTATCTCTGTCCAGTAGAATGCCATCCAGTTTCCTTGAAAACAAACCAAATATTTCCAGCCCACAGGATGAAATTCAAGAATCCGAAGACCTATTAAAAAAGAACCAAAAGGGTTAGCATATTTTCTAATATCACATAACAATTTATTTTTTTACATTGATGCACACATGTAGATTCATATTTACCTAGTAAGTTATTTGTCATAAAAATGTGACTTACATCATAGTTGCCCATATACATGTGCTCAAGTCTGATCAGTCACTCTCCCCAAAGTTTTGATACCCCTCCTTACCAATATCATAAGCCCATGAGTCCACTGTAACTTAAAGATATCTCTTCAGTTCCCCAGAGGTTCAACCAGTACTAACTGCAACTACAAGCAACTCCAGTAACTCAATTCAATGCCAGTATTTTATGACTGACTCTTTGGCACTTACTAACTGTTTCTCCATGTGAGTTCTCACTGAGAAAATCAATGGTCATCTCCCTATAACTGTTGCTATCGCTAAAGAGCTTGAATATACCACCCGAAGACATACATTTAATGGCCACACTAGATCAGGCAATAACTTTAATCGGCAAAGTTCTAAGTGTTATGAGACAATGACCACTAATCCACAGGAGGCAACCTCTTTTGCTAGAGCTACTCTAGCAGACATCTAAATTCAATTTTGTCAAAAATGCCAATCCAACATTGGGCCTAGAGGAAAACCTCTGTTTACTAGTAACTATGGTGGACAGTATGCTGATGACTGTTACTTTGCTCGTAAGCAACTGAGAAAGACTTCTAAGCATAAGGGGCAAACTTAGGATCCTCACACTTTAGTCAAGTAAAAAGACTCCTCACAAATAATCAAGATGATAGTTATAGGCAAAAAAGAAGCAAAAGAAAACCAAAGCTTGAGAAAAATTAATTTTTACACAAGCTCAGGCAATGTTTGGATGTATTGAGAATAATGAATGAACAGCATTCTCATATAAATTCTGAGGACTGGTCCAAATTCCTTTCTGAGTTGTATCAGCCTACTATAAATGTTCCTGCCAACAGTTTTATTTCTGATACATAAGTGGAGGGAAACCTCTCCTTTGATAAGTTATTGTGTTATTCGGACTCTTAAAGCCAGTTGTTCTGCCTTACTTGCTCTTCTAGCAATTTGCATTCCTATTTCATGGACCTCTGGTTGTACTTGATACACTGAATCGGAGCTGCTTGTGGGCCAGATTACCTAAAATAGGTATTAGCTGTGGCTTGTTAAAACTTACTAAATATCTCCATGGAGGAAACTGGGCAAATAAAGTGCTACTGACAACAAAATCCAATCATAAACAGCCTAAAGCAGAGATGTGTTCTAGACGTTTGATGTTTGCCTTATTCCTTGCAGATTTTCCATCAAAGCTATCTCAGGTCGATACCTTTCCTCCTAAAATATTAATAAGCATATAAATGTATTACTTTATGCTGAGGGTCTTGATCACACTCCAAGAGGTTTGCAAAAACAACTGACAGCATTACAAAATTATGCTCCAAAAAACATCTAGTGAATGTGATTAAGAGAGAAAAAGTGTTTCTACTGTTGACATTTGGGCAATGAGAAACAGGAGACTTTAAAACTGCTCAGATGCTTAGTTGTTCAATAAAATAAAACCCTCATAAGAATTAATTCAGGGCCAGATGTATCACAGGGTTTTGCCCATTATTTGCCTATGGGAAACAGTGTTCATACATATGGCCCCCAGTGTCTTCTCTGAAAGGAAGGTGCTACTTCGAATCTATGTTTGGAGGACATTTGTTTACTCCCTATCTGAAGGTATATAATGCAAAAGTAATTCCAGCTACTTTGTACATCGGCCCTCCTTTAATATTCGACTTGGTTACTAAATCAGAATCAGTGCATAATTTGAGCCAGTGGTTTCTGGTGCTTGCTACTGGCATTTATCTGTCAACACTGACACTCGTGGTAGTCTGCCACATGGTGGTGCAGACAGTCTAATTTAGAGATGAGCACAACAGTTTATAATTAGTATAATGTGCATTAAAAATGATTAACACCTGCCAACCAAGCCATTCTAACAGCTTCATGGCCTCTAATAGTCTGAATCGTTACACTTGTAGGAGTGTGATGGGTAGTTGTTCTGTTGGTATGTCATTGGTAGTAATGGCAGGGGCACAAGATGGATAGAACAAGCTCCACTAATTCTGCCCCAGTGAAATCTACTCAACGAGTAACAGGTCAACAAAAGTTGAGTTTATACTTTGGTATCGGGCACTTACGTTTGAGTGCGATTTGATTAATGAGGGAAGTCACACAATAACAGGTATGCCCTGAAGGAATTATTGTTGAGTAAAAACTATTTGGACAGGAGAAAACAGCAGCTGCTTATTGTTTTGCACCTAATCGCATTTTTTATTAAATTAAGGGTACTGGATGTTCGTATCAAAGTTAGTACCGTGAAGACCCTTTCTTCTAACTGCAACGGCCCTTTCAGGTTACAAGGTGCTTTATTTAATTTTCTACTGTTCTGTCCAAGATATTATTTGGAAAGAGATGTAACAGCATTTTTGGAGAACAAGACTAACTGAATATGAACGCTGAAGGCTGTGGTTTTCTTTTTAAAATGATCAACATTGTTATTGGCTTGCTTATAATGGTACTTAGTAATTAACTGAAGATGCATTTAGTAGTTTGTGGTGCTTAAAGACTTCTTTTAAATGTTTGTAGGGGTATTAAATTGCCGGATAAACTCCTTTGATTAGGTTGCGTAGCGAGGATGCCTTGGGCCCTGTTGCAGGCAAGGAAAATGGTCCCCTCTGCTATCTTTCAATGGGTAGTAAAACAGCCATAAATAAGGAGTTGTGAATTTATGGTACCCCTGGACCCTGGTCACAACCCAAGTATCGAACTAACAATAGCAGCACAACCTCAAAGAACTACGGGGCATATTATCAAGACAGGCGATAAAATTATCGCCGCTTTAGATGTGAAGGACATTCAACATGGGCTTCAATTGGAATCCTGTCACAGCAACCACAACCTGCAAATGCTACAAAACTGCTGAGTGACGTTAAGAGGAAAGGTTTGCCACAGGCATGCCACCACACCTTACTGGAGGCAATAACCTTTCCTAGGAGCTGGGGTCTTACGCAGAAGAGGAGTGACTGCATCTGGTTTCAGTGCACGGTCTAAAAGGGGTTAAAAGGGGCCATAAATGGAAATGCTGACCTCATCTCCTCCTGTTGTTTGGTCTGTTGCACTGCAGACTGCATCAGGGCCCATGCACAGCTGAGGTAGTGTGTGTGGCTAAATGTATTTGTTATGCTTCTTCCCAGTACCGTCTTGTGTAAGAGTGTAGCTCTCTGTAGCACAAAACAGGTCTTCAGACACTAGCCAAGTAAGCACAGGAAGTCATAGGTCTCCCTTGTAGAGGACAGATTAGGAGACTGCTACATTTGAGGGTGAGAAGAGGGGGATAAATCTGGGTGGAGGCAGGGCCGGGACCAAGCAGTGCAATATCCAGGTTGTCCGCAAGTCCCCCAAAGGCTGAATCTCCTGTGTGGCCAGTAAGTGAAGGAGGTTGCGGGGCTGTCCTCTCCACATGTCAGTCAGTTTGGATAGGGGGATACGGATGGACATTTGCTATTGTTAAAGTGATCTCTGTGTTAAACTGCCTATGGGGTGCAGTGCCACGTGCAGGATTTGAAGAGGTGAAAGATCATTAAAGTGGATGGTGTTTTTCCTTCATATGCACCTTCCTTTCCAGGTCTAGGGGGCACTAGGAAGAAAGACATGGTTAAAAGAGCATCACTTGTGAGCTAGTGCTTTAAGTGCCGGCTGTACCACCTGAAGGTAATGGTTTAAGTTCTACTGTGTCTGCATGAAGGTCCTGGCAAACACAAGTGACATTCTTTATCCTCACATGTGATATTTTTGCAGCTGAGCAGCATCTTTATCACAAGATTTGTTTTGGGCAGATAGGTTCTTTTTATAGCTTTAACCTTAGTTGGAATGGGAATTTTCTGCATGTTTTAGGGCCCCAAGCATACGCTTTGGCCCCTGGGGACCTGTCTGCATGCCTATATAAACTAATGCTCTGGCTCATTTGTGTTGTTGTATGACCATGGAGCACATGAGCAATACTTGTAAATCTCACCATTCTTCTCAACATGACGTTAAGGGAGGGAAACGGTAAAGGGTGGTGTATGATGTTGACCTTTTAAAATCAGAGAACTGGACACAGGTTCTCATTAAACCCCTTTCTGAGGTCCTTCAAAAAGATAAGGGGTCCACTGAAACAGAATGTCTATCTGATGACAAGCCTTCTTTTCCTCGGTCACCTTTGTCTAGGGTTGTCTTTTCTCTTTCCTCAATTTATCTTGGCCATATGATAATGAAGATGCAAATCAGTCCACAGATTTAGGTTGCCTGCCATGTTTGAGTATTTAGCCATGAATGTCCACTGGACAAGAGAGGAAGCCCTTGCATGGGTTGTATTATACATTGTGCCCCAGGGCCACAACAGGCAAGTGCGCCCGCTTTGTGTGTCCCACAATGGTATTACAGAAGGGACTGCAGATATAGGTGCATTCCCTTCTGTAATACTGATAGAGCTGGCGCACATGTAGCACCAGCACTATCATGAGAGGAAATGTACTCATTTACGTTGGGACATGGCCCCATGCACATGTGAGAATCCATTTGCCTCAGCACCTGCACCTTATTGGGGAAGTGGGCGTAGATGCAAGCATGCTCCTAGGAACTGCACTGAAGTGAGCCACAAAAAGGTTATTCTCTTTCAGTGCGCATCCTAATGTCAGTTGTCTGGAAGGAGCAGGGGGGCCCATGGACTGCCCCCAGGCTACACCATGCAGTTGGGTGCAGTAACTCACTGCACCTTCCTGCAAGAGAATGTCTCTCCCCTTTTGAAAATGCAGACGGCATGCCACCTGCACTGTGAAACAAGGAGCAGCTTTGATAAAACCGCTCTGTATTTCGTTTGAATGTGCTGCCCTGTGGGGTAAACTGGTTATGAAACTGGCTTGCCTCTCAGTCCTGCTGCTGAAGCCATGGCTGGTTTTCTGATGTTGCAGCTCCTGGAATACAAAGAGCAGTTCTCATGATTCTTTCTGAAATGCCAGATGCAGCTGTCGGATTCTAATACCATTAATTCCAAGAGTCAACCTCGATTTTCTGGTCACGTCATTACAAAAGGAGTGGAAATGAATTTTGACTCTGGCACAGAAGAGGAACCCTCCTCTCTATAAGGGAGTGACAAGGGCGGAGCCAGTGCTCTTCCAGGAGAAGCATGCCTGAACAGATTGTTATAGGGACTTCAGGAAGGTTTACAGTACACCAAGATACAAGAGCTGAAAAAGGAGCAGGGTATATGTTAGAAATTGGGTCTCTAGTTGGCAGAAGTGTGGACCCTGTCCAATTAGGGATCACAATCCTAGTCAGTGCAAGTCAGATACACACCCAAAATTAACCTGTACTCACCCACTGGTAGCTTGTTACAGAGCAGTCAGGCTTAACTTAAGAAGCAATGTGTAAAGTATTTGTGCAACGCACACACACACACACACACAGTAACACAACGGATACACCAGAAAAAGACTCCACACAGGTTTAGAGAATAGAGAATATTTATCTGCGCAAAATAAGACCAAAATGACAAGAATCCAATAAGTGGAAAACAACATATGAATATTTAAAGATTAAGTGCAGAAATAGTGCTTAGAAGTCTCTAGTCATCTAAAGGTTATTTGAGGTCATGAGGGACCGGTGCAAATCCAAACTTCAGGCGAACAGGCCGGCTACAGGACCCAGGCAAATACCTCTGAAGAAATTCCTTAGATGGAGCTTTTGTTGTCATCGAGGGTTGTTGTCAAGCTCCGTTTAAGTGAATGCAATACCTTGTCGTTGAGCCATGCAAAGCGTCATCTTCTTGCAGCTCAGACTGTGGAACTGCAGTCGTCAGGCAGCCTCTGCATTGGCGTTGAAGGGCGATGCAACGGAATTTCTCACACAGTCGATGCAATGCAGCAGTTTTTGATGAAAACTGCTGCAGAACCCACTTCTGAGATCCAGTGGTGAGCAAAACAGGGAAAACACCACATAAAAATAATCCATGCCAGGTTAGAAAAATAAAGCTTAATTTAATGAACAAACAAGACCAAAACAACAATCACCTAATAAGTAGAACAGGACATATGATTTTTTAAAGATTAAATTAAAGTATAGTGCTTAAAAGAATAATGCTCCAAACGAGGACATTTGGTTGCGCTTGCCTGGGGTAAATCCAAAGGTTCAGGCTAACTGCGAATACAGGGACCATCCTTGTACTGCTGAGAAATTTCCTTTGGCTGGAGGATGCATCGACGTCGAAGACCAGACTGGAGCAGTAGAGGAGGCGATGTCTCATCTTTTTATCCTGCTGGATGTAAGCAATGCGTCAGTTCCGATCCGGGCAGTCAGAAATGTGTTGTCAAGCGAACCCCTCTCAATGAAGGAGATGTTCCGTAGTTGAGCCGGGCAGCCGGTGATGCGATGCCATTTCCCGCAGTGGCAATGTGTCGGCATCGAGGGAAGATGCACCGGTTACAACTGGTGTAACAATGGCAATGCGTGGATCTTAAAGGAAAACAGCAAGCAACCCCACTTCCAAGGGCCCAGGACTGGATTCGCAGAACCCACAGTTAGCAGAGTCCATGGGCTAGATAAGGGTTGTTGGAAGTCTTGAATGTCCCTGAGACTTCAAAAATAAGAGACAAACCAATAAGCCCTAGAAATCACTTTGGTTCTGGGGAAGTAAAGCTGCAGGTCCAGTCCTTCTCACTCCTAGGCAAGGAGGGCAGCAGGCAGCAGGGCAGGCACACCAAAGTAGGAGTCCAGCAGAGTGACAGTCTTTCCAGCAGTACAGCATTCCTTCTTCCTAGCAGAATGTCTTCAGGTACAGAAGTGTACTGAGCTGATGGTGTCAGGGGTCCAGTACTTATACCCAGTTGTGCCTTTGAAGTGGGTGAGACTTCAAGGAAAATACTTTGAAGTGCACAAGGTTCCTGCCTTTCCAGCCCTGACTCCAGACTCACTACGGGGGGTATGCAACTCATTGTGTGGGGTCAGGCACAGCCCTCTGCAGGTGCAGGTGTCATCTCCCACCTCCCAATCCGGGCCATCCTGCCAAGGACGGCCCTTTAGCCTGGTGATGGCCCATCAGGTTGTGAATGGTCCATCAGGCCCAACTAAGCTCTCTTTGTGTGCGGCTGTCTAGAGGGAATGCACAAAGTCCGGATCTCACCCACCACAGGCGTGTATTCAGAGACAGGTAGAGGCCCAAACTGGTGAATGTAAAAAAATGTCAACTTTCTAAAAGTAGTATTTTCAGGCTTGGAACTTAAAATCTAACTTTAACTTAAGTTGTGAGTCCAGAGACAATAAACTCAAAATATGTATCTATTATGAATTGAAAATGACACTTATAAAATGTAATAAGAAAATCCCAATGTTAACTTATTGAAGAGATAGGCCTTGCAGTAGTGGAAAATGAATGTAAGAGTGTTTCACCAACTGAGCATGTAAAACTTAAAAGTACATGTTCAACTTTTTAAATACACCTCCCCTGCCCTTGGGGCTGTCCAGGGCCTGCCTTAGGGGTGACTTATAAGTATTAAAAAGGAAGGATTGGCCCTAGCAAGAGGGTTAACTTGACAGGTCAAAAAGGCAGTTTAAAACTTCACATATAGGCTCTACAAAGGACTGCCTGAGACATGTTTAAAGGGCTATTTGAGAGAGTGGCGCAATCGGTGCTGCAGGCCCACTGGGAGCATTTCATGTACAAGCCCTTCGCACAAGTATGGCACATTACTAGGGACTTATAAGTACATTCAATATGCCAATTGTGGATTACTGATTAGCAGTGGTAAAGTGCCCATAATACTAAGGCCAACAAAAATAAATTCAGCAAAACAGGAGGTCCGAAGGCAAAAAAGTCCTGGGAAACCACACCAAGGATGCCAGATCTAACATGTGTCCCCTGCCCCCAGTTGAAAGTGGGATGAGCTACCAACCCCTTGGCAGTTTTCATCGCTAAGGCATCATCACCATCAGCAGTGGCGTGGTCAGTTCCAGGAAGTTGCTCCTCTCAAAAGTCCAGTCCCTGTAGAGAGATGGAACACCTCAATACTTTGGGATTCTCACCCCTCATCTGCATTTACCATCTGAGGGGCCTGTGGGCTATCTTAACCCAGAAGGGACTACCAAACAGGTATAGCCAGAGCTTCTTCACTGACCATACCACAGCAAAGGTGCCCATTTTATTACACTCCAACTCTGTTTCCTGTGAAGGAGCCTCCTACTGATGAAGGTTGCAGGCTTATCCAGGCCCTCTTCATTTAACTGTAGAAGCACAGGCCCTCTTCATTCAGCTGTAAAAGCATCACCTACACCATGCTCTGAGGCGTCTGTCTGAACAATTAATTCTTGGGAGAAGTCAGGGTCACTGAGCACAGGTGCTGTGCACATGGCCTCCTTCAGGATGTCAAAAGTGTTCAGATCACCTGATGCGACTACTTCCTGGAAGTCAGCTCTGTCAAGGGGCAGCAATGGTGCCATATGCCTTGACAAATATCCTGTAATAACCTAAGCCTAAGAAGGCTCTCATTTCTGTCTGGGTCCAAGGGGGTTCCCAAGCCAGATTGGTCTCAATCTTGGCCCACTGGGGCTGCACCTTGCCACCTCGTACTTGATGACCCAAGTAGACTACAAAACCTTTGCCTATCTGGCACTTACTGGCCTTGATAGTCAGGCTGCACTCTGCAGAGATTGGAGCACTTTCCTGAGGTGCCAAAGGTGGTCCTCTCAGCTAGAGCCGAAGACCACAATGCCATCTAGATAGGTGGCACAGTAGTTCTCCAACCCATCCAGGACCTGGTTCACCAACCTATGGAAAGTGGCATGGGCATTCTTTAACTGGAAGGGCATGACCCAGAACTGGAAGTGCCCTTCTGGTATAGCAAACACAGACCTCTCTTTAGCCCCCTTGGTCAAGTCAATTTGCCAGTACCCAGACGATAGGTCAAACGTGCTAAAGAACTTGGCAGCTCCAAGCTGATCTATGAGCTCATCAGCTCAGGGGATGGGGTGTGCATCAGTGTAAGTGACTGCATTGAGTCTACGGTAGTCCACGCAAGACCTTAGTTGAAGTGTGACACCTGCTTGGACCAACACCACTGGTCTGGAACAAAGACTGTTTGAGGGCTCAATTACCCCTAACACCAGCATCATGGAGACATTAATGCTAGCTCTCACTTTGTCAGACAACCTGTCCATTTTGTTTTTCATAGGTGTTCCCAGTATCTATATCATTGGTGCACCATGTAATGAGTCCTGGGGTAAGTGAGAATAGAAAGGCAAACTGCCCCAACATCTGACAGTAGCTCTCTGTTGATCTAGGGTCAGAGTAGTTGAGAGGCTAACACGCTCGACTAACCCATCCTGCTCCTTGGAAGATAGGATGTGGTGGAGAGGTTTACTCTCCCGTTCTACCCCATCATCAGTGAACAGGGCCGGCTTTAACACTAGTGGGGCCCTGTTCGACAGTGTTTGTTGGTGCCCCCTCAAAGACCACCTCTGCCACGGATTTCCTCACTAGCACCCTTTAACAGTGCCCCTCAAGTCTCCATAACCACTGTCTCTCAGATTCATTTAGTTTTATAGCACCACTCCTACCAGTGTAATGTGTCAGAGCACTTGACAACACACACACATTGCACAGAGATAATCATATGTGTGTAAATCGTTGTATAGGAAATGTTACATCAGACAGGACTACAAGGTGTAGTGTAGGAGTGACTTGTCATAGATACGGGAAGGCAATATAGTTTAAGAGGCCTTATTCTGGAAAAGCAAAAATTCAGAATTTAAAACTTAACATCATTGTTAGGGGTTCTCTTTCATAATAAGAATTGTTTTCTACTCAAATGAACTCTTTTGGCAAGATTAAGGTAATGAAATACTGAGCAAGAAAACATATAGCTCTAACATATACCCTGCAGTTTGCATGCCGCCCTTTGATAACAGTTAATAGCTCAATGTTCCATATTAGGATTTTGACTACTAAACAACAAGTAACAAAAGGAGCTCTCTTACAGAAGCAGTAACCCACTGACCTATTTACATTATATGCACTTTGTTATCTGCATGGTACACTTTCTTAGCATCAGGCATTTTAACCCTCTGCACTATCTTAAGATGAGTCAAAACTTCCACTAGACAAACCTCTGGTCTCTTTCCAGGAAAACGATTAATCACCGGAGTTATCTTGACATTTTAATTGATGGCTGGAAATTGCTGGAGGCCAGGAACGTGTCAGCAGGTGCTTTTAAAAGGATAATATATTTGCATAAATTACACCCCCACCCCAAGTCAGCGCCCGGTGTGGTGGTACCGATCGCACCACCCTAGAGCCGGCCCTGTCAGTGACCAAGAGCATGGTAATCTCAGACCTCTCAAAGTGGGGCTTGAGGCAGTTAACATGCAGGACCCTCTAGGGGGCCACCAGGTAGGTGACATCGCTATTGCGTTTCTTTATTTCATAGGACCCAGGCCCACGGTCTTGCAGAGCTCAGTGCTTGACAGGCTCCATCACCTACACTTCCTAACCAGGCTGAAACTCAAGCAGAGTGGCATCCGGGTCATACCAGCATTTCATGTCCTCCTCGCTAGCTTCCAGATTCTCCTGGATGAGTTACCGGGAGCGTGCTGTTTGCTTGTGAAGGGCTAGCATGCAGCTGACCACATCCTGGGAGGCTCTCCTAGGAGCTTGCTCCCAGTACTCCTTCACCAAACTGAGAGACTGTTTCACAGGATGCCCATACAGAAGTTCAGAGGAGCTGAAGCTAACCCACTTCTGCGATACCTCCATGTAAGCAAATAAAAGACATGGCAATAGGAAGTCCCACTTTTGCCTCATACGTTCTGGTAAACCCATAATCATGTCTTTTAGGGTTCGATTGAACCTCAACCTACCCATTTGTTTGGGGGTGATAAGAAGTGGTTAACTTGTAGGCTACCCCACACCCCTTCCACATGACCTTCATGTAATTAGACATGGAGTTGGTACCCCAGTCAGACACCACCTCTTTGGGGAAACTCACAAGGATAAAGATCCCCATCAGTAACCTGGCCACTACGGGCTCAGTCACTGTCCTCTGAGGGATAGCTTCCAGGTACCAGATGGCATGGTCCACCAAGAATAGAATGTATCTGTTAGACCTGGAACCATTGGCGTGGGTCTCCCTTCCATTTTTTGCTGTTGTCTCTGATGTTTTTGCTGGTTTTAGATGCTTTGGGCACTGCGTCACTGCTATTCAGTGCCACAGTGCAGGTGCTCCCTATTTTAAATTGATGTATGGATTAGTGACTCCATTGTTGGCATGTTTGGTTTACTTATCAGACCCTAGTACAGTGCACTGCCTGTGCCCAGGGCTTGTAAATCAAATACTGCTGGTGGGCTTGCAGCACTGATTGTGCCACCCACCGGAGCAGCTCGTAAAATGTGTCTCAGGCCTGCCATTGCAGGGACTGTATGCAGACTGGTACTGACATGTTGACTTGGCATGTGCACCCACTTGCCAGTCCCCACACCGTCCCTTTTCCACATATCAGACACCCCTAAGGTAGGTCCAAGGGCAGGGTGCATTGTAGGTAAAAGGTAGGACATGTTCTGATGTGTGTGGCATGTCCTAATAGTGACATTTTTGTTTTTCACTATTTCAAGGCAACCTGCTCCCATAGGCCAGAATGGGCAGTTTGATTATAACACCTTATAATGATAACTGACCCACGGAACATGGTAGAAAAACAAATTTAGTATGTCTGAACTCAGAATGATAAAATACAGCTTTTAGTGAAGTTGCTTCTAACATTCTGTATTTGAAAATACCACTTTTTAGAAAGTAGGTATTTTCTTGCCTAACTATCCAAGCCTGCCTCTGCAAGGTTGTGCATTCCATGTCTGGTTTCTGAGTGAAAGGGGCTGGAGGGCTCCAGGAGACAGGGTGAGTCAGCACAAGGCTGAATAGACCTATCTGCATGAGGAGTGGTGGGAGGAGTAGGACCCGGGCCTGAATAGGGCTGTGCCTGCCTTCCACAATGCTGGCTCCACCTCCTGTGGTGTGTCTAAGGACCCTGGCCCACACTGACAAAGGAAGAAGGTGCACACTGGCAGGATGCACCCAGAACTGGTTTGGACTAGGTACAGACACTCTCTGCCTTCAGAGACAAAGGATTTGGTGTATAAAAAGGGGGAGCCAGACCCCAGAACTTTAGATGAATTCTGGGAATCAAGACAAACCTTTGCTGAGGAGAAGAACCAGGAAGCTGAAGGAGGAGACTAGCCCTGTGCTGTGCTGTGTGTTTGGGGGTTGGCCTGCAGTAGTTGCTTCATTGCCAAAGAAAGGAGAAGAGGACTGAGTGTGCTTTTCATCAACTTGAAGAAGATACTCTAAGGGCTTGAACTTTTAGCTTGCCTCCTGCCTGAAGTCTCAGGGATACAAGACTTCACCAACCAGCTCCTCCCTGAACTCCCTTGCTGGGAATTGAAGTGCCTGCTGTTGTGCTGGGCCTTCTGAGAGCCTGCATGTCGCTGGGAGCTGTAAGCGCGACTCAACGATCAGAAGCGTGTTGCCGCCGCAGCAGTTGCCGTTGCATCACCAAGGAAGCGTGCTGCTGCTGCCGCCATCGCATCACCGAAGCGCGTTGCATCACCAGAGAAGCGTGCCGCCGCCGCAAGGGTCGCCGTTGCATCACTGGAGAAGCGTATTGCAGGGCCTGTCGTGGCTCAGAAGATCATTGAATCGCCGCACGGCCATCGGGAGTGCACGCATCGCATCAACATTGTCGCATCATAACCAAGACGCCATTTTGTCGCATCACAGCAGAGAGAAGTATCGCATCGAGGCGGCATCTTGTCGCATCGTATCGGAGAGCAGTAAGAAACCGACGCATCACCTCCCCACACAGCAAGGAAGCGAGCATCAACTCCCCTGCACAGCAGTAAGGAACCGACGCATCCACTCCCCTGAGTGTGAGGAACCGACGCATCACCTTCCCTGCGAACCTTTTGTTTGCTTTGCGTTACGCATCCAAGGTACTTTGAGAGTAAAGTGTCACATTTACAATCTTAAGAGAACGGAGCTATTTCCTACTATTTTAAAGTCTATTTTTGAGTACAGTATTCTGGATTTTTGTCGTTTAGTCTTGTGATAAGTCTATATAAAAATACTTGTTTTTTATAATACAACCTGTGTGGTGTCCATCTGTAGTGTTGTCACTGTATTACTGTATGTGTTCACAAATGCTTTACACACTGCCTCTGAGATAAGCCTGCCTGCTCGTGCCAAGCTACCAAGGGGGTGAGCAGGGGTTATTTTAGGAGTGTAGCCCCTAACCCTGACTAGACGCAAGGGTCCCTATTTGGTCAAAGGTACCTACTTCTGCCAACTAGAGACCCCCAAATCTAACAATATCCTTCACCCAAGGCTGTCTTTGGGTACAGAGGCCCAATGATGTTGGTTCCCCTCCACTCAAAGGGGTGCTAACAACAGGAAAAGGTTGCTGGGGGGCCTTGCACTTCCCCCGTCTTGCCACTCGCCTGGCAGGTAGGACAAGACCTACCTCATTTGAGGCCAATAAAAGTGGGTGACAAGCCTGCCAAAGGTCTTGTCTTGCCCCAAATGACATGCCAATGGCACATCATGAGCCAGATGCAGTAGGAAGGTTCTGGAGCACTGGGTTTAAGAGTTTCAGGTTCACTATACAGGAGACCATTCTTCCCGAAAATCAGGTGATTGCCAGAAGTATCACAAGCTGCCTGGGTCTCAGCCTGCTTTTTCTCAGCCTGCTTTTTTACTGCTTGAGCATGTAAAACTTAAAAGTATATGCCCATATTTTTAAATAACTGCATCCTGCCATTGGGGCTGTCCAGGATATGCCTTAGGTGTGACTTATATGTATTTAAAAGGAAGGTTTGGTCCTTGCAAGAGGTTTAACTTGCTAGATCGAAATGTCAGTTTAAAACTACACACACAGGCTATCCAATGACAGAACTGAGACATTTTGAAAGGGCTACTTGAGTGGGTGGCACAATAGGTGTTGCAGGCCCACTAGTAACATTTAATGTATGGCCCTGGGCATATGTAGTGCACTGTAATATGAACTTATAAGTAAATTAAATATGCCATTTGTTGATATGCCAATGTTACCATATGTTAAGGAAAGAGCACATTCGCTTTAGCACTGGTTAGCAGAGGTAAAGTGCCCAGAATACTAAGGCAAGCAAAAATGAAGTTAGCAAACTTAACTAGGAAGGAAAGGAGAACTGTACATGAAATGGAGGGGAAACAATCTTAATTGCAGACATCAAGTAGGAATCACACAAATACATTTTGTACACAACATTTCTAATTCTTTAGGCGCAGGCAGACTATGGGGCTGATTTGGAGTTTGGCAGAGAGGGTATTCTGTCACTATGGTGATGGAGTACCCATTCTGCCACCTCACAATCTGTCTGTCCTATTTAGAAGTGGGCAGAACTTGAGTATTTTGACAACAAAGGCACTCCGGCTCACTCGCCCATATACTGCACCAATAACCTGATGGTGTATGATCCGCTGGAATTTAGTCATCTGATTGCCAGCCCAATTTGGAATGGGTGGTCAGATAGCTTTTTTTGCTGCACCTAACCACCAGGTAAAACCTGACAGAAACTGCTCTCTATGGGTCAATTGGATGGCCTCCTGTTATGTGCTACTGGGCCATGAAAAAGCAGAAGTACTCATGACACCCACAAGATCTAACTAACCACTAAGTACTAAACTATGCAGACACCCTGGTTGGAAAGTTCCCTGGTGGTTCACCGAGAATGTGAGCCTATTGTTTGAGCCGCTGGCGCACTTTGATATCACAGAAGGGGTTGCAGTTGTTGTGCGGCCCCTTGTATAATATGAATAGAGGGGTGAAAGATAGGAATCAGTGTGATCTCAAGGGGGCATTCCCACATTTGTATGGTGGTGTGTCCCAATGCAAATGATGGAACCATTTCCCACTGTGCCCATGCTGTATGATGTCCAATTGGCTAACAGTCCGAAGAAAAATATAAACATTTTATACAGTACCTTATGAGTGGATTGTTGTAAACAACTAATGTTATAATGGATATGGTCAAAAGTTTTAACTGTGGAAAAGGTTTTATATAATGTTAAATCCTATGCAGCATAGAACAATGAAATATTTACAATATATTCATTTGGTGCTGATTGTATTATGTGAACACACACTGCCCAAAGCAATTGTGAAAGAGGCCCAAAAAAGTGATAAAAAAGAACGGCGAAAAGAACAGAAAGTAACTTCTACGTAGAGTACAGAATAATATTTCAGAATATCAAAGTTTATTAGTGTTTGGCACTGATTACTGGAAGAAAACATTCAATCTTGTCAAAATATTGAGCCCTCAGAGGACAAAATGAGACGTGCTGGAGCACAATTTTTGAATTCTCTGTGTGGTAAAACATAACAGCAAAGTCTTATTGAGGCATGAATCATTCTGTAATAGTGCCAGGAAGGCTGGGGAAACTTATTCTGTAGCCTCGGGAGGAAATCTGGCGTAGCAAAGCTAGATCATATGTTAAATATCGATCAACTGGGAGAAGGTGATATGCAGTGGCGGCCGCTCCATTAGGGAGTAGGAGCGCCGCCTCGCTGCTTTCTCGCAGTGCGAGAAGCAAAAAATAACATGATATTTTAAATACCATTTTATTTTTTGCTTCTCGCGCTGCGAGAAAGCAGAAGGCGTGATTAGGGCAGGCGGGAGGTTAATGCCTGGTTGGGAGAGGGTGGTGGGCTGGTCAGGGAGGAGTGGCTTGCACCACTCAGAGTGCCCTGACTGTTTTGTCGACCCTGGGGCCGACCAAAGCAGTCATGCACACTCTACATGATCTCTATTTTTCTGCATGCAGCCTACATAGAGAAAATGGCTTCCCTACAGTTGTCCGGCTGGGCGCTGTCCCGGACTCCGCACCAATCACAAAGCTGCCATTGCAGCGTTGTGATTGGCTTACAGTTACAGGAGGGGAGGGAGCATGCCTGTTCCTGTTCAGGAGCAGCAGAGGCGGCACTTGACCCGGTCTGGTAAGTTTTCATTTTTATTTTAACGGCTTTCCCCACGGTAACTCCCACGGTAAACCCCGCGTGTCCCCCCCCCCTTCCGCGAGTATTGCAAGCCTTATGTATGCACCTGTGCATACAACAAGGTTATATGTTCTTTCTGGTACTTTTTGCCCTTGTGTTGTGCTGTATGACTGTGTGGGGAGATGTGGTTCTGTGTGAAGGGACCATTTGGTTGTCTGTAGCCTGCCTTCCTTTGCATGATGGCTTCCATAGTGTGCTTAGCAGGCTTCATTTGTGGTAAGCAATGTGTGGGTAATATTGTCGTGACGGCACTGACGCAGCTGTTTGATACCACTCGCCCATGTATGTGTCCATGGCTGAGGCTTCCAATCTCACCTCCGTGTATGCTTAGGCTGAAAAACAGTAGCGAGCATTCTCTGAATGTGTTAGAGATACAGAAAAAGATAGTAATTATATAAATATAAAATAACTTGTTTTATAGAAGACAGAAAATGTAGAATGTGGCAGCATGCGTCATTAATGGCATCAAGAAAAGGAATATGATTTTTGTTTTAGCATCATCACATTGGTTGCCATTCACTACCAGAGCAGAGTTTAAGGCTGTAGGCTGTGCACAGAGCCTTTTACGTCACAGGTGCTTCTTTCAAACAACCATCATGATAGAGTTTTCAATCTACAGCTTCTTTATAGCCAAATGCCGATAGATCCTTGGGGGCACTGGACCACGAGAAGTAATATTTATCGAGCAGCATGCGAGCCGTCGTGGAGTCCAGTTAGTCATCTGTACGCTTGGCTCGGAAGCACCGGGCTTGGCTTGTCCCCTCAACAATTGCTGAGATTTTGAGTGTGTTGAGTATGTCCCACCAAGCGCAGGTGTCTGCAGTTTACTTGCCTTGGTTTCTGGCGGAAGGGCAGCACTTGTGAGCGAATTACTTTCAAACTTGTCAACTTAATTCACACAGCACATTCAAATGTCTGTCAGTTCTGGCATCAGAAAGTTAAAGTTTTGCCACACTTGGCGGGAGACCCAGGGTGCCTTCTGTGGAGAACACGTGCATGTTCAGAAGGTAGGGTTTGTTAAGAAATATATTACATCTGTTACCTGTTGACACTTTAACTCTAGCCGTGTACGAGTGTGCCGCACTCTATTGTGGTGTAAACTTGGAAAGGAAATCTCAGCCTTGCCTTTAATGTTGTGACCAGGACCGTAGTTAATAGATCTATGTTGCGCAGTGTGTCTACTGATAAAATCATAAAGCTTACAATGTGTGGAAAATTATTTTTTTCCTAACTGTTGATATATTTTGAAACATATGTACAGTTTATTTGAAGGCATTTAATACATTTTACTGCGCTACAAATGTGTTTTGATAATACAGCCTTTTCCTCAGTTTCACAACTCCTTTAGCACACGCAGCAAGATTATCTCGCATTTGTTTCCATTACAAAATCCTCTCACTTTGCAGTCAGAGCAAACACCAATGTCAATCAGAAGAGAAAAGCAGCAATTTGTCAGGAGACACTGTCTGACATTTCACCTCTGTCTTTGAACCCTCAGCAAATCATGTGCATGTGACAAGATAAAGACAAAATGTAAAGGCCTCCTTACTGCATATTCGCCTGAACTCCAGCATGGTTATTTTTGCCTTACATGTATTTGCCAACATTCAAATTCTAAGGAGCCTCTTCAATCATTTTCTTCTTTTGTGATTTTCCCAGCATACTATGAATTAACATGTGTGAGGTACTCAGCATTGTTATCTCATTAAGAAGTTCTGTGGTTATACTGAATAAGCACCTACCTATGTCATTATCATATGAAGTCTCTTTATTTATTTATTTATTGACCCTCTTGCTTACTCAAATATGCTGGAAAATGTACGAATTGGCCACTCTTTTTTCAAACTTTTCTCAGGGGGAGAACCCCCCAAGCTCCCCTTATTCCAGTATGGCTCGCTCAATGCACTCACTCGCCCGCACTCATTTCGAACTTTACGCCACACCACTTTCAAATGTCACCAGCTGCAACTGGGGATATGCAGGACACAAGTGGAAGAATTATTCCCGAAGGGATTAAATGTTGTATGGGTGTGTGGTAAAGCTAAAAAACAGCGATGTCCAGAATGAATATCGAGAGAAAGGATGAAGTAAATAACTCCCAGAAGTAGTTATGGGCCAAAAAGGGACACAATGCATTCCCAACAGGTGATGTTTACGGTGTGTCTAATCAATGGAGTCAAAGGTATGATGTACATGAGCACAATGACAAAAAAGCTGTCAGGAGGCACTCTGGTAGGGCTCCACATAGAACGTGGAGAAGAGTAAGTGCATCCCGGATGGTGCATGTCAGGTGGAGGCAACAAGGATCTAAGGACCCCCCCCACGGTGCCAGGATCATCCATGCTGGGAGGTGCATTCACTTCATCTGCCTGCGGATGGATGCCTGCCCCTCCTGAAAGTACTAACAGTATTTGTCTGCAGTGAAAGGCAGGCCAGTGGCTTACACCAGCTAGTATGCCTTTGAAATTTCAGCTGTACACACTGCAGGCATAGCATGAGCCTTTGGAACTGAAAATTACTGTAATAGGGTGCACTGTCTAGACCTGCACTTGGCACATAGCACTATGCAACATTTTGGCTTGATTCACGCTGGAGAAATGCAGAGTGGTACAGTGCAACCTCTCTGTAAATATCCAATGGGGCCTAGAAGCCTCCGTGAGAACCTGAGGGATGCAGTAGTGCCTGGAAAAACACTTTTTAGCAGTTGAAGGAAAGTGGGACTGATGAATGTTTATCACTTCTGGAATACCAGACTAACGTTGGGAAGAAAAATAAGTTTGCTCTCCTTTGACCTTTTAGACCCACTGAAAATGTTTTCAACAGGGCTTGACCTCATGGAAAAGACATTCAGCCTCATGGATATTTGCCCAGCTACAGCTTTCATTCTTTGTCCCTGGTAGAACTGAAGAGTGACTAAGTCTGAAGTTAAAACTTTGGACCGGTGTTAGGATTTTACCATCGTTAGGTGGCACACACAAAGGCCCTCTGGGGTCCTGCTTTTAAAGTTGAATAGAATTATATACACGTCTATACCTTGCATTCCCAGATAAACTTCATTTTCCAGTCCAGGCACCACCATCCTGATGCATCATGGTCCCTGTCGTTCTTCCTGCCTCCAAACCTTGCCTCAATCATACCCTGGTAGTGGTGCTCTATTCTCTTTTAATTCCTTTTTTCCACAGCCTTTATGGCTTCTTTATACCTGCCTTCTGGACTTTTCACTTTCTTGTCTTCTACCCATACAGATTTCCTGGATTTCCCATGCCCTGTTTTATATCTACTGGTGTCCTTAGTCTTCCCCTTTCCAGGTTTCAGTTCTGCCTTCCCTTCATTGGTGCAAGGTTTATGGGGTGGGTGGAAGGAACACGGGAGGGGGAGCACGGGGGGCGTTACGTGGAGGATGTAAGTAATACTATATGGATTTTTTTAAAGTACCTGAAACTGCTGCCCGCCTCCTGCATCACGTGACACCTCCTGTCCTCTTCCTGGTCCCAGCAGGCGCTGGGACAGATTCCCATCCAATCCCCATGCTGCAGAGCAGCGCTGGAATTGGCCTGAACTGTCTGGAAAGATGCTCGGCTCAGACCAGGGAGTCTGTGGGGTTTCTCTAGCTTGGCTGTTCAATGCAGGCGGGCTTGAGAAACCTAAGCGGGCATGTGTGTTTTGGCCGGCCTGAGAACACATTGTTTTGACTGCATGTTCCTGTCCTGTTCCAGTTAGTGAGCAGGTTTTCAGTATATTCAGTTTTGTATATTCCAGTCCTATTCCTAACCCATGTTCCGATAAAGATTTTCCAAAAGCCCAGTTTCTGTTTTTGTGCACCTTCCACTTTTATGCTTTGTCTTCTTGTGTGTTTAAATTAGTATCTTGATTTTTATTAATTCCAAGGGTGCCAGTTAGACTCCAAGGCGTGTGGCCTTGGCACAGAGAACCACCCAGTGTGCCTTCTAAATAGGAGCTGCCAGGTATCTCCCTGAACTCTTTGAGATGAACCTGCTCCCTACCTTCTTGTAAGATCTTTTTCACCTCACAGAGAGATAATTTCCAATTAGCAGACAAACTATTATTTATAATAGTCGTCTATTGTTTCTCTGCTTTTACCCTATAGATGTTTGTAATTGTGTTATCTTCATAGTTTTCCATGCAGACGCAGTTCCCTATATACTGCTTCCTCCAACCTGCTTCTGTCCTGCTTTCCTCCCAGCCTTCTGGTACTCTCTTGTTTATGTTTAACTCCTTCTCTGAGAAGCCTTTGTCCCTGCATAAAGCAAGCACTCCCACTACTGTACCTTGCCGTGAACTCAGCCACTGCCTCTGACAGATAGTCCAGAACTTGCTATATCCCTGCAACCGGAGCAAGACGGCAAATCTACCCTGTGGCGAAGCTACATTGGCAGCTATGGACTGAAGCTTTGTCCAGCTCAGAACCTTTGGTGCTAAAACCAACAGCTTCAGCAGGAGGCTGATGGTGATGTAAACAATTTTGAGGAAGACTTGTCGTCTTCAGCCTAGTACCGTGCTCAACTGGGGGACTTTGAGCACTAATAAGTAGACTAAAGGCTTTATTAAGCAGTGAATGCAGTCAGAAATGTGGTGGGGCTCTCATATGCCAAATTACAAGCACTTATTGTCAATGACACTATAACCAAAGTCGAAAAAGCATCCAAGAGCTCTGAATTTTATTGTGCTGTTCTCTTGACTTCAAAAGTGTTGGTACAGCATGAACGATGTAACCAGAGTATCTTAAAGGAATTGCTTACTGCTTGTGCTAGAGTTACAAACGTATGTTTATTAAATTGATAGGGTCTGCCTTTCACAAATTAATAAACCACTTGCTGGCTACAGGCATTGCTTTAATCAGCATTTAGCTCATAAAACAATTTTTATTTAGCAAAATTTGAGGATGGACCTACATTGTATTATGAATTTGTGAACAAAACTACAAGTTAAAAGGGAAATTCTTGTACAATTCCTGAACTCAACAAATTTCAAAAAAGGGAAATAATAATTCATAAATGCATATGTTGAATTCTCCAAAGACTAAAGAAGGTGAAAGAAAGGTGAAATTAATGTTTTTATTAAAATGTGCTTTATAGGGCTACCCAAAGATTAAGGAAAGCATATGTGTACTTCAACATATGACTGATTAAAGCTATTGTGGCAACAGTTGGCCATTTAATTGGTATTCATTTCTCTTATTTAAATTTCCTCCGAACAGTTTATTTACTCCAAATTTCTTTTTTTTGAATCAGGTTCTTGTTTGTTTCATTTCAGTCTAACAGATACACAAAAGAGGACAAGCATAGTCGCCACTAGGTTTATTAAAGAACGGATTAAATAGGTGCACTTTTCTCATATATTTCTGGGTAACGTAGAATTCCTCTTTGACATTGCATTTAAGAATCAACATTTCGACCAACCAGTAAACATTGTCATCGCACTAAATTATGTTTGCACTTGTGAGAATGAATAAATGCTCCAGCCCTGATGACTTCTACGTTATCTAGCCCCAGCTAGATATAACTTTATCTAATGTTTAGAATATAATATTTTATTAATTGCTTTTTTTCTGCTTTTTCACAAACATCTATGGTCAGCAATTAGCTCATTTTGGTGATTTGAGAAAATGGCACACAGAAGATTGAAAATGAGCCTTGGGTATTTATTAAGGTCCCCATGTTTCCTTCTAGAGGCTGTATGCTGGCTCGCAGTGTTATTATTATTGATTTTATATTTAAATCAAGTTTAGAAATGTAGGTACATTTTGATTTCCAAATGAAAACCTAGAATTTTCATTTGACCAATAATTTTTTGTTGACCTCTGCATTCACTTATGGGTGGGGACACACTCTGGTACTCTAGTAACAACTGAGAAACATGAAAGATGCCTAATGTCACTCATATAGGCTACTTTTGTATACTTGAAGACATTTAAAAAACAAGATAAGGTAATGTCAGCAGGTTTTACCGTAAGAGCCCATTAAGTCTCCTGAGTAAAAAAAAAATGATGCATCAAACACCCAGGCACAAATACTTGTACGCCCTGTAGCATATGTGTTTTCGCAACTAATTCCCACATCAAAAGCAAAATATTGAGAATAACATGTTAACACGAGTAGTGACTTGTAGAGGAGGCTCAAATTAATATCTGGTTGTAATATGAAGACACTGTAGATCTTGTTAATTAAACATATAAAATACCAGCACATTAATACAGAAGTGTATGTGACACTGGGGAATAGAATAAGGAAGGGCGATTTAGAGATGTGAATGCTGCCTGCGCTCTATAAACTGTACAATAATAATAGTAACAATATTCCTTGACAGATACCATTAAAACATCAGTGAAATACAGGAAATAACCCCATAAGAATTCAAGTACAAGCGTAAAAGATACAGTGAAAGGGTAATGTATGCAGATACACATTGACATGATAAGAGCACAAACATTTTATTTCTAGCAAAGAATATTGGAAATTCTAAGAAGAAAAGATTGATTGTTGAAAGCTCAATCATTAGGCAATGTTAAAGCTTAGATTACAAAATACATGCTTTAGTTTAGTAATACATGTAAGTGTTCCTGACAGGTTAGGAATCGAGCTGGACACAAGAGGATAGGCAGCAAAGTTAAAGCGAAAGTCAACTAAATCGATCAACACAATGTGAAGAATGAGGAGTAAGAAGCAATTGATTTACCATCTACTTAGTTAAAATGACTGAAGGCCTCATTAGGGTTTGGCAGAGAGGGAGGAATGATGGAAACCAGCGGCCTCACTTGTCCGCCAAAACTGTGGTTCATTCGCTCTATTTAAAAGTTGGGGGAACGTCTGCATCAACATCAGCTTTGCGGATAGTAACCGGCTCATAGTGGGCTTATATAGTATGCGTGACCGTCACTCATTCCCTCCCAGTGTCAGCCATGTGGTGCAAAGAATGAGGGACATAGACAAGGAAAATGGTAAGAGGCTCCACACACACGGAGAAACCTCCCAGCACATGTAGAGCATTTGTTTTTTGACAAAACCAACTCTCACTTTGGGAGTTTAGTTTCTCTGACTAAAAAAGTTTGCCAAGTGGGCTGTTGAAAAATGGCCTCCACACAACAAACCTTCATTGATGCAAAGGGAGCTGACTTGGTGGTGGTTCAATTTCTAGCAGCGGTCCCCACCAGGCAGACAGGGATCTCTAAACAAGGAGTATGGTCCTTCACCATGGTGTAAGTTAAGACCTCCATCCCCTGGCAGACGGCCAGACCATCCTCCAGGGTCTAAGAAAAGCCCTTAGCCTCCTAATGAGTAGCTCTAGAAATGAAATAAAAATCCCTTCGAAAGATATGCCATCAGGCTTAAAAATATTTATGATTAGGGTGCCCCGTATTTATGAATGCGTCCCAAATTTATTGCAGTTAAAATATTAAACGGTATTGAAGAGAAAGGTTACTAAATATTTAAAAACGTACCCATTTAGGGCCAGAAAAGAAGATAAAATTAAACAATATGTTTTAGAACGTTTTAAATGATATAGGGGCACATGCATCATTGCTTTTTGCGGTCACAAAGGGGTAGATTTGCAGAATCTGCCCCTTTGCGACCGCAATTTTTGCATTTGGGATGCATCATTCCAAAAGCAAAAATCACAACTTAAGGAATCGCTAAACTTACTTTAATTGTGATTGCATTTAAGGAATCGCAAATTGGGATTCCTTAAATGCAATGAATTAAATAAAAAAATGGCGATTTCGCTAATAGGAATCGCAAATTACCATCAAACTAAAGTTGAGGGTAATTTGCGATTTCTTTGAAAAATGCACTAAAGTACACTCTTCAAAGTCACATTTTACACACACGTCCATGGGGCATGTGTGTGCGCAACACGTGTAAAAATTGGAATTTCAGGGGTGCAACAGGGTATCCTTTTGGAACCCTTGAAATTGCATGCGCAATTTGCGAGAACCTATGGAGTACCCGCAAATTGCGCATGCAATTCCCATTGATTCCTATGGGCCTCAAGGACAATAGGAATGAATGGGAATCAATTCCTTAATTGCGACTCGCAATTTGCGAGTCGCAATTAAGGAATTTTAAGGAATCACATTTTTTTTTGCGATTCCAACATGCATTGCATTTTGCGATTTCTAAATAGCAAATCGGTAAAATTCGCTATTTAGAAATCGCAAAATGTGGGATTGATGCATGTGCCCCATGGAGTCTTATGAGTCTTATAAAATAATTCTTGTCTAGTGAAATTAAAAGATAAAAGGTTTGGCAGAAAATAGAGTGAGAACGTACCACAAACTATTTAACATTTGCTCGCATTGTTTTAGATGCCACTTAGAACCCTTCCGTGAAAAATCACCCTGTTGTTAAACCTTCTTGTAAAACTCTATATTTTGTATTAGCATTCCTGTCTGGCATGAGATCAGTATGCTGTTTAAAGGTTTTATTATTCAATGTGATGTTTTCAAATGTTTCCATGTTATTTTTTTATATGATTCTTTGAACCACAATAGAGTAATTGAACAGATTGAAAAATTGATATGAAGATTAGCTGCAAAAACACAACAGACACATAAAAAAAGCAATAAAAACGATTGGGTACAATCATGAATGAGATGTGATTTGGGTGTTATTCGACACATAGATATGAAAGCTACATGCAACTTAAGAATACTAAATGTATACTTACAACTGAAGTGTTTAAACTTGACATAACAGGTCGGCGGAGAGACATGCACTTGTTTGATTGTTGTTTGCAAGCTGAAATCAGTAGCAGCACTTCATCTGGATCTGTGGCACTTTTTACATCAGCCAGGGCCTTTGCCCAAGCAGAGGATCCCACAAGCCACATAAAGGAGAAGATCACCGTCACTATGAAATCCTGAAACATAAAAATAACGATTTATAGTCCTGGTAATGGACATACATGGTGGAGATGAAAAACATGAATTTGTAATATATAATCAGCGATACCAACAATGATATAATTTGAAATTTCATCAGTGAGTTCATGCATGATTTCACAAGCAATTCATGGCAAGGCACATTGCGTGGCATAAGAATAACTAGCAAATTGTTGCTAGTTTTGACTATTGCACATCAACAAATATTTGATTGAAAACCCTTAATAATTCCTTGAAAAAAACTGTTAAATAGGAGCTATAGTTAAAAATTAACTCTGAAAACCCACTGAATTTCGCAAGTTTTGGTTAGGATCTATAACTCACACAACATACCTGCAAACCATACCTTACACACCAGATGCAAGCTCTGGACCTCCTTAATTTGACAGATGCAATTACAAATTTCATAAATAATCTTACAGATGAGATTACATATCACATAACCCTTAACACTATGAAAGAGACAAAATAAGAATAAAGGCCATATTTATCAAGACTTTGCACCACTGCAATTCATGCAAAGTGGCGCAAACTTGTGATATGGTATTTACTTTCCAGAAAAGTGCTCTTTTTGTAGCTAAAATAGTGCTTTGCTCTACTTTGCACTTCTTTGCATCAACGGGACATTCCGTCGGTGGTACCTGCACAAGGGCAACCACCCATTGTTCTTGACAGAAACTCGTACCTACTAAAACTGTTCGACCAGGATTAGCGTCTCAGAAAATACCCGCTAGAGGCAGACAGGAAGTGGGAGAAATGTTTTGATTTCATACATTGCATGGGGACTTCATTGCATAAGGCATATTAACTGAATGAAATATTTTATAAATTGTCTAAGCATGACATTTTGTACTGTACCAGACCTATGATAGTAGACAACATGCACACACTTTGCACTATGGTGAAAAGCAAATGTGTGATAGCAGCCTTAAAGAGAACCAGTGCAGCTAAGGAGAGCATCAGCAGGCCATAATTAATAAACATGGCTCTGTGCTTCTCTCTCTCTCTCTTCTCAACGAAGAGCAGCTGCTTTGGTTTCTGTGCTGTGCTGATCTATTATTTTGTAAATCTGCCCAATCATATTATTTATTGGCTTGAATATGTATTTTTATTAGATTACGTTTGGCTTTTTAGGTGTTGCTACTTTATTGGGATAAATATTGTAGCATCATAAGCATTACTTTTGAGGTCACCACCCCATTTTTACCTTTATTTGACTGATCTAAAGAGAATTACCATGAAAACCCCAAAGTTCCATTGAAATGGCATTTTTTGTCTTCGTAACAACTTTGCCGCCCTTCAATGATTCTGCACAAAAAAGCCACATTTCCGTTTGGTTCCTCGTGGCATGTTTCCTGCAGGTCCAACAAGTGAGGGGCTGAAGAAAAATTACATTTCCCCTTGTAACTACCATCCAATTCTTTGCTCCTTCATAGAAAAAACATAGCTGACTAGAATTACACCAAGCGTGTCAGAACTGTACACAAGAAATTGCCTTTATTTAGTTTGGTGTTAATCCCTTCAGTAGTTCTTGAGAAATCAGCATTTAAAAAGTGGTCTACCCTATTTTTCAAGAGGTTGCATTTTAGATTTGGAAAGGTTTGCCTACAACCTGAGCACTATATGATGAATGAGGTTACATTTTAGATATGGAAAGATATTTTTTTGATGTGTCTATAACTTGAGCACTGTATGATGGATTTCCCTGACATTTGAGATGCTAAGAATGTTTAGATTAGTCTTGCTCTTTAAACTTGTAGAGATGTGTCAGAAATGGAGCATTTAATAGAGAGGGTCAACTAAGTGTTCATTTGCTAATAACTGTGCAATCATTTGATGAATCCCCATGAAATCTGGTAGGCATTTAGCACGCTTAGTCTTCTGGGGCGGTGTCATGTTCAATTCAGATTCATAAAGGGAATTGTTATTGTTATACCTGTCAGCCTTAGATTGGCCTTCCCCCCAACTTTTAGCCTTTCTCCTCCATTTTGTTCTGACTTTGTTTTTCTGCCGTTGGTACTCTAAGCACTTTACACTGCTAACCAGTGCTAAAGTGCAAGTGTTCTCTCCTCTAAACATGGTAATATTGGCTCATACCCAACTGGCATATTTAATTTACTTGTAGGTCCCTAGTAAAGTGGTACTATAAGTGACCTGGGCCTTTAAATTAAATGCCACTAGTGGGCCTACTGCAGTGATTGTGCCACCCAGTTAAGTAGCCCTTTAAACATGTCTCAAGACTGCCACTGCAGATCCTGTGGGTGCAGTTTAAATTGCCCTCTCGACCTGGCAAAATAAACCTTTTGCCAGGTCCAAAACTTCATTTTTAATACATATGAGTCACCACTAGGCCCTGGACAGCCCAGAGGGCAGGGTGCAATATATTTAAAAAGCAGGACATATACTTTTACGTTTTACATGGCCTGGTAGTGAAAAACTCCTAAATAAATTTTTCACTGCTGCAAGGCCTCTATTTCCCATAGGATAACATTAGGATTACCTTATTACCTTTTATGAGTGTGATTTCCAAATGAGAAGATATCACTGGTTCAAGTTTGGTGTCTTTGGAATCCTAATTTGAAATCCTAATTTATGGTGAAGTTAGAGTATAAATTACAATTCTGAAAAATGCCACTCTTAGTCACATGACTGGGTGCAGTTGGCAGTTGAACTTTGTGTATTCCTCCTAGACAGCAACACACAATGGGAGCTTAGGTTTTATTAAGTGGGCCATCGCTGGCAGTATGGGAGGGTTGAGCTGGGCCCAGTCTCAATTACACAAGAATAGACTGTGTCCTGTCACCACACAAAGGACAGCAGTTAGTCTGGAGCCAGGGCAGGGAAGGTAGACATATTTGCACTTCAAAGTTATGCCTCTAGAAGCTTCTTCCCACTTGAAAGGCACAACTGTGCATAAAAGGACCTCAGACATCACCACCTCAGTACACTTCTGGACCTGTGCATACTCTGCCGGGAAGAAGGACTGCTGTGATGCAGAAGGACTGTCCACTCTTTACTCCTGCTGTGCTGGCTGTGTTGACTTGCTACCCTCTTGCCTGGGTGAGAAGGACTGGATCTGCATCTCTTGAACACAGAACCTAGGGTGACTCCAAGGGCTTGTTGGCTGGCCTCCTGATCTGAAGACTCAGGAACATAGCATGCTTCCAACAAAATTGCACCTGGACTCTGCAATCTGTGAGTCTAGCCTGCCAAGTGATGCCTCCACAGTACTGGACCTATGGAAGTGGGCCCAAGGTGCTTACCAGCAGAACCATTGCAAATTCCCTGCTGAGCAGTGCATCCTTGAGCAGAATCGATGCATCACTGCTGTTGCGTGGATTGGGCTCTGCCCAGAAGGTTTGCAATTCCTTTAATCTCTCGTCGATGGCAGCTCGATGACAATGAAATAAACTCTGCAGCGCAGCTTCACCGCTTAACGGGACCGATGGATTGCGCCAGCGATGCACAGCATCCTCTAAGCCTGGTCTTCACTTTGCAAGCCTCGTTGACGTGATCCTCAACAACAACGCAACAGGCGATTGCACCACAAGCAGCTCCACATCTCAGGACTGATGCATCGCTTCAACTGCAAGATGCTTCCTCGCCTTGGATCAATGCAACTCTCTGCAACCAGGATTTAAGATACTTTGTTTAGTGGGCCTAACCAGATTGCAGTAGCTGGTCTGCATTCCATCATGGTTGGTCTGAACTTGTGACTTTGTCCTGGTCCGGCGTGACCCTATATCCTTTGTTGGCACTTTTTGCTTTTATGCGCTATTTTACCCTAACATTTTAAAATTCAATATCTCCAGTTTTGCTGTTTGGACTCTTGTCATTTTGGCTTGTTTTATTTATTATAATTTACTCTATTTTTCTAAACCTGGTTTGGGATCTTTTTTGTGTACTGTTTGAAGTGTTGCACAAATACTTTACACATTGCCTCCCTCTTAAGCCTGACTGCCTGTGTCAAGGTACCAGATACTGATCACAGGTGAATTTGGTGTTTGCTTGCGCCTTACCCTGACTAGGCTTGGGATTGCTTATTGACCAGGGCTCACACATCAGCCAACACCAACAACCTAATTTCTAACTGGTACAGAAAGGCAAGTTCTTTAATGAGGAATTGTGCACAGGAAAGACATTGGTTCTAGTTTAACAGTAGCTAAGTGGTAGACTTCAGCAGTGGCATAACACAAAATGACAGGGCCCAGACATTTAGTACTTTGGGCTCAATAGTGGCCCCCTGAAGGGTTGGGACCCCTCTACAACCCAGGGGCCTGCATTATGCCCCTACCATGGATATAGGGACATGGGGTACCTTTTGCTGGGCCTCTGTCTGCCAGCAGTATTAAATAAACAGTGTTGCCTTGCTGTTCCCTTCTGCTCAGGAAAAGCTGAGTGGTTTCACAAGTCTTTAAATATTTCTTATTCATGCCATTGCATGCATTCTTCCAGACATGCAATGGCATGGCTTAAGGGCTGAGGGGGCCCCCACCAAAACAAGGAACACTGGGTGCACCCCGCTCCGCTGAGGCTGTGGGGGCCTCCATTATGCCCCTGGAGTCCAGTGTTAGATTAGTGGGAGGGTCAATGGCACACAGAACATAGGGCCTCATTATGATGGTGGTCGGACTTTCTTCCCTCCATTTGTAGTAGGATGCGACCGCCTTCAAGGCACATTTCGGTACTTTAAATGGAGTCCAGTGTTAGATTAGTGTTAGGGTCAATGGCACACAGAACATAGGGCCTCATTATGATGGTGGTCGGACTTTCATCCCTCCATTTGTAGTAGGATGCGACCGCCTTCAAGGCACATTTCGGTACTTTAAATGGGAGCACCTGAAAGAAATTGAGCAAGCAGGGGAACATCCATCCATAATCTCTCCAACCGGGTAGGTACAGAAGTTTCCAGAGTACCATGTCCATTTTAATAGTGCTATTAAGGCGCAGATAATTGGCAGGATAAAGGTGATAGAAATGTGGGGTAATGAACACCCCCAAGTATTTAAGGTCTCTGCCCTTGTCCCAGCATAGGGGGAGCAAGGTGGTAAGTTTGGTGCACACCTCGGGAGAATGAACTACGCACAGCATTTCAGATTTCACCATTCACCAAGATTCGGGCATAAGGGGAGTGATAATTAGCTGCCGTCCATGTTAACATGCGTGGCCCCAGCCCTATGGTCTCCAACACCCTGAAGAGAGAAGCAGTATTAACTCTATCAATTTCTTTTTTTTAGCATTAAGAGAGAGTATTACCATAGAGATTGTTGCATGTAAGCATTCTTCGACTTTTGAATGCATGTTTATTTGGGTTGAATGCATATTTATTCGTTTGTGTGCTCTATCAATGTGCTCCTCAGACCTCTTATCAGATTCTGTGTGTTCTTGGCTAATGCAATCTCCTGCTCCTATTGTCTAATCATGTTTCAATTTATTGAAAACACAGCAGACCTGTTGGTGTGCCTGTGTACTAAGGCCATAAATTCCTTCAAGTTTGTCAAACACTGGTTTTCCTTTAACTATGACCTTACAGATCATGCAATCTGTTCTCAAGTAAACTTTTCACCTCCTTTTCATCAGCACACGTTTTTGGCTTGCACCATGTACAGCTGTGTGATGCTCTCTGCTGTTGGGCCCTGTTTTAATATCTTATTTCTTCCATGGCATTAGTCCTACTGGATGCGGGCACTTGCAGACCAAGAAATGTCGAGGGGGGCCACCACCCCTGTGGCCTTCCGTTTTCACTCTACCAAGGCCTTGGTGAGGAATTTTTGAGGCCACTCTAGACCCAATATGGCCACCGACACCACCCACAATCACCGAGACTGGCGCCTCAGCAGCCAATCGGCCACACAATCACTGCTGCTTAAAGTGGCACCACCAGGGGCCCCCTCTGGATAGCCGCCATCCGCTGTCTCCTCCGCGGGCTGGTGATGTGCTGGTGGGCCAGAAAAGATGTCCGAGTGCAGAGCTCAGCCGCCACCCGTCATCTTGGCTCGGCTGCCAGCCATGCCCCCATTAATTAGTTTTTAAAGTTATTTATGAGGTGATTTGTATAACCAAATGCAGTTATTTATTGAGAAGGGTATTATAAAGGGTACACATTTTTAACTACATGTAGCTATTTTAGGCTAGTTTAAAAGGCTAAGATCTAAATACACATACTTTTTGACTGATTGAACTATGATACTTGGCTAACAATATCTGGGTAGAGGTGGGTAGAGGAGAGACTGGTGAAACCTAATCCATGCCAGGTCTTTGTGACAAAGAATAAAAACATTGAACCTCTTTTACCTAGTTCAATGGTGGAGTGAAGGAGTTAATTCCCTGAGAAGAGCTGAAGTTTAGCCCAGTCTAACCCAGACCTGTTGTACGTGATAGTATAAGGTTGATTATTGACTATGGTCCTAAGGTTAAGCCACCTATCATTTAAACTTTGGGGCTGATTCCCTGGCCTGGTGTGTTCCAGCAGTGCATGGTGGGAAGGTAAAAGTCATAGAGCACCATGCTCTGAGCACCCATGTACCAGTTTGTGGGTAAGCAACAATGCAGGCAACGTTGCAGCTCGAGTGAGGGCAGGACAGGAATACTAAGGGTTGGGGTTAGATGCTTCCGAAGCAGAGTACTACTCCACAGTGACTCCGAATCGGACATTGCTTGGAATTCAAGGTGGAAGACAGATTGTGAAGGGGCAGACAGCACACCCACTTGTCTTTAAATCAATTCAGGATCATATGATCTGATGTTCATTGTGATCATATGTTGATGTAATCTAAGTGACGCAACCAAATGCTGCTATGTTGTAATGAAGAAAAATAATATACTTGCGAAAGTCTTCTTTATTCGCAACTCTGCACAACCTTTGACTGGCTCATTCCAACTGTCACTAACAGCTGACAGTCTGAAACGAGCACGGAATATTCCAAAGGCAGGGGATAGGGGAAGAGACCAAAGAGAGGGGACAATTGAAGACACAAATATGCATCTACCATAACTTTAGTTAAATGTAGAGACTGAACAAGAGTATTGAATTACAATAAAAACAACATGCCATGTCTACGTGAGTATGTAAATCACAACACGCTAGTCTTCAACCCTTTTCCAAAAATAAATCATTTGGTTTCCTGTAATCTGCTGATCCAGAAAGGTAAACCATTACAGCTCAATAACGTCAGGAGAATCCACATGAACAAAATCAGAACTGAAAGGGAGGACGAGGAGAAAGTATTTCCTGTGTTCTTCGAAAAGGAGAATTATACTTTGGGACAACTTGTGACCGTAGTCTTAACACAAAAAGACTAAACCTCAAAAATTCTAAGATGAGGATGGCAAACCATTTATGCAGGCAATTTACCTCTCTGTTTAGCCGCAACAACGGTTACCAGAAACTTTACTTTCAGGATCAGAAACATCTAGGAAACATCCTCCAGATGCTCAAATGAACCTCCTTACAACATTTCGAAAATCAGAAGTAGATCTGTTGCAGGAAATATAATTCTAAAATTAGGCCTTAGAGCAAGAAAACCTTTAAATAGTTAGAACGCCCAACACTCAATTTCCGTAAGAGAAACCTAAGTATTATGAACGTCTTTTATGACAACCCATTTTACCTAAGGGTTGCAATAAACCGTCCTTTTTTCAAAATCCTCCTTCAAAAATGGTAAACTGTTTTCTGGAGAACAGATAACAGGAGAGAAACCCTTAGCCATACACTACTTTGAGAATGAACCCCAAACAGCAACAAAAGGGAGATACCTAACCTTCTAAGCTCCTCCCTTCCAGTTTCCACATCCCAAGCCTTAACCTTTGTAGACCAGCAAGGGCCAAAAGAGGAAGCGAGAGTAGTGGATAAGCATGCAGCGATTAAACTAAACTCCTTCATTCCAGTTCAACCTCTATCAACAAAGGAAACCAAAGCCTTCTGTGCCACAATGGACAAGCCAATCTCACCATTGCTCCCTCCCTCTGGATTTTATCTAAGAGATGAGAAATCAGATGAATGAAGGAAAATGCATATACCAGGTTCTTTGTGCACTGGTATGTCAATGTGTACACTCCAAGAGACAGGCAATGTTGGAACCCTGAAAACAAGTGAGGCAGGAATCCATTCAGGTGATCTTTTAAACAAGTCTACTACTGGTTTGCTAAACCCCTGGCACATTTCCTGAAACACTTGACTGCAAAGTCCAAAGTTTTGAAATGAAGGGAACACTTTTTTTAGAGAATCGAATTGTTTACACCCCCTTGTATGATACGCTTCTTTCTTCCCCTGCATCCAATTCTGCGAACCACCTGACTCAGTGGAACTTGTGCCAAACTACCTGTTCAAATTGGACATTGTTAATGAATCATCCCTCCTGTCTATCTCATTGGAACCTTGAAGGTCTTTCTGGAAGAATCAAAAGGCTTTCCAAACTGATCTTTCCATTTACAAGTATACAAGGTTCGTGATGGAAGAAACAGAGACTTCTTGTAATTCTGGAGAAATAGAAATCTGCCGAGACTTTACACTACCTCATAAATGTTCTTAGTCAGAGTCTCCTGAGATTGATGAACAATCATTATGTCATCCAGATACAGATAATCATGAACATTTTTTATCATGGCGAATTGTAATTATAAGAGTGAGAATTTTGGTGAACACTCCTGCTGACGGCTTCAAACCAAATAGGAGGATTTGAAACTGGCAATGATTCTCCCCAGCGTGAACCTCAGAAATCTCTGATGCGTCTCATTGAAGAGCACATTCAGGTTGGCATCCTGGAGATCTGTTGATGCCAAAGGATTTACCTGTTGCATGATGGTCATTTTGAAATATATGTTTTTGGAATAGAGTTTAAGTTTTTTAAATATCAGATAATAATCCCCTGGGGATTGATATAACAAAAGATCAGAGAGCATCTGGTTCTGGAAACTGTAGTATTTTGTTCTTCTCCACAAGAGATGACACACTCAGGAAAATAGCTTGTCTCTAGCTTAGATCCCTTGGCCAAGTGGTTGCAAAAATTATTTTCCACAGGCTTTGTTTTAAATCCTATGGTATAATCCAAGGAATTCACCTGGTTAACCAAATATCTTTGACATCAACCTGCCATTTCCTCTGGACCAACAAATGTTACCAGTCACTTGTGAAGAGGCACTCATGTTGGCATAAACAAAAATGCTGATTAGATCTTGAAGTCTGCACATTTTCTAAATGATTGTTTGTCTTGGCTGAAACCTGTATTTGTTAAATGATGGCTAATACTTCTTCTTTCTTGACTGATCATATGTCTTTTTATATTTGTTTGTCATGACATTTGGCTTGGAATCTAAGGTTGAGTTTGCTTCATGCTCTTAATCAATTTCTGAATGGCATCGTCTAGCTCTTTCCCAAACAGCTTGTCATCTGATAAAGGAATTGGGATGAGTCTGCATTCCCATTTGTGATGTTAAAGATGCCTTCTGAAAGACACCATTGCCCATCTGTCATAGCCAAAGTCTTCAAGAAGTCAAAGGTTATGTCTATAACATATTGTGGCTGTTTCTCCATAGCTGCCAAAAGCTCAGATACATCTTCCATCTTGCCCCTCCTGAATGGTGACTGAAAGAGATTGGATGTCTTTTACTAGAGACAGATAAGCACATACTGAATAGCTACCTGCATAAATAGCCAGACTTAAGACTGAATGGGCTCCCTATAAAACATCTCCTGCTCTTTTATCCATTCATTTAAAAATAGAACAAAAGACACATCATCTCACTGACCAGTGAGATAAAAAAAAACAGAAGGATCAATACCAGGTTCTTGTGGGATCTTCAGCTTTCCGTTGGCTAGAGGATGAAGCGTACCCATAAACTTCCTTACTGAGGTTTTTTCCATATCCCTCCACTCTCTCTTCAAGAGCCCTTTTACTGCAGATTGGGACATTTCAGAGCAACAGGCCTACTAAAATGTTACTGGAAGACGGTTGATACTCATCCAGAGCCAGGTTAGTAGAAATGTCAGCCATTAATTGTTTTAACACTTTCTTTCTGAATATACTTATTTTTAGAAGACTCATTTATGCCTATTAAGGATCATAACTAGGCAAGGACCAAACAGAGTATATGGAAGATGAGGAACAAGAAAATTGTGAGTAATCTGGTTTAAACGGCAGCCTGTCTCTGTGTGGAATTTAATGTTGTTTTTGGAAGGACTCAATTTGCTTGTCTGAAATGTTATGTCTTCTTTCAAATAGCATTCAAGAGTCTAGCTTCTCCTTGATATATGCATATAAATCTATCTATCTATCTATCTATCTATCTATCTATCTATCTATCTATCTATCTATCTATCTATCTATCTATAGATAGATAGATAGATAGATAGATAGATAGATAGATAGATAGATAGATAGATAGATAGATAGATAGATAGATAGATAGATAGATAGATAGATAGATAGATAGATAGATAGATAGATACAGGACCACAATGGTGGCTGCAAAATTTCTCCTCATGTTGCAGACAGCCAATTAGAGCTCTTGATCCCTCAGGACCGCTTTCCATTCCACAGGCCCAGCCAATCTGAATGTTTTCATTTGACATGTTTTCCTCAACTTTGATTTCTCTTAACGGGGTAAACAGATGTACAGCAGATCACAAAAAAGTACACTTTCTAAGTAAAGATTTAGTTTGCTGCCCAAATTTTCGAAATTCTGTTCAGGCATTTTCTCTGTATTGCTGTTCAAAATTCCCTATGGAAAGTTTTGACAAACAGAGCCTAAGTTATTAGCAAAACAATAAATGTTCTTCATATGGAGATTCTGACTTACATAAAACTACAACTTTGTTATAGATATATTAAAGTGACATTATGGGTAGGTGAAAATGTAATTTAAAACAGAACATTTTAAACTTAAAATGCCACTGCAATTTACCAGTTATACTTTACGGAGATAACTAGAACTTGAGCCTCCACCATACCCACCGTTGTCATCAATTATGTAAGGTGAGAGGTTTTCAATGATGTCATTGAGCACGTCATGAGTGATGCAAACTATGAGGTGATAAGCAGAGCATGGCGGAGGCACTGCTGTCAGGCTTCTGTATAAATAATCCAAAACAAGCTGCCTTCAGCAGTCCTCCACGCTGTTGCTAACAAGGCGCGTCAGCATGGCCTCTTTTTGTGCAGTCACTAAGGGGAAATTGGTGGAAGCATCACCATGCTTACCATCACGGTCTAGGGCTGATGGCACAGCAGACTCTAGGTGCCACCAACAATTTGCGTGCCTGAAACCCTTTCAAGGAAAATGTTTGAGTGGGAAACCAGTACCACTTCTTACTTTCCATGGAAAGTTCCTAACAATTTTGTAAAAAAGCGGGAAGCTTCCGCACCACTTAAAAATAAAATAAATATTCTAAATAAAAAACATAGGCCTTCTACTATGGAAAAGGAGCGTCACTTATAATGAGTGCACATAAAAACAGGACGGACTGTGGTCGAATTCCACTTTAATAGTGAAAGGGTATTGACAGAAAATTAAAGATAGGTGGTTACTTCTTATATGTGTCTTCACCCAGGCGTGGCCTCAAATTGCAAACATTAAGGAATGGGGCACAGAATGTGGATGAGGAAAGTAATGATATGCCTCACTTTGAAGCACTGTCAGTTTAGGGTTTCTGGGGATTCATTAATTGGCGCTATAGAGCTGAATCTCTAGATGCTAAAAATAAACTAAGTACAGTTTATTTAGGGATGCCTTTGAAATAAGTTGATTAA
Organism: Triturus cristatus; assembly: GCF_964204655.1. Classification (NCBI taxonomy): domain Eukaryota; kingdom Metazoa; phylum Chordata; class Amphibia; order Caudata; family Salamandridae; genus Triturus; species Triturus cristatus. The sequence continues at coordinate 184,311,878 of NC_140592.1, forward strand.
AAGGCTATGGATAATTCCCAAAGGCTTTCATTCATCGCTCATGCTGGGCTCTTAATGTCACAATTCAGAAACTCATCACATGTACAATATTGTGTGCATTGTAAGCATAGAAGAGAGTAACACATGGTAAAGATGGGCCATATTATGGCAGAGTGAATTGTCAATAGATGTTAAATCATAACTAGTCATTGAATAAAATACTTACAATTAGAGGACCCCGATTGTTTTCACGGTACTTATTCTGGAAGAAAATATAGACGACAGTGGCGGCCAGAGAGTAGAGGAAAGCAAAGACAGCAACGGTGACGAAGAACTCAGCAGATGAAGAGGAGTCTCCAATGAGGTAGAGGGTCTCTCGCCGCTTCCCTTCGCAGGTGGGGGCATTGAACACCACCTGGTACAACCTACATTCAAAAAGAGGTTCAGAATGAAAGCTTTATGGATTGAAAGCGATCACTGTCTTTAGAAATAAAATGCAGCATTTACATTTTAAATATATTCGCCTTAATGGCAAAGGCATGATTAATATGCCCGATGGATCCAGGCTCAACTCATGCACAATGCAGCCTCATTAATCTTGCACTGGAGACCAGAATAGCCCAGTTTTAATACAGAAGCAGATATGATATTAGTTTTTAATCTGAGAATGATGTATTGCCCAGTATTCAGATATTATCGTTGTCTGAGCGTTCTATGCTAAATATTATTCACAAACTGCATCACAGTGAAAGACCATCGTTGAAAAGTATCCCATATCAATTAAAGTGACATTTTACATTTCCTATATATTTGTGACATGCTGCCCCATAGATTGGGACACAATGTATTCAAACAATTATGTGGCTGAACTGGTTGGTCATTTAAATCGTATAACGTCTCTACATAAAGCACAAATGAACAGACTTCATCAATATGGCACAGAATATTTTAAAACAGGAGTTCACAGCAGAGTGTTCGAGTCTGTTTTTTTATAAGAAAAAAACACAACTTGTGCCTTGGTGCCTTGAATGAGGTTGAAGGAGTGGATGGAAAATATAAGGAAGAATGGAGTGGACATTTTGATTTGCCAAGTCCAACCAGCATCAGAAAGGATGGACGCAGCCGCCCCCGGTTTGCTAATCTAAAAGTGTAAAATAAAAAGTAAACAGTTTGCGTTTTTTCGAAGTAAAAAATATTCAGAGCTCTAAGTCATTTGGTAGGGTGCAGGTTTTATCCAGATTCCATGCTGTGTGCCCAGTGGCCAAAGGCTACAACTGTAGACCGTGCCCTCAGGGGTAAAGCATGTGTGGTAACATCCAGTGGGTTAAGATCGCTTGGTAAAGACTGTATGCCATTTGACCACTGGCCCCAGTTGTAGACGTGCATGGTATTTTCAACTGCTCTGTTGAATTCTAGGTCCCCTTTCAGATTGTCAATCTCATCAGGAGATTTATGACTCTTTATATGATATTGTGTGACATTGCTGTACTGCTTTGTATTGTGTTTTGTACTTTCTATTAGATATAATTCTCCTTATACTATAACTATATTTTAATATATGTGTTATTATTTAAGAAGAAGTGTACACTCAACTTTTGTGTGTTCGTTTATGCTTATGGATAATTAGGTTTTTCTATAATGTATTTTATCCTGGCTCATCGTACACACCCTTTCTGGAGTTAAGCCACAGGCTGCTCCCCTGCGTCTATTCAGAGTCAAATACACATAAGTAACCCCCACTTTCTAACACCTAATGTGTACCCTGACTGCTTACTATTAGCAACTCTGGATTTTCGGGGCCCGATTTACAGAACTAATTTAAGACAAAATCCTAAACTTACTACTTTTGGTATTCACAGAAGTTAGGATTTTGTCTTAAGACAGACTTAAGACAGACTTAAGACAGACTTAAGACAGACTTAAGACAAAGTTAAGACAAACTTAAGACAGACTTAAGACAGACTTAAGACAGACTTAAGTTAGCATTTTGTCTTAAGTTTGTCTTAAATCTGTCTTAAGTCTGTCTTAAGTTTGTCTTAAGTTTGTCTTAAGTCTGTTTTAAGTCTGTCTTAAATCTGTCTTAAGTTTGTCTTAAGTCTGTCTTAAGTCTGTCTTAAGACAAACTTAAGACAAAATCCTAACTTCTGTGAATACCAAAAGTAGTAAGTTTAGGATTTTGTCTTAAGTTAGTTCTGTGAATCGGCCCCTCGCTCTTTTAGAGAGCCCTATAAAACACACTCCTTGGAAATTCGGCCTGATAAATGATATCACAATCAGCATGGGAAAAGGGATCAGGTTTCAGCCGTCTGGGTCTATCGTATAACTCAAAGCCACACCATGTGCTCAAACTCCAAACGGACAGAACTACTTCTCTCTGTGTCCTTGGGAACTGGTAGAAGAGCGTGAATTACGATCATCCACTTTGGCAATATGAGGTTGGGATGGCCAAAGTCCATGCTGTTTAGGTTCAGAGAGAAATGGGACAGGGTCCGTGCCTAGGTGCAGGTTTGACCATGTGCCCAGAGCATCCTGGTGACAGTCAAAGGCAGTATCAAACAAGCCCTGGAGAAAGTGGAGTCGAGTCACAGCTATGACAAAAACCATAGGGCTCTCATGGCAGGGTAATTAAACACTTTGATTTCATTAGAGATATGATAAATTATGTAATCAGTCATGTCAGTGATTACGCATGATATCATCTGTAAAATGTGAAGTAAAAGGCAGTGCATTGTGAGAGGTATGCTGTTTAGTTCACAGTAACTGGTGTATTTCAGAAATTGTAGGTTGTGGGTCATAATACTAACCTTGCTTCAAATGACATTTTAGGGGATTATACACATATAAATCACCATATGTAGAATATGAACCCTGCTGTTATGAGTGCTACCACTAGTTCCTAACACAAAAGTATCTCAGCTTAATTATGTAGGATTTTGGGGGAAATGGCATTGAAATATAAAATTGAGCTTCTGATTCAAATTCTCAGAAGAATATTTTGACAAATTACAGATCAAACTCGATTCTCTACTCAGTTATAATGTCATGTATATTATTCAAATGGGACTAAACTATAGTGGTGATCTAAGAGTAGCCTGTCCAATTCGTACTGGAAATTGTGCTCTCAGATACACCACATACTTCTGAATAGAATCCAATCAATCTCAATGCTAAATTATAACATTTCTCATGTAGGCCATTTTTACAATTTGAAAATTTGTTCAGCTGTTTTTGATGTGTTGAAGGCCATTGAAAAATTAACCTCTTGTGTGTTTAGTCTGTTCATTTGTGAAATATCCATAAATCCAGATCCAATAGTACAGACAAAAAACACCCAAAAAAACCATCAAACTCTGATTCAACAATAAAGTATATTTTCCTAACTCGTGCTTCAGTATCTGTGAATCTGATTCGGATCAGTGGATCTGAGGTATTTACCCTGCTGCCTGTGACTGAAAGGGTTTGGTCTCATGGCTTCTTGGGTATGTCTCCTAGCAGAAAAAACTGGAAGGACATAAAAAAGAAAAGGGGAATTCCCTATCCCCAGAGAGAGGTTAACAGAGGAACAGATCCTACCCTCAAAACTAATTCACTTGCACTACATAGTGTGCATCTAAGCTCCCCTTGAAAGTCACTGTGTTAATATACTCTGAGGCAACGGGCCGAAGTCTATCAGAGAACTGTGACCTCACAATCAGTTCATATACTTTCACTATGCATTTAAAATATGCAGACAGATTTTCATATATGAAAACCATACATTTTGTATTTTTGACATGCCAAAATATATTGCACTATAGAGGACAAAATAGAATAGAATGAACATGAACGGATTTTTTATCAATAGGTAGGGAGCCAAAGTTGAATGGCACTTCCCATATTATATTTATAAAAATACAGAAAGAAAGATAGAGTAAGCATGTTATTAAATGCATTTTTATATTGAGCTGATGGCTCATTCATGTCACTGTGTTTGTATTTAAGGTTAGTGTGACATTTGTTCATGCAAGAAGCATGAGGTAGAGTGCACGGTTGACTTGAAAGAAGGCGCAAATTGAGCTCATCAAAGTCACTAAATTCTGTAAGCAGCTCCCAGCTTCCTGAAAGAGAAGAATATGTTGATATTTCACACAGAGCTGATGTCATTTGAACACTGAGCTTTCATTATTTTGTCTTTCACTTAGAGGTCACTTGGTCAGAGGCCACAGAACTATGCTGTTGTCAATAAACATTTAGCAGAGCAACTTGCTTATTAACAGTAAGGCCTTAAAATAAATGCCTGTTGCTGTTGAACGAAAGAAATGCTGATGTAGACCTCTTGAAAGTGTGTTTGTGGGATTATGATGTCATAAAAAGGGTTGTGATGTCATAAACATAGTCTATATACTAGGGACATATTACAGAACCATTGACTGACAAGTAACCATGAATGGGCAAATGAAGGACCAAGGAGATTCCCATGGTTTTCGTACTACACAGGAGGTGATAGTGACTGTGTGGTAAGGTTAGGTCAGACTTTCCATTGAAAAGACAATTCTTGGTTTTCTAATGACAATGGTGTTGTTAAACAAATACGTTCATTCATTTTGATTTGTTGTTGGCATGTTTCATGCAAATCTGTCAAGCAGGGCCCAAAAAAGTGGCATTCCAAAAGTGACATTTTACATTTTAACTCCCATTCAATTTTTGTTCCTTCATACTGAAAAAACTGCTGAATGGAATTTCAGCAAGCTTCATGTGGAAGTATAACTTTACTGAGTGTCTTTGCTTAGTTTGATGTAAAGTTTTCTAGAAATTAGCATGTAAAAATGTTCTGTCTGGGCAGGCAGAGGTAAACTTTAAGATATATCTGGACCATGAATCTGCGATCATACATGGATTCGCAAATGCATAGAGGATTTATTAATAAAGGTACACCATTGGGTTAGGGAGTGTCTTCTCCCTTCATCCATTGTAGAACTACAAATCTGGAGTTGGAATCGCTACTCTAATTGGCAGGTCTTTACAGGAAATTTTGGTCATGGCTACAAGTAACCAATGCGGTGCATGGAGGACCGTTTTGGGGAAATTAAATAAAAGGACTTGTGCCTACTCTGGCCCCTGGTTCATGTGTGGGTGGGGTCCACAAAGAGACCGTCCAAAATTAAAAGAATTGTAGGAATTGTGAACTTAATTCATTAACTCTGGACCTTCACGCACTTCCGTAACTAAGGGTCGTACCTCACTCAACAAGACACCATAATTATATGTCCTTAATAACTTTGATTCACTTTAATGACTTTGCAGCACCGTCGAGAAATAAAATGGGTTTGCAAATTGTTATGGTGCAGCAGTCTTTTGATCATTCATTTCCTTTTCTTGACTTGGTCATGGCCAAGTCTGCATGTCAGCCTATAGGTATATTAACAGAAGTTTACAAACAGCTCTTTTATTCATATGTTCACAAACAGTGATGAAATGGTAATATTTTGAAAATGTATGAACTTAGATTAGATATGCGAACAGCCCTCTCAATATACTAAAGACACATAGCCAAAATACACATCTCTAAAACACATACTCCACATGAGACACACACTCAACACTTCACATAATACACATAACTAACACACGTCATAATGTCCATTACATATAAACCATTCACAATACACATTTCTAACACATGTGACATGTACAATCCATGACACTCATACACACACTGCATGTGAGGCACACTCTCAACACACATACACTCCACAGAATATAAACAAGTCTACATACTTCTGAATGATACACAGTCATGTCTTCTGGCACATATACTCATAATCACAGACACACACACCTGAGTCTATATACAATCAAACTGATAAAAATGCCCAACACACATGAGAGATACACACACTCTATGACACCTGCCACACACACTCCACACAATAAACACACCCAAAACTCACTGCCCATGAGCTACAGTTGCCCTGCTCCTGACTTTGCTCTCCTGACACTACACTCTTGAAAGATGCAGATTCCTGATTGCTGGCAAATACAGTAATAAAACAAACATCTAACACAATGTACACATATATAACACAAACACTTGTAAGTGTATGCATGCAATTAGATTCATAACACACACACCAGACTGAAATTCTAAAATACAGACACTCACTTCTGACTATTTACACATTTTGAACACACAATCATGGTTCTATGTACATGCTTCACAGAAAAACACACATCTGATTAGTTTTTATTTGCATTGTATTTAGAACTAACATGTTTTGTACATATTCCATATGAGACACACCCACACAATTCACATCACACACGATACTTAGACGCTCCACCAACCTTTTGTCACTTCCATGGGATAGGGGGGCTCTCCTTACCCAATTTAAGATTGTATCATTGGTCCTGTCTGCTGGCAGAAATGTTTATTCTTTTTCAACCTACTCAACCCAATGATTCAGGGCAAGGTGATCTACAGACCCCACCATCTATATATGAGCTATTAGTTGGAAGTAAGGCATATGGTCTCCTGATGTGTGAGGTTGAACAGAGGTATTATAAAAGACCCCGTTTTAAGATATTGGAAGGAGTAGGGGGACTCTGGAGAGCTATATCTTGCTTTTGTAAAATTCCCAAAATCCATGCGCATTTGCACCTTAGTAATTCGAGCTTATTTCGGGGTAGAGGTCTTGAGAGGAATATCCGGATCTGGCAGGAGCATGGAATTAGCACATTAGGTGATATAGTGGGGGCAGATGGGCTGATCGGCTTCGAAGCACTGCAGAGTAGAGCTGCCATCCCTTCAAGTCACTGGCTCTCCTATGTTCAGCTGGCCAGTGTCATTAAAGTTTTAAGAATCAGATGGCCAACAGTGTTAAAAGTTCCTCTGATTGATATGTTGGCAACAGGGGGTATAAGAATTAAAAATGTCTATCTGTCGTTGCTGGATGCTTTACAGAGCGATATCGAGAAAATGGAGAATACTCTTGTACGGAAACTGGATAACCCCAATGTGGATCTCGATAAGGCACTCTATTTAAATAAAAAAATCTTTCGCTCTACGAATTTGAGGGCCCAGCATTATAAAACCCTGTTTGATTTATATTTCACTCCAGCAAAGCTTTTTAGGTGGGGGGTTAAAGATGATGACAGGTGCCCCAGATGCAATTTGGCCCAAGCAGACTTGACGCATATGTTTTATAACTGTAGCTCGTTATTAGCTATTCAGGGAGAGATAGCGAAATTTTGGGTGGAGGTGCTTGGTCGAAGGGTTGAATGGTCCTCCTCGTTGATGATATTGGGTCTAGATAATAGTTTAAAACTTGGGAAATCTGAGGAAGCTTTGGTCTTTTTAACTGTAGCAGTACTTCGGATATTAATTACCTCAGGGTGGAAAGATGTAAATGCCCCTTCTTTCCAGCTATGGTTATCTAGATTATTGGCTATATATAACATTGAAATTTCTTTATATGCTCAGAAAGGGAGGAAAAAACAGGACATCGGTAAAAAGATATGGTCTCCAATCTCTGACTGGATTGCTGGAAGACCAAGAGTTTGATGTATATTGTATTGTATTTTCGAATGTATGTACATAATGCCTCCCCGTCTCATGTTCTGATATGTTCTTACCGGGCTTTGGTGCCTCTTGAAGATTTAGCATCTGTTTAATTGTTGATAATATATGGTTCTGTCTAATGTATTATGTAACATCTAAATTGCATCAATAAAAAAAATATTTAAAAAAACAAAAAAAACAATTCACTTCTCTGATACACACCCCTCAAGCTACACAATAATAAACACATTTAACACAAACGAAAGGTAGACATAATCCATGGCATCTGATAAACACAGCATGTGATACACATAGGGATCATACACACACTATCTATGCAATTAAGATGCATGTACATACTATTGAAAGACACTCACTGCTATTATCTAAGACTGATATAGACACCTAACACGTCTGAGTGTTACACACACTCCAGGATAACCAGTATCACACTCCATATAATACACACATCCAGCACACACATGGTCCACGTGATACAGATGTTCCACACCTGACCTCATACTCTGGACTCTCCACACACTTGAAAGACACACACTTCAGATTGCTGACACACACACTCCTTATTCTGTGTACACCCAGACTGATAGCCATGCCTGTCACATATGGTATGGTATGTCCAAACACTTGTAGATGTTAGCTGAAGACTGAACAAGTATGAACTCAAATTTTAAATACAGAAATTACCCTAAATGTGTTATGCTCAAGAATGTATTACCATTAATCTAAAAATATTCTATAGATCATGAAATATCAACAATAGAATTGACATAGGATTTGGTCATATTTTCTTATAATGAACCAAAAACATAAGATTTTACTTTTGATAACAAATAGTCACAATTTATTAATATTTTATTTACTCCCATCAGGATGCGTGATATGACTAGGAATACCTTAATGACATCTATAGAAAAAACTCATGAAACAAATGTGTTCGAATTACAATTCAACATTTGAATCCTATGGATATTATAAAGGTATACAGTTAAAGTTTGCCATTGCTTTGAATTTTATTATTATTTCCAGGGGTGTATGCATATTCTATTTATGATAATGGAATTGTATGTGATGATAGTTTATGCCAGAATCTACCTTTCTTAAAAATCAGTTACAATGAATTGTTTGTAATGGGAAGTCTGTACATTTTTGAGAGTGTATGAGTAAAGTGGAATCAATCGTTATCAGGATAATGAGAGATCTGTGCAGGTGTTTATTTTTTCAAAGCACACATTAGACAACTACCATCTTTTCAGTTTTACTAGAATGCACTCAGATCTGAAACGGCTGCTCTCACAACATGGAAGGCGTTAATCAGCATGTTGCTGTAATTCACAAGATCATATGGAATAACTATGCAATAAAACATGCATGCCTTTACAATGTAAAAGATCTTTCACAGTTGAAACGGAGCTCCGCACAAATCCACACTTCCAGCCGTTGTGTGTCAAGAGCTTGATTTTAGTGCGCAATGATCTAGCATATAGTCTTAGTCCAGTAAAATCCTTTTGACTCAGGCCCAAAGTGTTTGTAGCGTGTTCCAGTCTTATATGTGCACGAGCCACTCAATAATGCAAAACAATGACTTCTAAAACCAATGAACATATACCAACATCAAGGACATGGACGTTGAATCACCAAAAATGATGGGGAAAATTGAAGTGATATCACCAGTGGTATTTGGTATTTATTTATTATGCATGATTAATTAAAACCGTTGCATGTACAACAATAAATTTCCGCTCATAAAATCACTATATACAAAAACTTATTTGTCACAGACAATAAAATTCTTAACACAATTTGCAGAAATTAGCTGTTATTGTTGTTATAACTGTGGCTGGAAAATGTTTAAATCTGGATTTCATATATAAGTTGGTCTTTCAGCGACTCAATCCAGGTTTTTTAGTCTCTTTGCGGTAATGTCAAGGAATTTAATCAACCTACAGTTAAGCTGTACCCGGTCTGGGTTAAAGCACAACATTAATGCTTGTCTGCATGATCTGACACCATATTGTTTGAAGGCGGGTGACATCACAAGGAGGATTCCTTGCCCCACTTTAGACTCCTCAACAGATTCCAGTTTTCTACTGAACGCAACTAGTACAACTTACCATGACTCATTCTCTTTCTCCCAAGGCTTTCATTACCCTCGGAGAGCAGGGGTCTCAAGGGGTAGTGCCAACCAAGCTTGATGTAACAGCTGCAACAGCTAGCTACCCCGAAATGACACCCATAATCAAAGATGAATGCAACACTTTCATTTGCATTTTGCAAACACTTTTGAAGTGGACCTCCAAGCGCTTCAAGGCCTAATCAACCCTTTTAACTAAACGAGACATCACGCTTCTTTTTCAGAACATATATAAGAAAAAAAAGACCAGCGTGGTTTCACGCTGGGCCTACTGAAAGAATGTTCTCAAGCATAACAAATACACTGCTGAGTCGAATGCCTCATATCAGTCACGTTTATAAAATGCATGCATGTACTTCATTAAAAGACACTGAACATGTAAAGTGCAATCGTAGTGTAATACATGAATAAATAAACTGGTGTGATATTTAGGAGAAAGCTATAGAGAAAACGACAACAAGGGCCATCTCAAAACAAAAACATGTTTGTAGGATGAAGAATGTAAATTAGATGGAAAATAAGTAAAAGCGCACCAGTGTGAAATGGCATCATTATGAAGGTTTCAGCAAAAGAGCCTGCAATCCTGCTGTTCGATCAGCAGTGCTTATGCCATTGCCAACCCCTTAGGGCCTGCAACTTTTGAAGATAGCTCTTATTAATTTTAAAATCCATCCATGAATTATTTCTTAAAGAGATTACTTTCGCGTCTCAGTAAAGAGACAAAGAGTGTAAAGTAGTGTAGGGCCTGTTTTCCCCCTTGAGTGTTCCCCATAGACAGAAAAAAGTACATTTTTGGACCTGTGCATCAATTTAGCGCCAAAAGCCAATGGGCGCTAGAAGGCTGTCGCCTTACATCACCACACCAAAGCACCTATTGTGGTACAGCTGATGAGTTCTATTGCTGTAGGTTTGCATTCTCAGTCTTCTTGTAATTAGACATTTGTCATGTAATCACTGGTGTAAATTCACCAAAATGCTAAGGAAAGCGAAAGTGTTATCAAGTTGTGTATGGCCCATAAAGATGTCATAGGGTTGACACACGGAACCATGGCTAGAACCACAACAGCCACCAACTGTGACTGAGGTTTTAGGGGAGACCAGGGAGAGGACAGTAAACAGGACTCTTAAAGAGACGTTTACTTCCTTCATGACAACTGGACAAATAAGGGCAAGAACCAGAGGCAATAAAGAACAAGGCGGGGGCCTTAGCTGCTAGGCATTCGGGGTGTTCATGTGCGCAATTCTCATGTTTGCAGTGTGTCTATGTGTGCTATTCAAGTGTCGTTTGTGTGATACTTGAGTTACACTTTAAGGTGAGCTGACCAAAGAAGTCATGTCTGCATAAAGTGCTCAATTTCAGAAACTGTTACTCCCATTTCTGAAAACTAATGTTCTATAAGGGGCCTTAAAATGAATACAACATTTCTGAAGGGCCAAAGCAAGGATTATACTTGTCAGGGCTTGGATAGAGTACAGATCTCTCCTGCTATAGTTAGTCACAAGGAACAAGTGCATTGGCATGCCAGACGATGACTTTGATCCTGTGGCCCACCGATAATAAGAGTACGCTTCAGATGAAGCTGAGAGCCTTTCCTGATGCATCTCTTTCAAGAGTCGGATACAAAAAGGAGGACAGGGGCAGCTTAAAGTAGAATGGCTAGACTGCCTAACGCATGGCACCAATGAGGGACAGAAGATGACCTGACGCACAGTGTGTCATGTTCTCTATCACTATACTATCCCTAACTTAAGAAAAATTCTCTGGTGTATTATCTACCATATTAGCACATCCTCAAGGTATCGAAGCTGTCTCCACTTCCCACTTCTCCCTTTTGCATCCCCATCCTCTTCTTGCTCTCTGCCACACCCATCTCTTGCTCCCTTTCCTAATCTCTCATTCTCCCCTCAATGTACTGACTCTCGAGACTTTCTCTCACTTCAGTCTTCTCCCTTTCAAATCTTCCACACTCCCTCTTTTTCTCCCCTTCACCTCCCTTTGCTTCTCTTGTTCCCTCTTCCTCTCTCCTCTGCGTCCTTTCTTATTTCCCTCCTATTGCCTCTCCCTCCCTCTAACTGTTCACCCCACTCATTTTTTATCTACCCATTCACCTTTTGTCTCCCTTTTCCCTTCAGAACTCTACTACTGCTTTTGTCTCTCCTCCCTATTACCCCCTTCCATTTGTTCAGTTCTCCTTTCACATGCTCTTCTACCCATTATTTATTTTGTTTTCTCATCTCTACACCAATACCCCTCCTGTTTTTGTCTGTCTCACTTCCCTCCTTCTTTTTCCTCTCTCCTTCCCAACTCTCAATTGGTCTCCACCAATTCTAAGTGTTTTTAGTGTGGCTGCAGTGGTCTTGGCACATTGGCATTGTCTGTACATTTGGTAATCAAATATTTTCTTTAATTGTGAAATGACTTGGCGAATCTTGGGACAGGAAACCTTCAGCAGGCAGCTCTCACCCACGGCGCGATAGCTTTGCATGTGAAAGCTTGCCTGGAGCCGCTGCTGGGCTGCACAGGCTCACAGTCTCACGGTGTCTATGTGGGGGACTGTGTGAGACAGGAAGTGGTGCACAACACCAGCTTTAGCAAACGTCTCTGAGCAGATAGTAACACCATCTCAGCACAAGCTGGTCTAGCGAAGGCAGATAGCTTCTGTGATGGTACAGTAGGCAAGACAGTTTCAGTCACAATTCTTGGCAGTGGACGAGGGTAATCTGAGATCCAATAGGCTCTTAGGCACCCTCAAGGGATTGGCCAATCAGAAACATGGCCCAGACACCCTCTGAATTAGCTGCTTTAGTAGAATGAGGTGGGAACAACGGCAACCTGCAAGATGAGGCTTTCATTGTAGGGTTAGAAACACGCAGTCAGCTCCGTAAGTTGATTTGCATCAGCATTCTGGGACTATGTGGTAATGGAAGGAAATTCCAGGAATGCATCAATATAATCCATGATGAGTGACTCTTAGCAGGGCTGGGAGGTAGAAGCTGCTTCCTCTGGCAACCATAGAGATTGTCACATTGTACACCATGCTACACCTATCTGAAAGAACACGCCCAAATGATGGGATGCAAATCACGAATGGAAACAACTCCAAAATCACAACAAATTTCTAAAAAGATGGCACACTATTGTGTGCGGTGGTACTCAGCCTGGACAAAAGAAATGTGTTAGCAGCAAAATGCATCCCTGGTAAATTCAAACATTCTGTACAGAAGACGACACATACAGTGAGAAACTATTTTGGGGAATCCAGACATAAATACTCTTTGTCAAAACACGGCTTTTAAGGGTGCATTGAATTATGAATTACTAACAGGTCTTAAAAGGTTTATAAGAATGGTGGTTATCAGAGTCCATGAACAACCTCCAATACAGCCTCTAAAAATGGTTCCAAGTAGTGGTCAAAGGGCAGATGATGCTATCAATTTTGAGAGGGATAGCTGCTAGATGTGTGCATAAGTGTTTTTTTTTTTGATTGACCCCACTCAATGTTGACGAATATGCATTGGCTCTGTAGGCCAGCATCAAAGATGCTTTTCATATATTAGTGTCCAAATTTACAGACGGCCATTAGACAGCATAGAAAACCTCCACAGGGAAAGGACACAGGGTGGATGTAATCCAGGTTTTCATGCACCAAGCCTTTCCCCTTTGAATGGTTTGATAATTGAAAGTGAGCAAATAGTTCCAATATTTTCAAAGCATGGCCAGACACTGACCTACAACCTGTCGGGAGAAAACACACCACCTCTCACTTTTCCATGGTTCATGAACAGATAATTGCCATTTGAGTTCTGCTGATTATATAACTGGATCCAAACTAGAATGAAATAATTTTACAGCAATTACATATACCACCTCAAAGATCACATCACTGCCTGGCTCTTCCATGGCCCCCAGAGAATTTATCTGGATTTGTAGCAACCTGATTTAATTGCATCTCCTTCACAGTCTATTTCCTTTAAGAATTTATCTTAATAATACTTTCAGTAGTTGATTAGTATGCCAGGTCCCTTTGCAAAATCCCTGTCATACTGTCTCTGCCACTGGATACTTCTGTCCACCCTACAAATTTGCACAGAAAATATGTCTTCAAACTTGAGATGGAAAGTTGACAATGAGACCCAATGAGGACATCTTTCTCAAAGATGTGTGTATTGATGAATCTCTTGCGGGTGGACAGGCAAAAGCATCTCACAGAAGCACCACATTTGGGAATTATGCCGCAAACTAGCATTGTCTGAGCATGAAAAACACATCAACATATGTATATAAACATTCAGGTTTACTTTTGGAACAAGGTCATAAATCACAAACAGAAAATACAGCGTTAAAATACATGCAGTGGCCATTCAGATGAGATTCATCTCCATACTGAAGCTCAAGAAGCATCTCTGTAGGAGATTTGTCTCCAATTGTGATCCAGGTAGAGAACTCTTGCTTAAATCAGGAGAGGCAACAAAGATGCTCAAGGTGTTCTGGAAACCTTACAAATTTACATATCGAATGCTTAATTTGAGCCAGTGTTCGGAGTTGAGGCCCAAAGGCACTCATTTTTTGATACAAACCAAGACAGAGGAAATCACAAAAGAGGGATAAAGGGGGACTAGAAAAACGGAAAAATCACTGATAAATGGAAAAAGCAGAGATAAGAAAGAGCGTGCAATAGTGTGATAAGAGACTTGGGGATAGATGTACTAAGGTTCCTGTTTGCATTTCTTAAATAGTGACTACGTAGGAGTTGCTATTTAAGAAATGCAAAAGGATATGTACAAAATGTGCGATTCCCTAATAGCGATTCCTACAGATTGGGAATCGCTATTAGGGAATTGTAAATAAGAAAAGCCATTGCATTCCCGCCTATCGGCGAAATAGGAACTGGTTTGTATTTCCTAAATTGTGATTTTCTAATAAGAAATCGCAATTTAAGAAATTCATGGCCAAGGGTGCTACTGGGCTTAAGACCCCCTGGAGGCACCCCAGATTTCCAAGTGGACATGTTAGTGCACATATGCCCTGGGGGCATATGTGCGCTTCATGTCACAATAAAAAAAGCATTTCTAATGCATTTTTCTATTTTGCACATGGTTACCATTGACTTGAAGTCAATGGTAATTGCATTTCCTTAATGCCCAATTCGCATTTAGGAAATGCTCTGAAGATGTCCTTTAGGAATCGCAAATAAATAATCGCAATTTGTGATTTCTATAGTGTAGAAAGCACAAACTGCGACCAGTTTTGACCCTTTGTACATCTGAAAAGGCTATTATGCATTCCTAACCAGGCCGGAATAGTGATTGGACTCGTTAAGAAATGCTAAATGACTTCGTACATCAGGGCCAGTTCGTGTCTGTTAGTGAGTTAAAGAGGCATGAGGTGGAATCAAGCCAATGCAGCTTTGATATGAGGCACCCTGACTTTTGATAGCACCAGCTGCAGATATACAGTATGTTTTCAAACTTGAATCAAACTGGAATCACATTACTGCCTGGGTGATAGCGTAACCCATTATAATGCGCAAGGCGTGTCAGACAACTAACTCAATGTACCTACATACAGGGACAGAGTGTGGGTTTAGGGAATTGACAATTTATTCTTTCTCAAATAAAGCCATATTTCGCTTTACTGGTGTAATTGACATGCAGATTGGAAAGCGATGTATTTAGTTGTAGCGAGAGAGATTAGCATATTTTTTAAATTGGGTTGCTTATTTCATCTCTTATACTCATTAGTTACTTTTGTTTAAATTAAATATTTGTATTTTGAAATATGAATTATTTTTGAAGTCATTATGCCAATACCCATGTGTTTTTATCTTACCTTGCAGTTTATCTGCACTACGCTAATTCATTATATAAACAAATATTGCTTATTACCCAGAAACACCTAGCCTTTGCTGTACCTTTTGTGTGTATAGAGGAAAATGTATGTTTTTTTTTTGCATATTTATATAGCGCGAACTCAACCCGAAGGTATTGGAGCGCTTTACACGAGCACTATATTTACATTACACATTCAGGCACGGGGAGATTAAGGGGCATATCAGCAACAACCGGCGATAAATATCGCTAAGCGCACTTAGTGCTAGGATAATTATCGCCGGCTAGCGTGGATTTTTATCGCTGAGATAGCGTGCTATTAGCAACGCTTATCTCAAAAGCGATAAAAATCCTGACGCTAACTGCCTAACATGAGATTATCACTGGAAACCCAGCGATAACCTCATAAAATGTGGCGTTAGCTTGTTGATAGGGCCTCACAAACTTAGCCATGATATCCACCTTCCATAGGATATCATGGCTAAGTCAGTTCTGAAGCAGGCATATGGAAAGTATTGATAACAGGGGTTATCGCTACTTTTCTTGCCTCTCTGCTTCATAGCGTGGGGCTTGATGATAGGAGAAATGTCGCTTAGCGACATTTCTCCTGTCATGTCAGGTCAGGAACGCCCGCTTTGCATCGAGATGCAAAGCTGGGCGTTAGGAATTTGTGCACTAATGCAAGGTTTCACGCGTTTGCGTGACCTTGCTAATTAGGCGATAAAATTATCACCGCTTTTCGGCCGAAAACGGCCGCAAAAGCGGAGATAATTCTATTGCCTCGCCTTGCTGATATGCCCCTAAGTGATTTGCCCAGAATCACAGGATGTGGACGCGACCCCGAGGCTCAAACCCTGGTTTCCAGCACCAAAGTCGGCAGTGTAGACGACGGACCACATCCCCTCCCCATCCTGTGATGCTACGCACGCTACAGCTGTTCTCTGCATTTCACAGATGCTTGAGAAAACCTTTTCACGACACCAAACCCAAAATGCTTGGCTTTGTTAAAGTTTTCACAACTTTTGTGGCCCTACAGCAATCCTTCACTGGCGCTACAACCATTACACTGAATTTCCTAACCCTATTCTGTAAAACACGCATACCACTTGCTGTCAGTAAACTGCTAAAAATCGTCTATTTCAACTTAATTTCAACGAAATGTGTCTCTATTCGATTGCGTTTGTGTCTCCAGTTTTACTATCCTAAAAGTTATAGAAAACAACAAGAGATAGGGCCAGACGTACTAAAACATTTTCCTCTCGCAAGCCCTTAGTCTGGCAACATCACGGGGTTTGCAGCTGTAATATGCGTATTCCTTAATTTCTAAATGCCATTTTATGAGTCAGAAAAGTATTGCTGACTCATAAAATGAGATGTATGACACGCACCGATTTGAAATTAGGAAGGCATATAAAAGAGGTGACCTTTCCTAGATGCAAATTGGCATACTATTGATCACGGATCTGCGATTGCAATTCCAGTTGCAAAACATCGACTAGCATAAGAATGTGGGTTAAAATTGGGGTGGATTTGAGTCCACCACAAATCTATCAGGGCAAAACACAGTTTCAGTCATTTTAAATCTGAGCTTAACCCCCTAGTAGCTATGACACTTTCTCACACTGCACCCCATAGGTTAAAGGTGAGGAGCAACTCAGAAATTCCCTTTGCAGTTCTCATTGTTTAAGCAGAAAGGATGTGAAAAAGCCATCTACATGAGCATGGTCAATTCCAGACTCACATCTAATTGTCAAGTAAATTCCTGTAGGGAGAGAGACCACCTCAACAGTTTTAGAACGTCTCTCATTGTATGACTTTGAGGGTACAGCCACTCTGTCAAGCTAAACCCCAGTAACTAACCTGAACCATGGGGAACCTCACATGGGGTAGGACTTTCACTAGACTGCCTACAGATGCAGCCCTGCAGGAGAACAGTGCCAGCATGGCCAATAAGTGATGTGGCTTATTCTGCCACTCAGGTCAGACTTCTGTCCCCAACTTAGGGCCAACTCTGTCTTTAAAACGTAATCATCCAACAGAGACCACTTACAGCTGTCCATGACAAGAAACAGGCCACAGGCTGTCCGTTAACAGGTGGGTGCTTCTGCTTTAATCCTGTGCCTTGGGTAGGCGTCACATCCAGCTGGTGGACTGGCAAGGAGTCACCTACTTATTCCTGGGGCCTCTCAGACCTCCTAGGTTTCTCAGAGTGAGTGGGCTACTTTGTACTTCCCCTCTCATTTATAACGCCTCAAGGATGACACCCTGGGGCTGTAAACTTGACAGGTAGGCCAGGAGTTCTTGAGTGTATACTCACTCCTTCTCAGGGGGGACAACCTCTGTCTGTACCATACAGTGGTCTAGTCCAGGTCTTCTGCCCCCTGTCTGTGTGACAGCACAGGGAGGACCTCCAGAGCAGAAGTGGTTTCACCAGTGCTAGTCTTGTGGTCCTGTCCTCTCAGAGTAGATAACCACTCCACCTCTGGTTTTTCAATTGCGTTTAGTACCCACCTGCTACCTTTTACTTTACCTCAGAGTCTCGGCACTCTGTCCTGAGGGACAGTACCCCCAGATGTCAGCAATGGGCCAACCTGGGTGCTTCCATTCACTGATTCCTTAAACCACTGCAGGAATTCACTGGATGACAGAAATATAGGAATGTGGGTACATACAACTACCCATGGATAGGCAACTAACTCTCCAGCCTAAAGAGCCCATGGCCATTGAGAGGTCAGCCTCCCCACTTGGACATTCCCTAGCCTTCAGGCCTTTCCAGTCAGAAATGATTTTGGGGACACCATTCTTTCCACCATCAGGATTTGGCTGGCACAAGTATGCTGCAGAGCAGTGACAGGGGCAACATTTACTTTGACCATTAGGACAAGAGCTATTACCTCCTTTGGGTAATTGTTCTCCCCCATTGTTACACTGGCCACCCTTGCACAGTGACTACTTGTGAGTACCTTCTTCCCGGAGCATGAAAGATCATTCCCCTTGTGCCCTGAATGTACACAATCAAAACAGCTGCCCTTCTTAAAGTGCCCTTTACCCACTGAGTTACCTCCTTTCTGCTTCCTGGAAGTGGTTTGGAACTCTATCACCTTGTCAGGATTTTGAGACCCTAAGAGTTTCCCTTTTGAAACCTTGTTGCTCCCCCTCCTTTTCAGGTTGTGGGCCTTGAACACCCCAACCAGGAATCACCCATCTGGGACTTTTTGGACACCCCAGTGACAATCCACACATTAGATGCCTTACCAAGCTGTCTGGGCCCATTAGCTTGATATCCACTAGCTACTGCTGCAACACTGAAGAACAATTACTCACAATGTATTCCTTCATAACCAAATTGCATAACCCATCCCAAGTGTTCACTTCAGTGCCCTTCACCCTGCCTTCCAGTGCGTTCAATTAAATATCTACAAAATCAGTCCAAGATTGTTGTGACGTCTTGTGTGTGTCGTGGAACTTCTTAATCTATTCTACTTGAATTAGACCAAAGCTCGGAATAGTGCACCCTTCATGTGATGGTATCAATCTGCTGCCTCCTCTTCTAGATTTACCAAACCCACAACACTGCTCCCCACTGCTGTATGTCTACCATGTGCATCGTTAATACCATTTCACAGGAGGTGAACCGTTTATCAATGTCATTCGCCACCCCAAAATTAGAAACTACAGGCAAGTGAGAGGTGTGTTACACACCCAGTAGACCCCTCTGTTTAGTGTGACACCCTGTAAACACCACACCTCTTCTGTCACCATCACATTTCAGCATTTGTAAAAGCCCAGCATTCCAGCCCGGCATTCTTCTCCTCTAAGGTCAGTCTCTTCTCCTCGAATGCAATCTTCTTCTCCTCCATGGCAATAAATCACCAGCTTGACCTTATAGTCCCTCTTTGACTACTGACTTCTTATTACCCTCCTCTGGTGGCAATCTGTCAACTCTGAGGGCCTCAGGCAGTGAATGCCCTTACTTCCAGCCCTGGAAGGTGTCTGTTAGAAATTGGGTTGTTGGTTGACCAGGGTATGAGCCCTGGTAAAGCAGCAACCCATATCCTAGTCACAAGTAAACCCCAAATTAACATGTTCTCACCCTTTGGTAGCTTGATGCAGAGGAGTCAGGCTTAACTTGGAAACAATGTGTAAAGTATTTGTGCAACACTTCCAACAGTAAAACTGTAATTAGACCACACAAAAAGATCCCCCACCAGGTTTCGGAAAATAGTATATATTTTAATAAGTAAAACAAGGCCAAAACATCAAAAATCCAATCAGGAAAAGCAGAGATATTGAATTTTAAAGTTTTAAGGTACACTAGTGCCAAAAATCACAATGCACCAACAATGGATATCTGGTAGCGCCGGACCATGACAAAGTCATAAGTCACAAGCGATGGAGCACGGGGCGGGCATGGGGACCAAGTTACGCCCACTGAACAAAGTACCTTAAATCCTGGTTGGGGAGCCTTGCTTAGGTCCGAGGCAGAAAATCATCACACAGTCGAAGCGATGCATCGGTTTCAAGAAGCGGTGAGACTGCAGTGCAAGGTCCTGTTGCGTCATCATCGAGTAACCCGTCGACGGGGCTTGTGACAGGAAGTCTAGGCATTGAAGATGCAGCACACAGCTGGTGATGGATCAGCTCCAAGGAGCTCCCTGGCTGCAATGTGGAGGTCAGAGTCGGCATCGAGTGCGGTCGACGAGGGATGCCAGGACTTGGGCAGGAGATGCTCTGCGCCATCGGAGGTGTGCCAGTTCCAAAGATGCGAGTGTGATGCAGATGTTCTGCGTCGGGCAAAAAACCATGCAGCAGCGGTGATGTGTCAGTTCAGCTCAAGGTTGTGCCACTCAGTAGAGACTATGCATAGGTTCTGCTGGTTAGCACCTTTGGCATATTTCCAATGGTCCAGGACTGGGGTGGCACCACTTGGCAGGGTAGACTCACTGATGGCACAGTCCAGGTGCAGATGCAAGGTTTTTGGAAGCCTGTTTTGTCCCCGAGGCTTCAGATCAGGAGGCAAGCCAACCCTCGGAATCACTCTGGTTTCTGGGCGCAAGATATGCAGGTCCAGTCCTTCTCACCTAGGCAAGAGGGCAGCAGGTCAGCACTTCAAAGCAGAGTAGCAGTCCAGCAGCCTGGCAGTCCTTTCATAAGCACAACAGTGCTTTTTCCTGGTAGAGTATCCTCAGGTTCAGAAGTGTTCTGAAGTGGTGATGTCTGAGGTCTAGTACTTATACCCTGTGATGCCTTTGAAGTGGGGGAGACTTAAAAGGCAAGCCTCTGAAGTGCAAAGATGCTCTGCCCTGCCAGCCCTGGGTCCAGCTACTCCCTCCTATTCTGTCAGGATAGCCCTCTCAGTCACACCTAAGCTCCCATTGTGAGTGGCTGACCAGGTGGAATACACAAAATCCAGCTACCAACTACACCCGGTCATGTTACCAGATACATGCTACAGGCACCAAATGGTTAAGGCAAGAAAATGACCACTTTCTTAAAGTTATATAAACAAGGGGTAGGCCCTTCACTCGGCCAGAATGGGCCGCTAACTACTAGACATACAAAAGTTTCTAGACGGCTATTTCTTTCGCTGAAACTTATTTAAGCAGACTCAGACCAAACTATTCAATAAGATGGTCATCACCATTTATTCATCATTATTCAAAATTATTTCATTTTTTTCATAAATATTTGAATGGCAGAAAGAAAAACACTTCAAATAATAATGTGATCTCAAATCAAATCATAAAGTAATAATCAATTTGCAATCAGTTATACAGATTATACGAGTCAATAGCAACAAACAGCAATAGAAAGGGTAATCCGTTCCTACAATTTCTCAATGGCTTCTGCGGATTACTGCCCACAGGGGAATAAACATTCAATACAACATAGGATATACATTTTTTGAGTACATTATTTTCCTGTTGTAAACACATTTTTCAAAGCTATAATTTAGCCCCTCATGGTGCTATGAGCCAACTCGGATCAAACCCTACTTAATTATGCAGGGTTCTCATCAGGGCTGGGACTGGGTTTCTGATTGCTGGGTTTCGTACTCTTTTATAGCAGGTTACAGGCCTGTTCTCTTAGGAAAGAGCTCCCTTTGACCATCTTTCATGCTGGCTATAATAACCTCTTGTTTTCAATCCACATTGTTTTTTGTTCTAAAACCGCTTCGGCGGCCATGAATGAGTCTTTTTTGTTTCAAGAGGAAAGGACGCGCCTCTACCGGGAATTTACGTGCTCATGTGTAACTGGTCCTCACTTAGTCAATTCTTTCTTGTCTGTGCGTGAGAGCCACTGTTATTTGGATAGTTCGTGCTGCAGGTTTCTCAGGCAGTTCCACCTCACTCTCAGTATTAGGATTTTAAATTTGGATTCCAGAGACACCAAACATAAACCGGTTGTATCTTCCCATTTGGAATTTATTCTCATAAAATGTGATAAGGTAATCAAAATGTTACCCTATGGGAGATATAGGCCTTGCAGTAGTGAAAATGAATGTAAAGGTTTTTCACTACCAGAACATGTATAACTTAAAAGTACATGTCCTAATTTTCAAATACATTAATCCTGCTCTCTGTGCTGTCCAGGGTCTACCCTAGAGGTGACTTATATGTATTCAAAAGGAAGGTTTGGGCCTGGCAAGAGGTTTAACTTGGCCAGGTCGACATGGTAGCTTAAACTGCACTCACAGGCTCTGCAATGACAGGCCAGAGGCATGTTTAAAGGGATACTTAAGTGGGTGGCACAATCAATGCTGCATGCCCACAAGGAGCACTTAATTTAAGGGGCCCTGGGCACAGGTAGCACACATTACTAGGGACTTATAAGTACATTAAATATGCCAACTGTGGATAAGCCAATATTGCTTCATTCTAGGGAAAGACCACATGCACGTTAGCACTGTCAGAATCCCACGGCCAGCAAAAACAGGAGGTCTGAAAGCAAAAAGTTAGGGGAAACAACACCATGGGTGCCAGGTCTAACAGTGTCCATGAGAAGTGTCCTTGAAACAGACAGTTGCCTGGCATTTCTTCTTCTTGAGCTTCCTCAACGTCCTCATTCTCCTTTGAATTGGTCTGTAGCTGGTGGACCTCTTCCCACGCCCTGAGGATTTTGTGGAAATCTCCCTTCTTGCACCCCCATCAAAAATCTAAATAAAACAAAAGGAGAACCAGATATAGGAAGTTTTAAAGATTTAAGATAAAAAGCACAGAGAAAAAGAGCCAGTAAGCAGTCCCAGTTCATGGGTAACTGGGACCTAGGCCCAATTTCAGTCAGAACTGTGACAAAGAGCGGGTCAGACATACTAGGTGGGTTGTCCAGGTACAAGATTTGACCTTCTGACTTAGTCTCTGAAATGGAAGTCGAAATCCTCCAGCGGGGTAAGGCTACATTCTGAATCTGACAAAGTCCTCTCGAACCTAGATAGCCGTCGGATGTTGTCCTGCTGAAGCCACTGTTTTTTGTGGAAAAAACTCTTGGGAGATAAAGTTCAAATTTCGTGGCTGCTAAATTCCTTGCATTTGATGGATACTTTTGGGACCTTAGCCTGCTTAAGAGTTCTACCTTCAGAATAATTTTTTTTATGGAGCTCATAATCTTCCAGCAGGTTATGCTTGAGCTGTATTTGATAAAGCCTTCTCAAAATCAACCACTGTAGCCAGAAAATCTCGCTAAAGCTCTGGAGACCTTAGTAGTCAAAAATGTACTAAGAACGTTTCAGAGTTTCTAGAGCAGCTCCTCTTGATCAGTTCTAAGGCTCTCAGGACCTCAGGGGAAGTACGTAGCGGATAGGACTCATTGCAACAGAGGTGGGAGCAGGCCCAGCCCTTCAGGTCTCCACATAGGTCAAAGACTGCAGGTCCAGTCCTCATTTGTTCTTCTGCAAATCCAGATGAATCCTGATGAGTTGTGGATGATGTGTCACATTTGTAGTATTTCCTAGCCAGTGAGTGTGGGTAACTACTGGACACTCCTTAACCAATGAGGAAAAGGTTCCCAAAGACAACCCTTCCCACTTTTGCAGCACATCCTAATCAAAATACAAAATGGCAAAGACTTTCTGCTCATGGAGGTGGATTGTATGTCAGCTAGGGGCATGGTAATGGTAATGATAAGTCCCTGCCCCTCAACTAACTACACAGGTTATGGGGCCAGTTCCCCCTCCCACTGGGCCGATGCCAACCAGGAAACAGGATGCTTCTCTTCCCCAGGTTTTCCATGGTGAATGGGCAGGTCAATTTCAAAATAATGAGGTTCTAGGCCTCTCCCAGCTTGCGTTCCTGAACTGATATATGCCAAATACTTCACACCTAGGTCTTCCAGGGAAAAGGCCTAAGCCATTTTTTCTGCGCTGGGAGTAGGTTTCACAACTTAATCATGGAAAGCACTGGCAGGGTCATCTGACATTAGGCTAACGCTAATTAGCTTACTAGAGGTTCAGGCAGACAAAGTCTAACTTTTTAAAAGTCACTTTTTGGAAATAATTATTACAAAATCTGACTTCACCAATTAATTGTAATTTTAATTTTAATAAACTTCAATAATAATGTCTCAATTATTCTGGTAACTTCTCCCAACACAAAAACAGCACAGTTAAGATGTTGTTCTCAACTTTGGCTTTACTTGTAGAAAGGCTACAGCCGTTCACAGAGAAAATAGCATTTTCGAGCTTTGCAGTGTGAGGTTCTGCCAACAGGCTAGTGGACCACACAACAAGTGCCACAGTACACATATAATTTTTCCATGCCATTGGTGTATTTTACTATACCACATAGTATGGTCTTACTGGAAAGAAAGTTGGACAATTAGGAGTGAGCCAATTTTACCATGTTTTAAGGATTGCTTGCACTTCTGGAAGGTAGTGCCCCAGGGTGCAGAGTTCCAAAAACAGCAATAGAAGTCAGAAGAAATTGGGGGTGACCATTCAAAAAGAGGCACTTATCACTACTGGTTATTGACACCTCAAAGGATGTGTCAACTGATTTGCACTGTGGAATTGGTCCCCTGAGAATCCTTTCCCTTAAGGTATTGTGTTGGCATCCCCTTAGGTAGAAGGGATTCGTCCAGGTAACCACTGCTTGCTACCCCTGATGCTTTCTCAAAAGGCAACCTTTAATTTTTTTTAAAGCAGCATCGGTTTTGTTAAGGAGAATGGGCTGCTTTAAAAAGAGCAATGGGAATACAAACACAGGTATGGTGTATGCTTTCCCTCGTAGGCCACCAACTTGTAGCAAATCACAGGGGGTTGCAAACTGCTATCCGCCTATTCATATAAATAAGGTTAATCATTCTGTGATCCCTTACGGATGGTGATTTTGCAACACGACCAATTAGAACATATGCCACTTCACAAAATCAGAGTGCAGTCACCAAAGGTTATTGTGCCATTTGCAACCACTTTTTGCTAACATACTCCTAGAACCTCTGGCCCAAAGTTCTCTTTGACAATGTTGAAAACATGCAAGTAACACTAATTGCATTTATCTTTTCAAAACATATATTAACAATGATTAAGATGAATCCGGAGAGGTTCACACTGAGAATTCCAGCTCATAAATATCAAAACACATAGAAACTAGGGAGATTTCTGTTCCGAGTAGCTTTGATTTGATTCGAATTTTTCCCACAAAGAGATGCTTTTATCTTTTATTTGAGCCACATTTTTCATGTCATGTTTGCTTTTTAAGTCACAGCTGTGTAGAAAGCTCTTCATTCACATTACCATGAATAATATTGTAAATGAGTAGGCGCTTGCTATCCCCGAGAATCAATCATAGGTAAGCTCTAATTTATTTGCTGTTGCAAGAATCAATCATAGGTAAACACTAATTTATTTTCTGTTGCAAATAAAGATGTTATAGATGTAGTAATCAGGGACTCGACATGTTTTTGGGTAAGTCTCTTTATGCCAAGGTTTGTCGAAAAACTGACATGATCTGCTGCTCCTTTGGTCAGTACATAAGGACAGTGCTTAATTTGAGCCGGTGGTTTCCGGTGCTCGGCACCAGCAGTAAATTGCCAGCACCGGCACCTAATTACCTGAACCTGCACTAATGACAGCTGCCACATAGTGGCGTTGTTTGTGTAATTTAAAAATGAGAAGAATAGGCAGTTTTTCTGTTAATTCACTATACATTAAAAACAATACCTGCCACCCAAGCCATTCTTAAAGCTTTGGCGGCCTCAAACAATCTGAACTGTCACACTTCATTGTGATGGTTAGTAGTTGTGTAAGTACAGTGGCGATGTGTGGTACAAAATGCGGTGACCACCTGACAAGGGCCCCATCACTTATGTTGTTTTACAAACTAAGCACTGAATAAGGGACTAGTAGAAATCCCACTCTTCAGCTATACATTTAAACATTATAAAAATATGCTTAATGTTCTTAAACTTTAAAGGCATTAAAAATGGGAATGAACGTGCACGAGGATCAACAGCATTTCATTACATCTCTTACTCGATCACTGGTTCTCAAATAGATACCTTTAGTGGAGTGGTGTGGCTCACTGGTTAAAGGCAGCAGACCCGGAAACAGAAGACGGCCCGGCACCAGGGTTCAATTCCTGACGTGGCAGGGTCGTGGACCAGGGCCAGCGGACTCGATAATTCTCGCTTTGGTGCCTACTCTAACCAGGGATCACACTCGGCAACTCTGGGCATTAGCTTGCCTCATCGCCACAACAACCCCCCACATTTGCCGGGGATGCCTGGTTTCACCTTGGAGATACCCTGGAGGGACCTTCTCACAGGGATAACCAGGACGGGTTCCTCAGCGGTCTACAGCGCCACGACGCCTCAGGGCAGCAGTGCGCTTTACAAGACACATACATTTATATTTTATTATCGATGTCAAGCAACCACTGTTAACATGGCCAGTCCGAATCCAATAAACATGTTATATTGCTTTTTTCTATTTATTTACACTCCATAAGGCAAAATGGATTTAAGCGCAGTGGACTAACTGGTACTATGGGTTATTAAATTCGGAAGCATTTTTCAAGATATTTGGTATTGAACTGCCTATTACTATCATATTAGTGTAAATTGTAGTAATAATGGTATTAGTAGTAATAGTATTAGCAAAATAATAATAATAGTAATAAGAACAACAACAAAAACAAAACAACACCAGCAACAAAGATACAGATATGCCAAAGTAAATAACAATACTCCTCACAACAGCAATACACAAAATATCTCGGATACGTATGGACCACTTTAGCTGCTGTGGACCAACTTTAAAAAATAACAAATGTTTTCATCAGATAGTCATGAAAATATTTTTCTTTCACAAAATAATCAATTATTGATTTAGCAGATGTAGTACAATTTCATTCCTAATGTTGTTACGGTTTGAATGCCCGCATCTTTGTACAATCAAAAACAGAAGAAAATGCGCCAGAAAATATCCCATGTTCTTTTTACGGATGAAGCCAAGGGCCATATGTATCAAAGGGTTTTACCCATTTTGTGTCTTTGGGAAAATGTGTTTTACATATGGCCCCAAATCCCTTCTATATTCTTAGACTTTCCAATGAACACATTGACTGTAAATCACATCCATATTATGCTGCAAAACTACGAGTGTCAACTTCCACTTTTCAGTGGACTGAGTACTCACGGAGAGACCCAAAAACCAGGTGTCAATCTCTCATTTTTTAGGTTGATAGTAGAAGACTCTTGAGTTTGGTAATAATACATCCAAGCACAGACAGATACCATTCTGCGTGCTGTCTTTTAAATAGTGTTTGCCTTATAACAATGGTTATCATAGTGAGACCTGCCCTCCATGCCTATTACTTCATGTCAGATGAATGCACATGTGTAACACAGCTAAAGCAACAACAGAGAGAGAGATAAACGGTGTCAGTGGGAAAGTCGGTGAGGTTAAGGGTTCAAGGGCAGTCAGTATGATATCAGTAGGAAGGAAACTGGTCTGCAGGTGCAGCCATGGATGCTCAACTTACCGCTGGGTCTGCCTCGTTCTACCTGCCTCTTTTAACATTGGTGATGTGAAGCATTTTGAGTGGACAGGGTTAGCTTTGCTGGGGACAGCTGCAGTCATTTTCAATCTTGTTCCTGCATGATCAAGTGATTTTTGCTGCCTGCCTTTGGGGCACTCAGAAGCTGGTAACTTGACAAAGCTACTGTTGAACAAGCAGTGCAATCTGGTAGCAGTGGTTTGGTGTGACTGGATGAACGTGACTTTTGCCTGAAGATGTCTTGGGTTTGTAGCTCTAAGCTGCACAGACAGACTGAAAAGGATGTCCTCTGACGCACTGCTCATAACCCGCAGCAGCAGAGTGCCTGCCTCCATTCATTTCTTCTCCCCGTGCAGCTCATGATCATTACTTGTTTAATGTATTCTGAATTTACAATTCTTATTTTTCAATTTTGTGCATCTGTTTCTAATTTTGAAGGAGAGATTGTAGTTGTTCACCACAATATGGAGGGCCGAATAATAGCTCTGTAAAAATATTGACTCCAGAATACAGACTACTGCTATATCATCAAAGTAACTATATGGAGGTAAGATTAGATTTGGCACGTGGAAATTCACATCTATGGGGCATATCAGCAACAACTGGCGATAATTATCGCTAAGCGCACCTAGCGCTAGGATAATTATCGCCGGCTAATGTGGATTTTTATTGCTGAGATAACATGCTATTAGCAACGCTTATCTGAAAAGCGATGAAAATCCTACCGCTAACTGCCTCACGTTAGATTATCGCTGGAAACCCAGCGATAATCTCACGAAATGTGGCGTTAGCTTGTTGATAGGGCCTCACAAACTTAGCCATGGTATCCACCTTCCATAGGATATCATGGCTAAGTCAGTACTGAAGCAGGCGTAAGGAAAGTAGCGATAACAGGGGTTATCGCTACTTTTCTTGCCGTTATGCTTCATAGCGTGGGGCTTGATAATAGGAGAAATGTCGCTTAGCGACATTTCTCCTGTCATGTCAGGTCAGGAACGCCCACTTTGCATCTCATTAGAGATACAAAGCTGGGCGTTAAGAATTCGTGCGCTAATGCAAAGTTTCACGCGTTAGCGTGACCTTGCTAACTAGGCGATAAAATTATCGCCGAAAACGGCCACAAAAGCGGCGATAATTTTCTATCGCTGCCTTGTAAATATACCCCTTAGTATCTTGAAGTTTAGTTTATCTCCACATCTATGCACATTAAAGATACTTAAAGCTTCAGGTATGTAGATGTGGCATTAGGAATAGTAAATCTCTACCTGTATATGCTTAACTTGACAACACACTGGTAGTCGATTTTCTGGAGTCGATATTTTTTCAGGCCAATATTAAAAACTCGCAGAAAGAAACACCCTGCTGGTGTGACTGCCTCCGAGGTAATCCTTTTTGACTGGATTTGGATTATCAATCAGCTCCCTTTAGTAAATGCTCATCACTGCCAAGGTGGCAATTACGATTTTTTGGAATACTACTTTGAATAACCTTATTTTGTTTAATCTGTGCCAGACATCACTTTTTGGGTATTTTTTTATTTGCTATAAATGTCTGAAGAAGGAGTTGTCTTATCTGCTTTAAAAAAGAAAGTCCATAAATACAATGGCATTCTATTATCCTCCCTTTGTGTCTTTTTCTTTTTAAATCCATACAACATTGCGACATTTTAGAAGAGTCCTTGGAATGTCCCTATATGACTCAAAATGGCTCTTCTTGTTGTTTTTACAAAGTGGCTGTCACAAAAAATGTCTTTTGAGTAAAAAGAAATGTGTTTTGAGCATTGATAAATTGGGCCCCATATCTGAATATAATACCTTGAAGGATATACATCTTTCTGGCACCTGATGTTCCTGGATGCCTAAACCAAACATTGGTGTGCAACATATAGAGACATTCCTTATAACAAGTTAAACATGTCTCCTCTCACACCTGAAAAAGGGGACAGAAATTGACCCCTTCACTGACCAGGAAGAAGGCTGGAGATCAGCAAGCAATGGCAAGAAGGTGATGTTCTAAATATGAGGGAGCTGTCCTATGTTTAAAAGCCACTTAAGTGTTTTTTTTTAAACAAAGAAGTACTGCTTTGCCTTCCCACCCTGTTTAGAGTGATATGCAGTGGTTTCTACTCCCACCCTGTTTAGAGATCACTGCAGTGCAAACCCCTCGGCGCCCTTAGATACTCTGCATTAATCATTGCAAAGTATGTAAGGGCGCAGAAGGGTTTGCGCTACATAGTGGTATGCAGTGGTTTCTACTCCAGCCCTGTTTAAAGATTACTGCAATGCGAACCCCTTGGCGCCCTTAGATACTCTGCATTAATCACTGCAGACTATGTAAGGGCGCCACGGGGTTTGCACTACGGAGTTATTTGCAGTGATTTCTACTCCCGCCCTGTTTAGAGATTACTGCAGTGCAAATCCCTCGGCGCCCTTAGATACTCTGCATTAATCACTGCAGAGTCTGTAAGGGCGTCAAGAGGTTTACACTACAGAGTGATATGCAGTGGTTTCTACTCCCGCCCTGTTTAGAGATTACTGCAGTGCAAACCCCTCTGCGCCCTTAGATACTCTGCATTAATCACTGCTGAGTATGTAAGGGGGTCGAGGGGTTTGCACTACAGAGTGATATGCAATGGTTTCTACTTCCACCCTGTTGAGATGACTGCCCTCGGCGCCCTTAGATACTCTGCATTAATCATTGCAGAGTATGTAAGGGCGCCTAGGGGTTTGCACTACAGAGTGATATGCAGTGGTTTCTACTTCCGCTCTGCTTAGAGATTACTGCAGTGCAAACCCCTCGGCACCCTTACATACTCTGCATTAATCACTGCAGAGTCTGTAAGGGCGTCAAGAGGTTTATACTACAGAGTGATATGCAGTAGTTTCTACTCCCGCCCTGTTTAGAGATTACTGCAGTGCAAACCCCTCTGCGCCCTTACATACTCTGCATTAATCACTACAGAGTATGTAAGGGCACCGAGGGGTTTGCGCTACGGTTTGATATGCAGTGGTTATTACTCCCGCCCTGTTTAGAGATTACTGCAGTGCAAACCCCTCTGCGCCCTTACATACTCTGCATTAATCATTGCAGAGTATGTAAGGGTGCCGAGGGGTTTTCATTACAGAGTGATATGCAGTGGTTTCTACACCCGCCCTGTTAGGATTACTGCAGTGCAAACCCCTCTGCACCCTTATATACTCTGCATTAATCACTGCAGTGTATGTAAGGGCGCAGAGGGGTTTGCTCTACGGAGTGATATGCAGTGGTTTCTACTCCCGCCCTGTTTAGAGATTACTGCAATGCAAATCCCTCGGCGTCCTCAGATACTCTGCATTAATCACTGCAGACTATGTAAGGGCGCCGCGGGGTTTGCACTACGAAGTTATTTGCAGTGATTTCTACTCCCGCCCTGTTTAGAGATTACTGCAGGGGGGCGTGGCTAGGCGCCCGTAGGAGATGGCGGCGTCCGGGTGACGGCTCCGTCCGAACCGGAGGATACCGGCGGTTCGCGTACCTGTTTCCAGTAACGGAGGGAAGCCCTTCGCACCGGAAGATGCCAGGCTCACTTTCATTCCCCTTTCGTTCCTAAGGCACAGCTATTTTGGACTTTTCAGCCCACTTTACCTCTGGCCGCGGCTTGTCATCGGTCGCGACCGCCATTTTGTTTATTTTTGCCCGCGAACGCTTCAGCAACACGTTCTAGCACGCATGGGATTCCTGGATGCCTCGTTCGCACTCAAATGACCCCAGCACCCTCTGAGGCACAAATGTGGCGGATTAATATTCTAAGGTGACTTTTATTTATTTTTCTTTTGTAAGGGTGACCTTTTTCATGGTTTTGACTGGAATTTTTTGGCTCTCCTCATGCACGGCGGCCATTTTATGACTTCAGTATTTGATACTTACGTCTACAGTCTTTTATCTGGCACACCTCTACGTTATTCTGTCCTTTGGAGCTTTTTTAGTCGAACGCTGAGATCACCTTGCATGTTTTGACTGGAATTTCCACCTCTCCTCATGAAAGGCGGCCATTTTTAGGACTCCAGTCTCCAACACCTTTGAGTCCAATTTTTCGGCCTGGCATATTTCTGTATTAATCTGCTTTCTGGTCCTTTTTAAGTCGGGCAATAGGATATCTTAAGACCTCACGCTCCATAGGCGTGCTGATGGCGGATTGCTCCAGTAGAGTTCAGAAGCGTAATTTCATAAAAAATTCCAAGTTATTCACGGCACTAGCCCATTTGGAAGCTTCAACTGAGATGACGTCGACTGCGGACACCTCCTCACAATCTTCAGCAAAAGCGAACTCTAAGAGGTTAAAAAAGGACCCTCCTTCCCCTCCTAAGTCCTCTTTGCCCATCTCTATGGAGTTACTTCTCGAAGAGATACGGGCCTTGCGCCCTTACATGGAAGAGACTAATGCTAAGTTGCAGATTCTCACTGACAATTGGGCTTCGATGGATGAAAGAGTATCGTCGGTGGAGCGTGACGTCTCCTCTCTTCAGGACTCTGCGACCAAGGTCTCCCACATGCACACGCAGATTTCCTCTCTTCAGAAGCAGGTGGAGGACCTTGAAAATCGCAACAGACGCAACAATCTCCGTATTTACGGCTTGGTGGAGGGTTGTGAGGGAAATGATCCCATCAGTTTCTTCAAGTCCTTTCTCCCGAAGCTTCTTCACCTACCTGAAGACACCTCACTAAATATCCAACGTGCCCACAGGCTTGGCCGAGCTTCCTCCTCTCCTTCCACGTCAACGAAGCCTAGAGGTGTAATAATGTACTTTCTAGAGTACACAGACTTGTTGAAAGTCCTCTTAGCCGCCAAAGCCTCTCCTCGCCTCACATGGTCAGGCTCCACTTTGTTCTTTGCGCAGGATTATGCCAGGACCACTGCAAACCATCGTAAAGCCTTCCTTGATATGAGACCTGACCTTCGCTCCATTGGTGCCAGATATGGGCTTTTTCATCCTTGTCTATTTAAGGTCACTCATAATAACAAGACTACGACATATGAGGATCCAGCGCGACTTCGAAGCTTCCTGAACTCCTGTGGTCAACATGACATGGAGATAGCTGGTCCCTCTTCCCACCGACCATGACTTGTTTTTGTAGTTGCAATTTGATCCTCTAATTTGTTCTGCTTTAATGCCTTCATTTTTGCAGGTTCTTCAGATTGTATGACTTCTAGTTAAGATTATATTTCTCATTTTATCGTCTGATAGTGTTGTTCTAGCTCCTCAGTTGGTCATATGTTTCTTTTTTATCTTCGTTGTGTTCGAGTTTCTAACCATGTTCTTTTTCTCCCTTCACAGATCATTGTTTTGCGTTCCGTTGTGTTATCTCTGGTTGGACGTCTCCTTCATCCCGAATGCCCTGCCTCTCCCAGTTGGCCCTACCTCCCTCCCCTCATCTCCACATGTGTTTCCGTTTGTTCCCAGTTCCTGATTGTATTTTTCCCATCCTACCCCTCGTAAGTACTCTTCATTCCTTATTTATCATGTTTTTTTTTTACGTTCTGTATTTTCTTGTCTCACCTTTCCCCTCGTTGCTTTCAGATTTATAGGTGTCATTACCTTTTCCATGGTTCTTCTCCACTTCTCTTTCGCCATTCTCTCTTCTCCCCACTGTATACTGGCTCTCTTGCTTGTATTCATCTCCCTTCACCTATTTGATTCTCCCTTGGACCTTACTCATCATTATCTTTAAGAATTACTGTATCTTCTTATCATTCTTTCTATTTTCTTGGCTCTTTCCTATTTTTATGGCTTCGCTGGTTCCTCTCTCATTTTTTCTTCTACCCCTGTTCCATCACGTTAGTTCTCACCTTATTCTCTTTTTCTCTTGTGCCCTTACTCGCTGCGAGGCATTTCCTTGCTGTCCTACCTTTCAATTGATCCACTTTTTGATTAATCCTTAATGTCAATTCGAATTGTTTCCTGGAATGTTAAAGGTCTGCATTCTCCTATTAAGAGACAAAAAATCCTCTCTCATTTAGCCAAATTGAATGTAGACATTGCCTTTTTACAAGAAACCCATATGTCTGACGCTGAGGCTGCTAAACTTAAGAGAGGTTGGGTGGGTGCTGTATTCTCATCTCCGGGTGATGGTAAGAGAAACGGTGTGGTTGTATTAGTTCGCAAATCTTTTGCTCATTTGCTCTTGACTTCTGAATCAGATCCTGAAGGTAGATGGTTGTACGTCAAACTCTCCTCAAAGGGCGCCCCTCTCTCCCTCCTTAATATCTACGCCCCTACTGGTGGTGATCAGATTTTTTGGCGTGCAATGGCCTCCCGTATCACTGAATATATTGATGATAATTTTATTTTAGCAGGTGATTGTAACCTTCCCTTTGATCCTTTTTTAGACAGAAACTCCAAGGTACCTTTTGTCCCTAATAAATCTCACAAGCTTTTCGCTCAAGCGATATCCCAACATAAACTCATTGATGCTTGGCGTCTCTGCAATCCTACCTCTAAAGAATTCACCTTTTACTCCCCGACTCACCATTCCCAGTCGCGTATTGACTATATTTTCCTTTCCCACCATCTGTCCCAATCCCTAACCCACGCTGATATAGGCCCCATCTTATTTTCTGACCATGCCCCCGTTTTGATAAACATTGACATCTTACCCAAGTCCACTGGACCAAAGAGATGGCGCTTTAACAACACTTTACTCCTCGACCCCAAATTCTCCGCCTCCTTTGTAGATTTCACCACAGAATTTTTCACCATTAATGACACACCCACTGTACCTAACCACGTTGTTTGGGACGCCTATAAAGCAGCAGCTAGAGGTTTCATTATCAGCTTTGTGGCTACTAAACGCAAGAATGCTCGTAAACGCACCAGTGACCTTCTTTGTACGATTAAAAAGCTAGAGCATTCTTTCTATACATCCCATTCGCAAGAAAGTCTGACCGCTCTCATTGCTGCTAAGATGCAATTTAACAAACAATCCACTGAGGATGCTTCATTGTATTTGTTGAAATCCAGTTCAAAATTCTATGGTGGTAAAAATAAGGCGGGGAAGGTCTTAGCCAATTATTTAAAAGTCAAACAAAACAAACTGAATATTGAATCTGTCTATGATGCTAACTCTGTTTTAAAGCATACAGATGTTGATATTTTAGAGCAATTCTCCCAGTTTTATTCCAAACTCTATTCTTCTGAGACGCACCCCACTGCTCATTCTCTTGCTACTTTCTTTGCCACCATCCAACCACCTTCCAATTTCCCTGTTGATTTATCCGCCCTTGAATCACCAATCTCCGGTGATGAATTACTCACAGCACTTCAGTCACTCAAGAAGGATAAGGCCCCTGGGCCAGACGGATTCACAGTTGAATTTTATCTGCATTTCTCCAAATTGTTGTTGCCCAGACTCCACTCCCTTATTGATTCCTTCATATTAAATGGTTCTTCCTCAGGTACATTCTCAGATGCCCACATTTGTATTATACCCAAAGAAGGCAAAGACACCCAGCATTGTAAGAATTACAGACCAATTTCTTTGGTCAACATTGATTATAAACTGTATGCCAAATCTCTCGCCATTCGATTAGACCCTTATCTTCCTGAACTGCTAGGCCCTGAACAGTCTGGCTTCGTTAAAGGTCGCTTCATCACAGATAACACCAGACTTTTGTTTAATGTTCTTTCCAAATCTCCACTGTTCCAACATTCACTAGCAGCCATTGCCCTAGACGCAGAAAAAGCGTTCGACAGGGTGGAGTGGACTTTCCTCTTCTCCGCCCTTAAATGGTTTGGATTTGGCCCACATTTCATTTCTTTTATCTCCTTCCTTTATTCCAGTCCTAGAGCGGCGGTTTGCGCCAATGGTCTAGTTTCCTCTTTTTTCAATCTAGGTAGGGGGGTTCGTCAGGGATGCCCTCTTTCCCCTTTTCTTTTTAATTTGGCCCTGGAACCTTTTCTTTCAAAGCTTCGTCAGAATCCCAACTTACACGGTTTCCAAATTTCCCACACTAATATTAAACTTGCTGCATACGCAGACGATATTCTATTATTCATGTCTAACCCCGCAACTTCTATTCCCGCATTCCTAGCTGAAGTCCATGACTACTCTCAGATTTCAGGTTATAAGCTAAACAATGACAAGTGTGAGATTTTACCCCTTACTAAGTTCACTTTTAAACCGGACTTTATGGCATCCAATTTTACTTGGAGCCCCTCACACATCAAATATCTAGGTCTACACATTACTTCCTCCCTCTCCGACACTGTCTCGCTGTGCCTCAATAAATGCACCCAGAAATTATCCGACCTCACTTCTAGATGGCACCCATTATACCTTTCCTGGTGGGGTCGTCTTGATACGATTAAAATGATGCTCTCCCCGTTAGTCCTTTACACCATCTCCAACATCCCAATTCCTATCCCTGCTAAGTTCTTTAAGAAAATCAACACTATTCTCTCTTCCTTTCTTTGGTCCGGCAAAAAAGCACGTATGTCCCTGCTTAGATTGCAATTCCCCAAATCCGAGGGTGGAGTTAATTTCCCGAATTTTCCCGCTTACCACAAAGCATTCCTTTTGCGGCAAGCTTCCCATTGGCTGCAAGACCCTGCTGAGCCGTCCCCCTTATGGGTTATCATTGAGCGACTTTCTTTATCCCCTTTCACTTTTGCTGAATACCTCTCATTCTCTCGTAAGCCTCACTTTTCCTCCATTCCTATCCACAAGTTTACAGCCAAGTTGCTTCTTTCCACCTCTCCAGGCCCCCCTTCCTCTATAGCAGAGTTTCTCAATTCCACTATCTGGCACAACAACAGTATAACCATCAATCGCAAGCCCTTTTATTGGAAAACCTGGAGACAGAGGGGTTTAATCTGGGTATCTCAACTCTTCTCTAATTCTTATTTCTTATCCTTCTCCGTTCTCAGCCAACACTTCCATCTCCCTCGTTCTTTTGCCTGCAAGTATCTTACGCTTAAAAATGCAGTCATGTCCACTTATGCTCTTCTCTCTAACCCCCTCATGCATACTCATCCTCCAAATCATACCTCTCAGCTTCATTCCTTCTTGCGCACTCACCCTACAGCCTCCTCAATATACCACTCATTTCATACGATTCTCACACCTAGGCCAAAGTCCAAAGTTGAGGAACAGTGGGAATCTGACCTTGCCATTTCTTGGCCCACCTCCCTCTGGGATAAATTATGGACCAAACTCCGCAAGACATCTAGAGCTGCTTCTCTTACACAAACTCTCTTTTTCATATACAACAGGCTTCTCTTTTCTCCCCAGGTGTTGAATAAGAGATTCTCTTCTACACCGGATCTTTGTTGGTCCTGTTCTGCTCCTAAGGCCACTCTTTTTCACATGCTTTTCTCTTGCACTTTCACGCAAAATTTCTGGACACTAGTTTGGGCCCAAATCAATGCCATATTCCACACTACATCTCCCTTCTCTTTTGTCAATATTTTTTTAGGAAGCCTTTCTCCTTGTTGGGATGACATTGATCTTAATACGCAAATTGTTGACTTGTTGTTAGCTGTTGCTTTCCAGCAAATCACCGTCAACTGGAAAAACTTTACGAATATTTCTTTTAAAGCATGGTGGTACAATGTTTGTTATAATCACAGGCTAGATACTGCTTTTGTGCACCCCCTTAGTTTAGCTGCTAAACGACATGATTTATGGCTTCCTGTAACCTTGTATCTAGATACCTGTGCTAAACGCTCCTCTCATGTTTCACCTATTCAGCAAGAGGTCTCTAAGCCTCCCTGAGTGACATTGCTTTTCATTTGTACTACTCTTTTCATATAAGCTACTTTATTGCTCATTATTACCAGCGCTGCTTTTTGTTACTTAGCCTTAAACTTTTGTTATCCTCTGATTAATTGTATATTTTCATTACCATGTTTTACTTTTCTCCTCTAATTGAAGATATGTTTGTATTCTTTCTCATGTATTGACACCTTTACTTATCCAATAAAAACCTTTTGAACTGAAAAAGAGATTACTGCAGTGAAAATCCCTCGGCCCCCTTAGATACTCTGCATTAATCACTGCAGAGTATGTAAGGGCGCCTAGGGGTTTGCACTACAGAGTGATATGCAATGGTTTCTACTTCCACCCTGTTGAGATTACTGCCCTCTGCGCCCTTAGATACTCTGCATTAATCATTGCAGAGTATGTAAGGGCGCCTAGGGGTTTGCACTACAGAGTGATATGCAGTGGTTTCTACTTCCGCTTAGTTTAGAGATTACTGCAGTGCAAACCCCTCGGCACCCTTACAAACTCTGCATTAATCACTGCAGAGTCTGTAAAGGCATCAAGAGGTTTACACTACAGAGTGATATGCAGTGGTTTCTACACCTGCCCTGTTTAGAGATTACTGCAGTGCAAACCCCTCGGCACCCTTACAAACTCTGCATTAATCACTGCAGAGTCTGTAAAGGCATCAAGAGGTTTACACTACAGAGTGATATGCAGTGGTTTCTACACCTGCCCTGTTTAGAGATTACTGCAGTGCAAACCCCTCGGCGCCCTTAGATACTCTGCATTAATCACTGCAGAGTATGTAAGGGCGTCGAGGGGTTTACACTACAGAGTGATATGTAGTGGTTTCTACTCCCGCCCTGTTTAGAGATTACTGCAGTGCAAACTCCTCAGGTACCTTGATATTCTGCATTAATCGCTGCAGAGTATGTAAAGTCCCAAGGGGTTTACACTGCACAGTGATATGCAGTGGTTTATAAAGTTTGGAAAGCACTGCACTTGGCAGCAGCATTCTTACATTCTTTGCTGTAATTACTGCAGAGTATGTAAGGGTGTCGAGTTTCTTAGAGCAAAATGCATCCTCACACCATTTTTTCACTCAACTATGATTTTGCGCAATGAAAATAGCACCAAATACGCACTCGGTCCCGTTGCAGATTTCGGCTGAATTTTAATGTAATTCCGCAGAGTGCGGCAGAATGAAACTCCGCCAATTCCGCCCCCCCCCCCTATTTTCATCCACAGAATTAAGGTTAGGTGCGTGCCACACCACCCTAATTGTTGCAAGCTAACAAACACTCTGCATGGATGCAGAACTGGTTGTTAATATTCCTTTGTAAAGTTTCATGTATTTATCTTGATGCGCAGAGAACAAAGATATTCTGTGGCCTTCACACTGCTCTATATATGCATTGTCAAATAAATGGTGTATACTGCTGACTCTACCATTACATTTCAACCAGTAAATAACATTCTTCTATGTAGACTTTTAATTTTACCATCCAAGCCTGAGGCAGTCAGATAACTTAATTATTTGCAGAGCAGATAACTTAATTATTTGCAGAGCCAGGCAAAGTTTCGTGGCTTTGCCATTCTTTAATGTTGCAAAGTGTTACCTTTTTCATTTTGGTCAGATAGTCCATGAGAAATGAGGCAGGCATCTGGCGCCCACGTTTTCACCGCCACTGCCCAGTCCACTCCTTCATCAACTCTTATGCCAAGGACAGGGATATTCAACAGGCAAGATATATTATCATCAGGCTCGGCACTGTATAAAAAAGATGGCTGATTGGGAGCCTATAATGGGGCAGCACTATCTCTGATGAACAATGGGATTGTTCTCCTGCTGTTGCAGATTGCTCTATTTTATCACACATTTTCAAAAATCTTTGCCAGGGTTACTCTTTGAAAAGCTGCCCATGTTTTAAAAATGCATGCAAAATTCGAAACACTAAACTTTGCAACTTCTAACATTGCTACTTCCTGATATATTTGGTATAGTTTTGACAAATGATTTCCACAGATTTGCAAAATCTTTCCTGTCCGTTCCAAGACTATAGCAATTATCGAATGTCATCTTCTCATTGTAAAAATCACCAAACAATGTTTTTGGCTTGTTTGCGTCTGATGAAAAGAGCATTGCTATTGACTTGCTTTCTTCTGGCTCCAAAAGAAAGTCAAACGTGTGTGGTGGATTCAGGAGTGACAAAGCTGCTAAAGCTTTAATTTGATGCACCCAGACTGGCACCAATATTATACATCTCGAGCTGGCAATCCCGCTTGGGGCCATACCACAGAAATAACGCTGTTTTGTGTCATCTCTTCAGCATCATCTCCGTAGCCCAACATAAGTGCTGCATAATTAAAAAAGACCCCACAGGTCATATTTCTCCTGGTGAGCCTACTACTTGCTGGCCCATCTTTGGACCCCGATGCCATAACTTGGCTACAGCTTCAAATGATGCAAAATAGGTCTGTGGAATGTGCAAACTGAAAAGCGAACTTGCCATGCCAAAGATAAAACCATTCCAAACTAGGAATGTGTCCTCTCTGGCAGCGTCAAAGTCAGTGAGTTCACTTGGTTTTGTTAGAATGCATCCACCACAGAACTGAAGTAAGAAACTTTATATTTTCCTTTGTTTAGATGATGCCTTAGGCCCAACATTGTATACGGCTTAGCTATGGGATGCACCAGGTACGCCATGACGTTGTTTTCACTCTGAATTGAGAGAGTGTGACACCAATCTGTGGCAAACTATTGTGTTTTCTTGGCAATTCCAGTTATTAGGTGTGAGTTTATTCACTTGAGAACATCTTTGTTCCTAATAAAATAAGTGCCCCTTTTGGTTATTCTAACTAAATCAAAGAGAAATTCTGAATCCTCTCATTATTGTAACTGCATAACACAAATACAATGTACGTGTTAGGAAAGATTTGATAAAACAACACATTCTGGGCCTGATTCACAAAGGTAAATTTACACTTTTCTGTAAGTTTACTATTTTTAGGTATTAACAAACTACGGGCCCGATTCACAGAGCTACCTTAAGACGAAATCCTAAACTTAGTACTTTTGGTATTCACAGAAGTTAGGATTTTGTCTTAAATTTGCCTTCAGACAAACTTAAGACAGACTTAAGACAGACTTAAGTTAGGATTTTGTCTTAAGTTTGTCTTGAGTCTATCTTAAGTCTGTCTTAAGTCTGTCTTAAGTCTGTCTTAAGTTTGTCTTTTGTCTTAAAACAAACTTAAGACAAAATCCTAACTTCTGTGAATACCAAAAGTAGGAAGTTTAGGATTTTGTCTTAAGTTAGTTCTGTGAATCGGCTCCTACATGCGGGGATTTACGACTCTGCACTCCCTATACTTATGTGTGAGGAGCGCTCTGCACTCAAGAGACTCTGCAGCCGGGGCAGAGAACTCCACACAACTAACTATAGGGTTTGCGGAGTCATTCAACTGTGCATGTAGTTTGAGAATTCCTAAAAGTAGTAAAATTACAAAAAAGTGTAAGTTTACCTTTATGAATCCAGCCCTGAGTATTTGGCCCCATGACAATTTGTGCCGCTTACTCATGAGACCCACTGATTTTAACATCATGATTAAACCTACAAGTAGTCTATTAGTCTCTACTTCTCCTCTAAACATTCAAAGGTAAGCTGGCATGCTTACCTCAACCATTATGTCCTCAAGGGTAAATCTAATGAATGCATCTTGGAGGTTGACACGGCTTGGAAACATATGTTCACAAGTCAGTTGCTGCCTTCCCGGGTTTCTTGAACCTCACACTTTGACTTGTTTGCTATAACTCAAGATATGATTTCCTCTGCTTTCTTGAATGGCGAAACAAAGAAAATAAGTGCAATCCTAAAATATTATTGGTAGGAATTGAGGTTTGTTATTGGCAGATTATACACATTTTCCAAGCAGGAGCCACAATCCTAGTCAGGGTAAGTCAGAAACACACTCAAAATTAAGCTGTGCTCACTTTATGTTAGCTTGGCACAGAGCTGTTAGGCTTAACTTAAGAGGCAATGTGCAAAGTATCTGTGCATACTATAATTACAGTGACACTGTGAAAATACCACAAAAAGACTCCATACCAGTTTAGAAAAATAGAAAATATTTATCTGAGTAAAACAAGATCAAAAACGAGAAAGTTCCAATCAGTAGATGTTGAGATATGATTTTTTAAAGAATAAATCCCAAAACAGTGCTTAGCAGTCAATAGCACTAACAGGTTACTTGAGGTCGCACTAGACCTGGAAAAATCCAAAGTTCAGGCCAAACACGACGGAGGGCAGGCTGGCTACAGGACCCACGCAGGGCTCACTGAAAAAGTACCTTGTTGGTGTTGAAGGCTTTACTGTGTCGGTTCCGATCCATGCAGTTGGTGTTGAAGGATCGGCGCTGCGTTGACATCAAGCCTCGCTTAGGGGTCAAATGATTGGCACTGCGTCATCCTCGAACCTCGCAGATGGGACTCGGGTGGTCGTCAAATCCACACTGCATCAGAGGACAATGCATTGCTTTCTATTGGCTCAAAGGTGTCACTGTGCCGATTTTTGTAATAAACAGCTGCAAGACCCACTACTGAGACCAGTATTGGAGGGGCCTCCTCAGGCAAGGGTAGGACTCACAGGTGGCAGAATCCAGCATCAACCAGCAAAGCTACAATAAGTCTTTTGTGTCCTTGAGACTTCAGAAAACAGAAGGAAAGCCAGGCCTTAGAGAAACATGAGCTCAAAGCTGTAACAAGCAGGTCCAGTCTATCTCACTCCCAGGCAAGAAGCAGGAGGCAACAGGCCAACACTGCAGAGAAGGTAGCAACGTGGCAGTTCCTCCTACAGCACAGCAATCAGCAGGCTAACACAGCAATGCAGTTAGCAAAGTGGCAGTCCCTCCTGCAGAACATCAGCTCTTCTTCCAGGCAGAATGTCTTTGATACCAGCAAAGTTCTGATTTGGGGGTTTTAGGGGTCTAGTACTAATACCCCAAAGTGCCTTTGAAGTGGGGGAGACTTGAAAGAGACCTCTGAAGATCACATGGTCCCTGCCTTTCCTGCCCTAGGTCCAATCTCACCACAGGGGGGTATGCAGCTCTTTGTGTGGGGATAGGCACAGCTCTATTCAGGTGCAAGTGCCGCGCTTCCCTCCTAATCTACATCAGGAAGGTCCATCAGCCATCAGGATGCACATTTCACAGCCCCGCTCTCTTTACATGTGACTGTCTAGAGGGAATGCACAAAGCCCAGTTGTCATTCAACCCACATGTGTATTTAGAGACAGGCAGAAGCACAGAATGGTTAAAGTAAGAAAATGCTAACCTTCTAAAAATGAGGTTTTAGGAGACAAGGGTACCCCGATATGTGAACCTGGGGTGATAATGAAGAGTTAAGAACAATGGTTCAAGGATGGCCCAAAAGGGTCCAATAGAAAAGGTGACCCAGGCAGGGTCACTTGTTTTTTAAGATAAGTGAAATCAATTCCGTAGGGAGCAGGAGACAAAGTACGTAAAGGGTCATGTAGGTCAAAAGATAGCAGGTATTTATTTAAACAAAGTCAATTTTAGAATGCTCACAAAATAAGAAAAGCGTGGTGTGAAATAGTGATAGTAGTTTTAAAAAGACATCGCATTGACAACAATATAGTAGTTGAATTCCATAATTGATCTTAACAAGTTATAAAGAATTCATGTTGTGGGGTGGTCGACGGCGTTTCGAACCCAATTATTGGGGTTCATCTTCAGGACAGTGGTGAGCATGCTGAAATTAAAGAGGGGGGAAGGGGGATGGGAACACATTTGTTTAAGACCCTGTGTATATGTAAACAAACACATTACTGCATACATTCTAGTAAATACAACAATAGCTCCCTAGAAGGAAAAAAGGAAAATAATTCTTACATTTGGTAGGCATTATAATCATGCATTTAAAACAAATTATCAAGAATTAGTGCTTGGAGTCCATAAAAAAAAGACAAAAAATTGAGTCAAAAGGCGAGAGGGCAAAATTGCAAAAGTAGGTATTTGTTTAAATTAAATTAAGGGATGACAACGTATGGCGCTAGATTTTACCAGCTAAGACATGGCATTTCAAAAGGAGTAACAGGTGGTGCTAATTAGATGAAGTCCGGTGCTGGGAGCAGTCACAAAAAGCAGCTAATTAAATAAACTTGGTTTACTACTGGCAGTGAATCCGAAGCAAGCACACTATAAAAAATGAAGGCACAGGGGTGACTTGCTTAATTCTATTCGAAAAAGCTGTCAGTGTTACAGGGATAAGTGAGGGAAAAAGGGGGCTGAATTAATCTGTCTAACATGGATGAAACAGGGAGCACATGTGAAAGCATTCCGGCAAAGAACCATGAAGTGTCTAAGTTCAAATGAGGGGCAAAACACTTACTATTTTGAAGTTAAACTGCCCGTAAAGTTCCTAGAGTCTCCAAAGTGGGAGGCAGGGGCTTCAAAGGCTGTATTGAATGAGAGCCAGAGTGTGGAAAAATTAAATGTAGTTGGGAAATGAATAATGAGATGGGTGTGAGGGATTTAAACACAAGTGAGAAACTTACTTAATTATTTGAAAACAAGCAGCTTGGCAGTACATAGATCCGCCTGGAGAATGTAATTCTGAAATGTAGAGAGATGTGAAATATGA
Organism: Triturus cristatus; assembly: GCF_964204655.1. Classification (NCBI taxonomy): domain Eukaryota; kingdom Metazoa; phylum Chordata; class Amphibia; order Caudata; family Salamandridae; genus Triturus; species Triturus cristatus. The sequence continues at coordinate 184,355,767 of NC_140592.1, forward strand.
GCTCCATAGGTGATGTGCTCTGCGAAGTTATTATTAGCTCAGGGGAAGAGACCGGAGAAAACTTACTTCTTTAGAGGGGCGACAGGGCAGTGAATGGGAGCCTGAGGCCGAGCAGTCAGAGACGTCCTGCAGCTGTTGGGGCTGGCTGATGAATGCGGAAATAGCGTTGCTAGCCTGTGTGTTTTATAGTAGGGCTCAGCTGGAGGGAGCCTCGGCCTCAGGCTCCCATTCACTGCCCTGTCGCCCCTCTAAAGAAGCTCATATTTCACATCTCTCTACATTTCAGAATTACATTCTCCAGGCGGATCTATGTACTGCCAAGCTGCTTGTTTTCAAATAATTAAGTAAGTTTCTCACTTGTGTTTAAATCCCTCACACCCATCTCATTATTCATTTCCCAACTACATTTAATTTTTCCACACTCTGGCTCTCATTCAATACAGCCTTTGAAGCCCCTGCCTCCCACTTTGGAGACTCTAGGAACTTTACGGGCAGTTTAACTTCAAAATAGTAAGTGTTTTGCCCCTCATTTGAACTTAGACACTTCATGGTTCTTTGCCGGAATGCTTTCACATGTGCTCCCTGTTTCATCCATGTTAGACAGATTAATTCAGCCCCCTTTTTCCCTCACTTATCCCTGTAACACTGACAGCTTTTTCGAATAGAATTAAGCAAGTCACCCCTGTGCCTTCATTTTTTATAGTGTGCTTGCTTCGGATTCACTGCCAGTAGTAAACCAAGTTTATTTAATTAGCTGCTTTTTGTGACTGCTCCCAGCACCGGACTTCATCTAATTAGCACCACCTGTTACTCCTTTTGAAATGCCATGTCTTAGCTGGTAAAATCTAGCGCCATACGTTGTCATCCCTTAATTTAATTTAAACAAATACCTACTTTTGCAATTTTGCCCTCTCGCCTTTTGACTCAATTTTTTGTCTTTTTTTTATGGACTCCAAGCACTAATTCTTGATAATTTGTTTTAAATGCATGATTATAATGCCTACCAAATGTAAGAATTATTTTCCTTTTTTCCTTCTAGGGAGCTATTGTTGTATTTACTAGAATGTATGCAGTAATGTGTTTGTTTACATATACACAGGGTCTTAAACAAATGTGTTCCCATCCCCCTTCCCCCCTCTTTAATTTCAGCATGCTCACCACTGTCCTGAAGATGAACCCCAATAATTGGGTTCGAAACGCCGTCGACCACCCCACAACATGAATTCTTTATAACTTGTTAAGATCAATTATGGAATTCAACTACTATATTGTTGTCAATGCGATGTCTTTTTAAAACTACTATCACTATTTCACACCACGCTTTTCTTATTTTGTGAGCATTCTAAAATTGACTTTGTTTAAATAAATACCTGCTATCTTTTGACCTACATGACCCTTTACGTACTTTGTCTCCTGCTCCCTACGGAATTGATTTCACTTATCTTAAAAAACAAGTGACCCTGCCTGGGTCACCTTTTCTATTGGACCCTTTTGGGCCATCCTTGAACCATTGTTCTTAACTCTTCAACCTTCTAAAAATGGCATTTTCAAACTTACAATTTAAAATCCGACTTCACCATGAGTTATAATTTTAAATTGAAAGCCCAGAGACACCAAACTTCAAATCTCTATATTTTCCCAATTGGAAATCACACTTAAACGATATTTTAAGACAATTACAATGTTCTCCTAAGTGATATATTACAGTAGTGAAAAGTGAATTTAGCAGTTTTTCACTACAAGAACATGTAAAACTCATAGGTACATGTCCTACCTTTTATTTACACCGCACCCTGCCCATAGGACCTCCTAGAGCCTACCTTAGGGGTTACTTATATGTAATAAAAGGGAAGGTGTGGACCTGGCAAGTAGGTTAACTTGCTAGGTCGAAATATCAGTTTAAAACTGCACACACAGTCATTCTCTGCAGTTGGAGGCCTGAGTCTTGTTTAAGCGCTACTGGTGTGGGTGGGGCAATCAGTCATAGCATTTAATTTACAGACCCTGGGCACATATAGTACACTTTACTAGGGACTTACAAGTAAATTAAATATGCCAATTGTGGATAACCTAATGTTACCATGTTTTGAGTACAGAGCTTATGCCCTTTAACACTGGTTAGCAGTGGTAAAGTGCCCAGAGTCCTAAAGCCAACAAAAACAAATTCAGCAAAAAGGGAAGGAGGAAGGCAAAGCATTTGGGGTTGACCCTGCAGAAAGGGGCATATCCAACAATTATTAAATAATAAAAGCATTACACATTGTTCAGCTCCACACAGTCCTCAATGCATCTGAATATCTTAGCTCTTTGTCACATATTTTATGCATTTAACAGTGTACCCTGGATGCTGACGTGCATACACGCCCACTCTGTGGAGAGTGGATCAACAGATCATTGGTGGTCTCAGGGGAATGCCAGTGCCTGCTTCAATGGGTTCCTATCACACTGTCACCACCATCTATATCCCCTTGTCTCCCATGGATGTCCTGCAATTCACTGTGGCTAAGGCAGTTCGGTGCTCGTGCCATGACCTAGATTACACTGATAGTCACTGGAGGTCCTCTCGCCTACCTCCTTTTGCTTTGACCTGCCTCCAAGATCTTGCCTGGTGGATGAAGCTTCGCGGTGAGTCTGGGTGTGGCTGAGGTTGCATGGGTGGAGCCAGGTCGCACATTGAAGCGTGGAAGAGATGCCGGCAGGAGGCCTATGGCCAGTCTTGCAGCTCTGTCTCCAGTCAAGTGGATTTTGCAAAGCATTAGGAACACCACCTCAAGCTTAGAATGTCCATATATAATCCACAACTGTTCCAAATGTTCTACGTATCCAATACCTGAAGAATACTAAAGGCATCATTCAGGGATTGGAGGAGTGGGAGGCTGCTGAAAATTGGGAGTGATCCTGCACTACCAAACTCACAGTTCCCACTCCACCTTTAGAATTGGGCCAATCTCAGATTGTGCGCTGGTAGGTCTCCACTGGCGATAGGTACACCTAATCATTGACAGCCACCCACCAATCGCAGGACCCCACCTTTAATACATCAGAAGCGTACCTCTATTTAGGGCAGCACTCCTGATTCTTTCCATTCCCTGGTTTGCTATACAAGCCATGGTGGACCCAGACAGGGAATATAAAGATTGGCACCACGTAACAGGGAGAAAAAAGGCCATCACATTCTTTTTTCTCTTAAAAAAAAACTATGCTTTATTAGTTTGTTTCTGAAAAACAAACATGGCAAGTGGGCCTCTATGTGGGGACCCACGTAGCACTCACTTATGAAGAAAGACAGTCTGCAGTGTTGGCAGAAGCACTTTCATCAGAAATGAACTGCAGATTAAAGGCTGGGTGGTCAACAATAGGCTGAGTAGGGTGGGTAAAACCCCAGCATCCTAGGAATGCCTTCAACGGTGGTCTAAATGACCATATACACTTAAATATTTTGTGTCCCACACAAAATAACTTCTCTACTTTTGCACTAAAAGGGAAATGGCACACAGCAGAACAAAGAATAGATTTCTGGCAATGACCCTCACTGAGGCACACAAAGCAATGTCACTGATATCTAAATTACATTTGTTACCCTCAATTGGACCTGTTACAAGGTGGTTCTCCATTGGGTCAAATGTGGTTCTGAGTTGCTGTCATGAATTGGACGGATATATGCATCTACCAATGGCACACATAACAACTGGTAAAACTATTACAAAGCCTTTTGTTGTGAAACAGGTCAGTAGACAAAGCTGTCAGTTGTCACCTATCCTGTTTGCTGTAGCAATGTAGTTCAGGGCATGTGGGCCCCGTAACGTGCAACCCCTCTAGAGGTATAGACTTACAACATATGTGTCATTTGATTTCCCTATATGCAGATGATGTGCTTTGGAATGTAACATACCTGAATGTTGACTTTTCCACATCATGGACATGACACATAGGTTCAGTTTGGAAACGGACTGTATGCCAATTGGGGGAATTTATTTTTCCATTATTTGAAGGGAACCCCATCGATGCAGGCAAGAAACCCTTAGTATCATTATAGTGGGTCCCATCTGTATTTAGGTAACTGGATATGCAGCTACATCGTGGTGACAAGATCTTAATATTTGACAATTTGCACATTGCAATGCCAGTGATCCATGGGTAAACAGCTTTTTTGAAAGAACTATCATTGTTGGTAGTTGGAAGAAATGTCTTGGTAAAAGTGACAGCCTTGCCCAGACATATATTTTTCCCTACACTCTCTGCAGTCCTAAGGCTGATGTTTTTTAAGCATTTGAGATCCTTGATTGGGAATTAACATGGTTGCTATGAATAAGCTACAGATGTTCCCAGACAAAGTTGAGCTCAAAATGCCAGATATTGAAGAAAATTATATTGCAGCACAATTAGAGTACATTTTCAACTGGGTAGTGGAGACCTCTAGCCAGGAAATGAAAATCTTGGATAAGGTGCTTGCTACTGCAACCCTATCGGAGGTACTTCTTGCTGGTGCTAACTCTAAGGTAAACCATCCAGAATTACTAAGGTTAGTGCAGCACTCTCAGAAAAGTTGCTAGAATAGAACAGCCTGAAAACGACCCCAGAGGTCGAGTTGTGTAGCATTACATGCTTTCAAATGCTAGGTAAAATAATTGCAAAACTAAAGATTGACAGTTAGGGGTGGGCTGAATTTGCAAAATTCACTTCAGCAAACTATCGCGAAAATGTTAAAATACCTCCGCAAACACGCGGAAATATCGCAAAGACGCAGAAGTTTTTTTCCCGCCCGTTCGCGGTATTTTCTGCGTGATCGCGACTCGCCAACTTACCCATACGGTTGCTCACGGGCGTGGCCATCTTGTTTTCACTTGTCCCGCCCGCTCGCGTTCGATATGATGTGCCCGCATCCTCACGCTCTCGCTCGCGGTGGAGAATGACGTGTTCGAGATCTCAATCATCTCATACTCTCGCGGTGCATGATCGCGAAAAGAAAGACGTGATCGAGCGACGAATGACATGATCGCGTGACAAATGACGTTAATGCGGGCGCGAACTGTCGCGAGACAGCGCAAGTGGCTACCAATAATCCAACACCTCGTGGAGAACGCGACCGGATCGGGAAAACTTGTCGGCGAACGCAGGGATTCAGATAAGGCGATCGCGCGCACGCGAGAATGTATTCTTTTACAGCGCGAGCAAGAAAAAAAATTCCGGTAAGATGCGGATTGCGGAAATTTTGACATTTTTTAGCACTCTCTGCGGAAAAAGAAAATTTCAAATTATCGCAATTTCCGCGAGCGGAACAGAATTTTTGCCCAGGCCTACCCTATTGACAGTGCATCTGACCTATACGAAAATGTCGATGATAAAATTTTTTATACTATTAGAGATGCATTCGTTCCATTTGAAAAATGGTGTCCTCGCAGTGACTGAATATGCAAAGCTGTTTTCACTATGTATTTAGGATAAATTCTTCAAGGATTGACTTAAGAATAAGTAAATCTAAGAATATGAAAAATCCTTAATTCACATCCTTGCCTGGAATAATGCCGGCAAGTTATTTTCCACTCAGTTTTCAAAACCTTATTTAAAGGTGAAACTAAACCTTTGATATCTTCAGGGGAAAAGTACGTTTTTACAAATGTACTTGCTGACTAAGCCATAGTTTGGCCACTCATCCTAGATCTAAAGGCACACTACACATTATTTACTAGAACCATCTGATAAGGGAAAGGAGGCAAGAATAGATGGCAGAAACAAAGACAGGCTTAATTCTATCACCTTTGATTTGGAAATGCCAAATGGACAGGCAGGATTGATTCCAGATTATTCCCAATGCCTTCCTACACTTGCAGGCACTAATGCCACCAGGAGGGAGAACCAGCTTGAAGGCCGGCAGATGGGAGGTTACCTCATCTAAATAGGGATGTGGTTTAGGGAACATTACAGGCTGCCCTGGTAGAATGGGGAGCCATTTTGGATGCAGGGCTTCTGGGAACTTTTACAGTAAAGCGGAAAGGAAGAGCCGCAAATAGAATTGAGCAAAAGGAGAGAAAGTACCAGGACTGGATAGGGAAAATGCTCAAATCAGTGGCTCATGCACAGGATCAGACTGGGACCTCATCATCACATCTTCAAAACAATTCCATTATGTCCTATTGAACTCGTAATATGGCATACCGGATATCTCTCATGTTTGTGATGGAGTATCCCATCCGCCAAGATTGTAATCAGACCCAGAGCAGCTGAAAATAAATCAATGCTCTGAGACAGTGTGCTGAAACTCTTTGATGGACAGTAGTGAACTTTGCAGTTGTCCTACTGTGTAAATGCTAGCTGGGCGAGGTTTTATTACCTGGAGGCACAAGCTTCAGCAGTGACATCACAGGAGAGGGACTGCTGAATTAGAAAAGCAAGTGATCTGGTTGCTTTTGGGGCACATAAACAGTAGCCCTGGGAGGAGTTACAGAACTCCATCCACTTCTATGGCTGGGGATGGTATAGGCTGATGAAACAAGCAGGTAGTGGGTGGAAACAATTTGTTGGTCTTCACAGAGGGGCAGGCTATAAGGGGGTTGCAGAGGACTAATCTCCTAGCAGTAACACATGTTTAATACTGCATTTGGTTTCACTTTGAAAAAAACGTTATGGCGATGAGCACAACAGAGTGCTCTTTATCTCTACCATAGAGGCCAAAGAGAGTGAAGTAACCAGCTGCGGACAACAATTGCACTTGTGGACTAAGACGTAAGTGTACAGTTAAACTTCTGACAGCATCAGGTGTGTCGTCAACAACTGATTTAGCAGCTACAGTGGGGTGGGCCTCTTCTGTCTGCAGCTCGGAAGACAAAGGCTCCTAATTAACTTGGGAGGGTGAGTGAGTGAAAGGAAGGATAGGTAGATGGATGGATGGGTGAAATGGTGGATGGATAGATGCATGGATGAATGAGTGGAAGAGTAAAAGGCAGGGAGGGTGTATGCGTGAAAGGGAGGATGGATGGACGGATGGATGGATGGAGTGAAAGGATAGGTTGATGGATGATGAGAAAAAAGATGGATGAATGATAGAATAAGTGAAAGGATGAATGGATGAGTAGAAGGATAAGTGGATAGATGGATGGATGGAGTGAAAGTAAGGATGGGTGAGTGAAAGGATGGATGAGTGAAAGGATGTATGTCAAGATGGATAAGTTAAACAATGGATGGATGAGTGAAAAGCAGGGAAGATGGATGTCTGGATGGAAGGATGATTGAAAGGGTGAATTGATGGATGGATAAATAGATGGATGAGTGAGTAACAGGATGGATGACTGAGTGAAAGGGTAAATGGAGGGATTTATGAATGAATGGATGGGATGAAGGGTGGATGGATGGATGTAGTTGTGGCTGGCTGATTGTAATGTTGGAAAGATGGATCAGCCAAACAGAGGATGATGGATGGATCGAGTGAAAGGATGGATAGATGAAGCAAAAGGGTGGATGAATGAGTAAAAAGATGGATGATGATTGAATGGATGGATGAATGGATGGATGGGGGATGGGTAAGGGAAAGGATAGATAATTGAGTGGATGTATTGGTTTGATATATAGGTGTCCCTGGATCAGTGACAGCTCCTCTTTGTGGGCTCCACAGCTAATTATTCATTCTTAACACAATAAAAATAAAATGCAGACCGCTTCGGGTCCAGCAACAAACTGAGGCAGCTAGTGACGTTGTTTGATTGCTGACACAGGTGCATGAAGGTGCCTGCACCATTACAGCACCGTGAGCATGTCTGTGTGACTATGTGTATGAGTTAAAGTGAGTGAGAGTCAGTGAAGGAATGAGTCAGAGTGAGTGAGAATGAGTAACGGTAAGGACCAGTATGTGTGAAAATGAATGTGAGTGAGTGAGAGAGAATGACAGTGAGTGTAACTGAGTGTAACTGTGTGCGAGACACATTAAGACTGAGTAATTCTGAATGATTGGGAATGAGTGGACTGAGTGAGACAGAGTGGCCCAGATGAGAATGAATGAGACTGTGTGAATTAGTGAGACCAAGTGAGACTGAGTGAGTCAGAGTGAGAGAATAAACTTAGTGCAAGAAAGTGTGAGAAAACCTTACAAGAAAAAGCTCATTGGATTTAGAGCGAAGGATTACGCCCCATCACTTTTAAAGGTCCCCAGCTGCCACTGCATTTAACTTTTGAGGTAATTTGTATAAATCTTGCTGAGCACGTATTTGGTAGACAAATTGACTAGAATAAATAATCTAATACCGTAAAATATTGACAATTGTGTGTACTTATTGATTCTGGAGTATACGTGAGTCTCTACATATACCATCTGCAGATGTGAACTTCTCTGATAACCTTATCTGACTGACAATACTCTCACTACTTGAGCATAACTCAGTAGGGGTGGAGTGAGTGGCACTTGCCAGTCCTCCTTTTCTCCCAAAAGATAATAGTCTCCCTTTGAGCTTGCAGGATCGACAGAGGTGACCCCAATAATTTGGGGGTAATTTAACATACATGACTTTCTCACTTCAGGATCATTTTCTGGCAACTTTTGCAGACTCCACTGCCAAATTGGAATAATGAACTAATATGTGGGCCTAAACTGTGATCTCTGTGGAATGTAATACTTGACAGTTTACCATAAGCAAGCTCTAGTCTTCCTTAAAACATCCATCAGAGGAACAGCACAGGGTTGTCAATGCACAATTACATAATAGACATTTTTCGAGGAAGAGGATGGTTTTAATCGATTGAAGCGGTGATTAGAAATGGTTGAAGTCATAGCATCTATTGTGAAGAGGGCAGAGACGTAATTGAGTACCTTAGACGGATTTATTTAGAGTGGTTGCTCTCCTTGAGGAACTTAATTTTCTTTGTATTAATAATAAAGAAATATGTGAATTTCTTGAATCAGGCAACTGTCCAATAATACTGTGACCTAACTACTCAAAAGGCTTCTTTTTTAATCTTAACCAATACACATAGCAGAAAGAAAACCAGGACATTTCCTAATAATTTATTATCAAATGTATCTGCAAATCGGCCACAAACTGAAAAGTGTAGTGCAAAAACGAAGCAAAATCTTAGGGGTTGTTTAACATTTCATTGGGCTAATTTTTCAGTGACGTTTACGCCAAAAACAGTTTAAATACAACATTTGTACTAGCTGACCTGTGCAAATATATTATGTTGCCGGCATAGTTGTTGAAATAAAACCAGAAAGGGTGGTATGTAGAATGGAATGTCTTTTAAAAATGCAGAGCTCTAAAGTCCCTCCTCTGAAAAATTTCAAACATTCCAGCTTTATTTCATTTATATCCTCAGCAAACATTCCAGTTCAGTTTCAAAAGTTATTTATATTTATTTATTACTTAAGTGTTTTATATAGTGCTATCAAGACCAAAGGGTATCAGAGGACTTTACATCAGTAAATGCTTATATCAAGGCAACCAGATAAATAAGCTCAGTAAATGTTTACATCGAATTAATGAGATAAATCAACTCAGGTAGGTCAGATCAAGTCACGTCAGTGGTTGAGTACAGGACGGGAGACATTGCATGGGGAGGTCCAGGGAGATCTGAAGGTGGAGTTGCTGTCTCATTGGGCTGTTAATGATCCATTATTTGAGATGCTGGTTGATAAGGCGATCTTTTCACTGTCTCTTGAAGCATGGGAAGGAAGGACTGGACCTGATATGTAGTGGTATGGAGTTCGAAATTTTGGGGGCATTGCTTGAAAAGGAGTGAGCCTGAGTTTTTTGTTTGTGAACTTTGGGTGGGATGAGGAGCTTGGTATTCGAGCTTCTGAGGGTTCTTGTCTGTCCTGCCCTTTTGAGCTTAGAGGCTAGGTAGGTTGATTTTCCGATGTGTAGGGCTTTGTGGGTCAGACAGGCTTTTTTGAAGCTGCAGCGAGCTTCAGTCGGCAGCCATCTCAGATCTTTCAGGACTGGGGAGATGTCTTCGTTTTTTTGTTATTCCTGTGACCATTCTGGCTGCTACATTGAGAGTGGTCCTGATGGGCTCAAGGTGGTATTTGGCAGAGCCTGTGAGGGTGGCATTCCCGTAGTCCAATAAGGGATTTGCCTTATTTACAAGGCAGTGCTAAGCCACTTAACATGGCTTAACGCGGGCTTGTAAATAAGCCACCCATTCACGCTATACTTACTGATTTTGACGCTATTTACAAGAGTGCCATAAATATGGGGCAGTGTCAAAATGAAGACCAGGAATAACCTGGTCTTAACATTGCACAACGAGGAGAAATGCTTTATTTCCCCTTGTTTTTGCTGTTTTTATGTGTGCTGCATTCTGCAGCACAGATGAAAACAGCAAAACGCCATGCATGATTGTTTATGTACAGGAAGGTGTCCCTGCACATAAACAATCATTTTAAAAATGACATGTAGCAACTTCTATGTGTGCTTCACAAAGCAGCACACATAGAAGTTACAAATCGCCATTTAAGATTGTTTATGTGCAGGAAGGGATACCTTCCTCCACATAAACAAACATTCCCCACAACGCAGGCACCCTTGCAATACCTTGCAAAGGTGCCTGCATTGGCTCTAGGCAGCTAAATTTAGCACCAGCGCAGGGGAGACACAGGGCTGCACCGCATAGTTGTAAATATTGTGCAGCCCTGTGTTTCAGAAGTGGTGGAGCGCAGTGTTAAACCAAGAAGACTAACACTGAGCTCCCTCACTTTTTTGCAAATGTCCCCCAAAATATGAAAAGTTGGGTAAAATTGGGATTTTGAACAAGTTGTATCAATTAACGAGACTAATAGATGTTTATATCAGTTTTTGATTAGCTTAATACATCTGTTAATTAGGATTTCATAAAGGTTTATGACAATCCTACTAACTGTGCTACAGATTTACATGCCTAGACAAACTGCTTCCTTAACTATTTGACATTCAGATATGAGGGTTCATGGTTAGTGCTAACTTGTATTTTGGATGCGTTGAGGTGTTATCCTGATATTCCTGCAGTAGTTAGGGTTTGATTCTGTTCAGAAGTTTCAGCTTGTAGAAAGCACCATTCACATTGTTCTTCATATGATCTTTCATGGTCAGTTTGGAGTCCAGAGTCATCCCTAGAGCATTGACAGGTCAGCTTGTGAGAGCAAGCAGTTGAGAGCTTCAATGGAGTTTACCCATTCTAGCATCTGGGTGGGCTGCTCTGTATTTGATATGAGTAGAATTTCTGTCTTGTCTTGGTTGAGCTTTAGGCGGTTGCAAAATAGCTAGTGTTGGACTTCCTTGAGGGTGCCATATAATCGGAGAATGTCTTCCAAGTGAGGAGATTTCCATATGTAAAGCTGGGTGGCATCCGCATTTTGATGGAAGGGGATTTTAGCTTGGCTGAGGATGGCAGTGAGAGGTTCCATGTAGACATTGAATAGTGTGGGCGAGAGGACAAAGCCTTTGGGGACACCCCGTGTTATCCCTGTCGTATCAGAGGTCTGATTGTCTATTTTAATTTTTTGAGCGCGGTTATGTAGAAAGGATGAAAACCAGCCTAGGACCATGCCATCTGCACCAATTATTTTTTGCAGGGAATCCAAGAGGAGCTTGTAGACAACTGTGTCAAAGGTCGCTGATAGGTCAAGGAGAATGAGAAGGCAGCATTGGTCTGTATGCAGAGACATGTGTAGGTCATCTATTATGTTCGAAATGGCTGTTTCCATGTTGCATACTTTTCTGAGGCCCGATTGGAGAGGGTCCAGAAGATTAGTGTTTTCATTATGTTGGTCAAGCTGTGCGAGAACACATCTCTCTAAAGTTTTGGCTAGGCAGGGGAGATTAAAAACTGGTCTGAATTTATTGAGGTCCCAGGTTTTTGATTCTTAGCATGACCTGACCGAGTTTGAGACAGTGTGGCATCACTTCAGTCTTCAGGACGCTGTTTATTATCTTAGTCTAGAGTGGTGTTAGGGTGTGTTTGAGTTTTTTGCCGAGCAGGCTGAAAGTGGGTCCTCAAAGTGGGAGGAGGGTTTTCATGTAGCCAGCAAAGAAGATATGTCTTCGTCCGTGAGTGGGTTGATATCTTCCAGCTTCTCTGGTTTATGCGAGGCCCTGGGTTTGGATGCTCTCAATGTTGTCCTGAGGGGTGATCGTTGCTGGGGAGGGCGTAGAGTGAGAAGGGTGGTTGTTGTCTTTATTTATGGGGGTGGGGTCTCCGTTGGAGAGCTGGCTGTGATTGAGGGAGAGCTTGATCTTCGTGATTTAATCATTGGAGAAGGTGGCATATTTTTCACATTGTTCTTTGGATATCTGAGGGTTTTTCAGGGCTGGCTTGGAGGGTTGTTTATCTATGATGTTAAAGAGCTCTTTTGGGCAGTTTCTGGCCTTATCTAGAGCATTGCGGAAGAAGGAGGCTTTTTCATTCATTATGTGTTTTTTCTTTTTCTGCATTCTTTCCTGAGCTGGCCCAGGTGGGCTGCGGATGGATTTGTTCCCCAGAGTCTTTCAGCTGTTCTGAGCTGTCTTCTTTCAGTGTTGAGGTCTTTTTTGAACTAGGATCTTGAGGTAGTATTTTTCACCTTTTTTCAGTTTCAGAGGTGCTACTTGGTCCAAAAGGAATGACATTGTTGAATTGTACTGGGCGGTGAGTTCATTTATTGATAGGTTTTCTGATGAGGGGGATAGTAGAGATGCCATTTTTCATTCAAGGTCTTGTAGAGGAACTTGTCTAATGTATCTCTTCCGTTGGAGGTTTTTTTTGCGTCGGAGTTGGGAGGGGAGATACCTTGTTGATGTGATATAAGATGAGGTGGTGATCCGACCAGTCTACAGGGAGGATGTTGTCAATGGTTAGTGTATCTTCCTGAGCTATGATGGCGTCCAGGGTTGCGCCTTTAATGTGGGTGCTACCTTTGCACTGCAATGCAGGGAGAGGCTGTTACTAACAAATAGGTCATTTAGGGATTGGATTATGGTGGTGTTTTTGTTGTTCCAATGAAGGTTGAGGTCCCCTAGGATCATATTGCAGGAAGTTGAGAATGAGCAGTATGCAAACAAATCTGCTAAGTGTTCGCCAAAGGATAGTGTGTTACCCAGTGGGTGGTGCAGAATGTTGCCTTTCATCCTATGTTGGAGCTGAAATGTTCAAATGTATTGTAGGAGAATGTGTCTGTTTCGCTCACGTTGATGTTGTTTTTATGGATAATGGCAATGCCCCTACCACTGTGATCCTTCCTGCCTTTACTAATGATCAAGAATCCCAGTGGAACTAGCAAGTCTATGATTGGGTAAGAGGAATCCTTTGGCCATGTTTCTGTAATGAATGTGATATCAACATTGTGGTTTAAGATTGTTTCTGCTACTTCTGTTGAAGGTTTGGTTGCCAATTTGCAGTTTATGAGCATGCATTTGGAATTTGGGAGGAGGAAGTCTGTGGGATATTGACAAGGTGTGCTGGTGGTCTGGCCATCGACGTTGGTGTGGGGTTTCTTCCTTGTACCGTGATAACCTGGATTTATGATAAAAGATTGTGCCTGTTATATGCTGGGCTGCATGATTTGGCTAGCTCTGCCGCCTCACTCAGTGACATCATGGGGGTTGTTCTTCTAGGCGTTGGGGCTTTGTTGTTGAAGTGTGTTGTGGTCCAGCTACCTCATCGTGCTCTACTTAGGAGTTGTGTGCTGTTGCGTGTAGGGGAAGGGAAGGTGCTGGGTGGGAATTGAAGCTATGTTTAGGTTTTTTGTGTTGGGGTTGAGACCTTGTAGTAGTCTTTTCTTGCTGGATCTCTATGAACCTTAGTCGCTCATTTAGTTTGGACATGAACATTAGGTTATGTGCGGAGGGAGTGTGGGTGGGTTGTTTCTTGTTGTGCAGGGGGAGGCTGTCTCTAGTCTGTGTCTCTGAGTTGGAGAGTCACAATGTTGTGGGAGGTGTGTATAATCAGAGTCCTAGAGTGCATGCCGGTGTGAGCTGGAATCAGGGAGTCAGTGGGGATGCAGTTGGAGGTGGCCCTTATTTCTTTGTTATTGGCAGTGGGACTGGTATTTGAGCTGCGTCAGTCTCTTTTGGATGATGTTATCAGTGTATTGGTGTGCGCAGTGGGTAGGCAGTGCAGGTAGGAGACATGGGCAGATTTGTCTGCATTCTGAGATGTCTGTGAGAGAGGGGAAGAGAGTGAAGACTCTGAGGGGGTGAGTGAAGAAAGGGTTTAAGGGTTGGGGAGTGAGATTGATGGAGTTGATCTGACGTAAATTGATAGTGTGATTTGTGCTAGTGTGAGGGTCCATCGTATTTTGCGTTCTAGGGGAAGTTGTGTGGATCAGTGACCTTACCGTTATATCGGGTTTTGTCCCGAGTGCAGTGGGGGTAAGGTGTATTGTTAGGGGTGAGGTGAATTAGTGGTGTGAGTTGTGAGAATTTCAGTGAGGAGAGGGTGAGTAGTAAGGGAGTTTATTAGCATGGGGAATATGAATGCAAAAGTGCGTAGGTTGGAATCATTGGGTTGTATCATGATGGTCTAATTTTTTAGGTTGGTTGTGGTGGCTTTGCTTTTGAACATGGGTGAATTAGGGATTGTTAATTCGCATCCATGTGGAGTGTTAGTGGCTTCTGTAATGCAAAGGTATTTTGCAAGGGTTGTGGTCCATTTCGCAGGGCAGGTTGTGAAGAAGATGAGGTCTGTTCTCTTAGCCCCTTTAGAATCAATGTGGTAGAAGTCTGCAATGAGTACTTCACGGTGTTGCTTAATCAGTTTATGTTTGAAGCTTTTGGCTGCTGTGGTAGATAGGTTGGGGGAGGGTGATGGTGAAGGAGTTCTGACAGTGTGGATTCAGGAGGGAAGGAGGCACAGGGGAGTGGCAGTGTTGTGTGGTAAGGCATCAAGGCTTGGTCAGGGGTGCAGTGCAGTGGTGATGTGTAGTAGGGCATCACAGCTGGGTCGGGGGTGTCGGGGTAGAATATGGTCAAATAGGTTAGTCTTTAATCACAGGGATCCAGGGCATCAGAACATTATGGTTATAGGCATTGTAGGTGTGATGGGGTAAAGGAGAGTGTAGTTCTGACCTGTATTAATTATGATAGGTAGGGCCCTTCATAGTAAAAATGATTGGAGGAGGTTAGGTTTGTATTCTATTCGAACCCTTTCAAGATGGCTGCTCTATTCAGGGCTTTGGGGGGGATCCAGCTTTCAGATTGGGTGGGATATTCTTCTTTTCTTTCAATGAAACTGTGATTTCAGTACTAAATCCATTTGGCTGCTGGTGCCATTTTGAGAGGAGAGCCCTCATGTCAGGAAAGGGGGGGTAGATCAAAATGGAAGATAGGCCCCTATCGGGCAAAACCTCCCTAGGACCGAGTGCTCCAGCCGCAGCAGAGCGACATCGTTCTATGCAGCAATGAAGAGAAGCAGCATGATTGCCCCCAATGTGGGCGGGCCGCGATGTGTGATAGTGAGGGGTTTGGTGTTGGAGGCTGTCCTAGAACGTCGTGCAGGAGGCGCAGGCCAGCTCCCACTGCTATACACATGCAGCTGGCCAGCATGGAACCAGCAGACTCAGTGTACCCTTGTGGGTCAATCAAAACAACTTAAGAGTCAGTTAACATTCCCAGTTTAACAGCTCCTGTTAAAAAGCAGGCATCAGATACAAATTTGTTGTTCCAGTAGTAACTAAGTCCAGTAAGGCAGGCCCATATTGGGTAAAATTCTTCTCTTTCAACTAGGAAACTAAAATGTGCAAATGCAATTGCTTATAAAATCCACAAAATAGAATAAAATACATAGTATCTTGTAAAGAGATGGGAGCCACATCCACAGGGAGCTAGCGAAGAAGCATGAGACCAAACCTTGGAAACACAAGAAAGCAATTAATTAAGTTTAAACCAAGTTAACAAGAAATAACGCATACTTCTCTTAACAAACAACAAATAAGGTTCAAGAAGAGGTATAGTTTTCAACAATATAACAGATCGAACAGTAGGTTTATATAACTGTTCTCTCAATTGAATTTTGTCCATTATAAAAAAGCATGTTTCTTCCAGGTCAAATCAGCCATACCAATAACCACATGTCTAGCAAATACCTCATGATGGTCCAGTTGTAAAAAATAGACTTAATAGATCTTAACCATGTAATTTTTCTCACTCAATCCAATCCAAAACAATCTTTGATTATGGCATGGTTCAGACTAGTCTCTAGTTTATTCATAGTGATTGCAATCGGAAAGAAGGAGGTGATATGTAGCCCTGGCCCAATTCTTCATGGATAATAAATGAGGCATCATTTTATGGTAGGAATAAAATACATTTGAAAAAACAGTTTTCCATCATTTGCAAAAAGGGATTACTTACATGTCCCCAAATCTCACACCCATAAGAGGATTAGTAACACACTTGGCCTGATAGATTTTTAAGCATTGCCTCAATGGATTTTATACCCAGGCTGGTATTAGAATCACGAACCACAGAACTTGATCTTCAGACTAGATGTTTCTTAGTAGAGACAAGTGCAGACCAATTATCGAACATGACACCAAGGTAGCAAAAACAATTAGCCTTGCTTATAACAAAATTCTTAACAGTACCAACTTGTTTTTTGCCAATCTAGGTCCCCTAATCATTACATAAGCCTTATTGAAGATGGCATTATGGTCCAAAGAGTTCTCAAAGGATGCAAAACAGTATAATAAACACTGCAGACCATTTGTAGTTTTAGCGAGTAATACCACATTGTTGGCATAAAGCCAGTAAGTGGCATCTACCAACTAGAGTCACAGCTTGACATTCCCTGGGAAGAGTTTTTGATATAGAGCCTAAATAAAAAGGGAGCCAAAATGCACACTCATTTGATCCCACACTTTAATAATGAAAAAATAAAAAAACACATACATTTACCCCCTGCTCTATACTTCACAGTAGCAGTCAAATCGAGGTGAAGATCATGAAGAAAAAGAAATCAGATTAAAATTCAAACCCAGACCAGACATAATAGACCAAAGTTGATCTCTTCTGGTGCTGTCAAGGGCTGAATTGAGTTCCAAAAAGGCCGGGTTTAATGAGCACCACTTGGCGATTGCATATTTATTAATTAAATGAAGATTCAAACATTCATCAAGGGTGCACAATCTTGGCCGAAAGCCATACTGCAAATCTGTAAGAACGTGTCTAGCCTTGGCCCATGTGGACAAATTATTCAGTACCACACATCCAATCACCTTAACTACTGAGTCAATTAATGAAATAGGTTTGTAATACCATGGGTCATAACAGGCACTATTTCCATAATTGTGGAGTGCAATGGGGTTCAGCTACATTGATAGTCACAGTAAGAAGTGGAGCTCAGAGGGAAACAGAGTTTTATAAATCGAGAGGTGCCCAATCAGGGCCAGGTGCCTTATTCTTTGATGGCAAGATAATAGCTTCTGTTGGACTTGGCCCTTTTTGGCAAGTTCACCCCTAAACGTTTTGCCTGTCTCCTAGCATTTTCCCTGTGTAGTGTTGGTGGTTTTAGGCCTCTAGGCACTTTAGCACTGTGGTCCAGTGTAAAGTGCATGCGCTCTCTGTGTTACATTTGAAAGGTTGGCTTGCCCTCCAATAGGAATGCATGGGGGATAAGTGTGTCCATGGTAATTTCTGGTATGAGAGGAGTGCAGGGTCGAGTTTAGTATGTAGGAACTTGTGAGGATAAATGCTACGCAATGGTGTGCGCAAATTTATGGTGACTGGTGGAGAAATGCCACTTTTAGAAGTTGGCATTTCTGTGTGCTATGTGTCGACCTGCCTGATGTGAATTGCATGTCGGGCTTGTGATTGACAGGAGCTGAGGGGTGTGGGTGGCTCCTGAAGGGGCAGGGTGAGTCAGCGCTAGGCTGAATGGGACACCTGGATTAAGAGTGGTGGGAAGGGTTTTCCCCTGACTCTGAATAGGAGGGTGCTTCCCTAGTGAATGCTGGCTCCACCCCCCCTGCGGTGTGTCTGATGGCAAGTCCCCACCTGACAGAGGGGAAGAGGAGCCTTGTAAACAAAGTGCTCCAATTCCCCCCTGAACCAGATTGTGCTGGTTCCCCAAGCCCTGTGCTGTGACACAAAGGGAAATGTTGATTTAAATATAGGGGCTGTGACTCCATGAAAAGGTTCTGTTTTTGTGCTGTTCCCGACTTGGGGGGGGGGGCTGCTGCTGCTGGGCTCCAGGAGGAACCTCCACGGGGGACTGCCTCCCTGCTGGAGGGCCCTGTGTGCTGGCCTGCCTGAGCCCAGCTTTGCCCCTTCATCCCTGACCTTTAGACTCTGGTGCATTGCTTTTATTTGGAGAAGCGCCTTGCTTATTTGGAAGAGCGCTTTATTTCTGTCCTGAGGAGCGCTCCATTTTTTGGGCCTGCAACGCTGAGCTGCGATCGATTTTGAGGGAATCCTGATGTAGGGATTCCCCGCTTTGCTGAGATCTTGCGGGAGCCCACCCCGCGTTATTGCTGCTAATTTGTGCTAAAAACCGAGCGGGAGCCCACCCCGCATCAGTTCCTTTTTGTGGGAGCCCACCTCGCTTTATGCTAACTAACACGGGTGCCCACCCCGCTTTTGCGTATTCAATTAGCGCGGGTGCCCACCCCGCTTGTGACTTATTTGATTACGGGAGCCTACCCCGTATTGCCCGCTTCAAAGGAGATCACCGCTGCATCCCGATTCAAGTTAAAGAAGTTGCCAGGCCGCTGCAGATGCGACCCGGAAGCAAGGCAGCCTTGCCTGGTTGTGGGCGGGGCCGCGTGACGCGAGGCAGAAGCAGTCCAGGAGCCTTGCAGGCTCCAGAACGAAGTCCCGGTCCCAAGAAGGGGGACCGGGTGAAGCGTGCCCTGATCACGGCGTGTGGCTCCCATGAGTGGAGAGAGCCCTGCCAGTGCAGCTGCCATCAGCGAGTGAGGCAGAGGGGGCCCAAGGCACACTGTCGACGCCTGCCCCCGCCACATCAAAAGAGAGCCGCGGAAAACTCCCCTGCGTGAGGAAGAAGCCTGACTGAGACCGGAACAGTCAGACATAAGCCCGGTGAGTGGGGCTCAGCTGCATGGTGGTTGGGGGGAGTGTCGGGGCACATTGTCGGTGTCCGCCCCCTGGGCCAGTGCGTGTTTTGATCCTTTCCAGCTGCCCCATCTGATAGCGGGCAGCTGCAACATGAAATGTTTTTCAGCTCCTCACAGTTGTGCCGCCGTTGCGGGCAACTAAATCTTGGGGGCATTTCTCTGCACTCACCGGGAAAAGTGCCAGTGCCTATTTTCCTGGGGGGCAAATTGGGGTTGAGCCCCAGATTCACAGATGCCCTGCGAGAGCGCAGGCAGCTGCAACGTTTTGGGGGATTCTATTTCTTCATGAGGAAGAGGGGGTGAGAAGCACCCCACGCCCCAGCGCTTTGCTCACTTTTGCTTTTGCTGCTCTTGCAGCCAGCCCTAACTTGGCGGGACATAGGGCATTCGAGCCCTTGAGGGAGGCCAGTTAGCCTGGGGCCAGTTTCAGTGCGTTGTTCCCCGGATTGGGGCACACTGTGTTTATGCTGATTATTGCCTAAGGTGTTTATGCTTGCAAGGCCTATTGCCTCATATGATTATTGCATAATGTGGTTGTGTGCTAATTATGCTTAACCTAAGGTGGTTTATGCTAATGAGGTTCCTGCCTGATATGATTTAGGTATCCCATGTTTTATGTTAGAGGATCTAGTTCTCAGTACCGTATTTTGGCAGTAGTTACTGGTTGTATGTTATGTATGATTTACTTGTGCATTTCTGAAGGTTCTGACCGTGGCCCGATTGGCACGGCCAGGTGTAAATAATCCCCTGGAAATACTGCCTGGCGCCAGTTGGCACAGTGTACATTGTGTGATTACTATTCTAGGTGTTTTATGATAATACAAAGGCTATTTTTAGATACCCTTGTGCAAAGTCCTTTTGTGGTGTGCCTAGTGTGTTGCCTCTGTGTGTGTGTGTGTGTGTGTGTGTGTTGCGCAAACGCTTTACACATTGCCTCCAGGATAAGCCTGACTGCTCATGCCAAGCTACCAAGGGGGTGAGCAGGGGTTATCTTCGGCATGTAAGTCCCTTGCCCTGACTAGAGTGGGGGTTTCTGCCTGGCTTTGGCGCAAGCCTTAGCCAACCAGAAATCCCATTTGTAACAGCTTCAGTAACCTCCTCGAATGAAAAGGAAATTCTAGGGTTTGAGGGTCGTAGATAAACCTGATGAAAGCTCCACTGAAGATTGATAATGATAAATCATCTCAAAATCCTGTTCCCCCCTCTTCTGGTAAAATATGTGAACATATGGGAGAGAAAAGAAAAATTAACAATCTCCCAAAATTCTGCACTATCTCTAAGGGCACTTGCTTGAGCTACCTACTCCCAGGCTTCCTCCCTCAGGTTGTTTATCTTTCTTTCACTGCTTTCTTCTATCTAGTTTTGTAAGCGACTATCCTGACCCAGTTCTGGGTGTTCATTGTAAAGCCAATATAAGAATACATACACAATCAAACCACCTACATTCATTTGATGGTTTAGGCTTTCTATCATTAATAAGATTTGTTTTTGATATTGCTACAAATGCACTGAAAAAAAGCAAGAATATCATCTTTTGGGGAAGAATCATCCAAACAGACTTGAATATCTGAAAGGTGCCCTGTAAGCATTGTTTTTGTGGAAAGCATCTGGTATTACATTGCAGCCTAAGGCCCTGATCACAGGTCATCCCTGCTCTCTTATGAGCAAAGGCAAATTAGATATTCATGTTTCTCTATGTCAGTGAGATAGAAACAGGGTTGTGGTCACTAAAAATACTCCAGAAATCTTTGAATTTACCAAGCATTTTACAAAGCGGAGTTGAAAGAAAAATATAATCAATAATAGATGACAATCCCCTTCTAATAAAAGTCGGTTGGACTGGCTTGGAAACATAATTGTCTCTCAAAATCATTGTAAATAAAAGTTTAAAATCATGTAATAGAGTGTTCATTCACTTTACTTATATGGAGTGTTCAAAATGTAAAGTACAATTTGAGGGGCCAACTAGGAGACTATCAAACCAAAAACAATTAACTTTACAAAAGTGAAGGTTAAAATTCCCCAGCACAGCCAGAAAAGTATTCATAGGAAACTGATAATAGTCCAGAGTCTAGGAAAGATCCTTAGCCAACTCAGATGTTTTGAGATACTGTTAACAACATTCATATTAGAGTTATAGAATTTAACTCACCACAAGCTATACGAAGACTTGAATGCTATCAAAGTAGCTCTGAGACTTTACAATTAAAGGTTGATGCCATCATAATAAATAAACCACCCTTCACTTCTCAGAAACTGTAGGAAAAGTGGGTGTAAATGTCAAAGTGAACCCATCCCAGAAAGAACTAGACTCTGCCCAAGATTCCTAAAAGCAAATTATAAAATCTTTGATAAAAATCGAGACATTCAATATAATATTTTTTTATTTGCTGGCCAGCTGTATTCCAATTAATGATATTCAAAGCATTAAAATATTTCAATCAAAGTTGTGGTCACAATTCATGTGCAAAAATATATGTTCCTGAAATGATGGTACATCAATCAATCAATTAAACAACATTTGTAAAGCGCAACACTGTCACCCTGACGGGTATGTGGGCAATGTGTCTCTGTCAAAGAGCCAGGCTCTGAGCCTCTTTCTGAAGTCTGCCAGCGAGAGGGCTACGCGGAGCTGGAGTGGTAGGTCATTTCAGGTCTTGGCAGCGATGCAGAAGGAACAACCAATGCTGTGGCTGAAATAGATGCAGGGAGTGTGTGAGAGGGTGAGTAAATAGGAGTGCAGGTGTCTAGTGGATTGGTGGAAGTTTAGTCAGTGGTTGAGGTAGGCAGATCCTAAGTCATGGAGGGCTTTGAAGGTGTGCGTGAGGAACTTGATCTGGCATCTTTCCTGGATGGGGAGCCAGTGGAGGTCTCTCAGGTGGGGGACGATCTGGGTTCGTTTGGGGAGGTCCAGGATGAGTCTGGCTGCAGCATTCTGTAATGTCTGGAGTCTTCTGAGAAGCTGGGTGGAGATGCTTGCATAGAGGGTGCTGCTGTAGTGGAGGCCACTGGTGACAAGGTGAGTGACGGTCTTTCTATTGTTGGCTGGGATCAATTTTAAGATTCTGCGGAGCATGCGAAAAGTGCGGAAGCAGGAGGAGGCGACTGCGTTAACTTGTCATTTCATGGTCAGTTGGCTGTCGAGGATGATACCAAGGTTGCGTGCGTGGTTGGTGCACTTTCCACAAAGAAATAATTAAAATTCATGGTAACCACTATAAATGGTGCATCTGATCCCACTTTCAAGCAGTCACGATGGGATGGGGAGAGGTGTGACAGGAGGAATAAAGAAGGTTTTGGAAAGGTGCAGATCATTTGAGGCATATGCATCATAGTTGGTGGTTCCTGTCAGTGGTCACAAGAAAAATAGGCTGCACCTAGGTAAATGGAAAATGGAAAAATAAGATGTACAAGGAAAATGGAAAAAGAGGTATTTAGACTTGCAGGATCCTTTCCCAAATGGAAATAGCATATCTATCATAGTTGGTTTTTCATGTCATTGGTTTCGAGAAAAATAGGATGTACTTACAGGCTAAAAGGGTAAATGGAAAAGGAGGGTTGTTAACCCTTGCTGGAGCCTTTTCCAAATGGAGATAAATGTATTTAGATATAAAGGGAAAATGAGTTTGCTAGGGTGGAGCCTTGTAGTTACAGAATGCAATATTCAAGACATCTGTGCCTTCTAAGGTAACTGTGCAGTTTGCTTCAGGAGATTGAGCTGAAGTATTTGTTGGTATGGATGGTGATACACAAGACAGGAGCAAAAATAATGAAATCATTGGTGCACCCTACACAGGGTTTTAATGTTTCAGTTTATCAGGATTCATTGCAGAGTTACAATGGCAAAAGTGATGTGCTTTGATGTATTTGGGGATTGTGATTGGATGTATAATCATAAAAATGCTTGAAATAAAAGGAAGAGTTATTTGCCAGCTCTGTAACACCAATTATGGAAACACACATATAGCTTTCTCCCCGCTGCCCCATCCAACAAACACATTATAGAACACAGTATAAGACTTTTCCCTCTGGGAGATACTTTCTAGACCTCCTCAATAATGGCATAGAAAGTGTGGTGCCTGACAATAGGCTTTCTGCATCATGCCAAAAGTGTTCCATTTACTCTTAATTTGCTCACCAGAGGTACCTCCTTGGATGCAGGCCCCATTAAAGCAGGCTGAGCGTACCCTAACACACTCTGCGGGTCTAATTCACAACATCTTTTCTATGAGTATTTGTTTCTTTCTTCTGTCCAAGAAGTGAATACACCAGAGTTTCCAGACTTGATTTGCAAAGCATTAGCTGTGAGTAATGCTGTTTACTCCAGGGGCAAGTGTGACTTACTCATGTATTTTCAGATATCAAACATGCTTACTCGTGGATAAAAGTCTGTAAGTCAGGTAGGTGTTTAAGCACAGGGTTGGGAGGGTCTGATCGATACCGAGGTGCATTCAGAGACTGAATCACCAGAACAACTGCCTTTTTCCTTTGTAGGGAAGCTAAGTTCCCTGAGAGGGAAAGTGTAGTCCATAAGTGAATTTCATTGAAAAGGGTATCAACCTTCCTCCCTCTCAACACGTACAACTCGATGTGGCATCAGTGACACAACAACACAGATGATACTGAGAATCCAGCACCCATCAGGTGCTGCAGAACTCTGGTGCACAATATTGAGCATGCTTTGGTCTCCTTTCAACAGGTGTACAGGTGAAAATGAGGTGCCGAGCCCTTAACTTCACTACCCCTCTTTAATATGCATACTTTTTGCCTTGTGATTCAAATGGTGTGGCCTCTGCATTCTAATTGGAAGGCATTTTCTATTGTTCTAATTGAAGAGCACTGAATGTATTGTCTTATTTTCAAGGAATTCCTCTTATCATGGCATCACTTGTAGGACAATTTTCAAGGGCTCTTGTGGTGCCTTGGAGCAGCAGTGCTTTTGGACAGAGTCACACCTTGATACCACAGTCAGCAATCCATACACAGATAGGCTCTACCCATAAACCGGCCTCAAGATAAATCTTAGGGCACAGTAAACTTAAAATAGATTTATACAGGAAAACATGATGACATTCGTAAAATAAGGAGGCAAAATTAACATGTGTCGACTCCTACACATGACAAAGGGCACACATTGGACCTTCGTGCTCAGCATAGCACAGAAGTGTAACTTTTGGTAGTCACAGAGGAGCTTAAAGCTCTTCTAGATAATTGAGGTTCTGCCGCTATCCTACTGCTCGACCTGAGTGCAGCATTTGACACCGTTGATCATGCCCTCTTGAAAGATAGGCTAAGGGAAGTAGGAATTTAGTGATGGATTGGTTCATCTCTTTCCTGGAAAACAGATCTTATCCAGTAATGGAAAAAGCCTGCTTCTCAGACACCCTGCAAACTATATTTTGAGTGCCACAGGGATCGTCACTCAGCCCTACCCTGTTTAACATGTACGTTCGACAGTTTGCCTCCATAGTGCAGGAGTTTGTCATCTTGGTGGTCTCATGTACAGACAACACGCAGTTGGTTGTCTCTCTGACAAATGGTCCCAAGTCTGGAAACCAACAATTGGTACCTTGCTTGAAGCTAAACGGCGACAAGACGGAACTAATATTATATAGGAAACTTGGCCATACCCAGACCATTAGATAGCTGGCCAAATGGTATGGGCAACCCTCCTGACCCCAAATCCTCTATAAAAAACTCGGGAATGTGGATGGATAGAGCCCTTGCAATGGATCATGTAGAGTCTGGAATCTGCTTTGGGCTACTCAGAATGATCAGGAAGATACTAGCTCTGATCCTAGATCATTTTTCATTCTGTCCCTCATAGTCTCGCATTTGTACTAAATCAACTCTCTTTATGTGGGCTCACCTAAGAATGTAATGAAGAGACTTCAGGTGGTACAAAACGCAGCAGCAAGGCTCTTGCTAAAGGTACCTAGCTACGTTCGAGTAAGAGAATCCTTTTTAACAGTTCCATTAGCTGCCGATTGAGGCAAGACTCAAGTTCAAATGCCTCTTTATTGCACACAGGGCCATAAAAAACAAAGGTCCAGTAAAGCTCAGAACTCTTGTATCTACATATGTTCCAGCCAGCGTCTTAAAATCCTCTCAATTACATCTCCTCAGCATGACCAGAGTCAAAAGGAGAAGATGGGGAGGAAGATCATTTGCACACTTGGTACCTCTCAATTACATCAAAAATACATAGACGGTCCCTGAATATCTAGAATTATTTGGAGAAGAGTACAGGGAAAGATACACAAAGCAAGCAAACATGAATACTTCTCCAAATCTGCATATAACAAAACAGTACGTTTCTGATCTACAAATACCATGTCAGATCAGTTGAGTTGATAATTTATTCATCTTAGTACAAAAGTATTCTTTTTTCCTTTTTTTAATTTAAATAAAGTTCCATAACATATATTATTGTAATATTTAATTAGCACCTATATATATACACAGTTAGTGAGCATCACATATATAAACAAACAATACATGTATTAAATCTAGGTACAGATAAGACACAGAAAGACAGATGACCAATTGCAAAACAATCAAAACAAAAAACACACACCATGAAATTACATAACAATATTCACATAACAAACATCAAAAACAGAAAAAATCCTGAGATTAAAAAAATTATTACTCAATGTAATAACAGTTATAGTAAAATAATGAAAATACTCCCGTAATGTGTATTCGAACAAATGAACAGAAATGCGCCGTCGCTCGTTTCATAAGTTTACAATTCAGTGTCAACAACCTTCATCCGGACACTGTCTGTGCTTTTATGTTGGTGGTACCACTCAGAACATATTCAGTAGAACTATGCTCATGACAGAGGGCTCACAAAAATCTTAAACACAATAGATTATCAAAGAGGGATGCTCTTTCTTATGATATAGGGACTAGTAGCCAAAGACTGATGAGAAGGGAAGTCAGGATAACAATGGTCCCCACTGCAACTTCACAATGGAAGAGCGTCTTTCGGAGCACTACATAGGATGAAGGAGAGCAACAGGGCTCAGATAGCCAAGTTCGAAGATAGAGGTACAATAATCACTACCCAGTTATAGTCAACCAGGGGCAAGGTCCTAGGATAAAGAGGCAAAGAGGTCTGGCAAAGTCTAAAGAGATCAAACCCACCTCAGAGTGGCCTCGATTGGGTCCTACTTAGCCTCAGATCACTGCAGGATAAGCTCACCTTTAGGAAAAAACTCAACAGTTGGCTGTTTCTTCTTTAATGCATTAGTGGGCACAGTTACTCAGTTCAGCACTCACCTGTGCGGGGAAGCCATCGGGCAGCCATGTGCTTTACAAATCCAAAACATAAACATAAAAATGCAGTTCATAGCTGTAAAATCATATTTAATCCACCAGTATCTATATGTATGCACACAGAGGGAATTTCTGTCGGCTCTCTGGAAATGTACAGCTTCACACCTACATTCAGCTGTCAAAATGATCATGAAATGCAGCAGAAGGTCAGCTTGGTTACTTAATGTAGCATTATATGCATATTGCTGATTGACAAAGGTATACAAATTAATAGGTTAATTTTAACACTTTAGGTAGCCAAAGGTGTTTACCTGAAGGGGTATGAGAAGGGTACATCGATCTTGAGGTCGCTCTCACTCTTGTTTGCACAAGCCACGCTGACTCTCAGTTCTCCAGAGTAGCCACCACATGTTGCAAATGCAAAGATTGCAAAAAGCTGTGAAAAAGCAAGAATTTTAATTCACATGAAATGAGACTTTTTCGATATTAACTCACGTTGTGCTCTTGAGGACCATGTATTTTTGGTAAATTTGTTATGATCATGTTCTGCACTTAGAAGATATATTACTTCTTAAGCTGCATATTGGAGTGTCCTTTGTGATGTAAATTATTTTTGCATCAAGGGGACAATGTGGAACAAAGCACCTGAAGAATTAGTCATCAACTTCAACTCATGAAAGCATGAATATATCATCCTTATTAATAAGTCAAAGATTCTCAAATCTTATTCTACCTTAGATGCAATCAGTGGGCTGTGCCCTCCTGGCTTCTAGTAATTTAGCTGTAAATTTTATAGCCTGTGAAAACTTGTTCAGGAGACTTCACGTCTAGAGTACTGAAATTGCATCGAAAGTTCAATGAGCCTTTTTGACTTTTTGAGCTTCTTTGGCAATTTAAAATTACATAAGGCACTGCATTGTATTTCATCATTCATGTAAGCACCTCATTCCCTGTTGTGTATTGTCGGATGGGTAACACCCTATAGCGTGGGGAACACGTGATTGACAGAGTGTTGTATTTGTTGTGATCCGGTGTGGGAGGTAATTTGATGTTGTGCCTGTGTGAACAGAAAGTTGCTCTTATCTTGCCTTGGGGATCCATGCACAGCAGTGTGGTGGAAGAAAAAGTGTGAGTGATGCAGCCTTTCCTGAAATAGCAATTGCACAACCAGAATGTCAACAGTCCTGCTATGTAAACTAGGTTTTCCGTTGTGTGTATGGCTTACACTAGGAAGAGCCTTGACCTATGTTTCTGTGTCGTACAACATGTACATGCACATGCACAATAAACACGGGTGGAACTTGCTATGTGTCCTTCCACAGAACCCTTTAAGATACAACATTGCATCTCCCAGGGACTTGCTAAAGACTGCTTTCCCCATATAGGTGAGACCATAATCGCAACCACTCGTATAAGGAAAAGACCCGTTTACCTAACATGTACAATTAAAAACTCCATCCTAACCAACATATGAATCATCACAAGAAGTAGCTACAAAATGCCCTCTTTACAAAATACAGAATGCAGCGTTACTTACGTTGAAATTCTCAAATCATGGATACATTTTTAAAACAACCAGGTATTAAAGAAATCATTCAATTATTTCCACGTCAATAAAAACTTCTCCATGCACGCATGCCTCATCACGAAAGTGAGGTTGCTGTATTACCACACCGAACTTTTTCACAAGGCTCTAAAGAAGCCCCAAAAATGCTATGCTCTGTTATTCTCAATCTACCAAAATCACATATGCTTAGCATAAAGAGGTAGAATGGCTACAATATTTGAGTGTGAGACTTCAATATAGGCCACACTCCATCTCAATCACTTGAGACAGCTGGAAATCCCAATAACATACAATAGATTATAGCACATCGGTTGGGCTTTTAAACACTTGTGATCTGTAAGGTTCTAAGGGCAAGATGTACGATCATTTTTTGCGGTCGCAAACAGGAAATTGGCCCATTTGCGACAGCAATAGAGGTCTGCCCTATTTATAAACCCTATTACCGACTCGCAAAATAGGGTTTGCAACTCGCTATTAGGAAGGGACGTGCCAAGGCCGTCCCTTACTGATAGCCACTCACACTTCAATGTAAGATTGTTTTGCGGCCGCAATTGCGACTGCAAAACACTCATAGTTTATGGGTGGTAGGCCACTCGCAAGCAGGAGGGGGTCCCCATGGGACCCCTTCCCCTTTGTAACTGCCATGGAAAATATTTTTAAGAGCAGGCATTGGTCCAACTGATCACTGCCTGCTCTTAAAAATGAATCAGTAACGTTTTTCATTTTTCTTTTTTAAATGCATTATTGAAAAAGCAGTGACAGACATGGTGAACTGCTGACCCCAGCAGGCCACCATCCCTGGGGGTGCTAGCCATCCCCAATGGGGTTGCACATTGCACCTCATAAATATTAATGTCTGAGACACTGTTGTAAATTCGAATTTGCGAGTCGCAAATTGTAAGTCGCAAAACTACGCAATTTGCAACTCGCAAATTGGAATGGTCATACGTCTGGCCCTAAATGTCTGGTCTCTCTCTCCTTTCACAGAGAGCTTCACTTTGCACAGAAGCTGCACAGATTTTCATTTTGTGCGTACATGACTTACTGAAAGATCTCTAAACATATAGGGGTATTATGAAAATGCATCTTTTTATGTAAGCATAGTTTTAAAACATTGTCTTTTATGTGCTCCTGCACTTATGTGCAGATACATTTTCATCATACGCTGTTTAAAATGATTTTAAATACTTCATATCCAACTTTAGACGTTTGTTATTTGCGTTATAATCTCTATATAGTGTTGAAAGAAGGCATAAGTTACTGATTTATTACTGAGAACCTAAAACGACATCTCCCCGTAAAGGGAATACTTCATAAAGGTGTATGTTATCATGTCAGTCTTCCCAAACCCCATTAACCATCCACAGACTTGAGATGTTATGCCTCTAATGGCTGACGGGAAAGCACGAGTGATAAGCTAATTTGAGCTATCTTTAACATCTGAATTTTGATCATTTTTCAGCCTCTTATAAACCACAATCATCAATTCACCACTAATGCCAATTTACCACATTCTGAGAACACATTAATTAACTCTGCAGTTCAGATGCTGCATAATTAGTTGCAGATTACTAATTAATAAGATGATAAATGAAAGCTCTAATACACACACTTATGTCTAAATAAACCAAGAAGCTCTCTGTTTCTCATTCAAATACCATCTGTGTACTACTAGAGGCATTTAACGAAATTATGTATATTACCTTTCAAGCAACACTCGGTGTATTGCGCTGCAAATGTGTTCAAACAATAATGGTTTCTCGTGCACTCCCTACAACGGTTTGGAGAATTAGAAAATAGATAGTAAATTATCTAACAAAGTAGTATCCCTCCCAGAACATACAAACATCAGAGAATTCCACCAAGGGAATATTGATATCATAGAAATAAATATATGTCCAAATAATGCGGTAACATAAAAAAGAGGCAAGCAATCTACAAGCCTGGCAAAGTGGAAGCAATAATTCCTCAACTGCTCAGGCTCAATAAATCAGACAATCTCTTATCCAGCACGAAAAATTAAACCATGAACGACAAAAAGAATCCTCACATAGAAACCCAGAAACGCGAAACAGAAAATACCCGTACTGGTTATATGTTAATAAACAAAAAAGCAAGCATAACGTATCAATCCCATACTTACTGTCACTCTCCGCAGTCAACAAAAAGTCATAAATCGCCAAAAGCGTTGATTGGACCCCAACTACAGCCAAAGTGAACTCAAGCTTTCAAATAGATTTAACATCTGGGTGCTGAGACCTCTTCCAGAACAACAACTTGATTGGCATTAGTAGCTTACCACAGACCTCAGAAACTGATCAAACCTCATCTAAAAAACAAACTTCTAAGCAGACAGCCCAGGTACCCAAAGACCAGAACTGAATACCCCTTTATAACTAAAATCCTTAAGATAAATTCTGACTGCATAACTTTCTCCTTTGTCAGATATTACAGTCTCTTGCAGGACTCCCAACAAATGTTCTAAGACCTTAGACATAAAGACAATCTGCTGTCCTATACCTCAACCATAGCCAAGCATTCAATGTTATTCTAAACTGTGATTTCTTTTGCCCTAATATTAAAGGTTAATTTCATCAATACTGCCTATTTTTTAAATCAGTTGCTCTATTGATTTCAAAGTGCGATGTTGCTCACAGATTGCTAAATTCAAATCAACTTAAATAGGACAAGTACAACAAGAAGTGGCAAAAATCTACCTGTGGACCGAAATCCTTAATGAAGATTCCAAATTGTAATATTTGTTTTCCAGAACCATTGAGAAATTATCAACAGTGCCGCCGAAAGTTCACAATTTAATCTGTTTGATAAACATGATCATTGATATGATTTAGATACACTGCATACAATCTCAACTTGAAAACAATATATAGAATTGTAGATAGTGAATAATGAGATATATCTTCTCTGAGGCGTTCTCAAATAGACAATAAGAGCAAAGCTCGAATTGCTTAGAATGTCACCCAGAGCCTACACGTTCTTCACAGTTACCAAGCTACAATGTTATGTTATGTGTGGTCCACTGAAATTAACGTCACTTTATGTTTTCGTTAGCAATGTAACTGGACATGATATACAATGTTTTGTTCAATAAATAGGTATGTACCGCTGTCTTATATGTAACTTTCTTCAGAATTTCCAGAAGACATGCTTACTCAAAGATAAAACCCTGTGGAACCACGTATGTGGTACACAGCTAAGTTCGATGTAGTACACAACTTGACACAAATATATAATGACCAAGGGGCATATGTATCAACATCTCCATTTGCGATTCTCAAATAGCGATTTTTAAAGAATCGCTATTTGAGAATTGCAAAACGGGATGTATTTAAAAAATCGCAAAACTTTTGCGATTTCTTAAAATTCCTTAATTGCGATCTAGAAAACTAGAAGTTGGTGGTAATTTGCGATTTCTTAAGGATAATTCGCAATGCTTTGGTGCGTGTTACATATCATTTAAGAAATCGCAATTTGCGATTTCTTAAATGCTTACGCAAAATTAAGAAATCGCTAAATTAGCGATTCCTTAAATTTGTGATGAGATTTTGCCTCATACATCCCGTTTTGCGAATTTTTAATCGCGAACGCTATTTTTTGGGAATCGCAGTGTTTGCGATTAAAAATTCAGTTGATACATATGCCCCCTAGAACCTAATATTCATGTATAATTGAAAACTAAGGAATACATAAGACACAACATCTTATTGTCCCATAGAAACAACATTGCCAGTCAAGTCCAAGGGGGTCCCATCACTACTACAATGAGACGCCCACCATGTTGAGATCAATGCGGTGGAAAGAGATCTTTTATGCACTCTATTTACATTATCCGAAGTCCCAGTTCTGCACAGGGCACCAACCAGCCAAAAATAGGCAGCAGATACGAACTTCATCACAGAACATAGTAAATGCCAATATTTTGAAATTTAAGGTGTACAGCCACCGGGGTGATCTTTTTTTTTATGGGACTACTGTAAATAGTATTTTGCATTGTTTTCTAGCACTGCTAATTCTGTAATCTAGAGTACTTTGCCAAAGAGCAACTTGATTTT
This sequence comes from Triturus cristatus, assembly GCF_964204655.1. NCBI lineage: Eukaryota > Metazoa > Chordata > Amphibia > Caudata > Salamandridae > Triturus > Triturus cristatus. The sequence goes on from NC_140592.1 coordinate 184,387,697, forward strand.
TGCCTGACATTATTCAGCTTTTTTCCAGAAATAATGACAACATTAACAAAATGCTGCTAATTTCAACCATTTTTTTTTTAAATAAGTAACTTATTGTGACTACAGCTATTTATTTGTGTCTGCTCATCATTTTGCCGCGCTTTCTGTTGGTAAACATGTCTACATCAGAGTGGCTGTTGAGAATTACTCTCTCCCTTACACTCCTAACAAAAGTTTGGCTTCAATAAGCCATATGTTTGATTTTAAAAAGAATTGGCAGGTTTTTACATTTGCACCTGAAGCTGGTTTTCATGATATTTGCTGCCACAGATTTTAAACCACAATCCGGCTGGAAGTACCCAGAAGTTAGGTACCTAGAAACGAGAGGGTGTCCTCCCACTTACAAATCAGAAATCTACAACACAGATAGAGCTTTTGAATCATGAAGCACTTGGCTGTCCAATGTCTGGGAGCATTTCCAGCATGTTCGTACCTCACGTTGGGAGACCTCCAATGAATGGAGCCAATGCTCTCTCGGCCAAAACCACAATGTGCAATAAAAAATCCCATCTAACATCTAAAATTGCTTTAGTCCTGCAATAACAGCAATTTACAACATATTCATCATAATTAAACAGACAAGCATTGGCAAAGGAAGTAGGTCTGGCCTTGTCAATATAAGGTGTTGGGTCCATTTTTCTTAATTTTTCATTGCATGCATAAGCCACAACATTATAAAGAAGCACAAAAGAGTGTGTTGCTGTCTGCACATGGCACCCATACGCTTTATATTTTAAAAAAACGCCATTGCATGGAACTTTCATGGAACAGTATGTGTGCTTTTTAGCAGATAGGTGTGCTTACAATAAGCAGAAACCATTGTAATGTACATCAAAGGAAAATATTCCTTTCCGAGCAGTTTGGAGATATAGTTTAAAAACACAAAAAAGACAAATACATTAAATAAGGCTAAAGAATAGAAAGAGAAAATCATTCAGAAAGTCAAGAATTGTCTCACCAGCCCTGGCACTGAAGTGCACTTTTTTCTAGCCCAGTGTCGACACGGACAAGTAAAATGTATGCACTCTCAGTACAAGACAGCCAATTGCTGAAGTGGGCTGACCCATTACCCAGTGGTATAGGATGTGGTGGGTGGAATCAAAATGTGAATGACAGTTGAACAGACCAATGTATGTAAACATATATGAATTTAATTATGAATTGTTTGGATTACATGATACTAAAGTGCTACAACTGCCTCTACACGAGACCTGGAAAAGTGCCTTATCAAAAAGGCGAAGCACTTATCTAATAGACGTACCCTTAAAATACAAATTCAATTGGCTAGAAGGACTGGTGCAATTTATTTGAAAGGATAATTGCTAATTTGATAGATCGAGTGGGTAAATCTAATCTAGATCGCAGTTTATGAATTTATGTGCTGAAAATCAGGTGCTTGACATCCCAGCCTCCTGCGGGGAGGGTGGCAAGGTGAGTAAATGTCTGAGAGGAATATTGTGTGAACACGCAGGAAGGAAAGAGTTGGCTAACATCATTAAACCAGAAAATCAGATTATCCCTTTGTCAAAATGTAAAGGTTTAAACGACATTTCAACACAGAAACAATTTCCCAGAAGCAATCAGCAGTGAAAAATAGCCAATTTAAGAAAAGGAATGCCTCTAAATTAATATATGCCACATGCTTAAAAAGCTCACGTGCTACTTCTTTCTTTGAACTATTCATCCACCTCTCCCTGCAAAATGGTGTGAAGTGAATCACGAGGGAACATTGCTGCCTAATGATCCTGTTAATTTATGTAATTATTGGAGGCGTTAGGAGCTATAAAGAGAAATGGCTCCTGTAGGATGCGGAGGTGAATGCTATTGTCTATGTTTCCATTAGTATCTACATATCTACATATCTTTTCCAAAGTGTGCCAAAACGCCCTTCCCCCTCCTCAGCATCATGTCATGTGAAGTTACTGGTAGCTGCCAAAAGCAAAGCTGTCAGGCTGTATTAGCTAATCAATAACATCACAATCTACGTAGCACTATATATGCGTAAGAGTAAAACGCTGTGGCTCAGGAAATAGAGAAGGACGCATATTAGAACAGCCTTGTTTTGAGCACCTTCCTAAAGAGAGATGTTGCTCCAGAGTTCCCAATTGATCAGTTGGCTTATTCCAAAATCACTAGCCCACATTGGCAAAGTTTTGGCCGGCCAACGCTGAATTTTATCGTGGAGATAGCGTGCTATCAGCAACGCTTATCTCCAAATCGATAAAATTCAACCCGCAAGCTGCCAACTGTGCGATTATCGCTGGAAATCCAGCGATAATCGCACAACGTTTGGCGAAATCTTGCTGGTAGGACAAGGCAGACTTAGCCATGATATCCACCTTCCATAGGATATCATGGCTAAGTCAGTTGAAAAGCAGGCGTAAGGAAAGTAGCGATAACCGAGGTTATCGCTACTTTTCTTGTCGCTCTGCAGGTTAGCGTGTGGCTAGATAATAGGTGAAATGTTGCTTAGCGACATTTCTCCCGTTATCTTGGGGTGGAACGCCCACTTTGCATCTCATTAGAGATGCGAAGATGGGCGTTGGGGGAAAGGGCGATAAGGCAAGGATTCACGCAATAGCGTGACCTTGCTGATAAGGCGATAAAATTATTGCCGCTTTCCGTCCGAAAACGGACGCTAAAGCGGCGATAATTTTATCGCCTGGCCTGGATGATATAGCCCTTTGTCCTTCTGATCTACTCCATTCAAATGCTGTTGGCTTGATCAGACCTTTCCCAATAGTTCACTGAAGGGGCCTTATGCATCTAGCACATCAGTCCTTAAAGAAAGCTGTGCCCATAATATAACATTATATCCATCCATGTTTCCTTCAACAATTCGTCAACACTATACAGGCGGTATAAATATGGCTGAAATTAAGGACTTTCTAGATAATTGTGATAGGTTCAACCTTTAATGATCACTTTGGGCATATAAAGATTGTCTTATGGTAACATCTGCACTTCGTCCATAACACTTGTAGAGGCATCGGGCCTTATTTCCTGTGTTTTTGCGCAGTGCAGCGTAGCTCGAAAGGGAGGAAGCAGTACAGCCATATATCTATTTAGATATGGCCATTTCTTTCTCCTCCGGTGCTGGTGTACTTAAGGCTGCCTTGCGCCGATGCACAGGGAGCACGAGTGAGTGTGTGATGTCAGGCATAGGTTTGGTACTGGACGGAAAGCCTAGCTTTGCTAGAGTTTAATACCTTCCCACTATGGGCCTGATTACCAGTCAGGTGTTTTTTGGACCTGAGTGTAAACCCCTGTTTAAGGACTGGTCAGAATTACAAGTTCAGTGTTATTTAACACATCCAATATTTATCGGATGTGTTTAATAACTCAACCTTTGTTAAATCTAGGCAGGTCAAACCTGCTCAAAAGTAACAGGGGAAAGCATAGGGTATTTACTGTATCATGCGGATTTTGGTGCCTTAAACACCAAAATATGCATGTTATTCCCCATAAACTTTCAAAAGGTATCACAACCGATAAATAACTTACTCCATAGTATCGTTTTTTATCAGGGGCAAAAAATAAAGCCTCATCTTGTAATCAAGTCCTTTGTGTTTGTGCTATACAGTGTACCACTCATGCAAAGTTGGAAAGGTTTTGAGAAAATAATTTTTTCTCCAATCTTTACAGCCACCTCAAAAAGGAGTAGATTTCTGGCAAAAGTCCCTGCCTCCCAATGTTATCATATAAGGATTGGCATCAAAACCTACGGATGGTTGCAATGTTTGTGCTTTAGACTACTTTCCAACACAACTTCGCGTTGGCATTGCATTGATTTATTTCGTGTGAATTCGGCAAGTATAGGATGAACCAATAAAATATCCACAAATTGAACAAAATGTATAGGTTTCAATGCTCCATGCGTGCATGAATTAAAATTGTTATAACTGGATTTGCAAAGTGAAACTTTAGCTCTTAAAAATCTGGTGATTTGCCAAATCTCCAGCTTTTATTTAGGTTAAAGATCTTTTTTATCTTATCTTTAAAAAAAAAGAATAGCAAATGTTATATAAATTGTAATCATCATTACAACGAAAGCTTCAAGCTGTAGCTTACACGTTATGAAACATTTCAAAAGAATAAAGTGGCAATACCCTTTAACAATCCGTAATCTCAATAGGCCCACAATATACGAAAACTTAATTACAAGTATTCATATTAGGGTTACCACAAATAAAATGTATTAGCAATTAAATTAAACTGTTATACTGAGTTCAGTTTTCCAACCATTTAGGTGCCGATTCCGATCCGGTAAAAAAATTTCCGGTACCAATCGTATCTGTATTTTTTTACGTATGAATCATACAAGTCCCGTACTAACAGGCAAGTACGATTCGTACGTGGAAAATACACACGAATGACATCAGGAAAAGTCCACGACACGTCCCCGGACAGTTTTACGTACGATTCGTAAAACTGATGTCCGAGCGCACAAGTACGATCCGTACCGTCCGTCCGAATATACAAACGCAGTTAATATGCTCCGTCCGAATATACAACCGCATGTAAAACATCCAGATCAGAGCAAACTGCGTAACACCCCTAACCCGGGCACACCTGGGCGAGGGGTACGAGTCATACGGCCCCCCCAGCCTCCCACCCCTCCCGCGTACATCAGCACCGTACCCCACCATCCCCCATGTCCGCGCCGTACCACCACCCCCCGTATGTACGGTGCGTACCACCATCCCCCGTGTGTACGGTGCGTACCACCACCCCCCGTATGTACGGTGCGTACCCCCCATATGTACGGTGCATACCCCCCGTATGTACGGTGCGCACCCCCCGTATGTACGGTGCGTACCACCACCCCCGTATGTACGGTACGTACCCCCCGTATGTACGGTGCGTACCCCCTGTATGTACGGTGCGTACCACCACCCCCCAAATGTACGGTGCGTACCCCCCGCATGTACGGTGCGTACCACCACCCCCGTATGTAAGGTGCATACCCCCCGCATGTACGGTGCGTACCCCCAGAGCGCTGGGGGGGCACATGGGGGGCTGGGGGTACGGTGCGGACATGGGGGGGATGCTGGGGTACGGTGCGGATGTGTAGGGATGGGGGTACAGTGCCTACCGGGCCCCCTTTTCGCCGTGCATCGCGCGTACTTAGCTTTTCCGGCACTTTTTGGGTCCCGTAAAAATATTGCCGTGCGAAGTGCTGTGGGTACGAATCGTACTTGCTGGTCCGTAGAACGCTGCCTGACTCCGTCCGGACGTCGTGTATGCGCCGTCCAGATTCAGATTTGTATGTATTTTTTTGCCGGTCGGTGTTTTTTACGACTCATACGGAAATGGTATTTCTGTGCGAATCGTACTTGCGAGTTTGTAAGCTGTTTTTCCCAGGTACGAGTCGGACGGAAAAAACGCTCCGTACGACCATTCGTACCCGGGTTTTACCGGATCGGAATCGGCACCTTAATGTCTAGATTACCAAAACTCCCCAGCTAAGCAGGCTGCTGTTGTAGATAAATGCTGTGAATAAAGAAGGTATCCTTTGGACCGGGAGTTAAATACAAACAGTAGTTTTTCCACAGCTATCCTCACTAATCACATGCATTTGCCCATACCGAGGAATATTGAAATGCATATAGTCAGAAAATACACAATACAAAGTTATAAATTTATAAAAATCTGACTTTACAGATAGGTTTATTAGTTGTTCAATATATGATCAAGAAAAAAAGCATGATTTAATAAACAATAATAATCAACACAGTATCTCATAATCTAAAATCAAAACCAAAAAACCAAATTCATAAAAACCAAATAAACAATCTATAAAAACCATAAAAAATGAGAGTCACTAATACAGACAAATACAAGGTGTCATTAGGGAAAATGCACATCCGTAAGAACAGTACATAGGACTTAGCACCCGGTACTTTCGTGCTTTGTACTCGTTAGCTGTCGTCCGTGTTAACAGATTTGTGTAATGAGATAAGCGTCGACACGTTTCGATGGGTAAATTATATCTCCATCTTTTTCAAGACCAAGTTTTTATTGACTCTCTAATACTGATTAAAAAAAGCAGGGGACTTGCACACTATCCAGGTATACACCTCTTCTTATTTAGGCAGGCTACCATCCATACATTTGGCCAATATTTTTCAATTTTTCAAAGGGAGAGACTCTTTCTATAAATGTCTCAATGGCCCTACGGTTGATCATTCATTTCTTTAGACTTTTTTTCTTGTTCCTTTTCTTATTAATAAAATGTCACTGTTGTAATCCAATCTAAAAAAACACATATGCAGTATATATAATATTCTTAAAGAGGAACACTTTCGGTTTCCAGTCTGCACTTCTTATATATTTCTTGCCTCTCTTGCCATCATATTGGTTTGGTGTCTTTGTTGAAGTTTCACCCGCATGAATTCCCTTTTATAATTAAGGTTTAGATAGGTCGATGTCACCGGGTTTGGTCGACACGATAAAAATGATCAATGCTTACAGCTCTTGAAGCAACCAAGCATTACAATGCAATAGATTCCGCGATTTACTTAGCCATACATTGAATGCCCCCCAACAGCATACCAAGATAGAAGTTAATTTACATATGTTGGCTGTTAACAAAGTCTCTACCCCAAAACTACCATTTTTGTGGTTACATTTATGTAATTAAAGTTATGGGATGATTGTTGTTTCTTTGATAAACTAGCATTTTGTATTTTCCAAAATAGAGTTATGAAGGTCATCAGGCCCACAAAAAGTTTTTTTTACTACCTTTATCAGTACGAAATCAATCCACCACTTATGCCTACACTCCCCTCGGCCAATCCTAAGTATCTTTGATTTTCTATGAAGATAGATTTCAAAGTTGTAGTTATGTAAACTACTGAACTATTAGCCCTTTTGCTAGGTTTGTGTTATAGAAATACCACATACATACATACGTCATCATCATCAATGTATATTTATTCGGGCATAGCAGCCCATAAAAGAATGACACAATACAAATATAAAATAAAACATTCACACAGATCACCCACACAATACAACACAAAGTATACAGCAACAACATCATTGGCTCCATATGGCAGTTAAAAGCATGTTATGAGGTATAGAGATGCGAAGATGGGCTTTGGGGGAAAGGGCGATAAGGCAAGGATTCACGCGATAGCGTGACCTTGCTGAAAAGGCGATAAAATTATTGCCGCTTTCCGTCCGAAAATGGACGCTAAAGCGGCGATAATTTTATCGCCTGGCCTGGATGATATACCCCTTTGTCCTTCTGATCTACTCCATTTAAATGCTGTTGGCTTGATCAGACCTTTCCCAATAGTTCACTGACGGGGCCTTATGCATCTAGCACATCAGTCCTTAAAGGAAGCTGAGCCAATAATATAACATTATATCCATCCATGTTTCCTTCAACAATTCGTCAACACTGTACAGGCGGTATAAATATGGCTGAAATTAAGGACTTTCTAGATAATTGTGATAGGTTCAACCTTTAATGATCACTTTGGGCATATAAAGATTGTCTTATGGTAACATCTGCACTTCGTCCATAACACTTCTAGAGGCATCGGGCCTTATTTCCTGTGTTTTTGCGCAGTGCAGCGTAGCTAGAAAGGGAGGAAGCAGTACAGCCATATATCTATTTAGATATGGCCATTTCTTTCTCCTCCGGTGCTGGTGTACTTAAGGCTGCCTTGCGCCGATGCACAGGGAGCAAGAGTGTTTGCGTGATGTCAGGCATAGGTTTGGTACTGGACGGAAAGCCTAGCTTTGCTAGAGTTTAATACCTTCCCCACTATGGGCCTGATCACCAGTCAGGTGTTTTTTGGACCTGAGTGTAAACCCCTGTTTAAGGACTGGTCAGAATTACAAGTTCAGTGTTATTTAACACATCCAATATTTATCGGATGTGTTTAATAACTCAACCTTTGTTAAATCTAGGCAGGTCAAACCTGCCCAAAAGTAACAGGGGAAAGCATAGGGTATTTACTGTATCATGCGGATTTTGGTGCCTTAAACACCAAAATATGCATGTTATTCCCCATAAACTTTCAAAAGGTATCACAACCGATAAATAACTTACTCCATAGTATCGTTTTTTATCAGGGGCAAAAAATAAAGCCTCATCTTGTAATCAAGTCCTTTGTGTTTGTGCTATACAGTGTACCACTCATGCAAAGTTGGAAAGGTTTTGAGAAAATAATTTTTTCTCCAATCTTTGCAGCCACCTCAAAAAGGAGTAGATTTCTGGCAAAAGTCCCTGCCTCCCAATGTTATCATATAAGGATTGGCATCAAAACCTACGGATGGTTGCAATGTTTGTGCTTTAGACTACTTTCCAGCACAACTTCGCGTTGGCATTGCATTGATTTATTTCGTGTGAATTCGGCAAGTATAGGATGAACCAATAAAATATCCACAAATTGAACAAAATGTATAGGTTTCAATGCTCCATGCGTGCATGAATTAAAATTGTTATAACTGGATTTGCAAAGTGAAACTTTAGCTCTTAAAAATCTGGTGATTGCCAAATCTCCAGCTTTTATTCAGGTTAAAGATCTTTTTTATCTTATCTTTAAAAAAAAAAGAATAGCAAATGTTATATAAATTGTAATCATCATTACAACGAAAGCTTCAAGCTGTAGCTTACACGTTATGAAACATTTCAAAAGAATAAAGTGGCAATACCCTTTAACAATCCGTAATCTCAATAGGCCCACAATATACGAAAACTTAATTACAAGTATTCATATTAGGGTTACCACAAATAAAATGTATTAGCAATTAAATTAAACTGTTATACTGAGTTCAGTTTAACAACCATTTAGGTGCCGATTCCGATCCGGTAAAAAAATTTCCGGTACCAATCGTATCTGTATTTTTTTACGTACGAATCATACAAGTCCCGTACTAACAGGCAAGTACGATTCGTACGTGGAAAATACACACGAATGACATCGGGAAAAGTCCACGACACGTCCCCGGACAGTTTTACGTACGATTCGTAAAACTGATGTCCGAGCGCACAAGTACGATCCGTACCGTCCGTCCGAATATACAAACGCAGTTAATATGCTCCGTCCGAATATACAACCGCATGTAAAACATCCAGTTCAGAGCAAACTGTGTACCACCTCTAACCCGGGCACACCTGGGCAAGGGGTACGAGTCGTATGGCCCCCCCAGCCTCCCACCCCTCCCGCGTACATCCGCACCGTACCCCACCATCCCCCCATGTCCGCGCCGTACCACCACCCCCCGTATGTACGGTGCGTACCACCACCCCCCGTATGTACGGTGTGTACCACCACCCCCCGTATGTACGGTGCGTACCCCCCATATGTACGGTGCATACCCCCCGTATGTACGGTGCGTACCCCCCGTATGTACGGTGCGTACCACCACCCCCGTATGTACGGTACGTACCCCCGTATGTACGGTGCATACCCCCCGTATGTACGGTGCGTACCACCACCCCCCATATGTACGGTGCGTACCCCCCGCATGTACGGTGCATACCACCACCCCCGTATGTACGGTGCATACCCCCCGCATGTACGGTGCGTACCCCCAGAGCGCTGGGGGGGCACATGGGGGGCTGGGGGTACGGTGCGGACATGGGGGGATGCTGGGGTACGGTGCGGACGTGTAGGGATGGGGGTACAGTGCCTACCGGGCCCCCTTTTCGCCGTGCATCGCGGCGTACTTAGCTTTTCCGGCACTTTTTGGGTCCCGTAAAAATATTGCCGTGCGAAGTGCTGTGGGTACGAATCGTACTTGCTGGTCCGTAGAACGCTGCCTGACTCCGTCCGGACGTCGCGTATGCGCCGTCCAGATTCAGATTTGTATGTATTTTTTTGCTGGTCGGTGTTTTTTACGACTCATACGGAAATGGTATTTCTGTGCGAATCGTACTTGCGAGTTTGTAAGCTGTTTTTCCCAGGTACGAGTCGGACGGAAAAAACGCTCCGTACGACCATTCGTACCCGGGTTTTACCGGATCGGAATCGGCACCTTAATGTCTAGATTACCAAAACTCCCCAGCTAAGCAGGCTGCTGTTGTAGATAAATGCTGTGAATAAAGAAGGTATCCTTTGGACCGGGAGTTAAATACAAACAGTAGTTTTTCCACAGCTATCCTCACTAATCACATGCATTCGTCCATACCGAGGAATATTGAAATGCATATAGTCAGAAAATACACAATACAAAGTTATAAATTTATAAAAATCTGACTTTACAGATAGGTTTATTAGTTGTTCAATATATGATCAAGAAAAAAGCATGATTTAATAAACAATAATAATCAACACAGTATCTCATAATCTAAAATCAAAACCAAAAAACCAAATTCATAAAAACCAAATAAACAAGCTATAAAAACCATAAAAAATGAGAGTCACTAATACAGACAAATACAAGGTATCATTAGGGAAAATGCACATCCGTAATAACAGTACATAGGACTTAGCACCCGGTACTTTCGTGCTTTGTACTCGTTAGCTGTCGTCCGTGTTAACAGATTTGTGTAATGAGATAAGCGTAGACGCGTTTCGATGGGTAAATTATATCTCCATCTTTTTCAAGACCAAGTTTTTATTGACTCTCTAATACTGATTAAAAAAAGCAGGGGACTTGCACACTATCCAGGTATACACCTCTTCTTATTTAGGCAGGCTACCATCCATACATTTGGCCAATATTTTTCAATTTTTCAAAGGGAGGGACTCTTTCTATAAATGTCTCAATGGCCCTACGGTTGATCATTCATTTCTTTAGACTTTTTTTCTTTTTCCTTTTCTTATTAATAAAATGTCACTGTTGTAATCCAATCTAAAAAAACACATATGCAGTATATATAATATTCTTAAAGAGGAACACTTTCGGTTTCCAGTCTGCACTTCTTATATATTTCTTGCCTCTCTTGCCATCATATTGGTTTGGTGTCTTTGTTGAAGTTTCACCCGCATGAATTCCCTTTTATAATTAAGGTTTAGATAGGTCGATGTCACCGGGTTTGGTCGACACGATAAAAATGATCAATGCTTACAGCTCTTGAAGCAACCAAGCATTACAATGCAATAGATTCCGCGATTTACTTAGCCATACATTGAATGCCCCCCAACAGCATACCAAGATAGAAGTTAATTTACATATGTTGGCTGTTAACAAAGTCTCTACCCCAAAACTACCATTTTTGTGGTTACATTTATGTAATTAAAGTTATGGGATGATTGTTGTTTCTTTGATAAACTAGCATTTTGTATTTTCCAAAATAGAGTTATGAAGGTCATCAGGCCCACAAAAAGTTTTTTTTACTACCTTTATCAGTACGAAATCAATCCACCACTTATGCCTACACTCCCCTCGGCCAATCCTAAGTATCTTTGATTTTCTATGAAGATAGATTTCAAAGTTGTAGTTATGTAAACTACTGAACTATTAGCCCTTTTGCTAGGTTTGTGTTATAGAAATACCACATACATACATACGTCATCATCATCAATGTATATTTATTCGGGCATAGCAGCCCATAAAAGAATGACACAATACAAATATAAAATAAAACATTCACACAGATCACCCACACAATACAACACAAAGTATACAGCAACAACATCATGGGCTCCATATGGCAGTTAAAAGCATGTTATGAGGTATTGAGTTGCTTCAGGCCCTAAAAGCCCAAATATCCATCATCCTGAGTACAGAGTTAGATAACAATTACATGAGACTGGAAATTCAGACTAGAGACACACAAATAAAAGCCTTGACCATCACATTTTTTTTAAAACAGTATGAATAAGAATAATCGAGATGCATAGCAACAAATAATTAACACTTAGCTAAAACGCGAACTAGCACATTAAGTGCTGAGCCCATGGTTTCTGCCAAATTGCCCCTTTAATAAAACAAACAATAAACAAACAAGCACAGGGTTTGGGCAGCATTTGGAGATCAAATAATGCAGAGCGTACCTGTTTAAAATACAAGCCTCTAAAGAGCAGAGTGATAAAAGACGCTTGGACGAATTCTTAAAGCTACAAGTTTCACTCGGGATATTGATCCGTAAAGTCTAACATCAAAATAGAAGAAACCGGGAAGTTCGTTATCACTGGTGTAACATTGCCTAAGGTATGCGCTCAACAAACAATGTAAAATTGCCAGTAGCTTTTCCATTGAGTCTACATTTAAGCATGAATGTGCTTGTCTTCATTTTTTTTGACGGGATCAATATCCAGAGTGAATCTTGTAGCTTTAAGAATTCTTTGGATAAAAGAGAGGAGCCAAGTTCGAACCTCATAATCACCATAACACAAGTATATTTTCGATGTATTTTTTTCACTGTAAAGTTGACTCGTTATGCTTTCTTAGTATCTAAAACAAATTTAAACACATATATTCCCTACAGATCCTGCAATAAAAGGGTTCTTTTACAAATACTTCCCCTATGGCTGGCAAGGAACTATACTGATAGCGAAAAGTGACACCCATCGGGTAATTATTTGGAATAATTTTGTGCTTGAAAATTGAGATCCACATGGTCAATCTATCCAAAGGGAGGCCCTTAAAAATATCTATGTTTTTACTTTTTTAGACTACACCTCCACATTTAAATAAGAAGCCCTGATGAGTGCCCTTGGAGTTGACAAGGGTTTTGAAACGCGTCGGCACTTTCAAATGACATTGAGGAAAGGGCCATATGGTGGCTATTCACAGTTTGAGGGATCATAAGGCCAATGTAACCCCGACTGTTTTCATTAATTTTCCCAATGGTTGGCATTCTCCTTCTACGATGAAAGGATTTATATTTTGAAGGGTCTGCTTGTTTCTGAATTGGTGTATCACAATTTGCTTTGTTCTACACGTTGTAATGTTATTTGTATATATATATATATATGTTGTTCTTTGTATTGTATACTTATTTTTGAATGAATAAGTGTTTGTCTCACCTAAGACTTTGTTATAAAAAAAAGAATAAGATATTGAAAATTGAGAAAAGAAAAAGGTTATATAAATAACCAGGTCAAGTTGGGTTGGTTTCAGTGATCTTTGCTTGAATCATATAGCAGCCAAACTCACTAGTATCCTGGTCCGCTTTCATGTACTAGCTTTTAGAAAGTGGGCATTTCCATGTTCTTATGACTCTTTGTGCTTTGTGGCCTGACTCTAGTCAATGTTTGATTTAGACTGGCATGGGCCTGTTTTGTGCATTTACTCTAGACAGTCACAAATGGAGCTGAGGTGTGCCCTGCATATCCTGATGGGTCTTCCTTAGCTAGAGTGGTGGGAGGAGTTGTCACTGACACCTGAATTGGGCTGTACCTGTTCTCTCACAATGCTGTCTCCGCCCCCCTTTAGTGTGTCTGGAGCCAGGGCTGGGATTGAATTGGGATGTAGTGCACTGCTAAAGTTTGTTTTAAGTTACCCCCATCTCAAAGACATTTTGAGTATAAGTACAGGGGCTCGCACCCCATGATTTTAGACACTGTGTGGGACTTGCAATCAGACGCTGCTGGCTCTACATGCTGCACCAAAGGAAAATTGGGCTGTCAGGAAAAACTACCACTTGGACTTGGCTTTGCTGACCTGCTAAGAAGGACTGCCTCTTCACTTTCCAAGGGCACTCTGTGTTGGCCTGCCTGCATTCCTGCCTGTGTGCCCCAGTGATATCCCAGGACTTGGTAGCCTGCCCTATGTTACTTGAAAATCCAGCGCCTGGGGAGCATTTTCCTTTGAGGGTGGATTTACTGTGTGGTGAGTGCGCTGATCTCGCTTGGGGTTGGGGCTGAGTTGAACAAGGTGTGTGTTGAACTCTTTCTGATCCAGTGCGTGGTGAGTGTTTTCAGCTTGATATTCCCAGCACATGATGGCAAAGCTGCTTTTCGTATCGTGTGCAGCTCATCCCAGCCTGGGAAGTAATGATGGGTCTGAGGATATGGCCGAACCCACCTGAGCAGCGCGGTGTGAGTCAGGAGCCCCGTAAGCTGGACCAGCGTGCTGCTTTGAATTGAGGTGTCTCCAGAATGTACTGTCTGCCAAAGCCGCCCCACGCTAACTAGCGGGCGTCCTTGCTTATCCTTACTGAAAATTACACAGTAGTCTATCAAAGCTTTTTTTCCTAGTTGCATTTTTAAAAAAAAACATTTTATTTTGATACAAAATATCATTATTCTTGCTTTCAAGCTTTGCATATATTTTCATCTAATCAGAAAGAATCCTGAAAGCATTATACGTAGCCTCAAATTATAAAACTTTGCAAACGTGTGCACATTTGTATACTGGAACCAATGTCAATAGTGCAGTCTGAACTTACAACATTTCCTTAGAGCAGTCACCCTAATAATAAAGGCTGTATTAATGAACCATAAATACAAGTTCAAACAGCATTAACGCTTCTACACTCTTTGCCTGCTTCGAAAGACATTCATATGGATCTCCACCGAATCAAGAAAAATGGTCACCCACCCACTCATCAGCAGCAGACTCGATTACGGCAACACACTCTACGTCAGCATCAACCAGAAACTCCCCTGGAAACTACAGAACGTTCAAAATGCTGCAGTCAGACTAGCCCTTGACATCCACCGCTGCAGCCACATCACCGAACTCCTCAGAGAACTCCACTGGCTCCCAGTCAACAAAAGAATCACTTTCAAGTTCTTCACACACGCTTACAAAGCACTCCACAACGCAGGACCAGCATACCTGAACCACAGCCTGTCATTCCACATTCCTCTGCTCTGCCCAGCTGACCCTGGCTACCATCCCTCGGATCCACAAGACCAGAACCAGAGGAAGATCCTTTTCCTACCTCGCAGCCAAGACCTGGAACACCCTGCCTCTCCTCTTCAGACAATCCCCGTCACTGACTCAATTCAGGAAGGATCTCAAGATCTGGCTCTTTGACTAAACCTCAGTGCTCAGACAGTCCAGCAGCCCTCCCTTCCCTCCCAGCAACTTGAGACCACACTTTACCAACCCTGATTGATTGATTAACATATATACATAAATATTACCTTAACTACAGACAATGCCCTTCCCCGTTTCATAACTTGGTACTGTAATCTGGCAGCCAAAGTGTGTGTGCTGCAGGGGGTTAGGCCAGCTTATCCCAAGGACAAAATAAAAATGAAAACTTGTTGCCCTTGACCCCAAACAATATTTCCTAGGCGTGAGGTATAGGAATTTCACACCCATGTGAAAAGGTAAATAAAACAAATGTCTACACTGGGATGGAAAGTGCATGCCAATCACCATTTAGCTCAGTGCACTTGAAGATTGCCATGGCCTTACTGAAACTTAGCGAGCACTTCTGTGGGGGTAGCTAGCAGTATAGATATTCTTGGTGCTCTGTGACAAAGTCTCTCAGCTCTTTGGACCTCCTTGAGACTTCCACTGAGCCCAGTGCAGCAATAGACCAGACCACCAGATTCAGGTTTGTCTGATCACTGAGGCAGTTCAAAGTTCTACATTCATAAAACACAGCAGCAGGGTCCTCGAGATTCTGTTTCAAAGGAAATGCTCTGTTTATTGAAAGTGATGCTCAGATTGTCAGCTATGTCACTGGATGGGGGACAGCAGCCACTGCCGATCATTGCCAGGGAAGTCTGAAAGTAATAAATTGTAACTGGTCAGCATGGAGCCTATTTTCAAAATACACTGTGGGATAGGGGGATATGTGAAATAAGGCAGATAGATTTTCATGGATCTCTGCTCGAGCAATAATACTTATTCATTTCCTCCTGTTAGATCTTGAAGTGCTATGGCCAGCTCAGTAGTTTAAAAATCGCTAAGGAAAGATCATTTCCACTTTGTCAATGAGTGGCAGTGACGCCTTCTCTATTCCTTGATTTGACCTATAAGGTGCTTTGCACTTACCTTTGCTTAGGGACTTTCAAACTGAGCAAGTATTTTGAGTGCCCCATCCTTTTTCATATTGCTTTTTAAACCTTGAAACTTCCATTCAGTGCCATTATGCTCAATCCATAAGGCAAATTTGGCTACAACCTATTTCTTTATTTAACTTTCCACTAAGGCCATGGCACACTGGCATAGGAGGTGGGCCAGTAGCATGGAGTTAAATGTCACATGTATGCTCTAGTGTACATTTGCACCACCCTGATGACAGAAACAAATATGGTTCCATGTTCACCAGTAAGGCAGGCCTTGCTGCTGTTACACCCCTGTTGTAAACTAAGTTAGAGTAAAGTGCTCTGACGTGCAAATAAAAACACAGTATGCCCACAAAGTTGGTTAGTAATGTATCAAAAGTGGGACATACTAAGTAATAAACAGGTATTTCTCTACGTTGAATTGTTGCCAAATGATGTTGGTCACTGTTAAAGTAAAGTGGCATTTTTCCATGGAGAGTTTAGTTTGTTAATCCGTCTGTTTTTACCATGTCATCCAGAAAACTGCTAGAAACCTGCTCAGGCATTTTATTTCACTTGCAAATGTGTCCAATTTACTTTTAAGTATAAGAGCCTGCTCCTGAGACCTGGGACCTTGTAAGATGCCTAATATACTACTACGCTGGTTGTCAACCTCAAATTTTAGTCTTTAATCTTCTATCGTCAACTCTAACTTCAACTGCCGGACCCTAAGACTCTTCAGATGGTGATCACGCTCAGTGTTTGTCAGGAGGACTGTGGCGTGGCAAGAAAAGTGAAAAGTGAAAAGTGAAATGTAAGCGGACACCATTGCTTTTGCGGCACTCTTCTATCGTGTTTGATTGCGGCAGCAACTGTTGCAACATGAGCTTTGTGCAATAGACTTTTTGCTCTGGGAAAGAAGTTGAGGCCTGCCACGTAAGGGGAAAAAAAAAAAAAAGACGCGATCACGCGGCTTGTGCGGTAAAAATTTTCTAACTTTTTTACTATCGGTTATAATTTACCGGCTACCACCGGATCCCTGGACTTACTGCCTCGGTGCCGTAGCGCTAGCAGAGTTTGCTTGCTACGCATGGCTCCATAATGGAAAAGCGAGGAGCGAGGAGCGAAGATGCGATGCGAAGCCGGGATGTGATGTAAGCTGGGGGGGAGAAATAGTTAGAAAAGAAAATCAAATGATATAAGGGATCTCTACCTGCTCTTCCGCTCAGCTCAGCGTTGATTTGCTCTCCCTTCCATTTTTGATCTGTAGTGAAGCTTCTTCTTCGTGATTTGTGTTAATTGCTTTTGCCTCTCTGCCTCTCTGCCTCTCCGCCAACTCCCGTGCTCCGCTCCGCTTACCGCTTGCTGCTGCTGCTGCTGACTGACATCATCTGTCATCTGCAGACACGACTGCGGGGGATATGTAGGCGGGAGATCGCGTCGTTGTCAAGGAGACGACGCCTTTAACCCAGAATACCCGGGGGGGCCAAGAATAACAGAGGAAAAAAAAGGGGAGCACAGAACACTGCACAGTATAGTATAATACTAAAGGGGCAGAAAAATTGGAAATTGAAAAAAAAAATGTTTGGACAAATAATAATGGAACAGAAAATGGGAAAAAACAAGGGAAAGTAAGGAAATTCAAAAAAAAAGAGAGAGCCAAAAATAAATATATACAATACAACAGCAATAATATACCAGGAGTGAAAGGAGCAAAAGGAGTTGAACCACGTATAGGATCTCTGGTGGTTGGCCAAAACTCTCAGTTGATCTATTCAGACCTACAATTGGGGAAAAACACAGGTCTAGACATTAAGATTCTTTGGGGGAAAAGAGCGTATGTTGGATTCCCAAGTTTACTTAAATCAACTACAAGATTTAAAGGCGAAGGACCTGGGGCCAGAGGTAACGCAGTATTGTTAGTAAATATAACGGAAATTACCATACAAACTTTGAACACAATCATGGAGAAAGACATGGAAAAAGATAAAGAGAAAAACAATGATAGCACCAGTGACTTTGTTTCGCAAGATGAAACTCAAACTCAAAAACAGAATCAGACTGGCATAAAGAATGATACAACAACCGATACAAAAGCTAAAGCAAAGGCCCAGGCCCAGGTTCAAGGAGGTGAGGCTGATCAAGAAAAACTGGAAATACAAGAAAATTATGAAAGAGAAGAGAACTTAGAGGACCGGGACAGAGGAAATACCAAAGAGATCCTTAATTTACAAGGATCTCAGAAGATAAAAGAAATACAAAGACGACCCGAAACCAGGGGCTACAAAGCAATGGAAAATAACGACGAAAATAATGACGATGGCAAAATAAGAGATATCAAGTCTGATGGAAGAGATAGAAACATCGAGAATGGACAGATTGAACAGGAAGCTGAGAAATTAAAAAAGAAAGCCAAGGAAAAACAGAGAGTAAACGAAATAGAAAAGGAAAAGGAATTGGCAAGTAGAGAGAATCTTGACCTATTGGAGAAAAAGGCCAAAAGACTACAGACGATCAAAAATTTAAAAGCTGCGGCTAATATAACTGGGCATTCAACAGGCTCCCAACCCAGAATTTCAAATATATTCAGCCCCGCAATTAAAGAAAGACAGCAGAACGGCCCTTATAATGAAACTGCATCAATCACAATGGATCAACAAGGATTACAAAATAGGACCATAACTGCTGTAGATGAGGTTTTAGTCCCGGTAGAACATCTAGAACAAGAAAATAGGTGGAAAGTGAAAGGCAGCACTTCAGCAGAACTATCGAATATAAACCGAGCTACGAAGGGGTACGCTTCAGCAGAAGTTTCCGATGGCTCTGAATCGGAGATCTATGAGACAGGAATATCAATCTCCAGTGAATTCAGCAAATCCAGTGAAGAGACTGATCTTGGCGAGAATCCCAGACAGGAGGAACTGGACAAAAAAGTACTTTTACCGACAGAAATTGGATCTAAAAATGCTCTACTATATGATTATATATCAACAAAGAAAATGGGGAGAAAAAGAAGCAAACATAAAAGGCACCCAAATATAATTCAGGATGAAACGACAGATTCAAACAACAGTGAGAACCAAACTCTCACGCAAAAGTCCTCATCGTAAAACAAACGCAGAATCTGAAAGAAATAAGAATATTTTTGACAACCCGGATGACGATGAGCAGCTGAAGCATAGAGAACCTACACTGAGTGAAGTCTTCGAATCAATTACAAATTTTCATCAAGATGTAAAGAAAGATAGCCAAAGAAACCATGTCGCTATTCAAAAATTGGAAGGAGCTATCAATAAAGTTGGAAATACATGTCAGGAAATCTCTGATAGAATGTGTTCGGTAGAAGTTCGTGCAGAAAACCTGGAATCAGACGTTGGCAGATTACAACTCCAAGCAAAGGAGCACGAGGGTATAATCAAAGACCTAATGACAAAGGTTGAAGACCAAGAAAATAGAACAAGAAGGAATAATCTTCGATTTCTTGGGATTCCCGAGGGCTCGGAAGGGAGCGATCCAAGAAACTTCATGATCAACTTACTAAAATCTTCTTTCCCGGAACTCAACTCCTGGGAAATGGATAAAGAAGTATGCCGAGCACATCGCTTTCCACTAACATTACCAAAACGGTCAGAGAAATCTCTAAAATATCCGAGAGCTTTCCTAGTCAACTTTGGAAACTTTTTGGTACGTGACACTATATATGACTTGGCTAGGCCAACGGCTCAAAGAGAATATAGGGGCTTTAAGTTTTTTGTAAGACCAGATTTTGCACATGCAACAGTTGAAAGACGATGGCGAATGCGACAGCTGTTTGCCCCTTTTGAAAAGCTTGGAGCAACGGTCTACCTGCAAATTCCGGCACGATTAAAAATAACATATAAAGGCACAACGAGGAGCGTCACAAGTGAGATTCAGGCGGAGGTCTATCTTAAGGAGGTTAAAGCAAGAATGAAACAAAACAATGGTAACTGAACAGAAGAAGACATTTAGTGCCGACAAACTATTAACTACTATTATTTGATATAAGGTTGACACTCAGTATGATCATATAGTATCAGGCCAGGTAGTAGGTCCAGGCGTGTGGAACACACGGCCATCAACAGCTGGGTGAGTCTAAACCCAGGATGCCTCAAAGGGTGGCAGGAGGGGGGGCGGTAAGAGGGGGGGAAGGGAGGGGGGGAAAGGGGGTTGGGTGGTGGATCTGGGGGGAGAAAATAAAAAACCGAAGAGAGTTTGTACTGTTAAAAGGATTTCGAATGAAGGAGGAAATTTGAAACAAAGGATGGGTTCTTATTACGAATTCAGGTATCCGGACAGGTTGATGTTATGGAAGTATTTAAAAATTGGCTATGCCGAAGCTAAGGATTGGATCTCTTAACATAGGAGGATTAAATGATTGGAAAAAGAGGGGGAAGCTTGAACAATATTTAAATATGATAAACTTAGATTTAATATGTCTACAAGAGACCCACTTACCTTGGAGCAAAAAACACTGGTTGAATTTTAAAGGCTATGAATTGTTGTCATGTACATCCCAGACTTCTATGATAAGAGGTGTGGCCATAATTGGCAAAGTGGGGTTAGGGGGGGCCAAAAGGTGTAAGGCGGACTCACTAGGAAGATGGGCAATATGCGAAATGAATTTAGGTTTCACTATTTGTACAGTATATGGATCCAACACAGACGAGCCACAAGTTTTTAGCCACATTGAAAATGAATTAATTGATTGGCATACCAACATAGTACTATGTGGAGACTTTAACATCTCTGCGAATTTTACGGATGGTAGTGCATACATAGGCAGGAAGCCAAGGGTGTTTAGAGCAATCATGTCAATGATGCAGTCACATGGCTTATACGATGTCTGGGGAAATTTACTGACCGGAGATCCAGGGTTTACTTATTATTCACATCCTTTTAATAAATATTTGGATTATTTTATGATCTCGACTACCTTACTTAAGAGTGTTCAAATAAACAAGCTTCCCAAAATCATGTCAGATCATAACCCCCTAGTCTTAAATATGGTCATCAATAGATCATACAAGGTTCCTAGACCTTGGACAGTTGATAAAAAATTATTAGCGGATGTCGACTACATCGCTCATATGAAAATATGGTCCCAGTCCTTTTTTGACGCTAATAGGTATAGTGCATCAAGGGGAGTGGTGTGGGATAGCTTCAAGGCAGGAATAAGAGGAGAGACCATAAGCTATACCACCAACGTATGGAAAAAGGTTAATAGGGAAAGGGAAGCATTGATGGGAAAATTGAGTGAGGCAGAGACACAACATAGACAAGATTTAATTACAGGTGATCAATCTGTTGAGAGCCTACATAAAGTAAACTCCTTAAAAGCTGAGATCCAGAAACAATTAGCAAGAAAGGCGGCAGCATACTACCCGGCACAGAGATCATGCCTTTATGAAACTGGTGAGCAAGCAGGTAGAGCTCTTGCCTTGCGAATCAGGCAGGTTGCAAGTAAAAACATTGTGACACAAATTAAATATCAGGGCCAAATATACGACAAGCCTGGTGAAATTTTGGAGGGGTTTAGGAAATTTTACCAAGAATTATATCAGGAGGAAGCGGTTGGAGGGCACCCAAATATAAGATGGTTAGACATGGGCAGTAAGCTAAAATTAGGCCAGATCGAATTACTGGAACAAGATATCACATTGACGGAGGTATTGGAAGCTCTGCAAGATCTTGCAAGCGGAAAGGCGGCGGGCCCAGATGCCATACCGTTAGAGCTATATAAAAGTCTAAGGGAGGAAACAACACCACTGCTCTTAGATCTATTCAATGGTGTTATGAATACCGGAATAATACCTGAGTCTTGGCAAGAAACCAATATAGTAATCTTTCACAAAAAAGGGAGACCAAAGACCAACCCGGGCTCCTACAGACCAATATCATTGATTAACAGTGATAACAAGCTATATGCCAAAATCATGGCCACTCGTATGGGAAGGATTATTGCGTCCTTGGTCTCCCCCTGGCAGCATGGATTTATCCCAGGAAGAGGAGCCACAAACCATATTAGGAGAGCTATTACCTTATTTGACATCGGTGCTGCTAGGGGGGAGAGGGTCGCAATGATCCTCCTCGATGCAGAGAAGGCATTTGATCGCGTTAGATGGAGTTTTCTATGGAAGGTTATGGAGGCAAGGGGATTTGGCCCTAGATTTTGTCAAGCTATTCAGGCTATGTATTCATCACCTACGGCTAGAATTCAATCAATGGGGAAAAGATCAGATAGGATCAATATAACAAGGGGGTACGAGACAGGGCTGCCCATGCTCTCCAATCTTGTTCGCGCTCTACATAGATCCTTTAATTACACAATTAATGAATAGTGCGATTATTAAACCAGTAATATCAAATGGGTTTCATACTAAAATTCTCGCTTATGCGGATGATTTAGCAGTCATTACAAAAGATCCAGAGCTAGCTATGAGGGAGGTAGTTAACATAACCGGTCAGTTTGGAGACCGACTAAATGCTGATAAAACTCAGGTATTATGTTAAAAAAAAATAACCAAGGTGGATGGAAGATATGTAGGATCTGTAGCTTACCTGGGTATAACAATAAATGCAGAACCAGGTAAAATAATTGACGATAATTACACCCCTCTTTTGAAATCTATGGAAACAGACTTAAAAAGAATGGACTCATTACAGCTGTCACTGATAGGGAGGGCTAACGTTATAAAAATGACAATGTTTCCTAAGGTGCTTTACAAATTAAGGTCAATCCCATTTAAAATTGATGAGAAAATTATTAGGAAGATTGAGGCCATTTTTATGAAATTTTTATGGCAATACGGCAAAATAAGGCGGTCAAATAGATATATGTCATTACCACAAGATAGAGGTGGGTTGGGACTGCCAGATATTAAGAGCTACCATCTTGCATGTCTCCTCACAGACATGGCTATTCTACTCCATCCGGGGGGTCCAACCCTCAGACAGGCGGCGATACCATCAATTTTTCAGCTATTGGTAGGAGGTGAAGCCGTAGGGCTTTTATTAAGGAGAACTCAGAGGAGTTATTACAAGGAAATTGGATACAAGACGCTTGAGGGTGTATGGTATATTTGGAAAACTGTTAAAAAAGCTCTAGATATACCTACCATCCATCATCGCACACCACTTTGGAACTCAACACTTTTCCAAATCTTAGTAGGGATGGAACGTGGCGTCATTGGGAGAGTCATGGTATAGTGGAGTTGGGGCAAATAATGATTGGTGATCAGTGCAGAACACTCGAAGAACTTACACAACACTATTCACTACGAGGCTATCAAGAGTTCAAATACATGCAGATTGTAAATAGAATTAAATCAATTAGGCCACGTATTACTCTGAAAGGGAAATACAAATTAATTGAGTATTTGAAGTCAGGGGGCCATAGAATTAGAGATATATATAAAATATTTAACGATGCATCAATAGATGATATTGGGAAAATTGAAGCTGCATGGTCCAAAAAATTGGGAGATCCCGAAATAGACGTTGATAAGGCGTTAGCTATGGATAAGAGGTTCTTGCGCTCCTCGAATCTCAGAGCCCAACATTACAAAACCTTATTTAATTTATACTATACGCCCGAAAAATTATTTTCGTGGGGGAAAGCGACAGATAGCAATTGCCCCAGATGTGGAAATGGTACAGCAGATCTTATACATATGTTCTATGGCTGTGAAAAATTAAAATCTATCAAAACTGAAATTATACGGTTTTTAGAGGGGCTACTTGATGTCAAAATTAACATATCCCCGACCCTGATAATAATTGGCTGCGACGTGAAACTAAATATAAGTATCGAGGCGGAAGCTTTAGTTTTCATCTCTGTAGCAGTCCTTAGGATTCTAATTAGTGCAGCCTGGAAGGATACAGAAGCCCCAACTTTTCAAATGTGGTTGTGCAGAATGTTGGGCATACATAATATTGAGGAAGCATTATTTGATTTAAAGGGAGCAAAGCTAAGGGATGTGGGCAAGCGACTTTGGGCCCCAGTGGCTACATGGAGGACAGCAAAATTAACTACAAATGAATGACTTACTGGCTGTGTAGATATTTAACATGTCAATTGATCTCGTATTGTTTATCACTGTTTATCACTCTTTCTGTTTCTGTTTCGCATGACGGTATAATGCTATGCTTCTATTTTATGTATTTATGTATCCATTTAGGAATATGTATTTACCGGTACGAACTCTCAATAAATAATTAAAAAAAAAAAAATAAGTATAAGACCTTCCCAATAACTTTCAGGGCATATTTTTAAAAATGCTCTCATCATCACTCACTGAACCGCTACACCAATTATATCTCACTTCAAGGAATACTGGTACCATTCCTGAAGATCTATGCAATATGTAAGAAATTAGTTTTTTGGTTGGGGGGGTGCACACCTTTCTTAAACAACAACCACAGTCCCTGACAGGGTGAAGTCATTAAGTTAACCTGTGCTTAAACAGGCTTAGCTTAGAGGCCCTATCTTAAGTATTTATGGGGCACACAAACAGTAATACATTGAAAACACAACACAAACAAAGTCCCAAATAAATTTAGAAAAAAGAGTAAAATTAAAAAAATAAAATAAGCACAAACTGTCAATAATCCAATCAGTAGAACTGGGGGTATGCAGTTTTAAAGATTTAAGTAAAAATAGCGCTTAGACGAAGAAAGCAGTAATTGTGGCTGAGGAGGAGCGCAACTGATGCCAGCCAAGGGTCCAGGACCTTGGGGATCAGGAACCAACTCCAAAAGAGGCCAGCAGGGCTCAGGCAGGTCCAGATGCAGGTCTAGGTAGGTCTAGCAGCAGGGCCAGTTGTGGCAGGCCAGCCAGTTAGTTGCAGGGAGACCTGTGGGACTTGTTGTGTCCCTGTAGCTCAGAGCAGGAGGTCAGCCAACTGACAATTGGAGTCACTCAGGTAGTCTTGAGTTCAATGAGAAAGTCCACTCTCTTTCAAGCAACAAGGCATGTCTCAAGCAGCAGGGAAGCCCTCGGAGAAAAAAAGCAGGCCTCAAGCAGTGGGGCAGTCCTCTGAAGAACAAGGCATGCCTCAAGCAGAAGGGCAGCCCCCTGATAGTATTGGGGCAGTCCAATGAGTAACAAGGCAGGCTTGAAGCAGCAAGGCAGTCCTCTGATAAACACGGAAGGCCTCAAACAGCAGGGCAGTCCTCTGAGAAACAAGGTGGCCCTTCCGAAGTCTTTCACGGGTCCGGGAGTGTAGTGAAGATTTGGTGTGAGAGTCCACTATTTATACCTGGTGCCAGCTCTGAAGTGGAGGAAACTTCTGGAGTTTCTCCCGCTCCCCCCACAGATGGTCTAGAATTTCCTTTCATCCCTGTCCAGGTGACAAGATGTTTGGGGTGACAAAAACCTGATGTCAAGTTATTTGTGAATATGCTGAGGCAGCTTCTTTGAAATGAAAGTGGGGCAGGGAACAGCTTTGTCCCTGCCATTCTGACAGATGGCTCTCTACCAGCTACACCCAGGAAGTAATTTTTACTATCAGGGCCCAATACACATTTCTGATGGGATAGCAACTAATAGGCCCAGACAGCTGGAAACTCGTAAAAGGCCTCAGAAAATTTAGGGCAGGAAAATGACAACTTTCTAAAAGTGGCATTTTCAAAATTGTGATAAAAAATCCAACTTTACCATTTAAAAAGATTTTAAATTACAATTCATGTGAGTCCAAAGTTGATATTTCTACCTGTTCCCAATCAAAATATAGGACTTATTAAATGTAATAAAATAACCCAATGTTATCCTATAGGAAAGGTAGATCTGACAGCAGTGAAAATCAAATTTGGCATTTTTTCACGACCAGGACATGTAAAACTTAAAAGTACATGTCCAATGTTTTAAACACACTGCTCCCTGTCCGATTGGCTATCCAGGGCCTACTTTAGGAGTGGCTTAGAAATATTAAAAAGAAAAGTTTTGGCCAGGTGAAAGGTTTATTTTGCCAGGTCGAATTGGAAGTTTAAAACTGCACAAAACCTTCAATGGCATCCCTGAGAAATATTTTAAAAGGCACGATAGGTGCTGCAGGCCTACTAATAGCATTTATGTTACAGGCCCTGGGTACATGTAGTACCACTGTACCAGGGGCTCATGAGTACATTGAATGTGCCAATTGAGTGTAAGCCTATTTTACAATGTTTTAAGCAGTGAGCACAAGAACTTTAGCACTGGTTAGCTAGGGTAAAGTGCACAGAGTCCTAAAAGTTAACAAAACTGGATTTAGATAACAGGGGGGAAGAATAAAAAATGTTTGGGGTGACCATGCAGAGACAGCCAAGTCCAACAAAAGGCAATTATTATGGAGTTTTTGGAGCTGAGCTGACCAGAAACAGGATGTGTCTCATACAGGCCACTCTGACTTATTAACAGTGAATCTAAGATTCTAGCCAAAATATTTGTCAGCCACCTTCTCAGAGCAATTTATAACTGCTTGGACGCGACCAAAGCCCCTTTATGCTTCAAAAACCCACCAGATTTAATATCAGAAGGTTCAACAACACTTTTGCACTCTCACGTCAGCTTGATCGTCCCTTTGTGTTGTTGCTGGTGAAAAGGTTTTTAAAAGGCGTTGTTGGTACTACCTCTTTTCACTCCTTACAAATCTTAATTTCAGAGCTAACTTTCTGGCTTACATTATACTTGTATGCACCAATTTTACCACTAAAGTATGGATCAATTGTTCTCTCTACCCCCGCATTCACAATAGAAAGGGACTTCCATCAGCACCTTGCCATCTCTCCATTACTTTTTGCACTAGCCATTGAGCCCTCCCTCGAATGGCTTCACTGCGATGCGTCGTCGACAGGCTTCCCTTAGTCACTGGAACTGGATGACAAAGTCTCGCTTTATGTGGATTACCTTCTTGTCTTTCTCACAGAATGCAGGTGGGTACCAGGGTGGAGCAGATCTTAAATATTTAAGTTCACACTGTGGACTCCAAGTTATCCGGGAGATATAATGGGTTATCCCTCTTAATAGCCCCAAGGATGTCGAGGGAGACTTGTCATTTCAAATTGTGCAACACGCATTTAAATATTTTGACATGTATATATTTCACCCTCCCCATGACAGCTTTTGCCAAGAACATAACTCACACACTTGAACGCCTCCATCACGACCTAGACTACTGGGATTTACTGCCCTGCTCTATTATGGGCAGGGCGGTACTCAACAAGATGGTATGACTCTCCAGGGTGCTTTACCTGTTCTAAAACTATCCCTTGCATCTTCAAAGTGCATTCTTTATTTAACTTAGCTTTGCGCTCTTTTCTGTGGCAACATTGTGCTCCCCGAGTGTCAATGCTCAAATGCTACATATCTACTTTCAGCAGAGGCATGGCCTTGGCATAACTCCTTTCCTACTACCGAGCTGCTATGCTCTTTGTGCTCAATGAATGGCTATTCAACACTGAGGGCGACCCTGCCTACAGACCCGAGCCACTGGCCTTGGGACATGCACTCCTTTACATTGTATATATAAAACAGTGTCTCCAAGAGACATCCTCATGGTCACCCGCCTCATTCTTAAGATGCCATCTGATACTTGGACAGATTCGTTGTCAGAGGCGACTTACTAAGGCAGTTCTCATTATGGCATGGAACCCTGCTCGGAGAGGTAGAGGCACACCTCTATTTTGAGCGCTGGAATATCCTGGGTATTTCAACTTGTGGGACAGCCCTTTCACATTCCACTATTAAGTCCTCTGCAGAGGTACAAAAGGACTGTGGTCTATTTCACACTACTCTGCAGAGGTACAAAAGTACTGTGGTCTATTTCACACTCCTTTTTTATAAATACCTCCACTCTTGACATGTTCTACTTATTTACAACAAGTAGACTCAATCGCAGACTTCCATCCAGAGGCTAAGATCCTGATGAGTGATTTGGGGCACAAACATAAAATAACCTGCTTATAAACATCCACTGTTATCAACAGTCTGGATATACTTGACAAATTAAGGAAAGCTTGGGAATCAGATGTGGGAATTAGAGGTTTTAGAATGGCCGGATACACTGGTTGCACCTGGAGAGATGTCAGTCACTCCTAGATGTTGCCCAGTTTGAATGCCTAAATTGGATTTTATCACATGAGAGAAATTGTAGTGTATTAAACAAGTGTCTCCAATGTCATGATGCAGTGGGAGAGCTAACTCACAAGGTTTGGCAGTGCACCCCTCTACATGGGTTTTGGGGGAGGGGCAGAAGAACAGACTTGTTATGTGGTGCTTGGCTCCTGAATTGCCCTGGATCCTCGCTTGGCATTATTACAGATATCTGAGTATTTTGGCCTCTCCAGATATTAAAAACTCTGGGTGGCCATTATCATAACTTACTGCTCATAACTCACCAAGCATTAGTGGCCAGCATGATTCGCGGGTACGGTGGGTGGCGGTGTCACGCGGGGAGATGGTCGCATGGAGGGAGGTTTAATTTTAATTATAAAATTAACTTACCTTAGCCAGCCCGATCCGGTCCCAGGTCGGCTCTGCTTCTCTGCACCTCGCAGGAAGCAGGCAACCTCCTTCCCCTCCCCAAAACCGATCACAATACTGCAATGTCAGCGTTGTGATTGGTGGGGACGACGCCCAGCCAGGCACCTATGGGGAAGACTTTTTCTCCATGTAGGCAGCATGCAGCCTACATGGAGAAAATGAAATGGTATAGTGCGCATGACCGGTTTGTTCGGCCCCAGAGGGCCGACCAAACAGTCAGGGCCCGCAACATTGGGCTAGCCACTTCTCCCCTGCCCTGTTTCAGGACCGAAACCCACCCCCCACCAAACCGTTCTACTTTCTCGCAGAGCGAGAAGCAGTACCTTAAAATGGTATTTATACAATTTTATGTTACTGCTTCTTGAACTGCGAGAAAGAAGTGGGGCAACGCTCCTCCACCCACATGGAGGAGCCGCCCCTGCCACCAAGTATTGCTCAATAGAAAGACGGTCTAGATGAGTCAAGTCTGTTGGAAAAAGCATTTTATGAAGCAAGAGGGTGCACACACAAACACTCTGGGATATGAGAGGATTGGGCCCAATACATGGCAATTATGGACTAGATGATGAGTTCACGCTGTCAATCAAAGGCGATAAAACTCGCACATTTTCAAGTTCGTTGATACATTAGCTATGCTTGCGGGTGCTAGGAGAGACCTTTTTCTTCTTTTTTTATTTTTATGAAGTGCTGTACTAATTGTACTGTTAACGTTGCCTGCTAATATTATGCCGTCCTTGAAGACGATAACAATGATGCAATTAGTTTGTACTGTTATAATGCAAAAAAAAAAAAATGTATAAAAGAACAAAACACATTTATACCTTGTGCTGCCTGGAAGTTTCGAAGAATGGTTGGGCTTTTCTTCCCTCTTGTGGTAGTAGTTATCATCCCAAATGGAGTGAGAAAATGTGCATTGCCATGAAATTAAAAGGCAGAATAACTGGTAATCATAGGCAATGTACCTGGGATGAGCCATTGTGGGATTAGATAGAAGCAGAAGGTAATGCCAAAGACCAGAGATGAGGCCTGCCATGTGGCGATTTGTGCCCCAGAGCTTAACAAATCTGTAACTTTGGTTATTTTAATCTGCTTTTCGTCTTTCTTGACATTTTCTTATTAAATTGATCTTGTTTTTTCCACATTGGTTTAGAAATGTTGTTGTGTTGTGTTCTGGCTTTAACACTATTCGCTAATGCTTGGACCTATCTTGAATTTCTCATGACAATAGTCTGCTGCTTGTGCCAAAGCTTCCAGTAGTTGAGCAGAGTATTCCAAGTGAACTGTGCTGTAGTCTGATTAAGTCATTGGGTCACCTCCTCACACATTAACACCCACTGTCTCATAGAGAGGAGATGTTGTCGCGTGGCTAAACTGTCAACGCTGGAACTTGTGATACTTGGTCCTAATCCTGGTTTTGGTACATGTGGTTGTGTACAAATAAACGAATTACCCTCTACCTCAACAATATGTAATACGTGAAATGGCATGCAATTGTAAACAGAAACTATGATGTAATTGGATTAATCAAAATGTTCAAATTCCAATGTATTGTAAATGATTTTGTATCACTTCCAATCTTCACCTCTCCCATTAATAAACAGCACTCCCTTGCTCTGTATCTAAGTTTGCACTATATAAATGGCAACACACAAATACACTGATAAATACAAAACAGTAGAGAGGTT
Source organism: Triturus cristatus (assembly GCF_964204655.1). Classification (NCBI taxonomy): domain Eukaryota; kingdom Metazoa; phylum Chordata; class Amphibia; order Caudata; family Salamandridae; genus Triturus; species Triturus cristatus. Next base: position 184,417,816 of record NC_140592.1, read on the forward strand.
TAAAAAGAAGTGTGGAAAGAGCTGTTCCTGTCTTTTCTATGTGAGCATTAGCCGTCCTCAAACAGCTTGCTGTGCATGCACCGATGGCTTGCACGCATTCCTCAGTCCTGTGGATGAGGAGACAGGTCCGTCATGTTCCATCCCAAAGGACCATGCTAATTCTTCAACTAGGCCTGTTTCAAGCTGCAAAATGTACTTTTGTAACGTTTTGCAAACATTATGCAGAGTTATTTGAAAATTCAAAAAAGCAACTTTCACACTATCTCATGGGAGAACTGAACTGGAGGAGCCTTTATTAAAAAGTTACATGAAATAAAACAAGGCAACCGCCAGAAGGAGAAAATGCCCTCGGCAAAACATTGTCTTCCCAAGACAGTCTCTCTCTCTCTAAAAAGAATATTGCAAAATTGTGCACAATTTTGCTACATTCACAGAATTTCCCAAATTTTGCGCAATGCAACATTTGCATATTTTGAAAATTTCACCAGTGTAATAAAAAGATGCGAGTGACTCCTTAGGAGTACTTTTACTGAGGTGCACAAGCAATCCTTGATTTAAAAGACATGGAATTAGTGACGGATTATGCAGGAGGACTCTTTTTTCAGCGGGCGGTCGTGCAGTCACGGGGTCTTAACCCTGCTGATTCATACGGTTCCCTGTCTGACTAGGACCTGGGGAATCCCCAGGATTTCCCCTGTGCTGCCATGTATGCAGGGCAGTTTCAGGGAGAAGCTGTATTCTCCAAGGCCGAGGATGTCAGCCAGATAAGGATTCTGAAGGGTTGCCATACAGGGCTGCCAGGTGGCAGAGGCACATCAGCATTGTGGTAGATTCACTGCATATCACACTCACCACCCTCCCAGCAAAGACTGGTCAACCATACAGTGGGTGTTATTACTGGAGCACAAGGCATAAATCAGGCCTACTTAAAGATGGGGCTTCTACTCAGGTCTCAATAAGACAGAGGTGTGGGTAAGGGCACAATGCGGCTCAATTATGTTAGACTGCATGCGCTAGATATTTTTAATAGACTTTACATCATCACTTTGTGTAAATGTCATTCATATATGTTAGCAGACAATAGATAATGTGCGCTTTGAGCCTGATTCTCCAAAACAGAATAGTCCCATTCAAACAGGAGGCTCTCATTTTTAGTGCAGGTCTCAATACACAATGGGAGTTTTGGTCAAGTTGAGGGACAGTCATAAAGACTAAAGCTGTGCCCACTGATTCATGTGTGCCCCCCATTTAAAATTAGAGAAGCTTTAGTGCTCTCACTGCTCAACTATGCATTGTCTTTAGTGAGCCAGATAGCTATAGTGAATGTGGTCTTCCTTTGTCAACAGGTTCCTTCCCCTGCCCTCATGTCAACCATAGCATATTAGCATACATGGGGCCAGATGTACAACCCTTTTTTGCGGCCGCAAACAGGAGATCGGCCTGTTTGTGACCGCAAAAAAGGTTCCAGGCATATACAAATGATATTTTGCGAGTCACTGACTCGCAAAATAGCATTTGCGACTCTCGTTATTAGGAAGGGGCGTCCCCTTCTAATGGCAACTCACCATGCCATGTACTGTTATTTTGCGACAGCATTTGCGGTTGCAAAACACTTGCAGTTTACCAACTATTTTAAGTAGGTGGTAAACCACTCGCAAACGAGAAGGGGTCCCCAGGGGACCCATTCCCCTTTGTGAGTGTGTGCGTAAACACAGGGACCACTGCCTGCCCTTCAAAACTGAAACAGAAAAGTTTCATTTTTGTTTTTTAAATGCATCCCGTTTTGCTTTAACGAAAACGGGCTGCATTTAAGCAAAAATGACCTGCTTTATTTAAAATGCAGTCCCAGACATGGTGGTCTGCTGACCCCAGCAGGCCACCATCCCTGGAAGTGCTAGCCATTCCCAATGGGGTAGCAAATTGCACTTGCCTCATGAATATTGATGAGGCATGCAAATTGTGACCCCATTGGAAATCGCAAACAGTGTCTTTGACACTGTTGTTCATTGCATTTTGCGACTCGCAAATTGTGAGCCGCAAAGCGATGCAATTTGAGAGTCGCAAAATGCAATTGTCGTGCATCTGGCCCAAAGGCTCTTAAGGGAAGGAACATGTTAATGTACTAGCTTAAAATTCTACTTAGAATCATACTACTAACTTTGAGATGGAAATGTAATTCCATGCTCCTCTGCTCATGCGCTTCAGGAGCAGGGGAGAAAAGGTTATGCAGTGCAGTCAGGCAAGGTTTTGGTCTACCATCTAAAATCAGCTTTCCACTGCAGCAGCCTTGTGCTTATTCATAACTGCTGCAGATCTGAGCATAGACCTTTGTAAGTGATAAATGCCCTTTCCTTACTTTAATATGAACCTCAGCACATATTTTGTGTTGGGCCTGCTGCGCGTGTGCAAAGTAATTTGTACACATACAGCACTTTTTGCTTGTGCAAATTCTTGATGAAAATTAACACATTTGCAAAACTCACATTTTGGCTATGGACTCAGCAAATATATATCATAAATTGAGAACTTGATGCGTTTTCATTTCCAATAGTCGTGCACTACGTAGAGACTTCTGTTAATGTATGCACGGTGTAAACTAAATATAGAAATCTATGAATGCAAATCAGCAATAGAGAGCCAACGTTTTACTTTAGGGATGACTCAATTACTCCAAATAAACTCTTAGCAAAATGTCTAAGGCACAAAAAAGGAATTGGATTTTCTCTACTTATTCCATGTTTTCCAGTAATACAGGCTTGATTGCAAATAGGAGCTTGAATCCGAATCAAGATTATTAAATGTCAAACATCACACACACAGTGGCTTTCACCACACAAATATTACCACTAAAAACTTGATGAAATGTGTGCTTAGGAACAAGTCCAAGATTCCACGTGTTGGAGCTCCAAATGGGGATAACATGCAATTTTGCCACGTCATCCCCAATTCTGACCCACGTAATTTGAAAAATGTGGTAATATCCCAAGGTAGTATAAAAATACTCATGATATGATATTTCATAAGGTATTTCTGCTTTATTTTACTGCTGCAATCGAAATGAGTCCCTTGGTAATGAAAACACGTTTATTTATTTATTTTATTTATTTATTTGCAGGTTTTTATAGCGCTAGAATCGACTCCAACTGGAGTATCTCTGCGCTTCTGGCGTGAGGGTCCTGTATCAAGAGTGGAACATGCGGAAGGCATTAGATCGCATTTGTGAACAACAGGGTTTTTAGTTGTTTCCTAAACACCAAGTGTTCAGAACAGGAACGAATAGCTACAGGAAGACAGTTCCACAATTTAGGTCCCAACACTGAAAGTGCCTTACTTCCGTGCCTGGCCTTCTTGGCACGCGGCACTACCAGTAAGTGCCCATTGCTGGATCTGAGTGTTCTAGATGGAATGTATGGGATAAATTTCTTTTCCAAATAAAGTGGACCCTGTCTGTTTAGGCTCTTGTATATTAAGCAGCAAGTTTTAAATTTTATCCTTTGACGGATAGGAAGCCAATGGAGTTCTTCTAACAGAGGCTTTGATGCTGTTCTTTGGGGGGCATTGAGAACAAGGCGAGCCGCAGTATTTTGTATTACCTGAAGTCTATTCAGTACTCCCTCATTTGCAGAGAGTAGGAGACCATTACAGTAGTCAATCCGACTCATGACAAGGGCCTGCACCAGCGTTTTCCTGAATTGGTCAGGCAGCAATGGAAAGGCTTTACGCAGCAAGCTAATAGTGTGGAAACATACGCCTGCGACATAGTTCGTGTGTTGTTTCAATGACAAATCCTGGTCAAGGCGAACCCCCAGGTTTTTAACAAGCTGCTTGGGCTCAGGTGCTACGCCTAGACCAGGAGGCCACGTTGTCGAGAGTAATACTCCAAGGGGCATATTTACAAGAACTAAATGCCACCGTAGCATACATTTTTTGACGTTACAACAGCTATTTTTTTTATCACCTTATTTACAAGTTGCTGCTAACTGCAGTTAGCTGCACTTTTCCGGTGAAAATGTGAATTTTAAAGATCACCACTTCTGTTAGCAAGAGTTAACGAAAATGAGATGCAAGGTGGGCAATCCTGTGAAAAAACTGCCGCTAACCCCACTTCGCAATATTTACAAGGAATTCCTTGTATGGTGCAAAACCCAAAAACTGCCTTAGAGGCAGTTTTTAAAAGACCAGAAAATAGCTGGTCTTATATGGTCTTATAATTGGTGGAAACACTTGGGGCCTTTTTTCAGAGGTTTTGGTGCTGGACAGCGCAGCAAAGGATATTACTGCGCTGCCCTGCGCCAAACAAAAGCTCAGGAATGCGCTCCACAATAAGAGAGGGAGCAGTCCTGGGCCTCATTCATGAAAAGTGTTGCATCGCTGCAACAAACAGCGTTGGCACACTTTTCACTGCACCCTCCTTGCGACACCATGGTTGCGCCGTATTTACTGTACGGCACTCCATGTCGCAAGAATTTACAGATATGTCAGTATTCCTGACGTATATGTTGGTGCAATGTTGCTGCAATTTTGTCTCAAGCATGATGCAACTCCAGCAATGCATGGGGCAGGCCTATCTATATGGCACTGCATCACCCTCATGCCCACCATGAGGCAGGCGTAAGGTTTTGACGCAGTGGCGTCCTAAAATTGTTGCTGTGAAATCTCATAGATTTCACTGCGCCGCACTTACGAGGCTTTGCTAAGTGGAAACGCCCACCCTGCATACATCCTACCTGACGCAGGTATAATGTGGCATAGGAGTTCACAAGGTCACACATATGCCTAGATGTGTCCCTTTGTACAGAGTCTAGTTTGGCCTCCAGGGTGTCTGCTGTCACCTTCCTCTGCGGCCAGCGACTCCCAGATGCTCTGTCCATTGACACAGAGGAGCTGCCAGGGTGTCAGCACAGTGTGAGCTCCACCGGTGGAGTTTGCGTGCTGCAGTTTTGGCGTCTGTAAGCATTGTTGGAGTGGTGGTGGTGAGGGAGTTGCCGAGGGAGTGGCCTTGATCCAGGTACCGCTGAGGGAGGCGATGATGGGGGTGGAGTACGTGTGTGTGGTGAAGGCATGATGTATACTATGATGGTCGGTCCAGGAGAGTTCGGTGGTGTGGCTGTAGTTGAAGTTCCCACTGGCGGAGAAGACGGGGTCGAGCGGGCGTCCTGCTATGTGGATTGGTGCGGTGACTAGCTGCTTGAGCCCAATGTTCGAGAGGTTCGCCAGGAGGGTGGTGGTGTTCTGGTCACTGGAGTTGTCCAGGTGGAGCTTGAAGTAGGATGTTGTCAGTGGATGGGAGAGCCTGGAGTGCGATAAGGTCTACAATGGCATTGGTGAATAGGGGTTCATGGGCCGGGGGGCCTGTAGACGAGGGTGCCGTGGATGGTGGTGTTAGGGTTGGTTCGGATCTGGAAGTGGAGGTGTTCCATGGTAACTGTTGGGTCATTAGAGTGCGTGGTCAGTTGTAGTGGGCTTTTTTAGACAATGGCAATAACTCCTCCTGGGCACTCAGGGAGGTCCGTGCGGGTGAATTTGTAGCAATCATAGATGGTGATGGCGATGTCCGGTCCGGAGCAGAGGTTGGTCCAGGTTTCCGTGAACAAGGTGATGTCTGAAGAGGTGGTGTCAAGGAGGTCCCAGATTTCTGTTGCGTGTTTGTGGAGGGACCCCAGGGTGAGGAGAATGCAGTTGTGCTGGTCGGCTGCGCTATTGGTCAGCTGGGCAGCAGAAGGCGCTGGTGTACTGATGTGGCAGAAGGTGTGCTTGCTGTTTTGGCAGGCGCAGGGTGCAAGGGGTTCTTACAATGATGCTTGATGGCTGGCAGTGCAGAGGGTGCTGGTATCATAGCGGTAGAGTGTCCGAGAGGAAGGGTCCTTTGTGCTGTGCGCGGTCCAGGGGCGGACGGACGCAGATGGGCTTGCCTTTGGCGCACCAGTGGTATTCCCACTGTGCATGGCCGCACAGCAGTCACCATTAAGTAGTGCTGCAGGGAGACTGGACAGCTGGTAGGAGCCAAATGTGGGAAAGAGCACTGGAGGGGCCGAGAACACCAGGGGGAGCGGGGATTGTAAATATATATATTTTTTAAATCTTACACTGAGGCCGAGTCCCGAGTCTTCTGTGCTCCTGTTCTCCTGAGTCTCCTTCCAGTACAGGAAGCAGGCAGCCAGGATCCCTCCCCAAAGCCAATCACAATGCTGCAATGTGGTGTTGTAATTGTTCTTGAGCGCTGTGACAAAGCGTTCAGCAAGGGGCTTGAGGGGAGGGCATGTTCTCCATGCAGGTTGTAATGCAGCCTGCATTGCTAACAGGGAAGTGTGCATGACTGCTTTGGGTGGCCTGAGAGGGCCAACCAAACAGTCATTGTGCAATTGAGTGGGCATACCACTCTGCCGATGCCCAGCCCCACCCACCCTTCAGCCCCAAAAGGAAACATAGCATGAGAATATCAGAAAGTTATCATCATGTTATGTTTTCTCTTCTTGCACTGATTGAGAGCATTGGGGTGATGCTCATCCACCATAGCGGAGGAGCCACCACTGGGGGTGTGTCACCCACAGGCGCTAGGCCTGGACCCGACTCAATCTCCGGGCCTCCTCTGCTACACATCCCACCTTCTCCTCACCTGGACATTAACACCGTGGCGCAATCCGCTGCACTCTCTCCAAATCTGGGCCAGCGGGAGCCTCAGCCAGGTGGGATCTCATAAGCCTGGGGAAATCAGTCACTGCAAAGTCTGCTGGGGAACCTCGCGATGCAGGTGATGCGACAGGGCCCCCTTATGCGTGAAGTTGCAGCGCTCCCGCCACACCAGTCTGGCGCAGCTCAGGGGCCTCACCCTCCATAGCGTCCAGCCAGTGCAACATCCTCCGGTCTGTGATGCAGAGCGGTGCGGCCCATCATTGGTAATCCCCTCTGTGCACCCGGGTGAAGTGGTGGTGTGTGGTATGTGATGCAAACCTCCCTACGTTGGTGTGCAGTAGTGCCTCTACCGTTCACAGCTCCAAGGGGACCAGGCGGTCTTCTCACACAGGTCAGCAAAGTGTCTCCATGCAACCTGGCAGACTTCACTACCAAGTAAGGGCGATCGCCGACGCCTCAATGTCTACAGCCATGGCCCAGCAACTTCACAGCACCTCCGCATCCTACTTCATGCCCCAGATGCAGGCACTGCAAGGCCTCCAGGCCCCAGGGACTGTTCACTCTTTCAAGGTTTTGGCTGCCATGGTGTTGCATGGAGGGCTCTGTGAAAAGTGATGCATCACAGGTTTTCTCCAGTGATGCACCTCTTTTCATATATGTAGCCCTGATTCTGAATTTCCTCTTCCCCTGGGACTCTGGCTGGTCAGCCTGGCTGCCGGGGGGTTTGGGGAGGTTGTTGATCAGTGCTGCACGTGTCCCTGGCTGCTCCATTCTGCATTCCATTGCTTTTCTTTATTTTTTTTTCATTGGAGGAGGCCTTATTGGTTATTTAAGCCTCTAGAGACAAAAAAGGAGAAGTTCTGCTGACCAGAATGAGTTTTTTGCCCACAAATTGGCCTTTCATCAGTTTCCACCCACTAGCGTCAGAGTTTGTATCGCCTTCATGCTAGTGTTAGCTGCAGTTTTCACCGCAACTACCTGAAGCTATCGCCATATAGCGACGTATTTTAAATACATCACTGACAGGACAATAGTTTTTGGCGATGTCCCGCGTTAAGAAAACTGCTGCTGACTAATGCAAGTTAGCGGCAGTTCTTGTAAATATACCTCCAAGTTGCTTACACCTTGTAAATTAGGTGTTTAGATACAACACATCGTTTATGATTGAACTAAGAGAATTTTGAGAGCATGCTAGTGATGAAATTCCACACCATGCAGGATTGACATGTCTAGCACTAAGCAATACTAAATTTGTACATAAAATAGGTACTGGGCTCCAAGGTTTTTGCTTACAATCCTACAGGTGGTTCTGCCTAATACAGGGTTGTTGAATACCAAGGCTGCCTATTTGTGAACTCATCCAGTGCTTTCAATGGACAGACAGGTATACTGGGAGGGTATTGTTACTCTTCCATTACAAATGTCCGTCCATTTAAAGCAGTGATCCAATCTGGTGCTTATTTCACCCTCCATCCTACACATCAAGTTTATATCTTACTTCTGTGGGTTCTTGTTCATCTTTTCATCTCTGCTTTCTCTCTTTGTTAGCTTTCATATATTTCTCTTCTTCTTCTGTCGCTCTCCATTTTCTGCTTTTTCCTCACTTGATCTGGGTGAAAGTTTAATGAGGAAAAATAATTAATAGTTGCCGGAAATCTGAGTTTGTGCCCGATACCAGTAACCAGCTGCCGACGGGCCATACTGCCCCTGCAGGGCTGAGGGGAGCACAACCATCCAGGGAGCCCCAAACCTTCAAGGGGTTACATTCAGCACAAGGTCAATGAATATCTGTGAGATATGGCAGACTCAGGGGCTCCTCATTACATTCTGCAGCAGTCCCCATCATCCTCCGTTATGCCTCTGCCAGCTGCATAAATTAAGCACTAAGTATGTAAACTCCTGGGATTCACATATTTATACATCACCCTGGACAAGAGCACATAAAGTGAGTGCTAGAAGTGCTAACTTTGGCACGGTCTCTGCCAAGGTTTTGGGCTGATTGGGGTCTTATCACAAAATGCTAGTGATGGAAATGCTAATTTAACCCCTTGAGTGCCCGTCCCTTTCCCCGCCCTGTGCCGGCCGTTGCATTAGCGGGCGGGGTTTATGACGAGCTGGTCTCGTCATGGGCACAGCGCAACCGCGGTCCATGACGAGACCAGCTCGTCATGGGCACTCAAGAGGTTAATATGAATATTGTGGTAACAGCTATTGGCTTCAAGAGCTACCATATTTACCACCAAGGACATGTGATATCGCCAACCAAAAATGTTTGTAAACCAGACCCTGATATTTTAAATAGTTGTAGGGATGCAGGAGCTTTACATTAATACATAATTCTCACTGAACTTTAGGAGAAATGCTCCACTTTGATCTGGGAGTGTAGATCATTTATTGTCATCTCTTCAGTGAGAACAGAGCAAAACAAATCACAATAACACAAAACAAAGCAAAATAACAGCACTCCAAAACATAAAAGGGCAAAATACAAACCAACACATAATCAAAACAGAGCATCGTACAGTGCCAATTGTACAACTGAATAACAACACGTAGCAACAATACAACATCAATACACTACATCATAAACAAAACACATCACCGCCAAACAAAATGCAACACAATATTATTAAAAAACACTACAACGACAACATAGCACACACAACCCAAAAGCACAATACAAGAGAACAATGGAGTATATAAAACACACAGAATGGCAACACACAAAACAGCACAGAAACACTATTAAACAACAGATAAGACACAGCAGAACACAACAACACAACAAAAACCCCAAAAAGCAGAACAACTAAACAGAACAAAAGGACAACCACAATATGTGACAATACCACCACAACCTTCAAACGCAAAAAACACAGCATACTCCAAAGAAAACAATTGCAAATATGTGCTAATATTTCACTTTATGTTACTGAATTATTCTGCTATCTTTTATAGTTCTAGTTGCTGCCTTGGTGTGTTGTGATGGTGTTCGGAATTGGGGTGTAGTGTTTTACAGATGTGTTGTTATATTGTTGTGCTGTATTTTCATACTTTGTTGGCATCTTGTATTTTGTTGTATTGTATATTTGCTGTTATGTTGCTGGTACATTGTTTTGTTGCTATGCTGTGCGCTGTAATCCTATTATTTTGCTAGGTTATTTTTATGTGGTGTGTATGAGTGTGGTTGCTGTACCTCTACTGCAGTCTGCAGTCAACCTGCTTAAATGTGCATATATATTGGTGGCACACATTACCTCACACATTACCTCCTCCGCAATCCTGCTTTGATAATAGGGTGGTAAAAGCATAACTTTATGTAACATATGTAACAGAAAAGGACAACACTGCTTTGTGATATGCCCCTTCACTCTGACATGATGAGGTTTCCTCTTCCCCCTCTCCTCTCCATTCTTGGGGTCGCCCATTTTCTGTCTGACATTCTTTAAGCTTTAAGCGAGCAACAGCGCTCTTGGCAGATGATAGTTGGATACATCTCTACATACGAGTTGGATCTGGTGTTTTAGATAGATCGCTCGTTTATTTTTAGAAAAACATTTCTCTTTACCTCCCACAATAGCTCTGTTTCCCTGTGACATCTAACTTGTAGAATCACCATTTTAAAGGTTTTAATTCAATGTTAAAGTGATGTAGGGCCTTTGCCTTTTCTGTTTGCCTCAAGCATGTACAATGTCACGTTTGATCATGTCCTATTAATATCAATGAGCATTATATTAGTCGTTGAAATACAATCCAAGCATTAGGATGTAGCCGCAACCTCCCTGAGCATCACCCTTCCTCCAGTCTTCCACCTTAGCACACGTCAGTCCAAGTCAGCTTCATTTGCACATCACTGCATCAGTTATCTTTGCAGAAGTAAAGAAGATTAACATGGTGCAGAGTTCAGAGAATGGAACTGTACACAGAGCCTGGCTGGTGCTTTCCTTTCCCTTTGTGGATTTGTATGCACATCGCATAAAAGTAAAAAAAGGAAACCCCTGAACACGATTTTATTCCCTTTTATTCTGGATGCTCAGTACATGAGGAGAGACCAGGTGAATAATGATGCCATTGGAATCCCGCATCACCAGTCTCTTGACCAGCATGTTACATCACATCATTTGAGTTCCTTTGTCGAAAGAGAGAGAGAGATCGAGAGAGAGTTGTGTGCATGTGTATTGTGAGTGGATGAATGTGGGGTAGAGTTCAAACACTTTTTGTGAGTGGTAACCAGGGTAACCAAAAACATCTCTCCTAAGGTTCTGGAGCAACAGGGCAACACCCCCAGATGTCTGTGTGAGCTGGTGTAGAGCTAATAACCACTCAACAGAGTCATATAAATAATTTGAAAGATCTAAACAAAATGTAATTAAAATACAACAATCTTATATGTGAAAAATACCAAACAATGAACACAATGGCTATGTGGCTATGAAGGGCTTTGAGAAATACAAAATATACCATGGGACGACAGTGAGAAAAGTTAGTTAAAACAGACGGCTGAGAAAAAAGTCAGTTCTATTAATAGCTTTCACTGACTCTTGCTCAATTGGAAAAAGTTGTAAAGTGTTTCCCATAACTAGTAACGACCCACCATATTTTTTTCTATATTACACCAGTGAACCAACACCTCCAAAGGAAATGCAAAAACAGGCCTCATTTTTTACAACACCCACCAGGCTAAATGGAGAAGAACCTAGCAAGCCACCTTCGAGTTGCTAATGCAACCAACATCCCCCACGGCCAAAAATTGCTGATTTCCAACTCACCCGCTCTCAAAGGCAATGCCACCATAACATCATACAGACATGGCAAAGTCATGGTCAAAGTCAACGACTTCAACCTGCGCCAATTTGAACTCATCTTCCCTGGGCTACCAACTTCATTTGTACTCCCTCCAACTATCCAACCACTACCCAACCCACCCCCAAGAACTGAATGCAGAAAATAGCACTCACAAAACCTACCAGAAGCTCTCACTCACTGTACAACTCAGACCTACACTCCACCCCTATGCCATGTGCTCCCACACCTTCCACCCCATCCCTCTTGACCCACCCCTTCGCCAAGACACTGTTCCCCATTTCTACCCTCACCCCACTCAATACACTAACCTTGCACTACCGACCCCCCCCCCCATAACCCAACATAAGTCTAACTACCACCCAAACCACAGCCAAAAAAGCTTAAGGACACATACTAAACACACTCCCCAAAATATGCTCATTGGAAGACACTTGGGTCACCACTACCCGCAGTCCAACCGCACCACAACCCCCCCGCCCAACCAACACCTCCAAACTAGCCATCTCCTTAATTCCCCTTCCCTCTCCACCCTGAACCTAGTGTTGGCAGTCGAATTAAATGAAATAAATGACCTGGACTCCCTAAACTGCAAGCTTACTTTAGCTGACTCAGCTAAATCTCTGGGGATCTCGCTGGACTCTAAGCTAAACATGAGCTATCATATAACCTCTACTGCAAAGGGCGTTTTCTACAGCCCAAAACTCCTCAACACGATCAAGCCTTTCCTACCACCTAATGACCTGAAAACCGCAACACAGGCTCTAGTTCCGTCCAGACTAGACTATTGGAAAAGACACACTCACCGGAGCACCTAAAGCATTTGTAGCCCCCATGAGAGCCTCCCTAAATGCAGCAGCAAGAATGGTCACAGGAGCCATGTAAAATAACCACATCACCCACGAGCTGTTTCAAAATGGCCTGTCTAACTCATACATCCCTACACACTGGCAAAACAGATTACCTTGCAGCCAAACTCACAATAGCAGGACAATCTAGAGACCTAAGAATCTCCAATGTGCTCCTTCTCATCCTCCCCAAAATAAACAAACAAAAACCCTCTCATGTTCTTTCTCAGGCAACACCCCTAAAATCTTGAACTCTCTCTCACTACATATCAGAACCAACCCCTCCTTCACAAGATTCAAGAGACAATTAAAAGAATTTCTCCTCGACCGTCATCTCTATCCCTCTGGACAATATCCGCTCTATGTCACCTCGTAATCCCCTGCTAATGACCGTTACCACTGCCGCAAAGCTTCTCGCTGATCCGATCCTGAGCTCCTCAATCGATCTTCTCTACTCTGTCTGGACGGAACTTTTAGTACAATATAATGAATTGAGAACTAACTAGAATCTCTGTTTGGTAGTGTACTGTGACTGTTTATGATTCTGTTGTGTATGTTGCTGTAAAGCTCTCTGATACCCTTTGGGTTGTGTCAGCGCTATATAAAACTCGGAAAAAATAAAATAAAATAAAAGTAATTCCCAATCTGATCTGCAGACTTCTAAACTTGCAGGCACCCCAGGCTGTAAACTCCATATCATAAAAAAACTCTTTCACTGGTAGAGGTTTCACAGGAGTATTTCACAGAGTTCTGGTGCATGTCCCAAGAACAGGAACTGAGCTAGAGTTTGGACAACTTTCCCAATTATTCTTCACCTGGTGAAGCAGGAATTTTCTGTATACAGATTAAATGCACTGCCAAGTCTTCGCCTTCTCAGACAAGACAAATGCCTGTCACATTTCAATGCGGCACACAGTGCCACATCAAGCATATTAGGCTGTTGTAAAACATCATCCTGAATACATAAAATACACACAGATGGATTACATGAATATATTCCTCTCTAGCCATTATTCTGCCCTCCTGTGTCCCTTCTCACAAGCGCTGCACATAAGCAGAAGCGGTTCTGCACTACAGAAACTGGCTGTGTTTTAACCACTGCCTTGGCGGTTCCCCTGGGAGTCCCCATCACCCTAGAAAGATTGGGAGTCTAAACTAGGCACTATGAGATAACAACTATGTGCAAGCAAAAGACAGGTCTAATTTTGAATAGTTTTCTCTCTGGTTCAGCTAGGACCTGGAATTTGTGCAGGGATAAATCAGTTACTAACATGCATTTGCATGGGCCATGCCCTCTGCAGCTGTGGCCCCACCGGTTTACTAGTTTTGCAACGGCTCGACTAAGCTAGTAACTGTTAGAAATAGGGGTCTCTAGTTGGCAGTGGCTTGCACCCTGTCCAAGTAGGGACCCTTCCTTCTAATCAGGTTAAGGGAGTTACGCACTCAGATAACCCCTGCTCACCCCCTTGGTAGCTTGGCACGAACAGTCAAGCTTATCTCAGAGGCAAAGTGTGAAGTATATGAACACAACACACATTAACACTGTAAAAACACTACAAATGCATACCACACCAGTTTATAGAAATAAAGTCTCTTTATATAAACCAAACAAGACACAAACGATAAAAATCCAACATAGATAACTCAAAATACAACTTTTAAAAGGTTTCAAGCTATTCTGTCCATAGAACTCTATGGATGTTGTGATTTTACACAGAGTACCTCAAATGCGTCAAAATCTACAAGGCAAAACAGCCGCAGAGGAGGGAAACATCAGAAAACACAGCGATGCATCGTTTCCTGGGTGCAATTCTTTCAGCCGCATAACAAGGACTGTGTTGGAGTCAGTGCGGGGGTCTCGAACTTTAAAGATATGGTGCGCTGGACTCAGGCTGCAGCAGTTTCTTCGGCCAGTGAAAGCCACTGCTTAGATGTCTTTTGCTGCACGGTGGCGATGCTGTGCTGCACTGGGAAAAACAGAGGCTGGAAGGCAGAAGCATCGATTTTGATGGTTTCAGGCAGGTCTTTGCAGCAGGACCAACCTCCAATTGCTCAGAACTGGGTTTGGCACCACAAGGCAGGTCGGAACTCCCAGCAGTGGAGTTCAGGGATGCCGCAGCTAAGGTCTTTGATGGCCCTGAGACTTCCAATGGGAGTCAAGCATACACAAGCCCTTAGAGAAACCGCACAAGCAGGATACAAAGCAAATTCCTGTCCTTTTCCTCTCCAAAGCAGAAGTAGCAACTGCAGGCCAACCCAGCAAAGCAACACACAGCAAAGTGGTAGTACTCCTCTCCACAGCTCTTTAGCTCTTCTCCTTGGCAAAGGATCCTCTTGATCAAGAAGTATTCTAAAAGCCTGGGGTTTTAGGACCAATACTAGTACCTCTTTTGGCCTTTGAAGTAGGCATTCTTCAAAGGATTGACTTTGTAGTGCACAAGCTATTGTTCTGCTTGGTCTTGGCTCCAGACACACTCCGGTGGGTGAGGGGGATGACATTATTATGAATGGCCAGGCCCAATTCAGCTGCAGTTGATAGCTCCTCCCACCACTCTAGCTCGACAGGGTGATGGGCCATCAGGAAATGCAGGGCACACCTCAACTCCCTTTGTGTGGGTGTCTGGAGTGAATGCACAAACAGACATTGATTCCAAAGCAGGCAGAGGCACAAGATTGTTAACTATCTAAAAGTGGCATTTTCTACCAAACAATTTAAAACCATCTTCACTAAAACATGTGTTTTTAAATCCAGAGCTCAGAGAGCCCAAACTCCAAATCTCTAGCTGTTCCGGATTGAAAGTTACACTTGTAAAATGTTACAAGGCGGATCCAATGATAGCCTATGGAAGAGCTAGCCCTTGCAGTAATGAAAACTACATTTTCAGAATTTCACTATCAGGACATGTAAAACACTCCAGTACATGTCTTACCTTTCACATACACTGCACTATGGGGGAAACTTGGGCCTAACTTAGGGGTGCCTTACATGTAGTAAGAGGGATGTTTAGTGCCCTGGCAAGTGGGTGCACTTGACAGGTCTACATGGCAGTTTATAACTGCACTCACAGACACTGGCAGGCCCGAGACATGTTTATAGGGCAACTCGAGTGGGTGGCACAAACAGTGCTGCTGGCCCACGAGTAGCATTTGATTTACAGGCCCTGGGCCCACACAGAGCACTTTACTAGGGACTTACCAGTAAATCAAATATGCTAATCATGGAGGACCAATCAGAATTACAATTTACATAGGGAACACTTGAACTTTAGCACTGAGAGAATGAGAGAGAATATATCCTTGTATTTGATTTTCTTAAAAATCATAAAAGGGTGGAACAAACCACCACGATACATACAATATCAAACAATTAATCTGGATTCAAATTTAGGGGTGGGCGGAATTTGCGAAATTCACTTTTGCAAATTATCGCGAAAATGTTAAAAATCTCCGCAAACACGCGTAAATATCGCGAAGATGCAGAAGTTTTTTTCCCGCCCGTTCGCGGTGTTTTCTGCTTGGTCACGGCTCGCCAACTTACCCATGCGGTTGCTTGCGGGCGCTGCCATCTTGTTTTCACTTGTCTCGTGGTGCATGATCGCGAGAAGAAAGACGTGATCGTGCGACGCATGACGTTACTGCGGGCGCGAACTGTCGCGAGACAGTGCAAATGGCTACCAACAATCCAACATCTTGTGGAGAACGCGACCGGATCGGGAAAACTTGTCGCCGAACACGGGGATTCAGGTAAGGCGATCGCGCGCATGCGAGAATGTATTATTTTACAGCGTGAGCAAGCAAAAAATTTCCGGTAAAATGCGGATTGCGGAAATTTTGACATTTTCGCGCTCTCCGCGGAACGCGAAAATGTCAAATTATCGCAATTTCCGTGAGAGGAACGGAATTTTAGCCCAGGCCTATCCAAATTACAATAAAATCATTTGTGTAAATGGTGAACCATAAATGATTTAATTAATTACGAGGACCAACATTTTTGTGATAAAACAACCTTCAGACAGTGTTCTTTAAAATTGTTCATAGGCATGTCTGTTCCTTCTGCGTGGAATACAATACTTTGTGCCTGTAAAAAGTGGTCACCATAGCTTAGCAGCTGCCTATCATCATTTATGCAATGAGTACCTTCACCTCTAGTTCACCAGATACAATTACATTTTTTGAACCAGCAGCCTCTGGCTTTATACAAAATGTGTGTATTATGATGAAACATCTGGGTTAACAGTTTGAGGAAAAATTCCCAGGAAAACAAAAAAAAGGGCCATACTACAACTGCAGGGTAAAGAATTGTCGAAAAAGCAATGCCCGTTTAAAACACAATGTCAGAGACGAAAATCAAGGGAATTGAAATTTGAGTTATGTATTTCTAAAACCACATTCATACATGATCATAAAAAATGGAATGTCTTCCTGATAAAAAGACAATTTTCAGCGGCATAGCCTCTTCATTCGAATACTTAATAAACCAATATATAAAAATATGTATTTGCATATTTAGCCAAGGGACCAAGACTGTTAGATGTGTAAACAAGAAGCATCCCTTGTAAATCTAATGAGAAGTACATGGTTGAAATGCCTTTGTAGTGCTGCATCTTGGCAGTTATAGATCCCTAAGGAGAAAAACATGCATCTCTTTAAAAATCACTACAGACATGCCTCCTTGGTATGCACAATAATCACAGGCAATCAGATGAAGAAATGAAGTAATATCTTAAATAAATGAAGCTCAAACAAGAATCATAACACAGACACAAGTACTTAAAGAACTGCAAGTTAGGTTTAACGTGCCAACGATGCATGAAGAACTTCACAGAACGACTTCAAAGTATACCATCAAAGTCATATTAAACACGCCCAACACACACATTGTTCTAATGCAGTGTTATAGTATTAAAGCCTGTTAAATCAAGACAAAGTCATACAAGTAAGCACCCCAACAGAATACAAATGTCCTAAAAAGCTGATGTTCAGCGACTCAGTGAGAAAGAAGGTGACTGAGACCACTAAAACAACTCTCAAAAAACTTACCTCCGATAGAGGTGGATCAAAGAGACACGATTTAACAAACCAGACGATGCCAATAGGTCTGGTTTTTACTTTGAAGCACTTCTTTCGTGATTGCCAAGTAAAGCTGTGTGTTTTTTGACTATGTGAGTGGCTGGGTGCGAAAACTGGTAAATGGGTGGAGGAAAAGACGCACAAACAGGTGAGTGGATAAGTGAGTGCACAAATAAGTGAGTGCAAGGACAGGGTGAACACACTTTTACGACAAAAACATGCATAGCCACAGACATGGATTCACCCCTGCCAATAGGCAGTGACTAGGGAGCACAAAACAAGTACAGTGACAGCATTCACTGACCTACCAGAACTCAACAAGGGCCATTATTGTGAGAACCTCGAGTCCTGATGGAGTTTGTGAATGAATCACGATTTCCAGGTTTGTCAGAATTACCTCAAACAGCGTTTTTCCCCCATAACATTTCTCAAGATAATACCTGCTGCCATGTTTGCATGCAAAAATTTCAATATTCGGAGTTTTCTACATCGGAATCGTGGAAAAAATAGCAACACTTGACGTGGCAATACTCTACCGGTTAATGCTGCACCAATCGGCATCTGTATTTATCGGGTGCAGTACTAACTTTGAGGTAAGGAGGACATTGTATTCCAAACTTATAAAGTGTACAAAAATACAGCATAAGAAGCAATCTTCACTTAGAGTAAAAAAGGAAATGTTTTGCTCAAGCTGTTTAGGCTGCATTCATGTTGCAAAATAGAGAAACAGTGTCCTCTGTCTTTTACTTAAACTGTAACTCAGAAATCACACAGAGAAGTTTGAACTTCCTGAGTTATGGTTAGAGATGTGCATTGCTTGATTGATTGCCTTTAGCGTTATTACACAGAGTTACCACAAAATTATGTAGAATTACTCCAGCGTTATTAATATTACTCCCAGGCCTAGATATGGGTAATTTTCAGAGTGGTGGAAATATAATTCAATGCACCATGAAGCATAAACAAAGCAAGGTGACACAGTAACCATGTGATTTTGATTACATTAATCTTCGAACGTCAACAAGCTTACATCAAATTATCACTGTTTTGAGAAAAGCAATAACAGTATGCATTCTGGATGATTACACCATTGTGATAACTTTAATGTAATAAAACGTCACACCACGCCACCTCAGTGGTTAAGGCATTCAGTCACAGAGTTAACATTCAACGCCAACAGTGACAGTCACACAAGTTTCGTGGGATTAAATTATTTGGTGTAGGGTGGAATATGAGGTGGATGATTTGGTGCAGGCACCCAGTGTAAACAGGAAATTGAGGAGCTTATTTACAAGCCCGTTGCGCTGCTGGTGCATCACTTTTTTTGACACACTGGCGGCCCAGATTGTAGATCCATAGCACCTGCACACATAGTGAACACAATTTGGACATAGAACAATTGGACAAATGTGTCCGACCCGCGTGGTTGTTTTAGGATGATCATGTGTGGATTATTGAGACACCCCTACTTATCTAGATGTCATTATCCCCTAGCAGTGAGGGCCAAGGACTTCCTCCTTTCCCTTCTGTATTGTAGGATGCTGGTTCAGGGGAAGTACCAGTGGTCTGGTGAGAGAGAACTGGAATCTTGTGAAGTTCACAAAGTACTGCTTGGGGTGGGTGGCACATAGGACCTGAAGCTTGGCCATTCTCTTTGGTGTTAGGTGGGTGGATAGCCGAGTGAAGCCTCCTCTTCAGGAGCTCTTTTTCCAGTGTTGTAGTGCAAATTCTATCAGAACATCTTTTTGGTTGGTTTGTGCTGGATGTGATTACGTCTGGTGCTGCCCCCTCTGCTGGGGCTCACAGACTCTTTCCTTGCCCTCCTGCTGTGTTGTCCACTTTTGGGTCATATTAATTGCTGGTCGTCTGAGGTGACTGCACAAAGAGCAAAAACTCATGCACACACTTGTTGTGGCTGAGTCTGGGACCCACGTGTTGCATCTTCTCCTGGGCCTTCAATTCTTGGGAGCTTCCTTCCTGTATAGGGGTACACACCCAGCAGCTTCTTGGTGGACTTTTTGTGGCCCAGCTTCATAGACAGCAAGGAATGCATAACTATGTGGTGCTTCTACTTGAGTAAAGGTGTCAGCTCAAACAAACCGTTGATGTGCCATGTGCTTCTGATTCAGCACAGGCAGGCCCTGTCACACTGACAGGATGCTGAGACTGGAGTATGCCAAACTTCATGCATCATCGCCACATCAAATGAAAGAGTGCACCTCACCTATGCAGACATTTCCACCTAATGTACCAAATTAAACGGGTGTATGGTGGTAAAGAAGAATAACTCCATATATCATGACTACGATGTACAACTCCCAGTTATGGGCAAAAATTTGAGGTTCTGTGGGCAAAATGTTAATGATCGAAGGAAGCTTACCAATTGCCCTTTCTCTCTGCTTATTGTGTATTAAAGCCATAAACCTGGGCAGATTGCTGACCCTCTATATATCGCATATTGATGGGATAAGCCTTGGCAGGTAATTAAAACAGTCTCTAGCTAGATCTCAGGTACCTGAAACATAAATCCTGATGAGCAGTCAATCTGCAAACTCAAGAGGTACAAGTGCAAGAAAGGCATTAATTTTTTTCTTTTGAAGGTGTCGCTATGGCTACACCGTTGCGACAAGCTTAATGCAAATGTATGAGTTTTGCAACTGGTCAATGATGTTCAAGGCTGATTATTTTTACATGTTCGTATTCAATAATTAACTAAGCCCTGATGGATAGCCCCACTGCACCCCTCAATGCAATGATGTAAGCTTATGTCTGGCACTTAAAGGCAGTAAATTTGGAGCTCAAGTGACAAAATAAATCTGGCAGGGTTGTATTTTGCATGCAACGTCCTGCATGGAGCCATGATAAAGAAGACATCCCCTGGCCATTGCCGGGCAGTAGCCAGGAGTTGAGGTTCAGTTTCTCTGTACATTTCCTGTTGAGATCTGCTGGAAGTTTGCAGAAAGTGAAATTAGATGGACAGAGCAACTAGACCAGAGGAAGTTGAAGCAACTGTTGTTGGAGAGGGACTTCGCTTGTCTAGTGCAGCATAGGTGCAGCAGCAATTTTCAAAGCCCAGTCTTTCCTGGAGTGTCTTTAAAAGTAACCACAGGTCACACCACGGAAAAAAGAACCCAGGAATGGACAGTGCTATGAGGAGGTTTTGCTTACTTCCTGGAGGACAACACTATGTATATATGTATATATGTATGTGTATGGTATTTCTATAGAGCAAACAAAGCCAAAGGGCAGTGGACTCCACAGGACCTTATCTCCTGTGACCTTCATGATAGATGAATATAAAAAATAATGCCTTTAAAAAGTTGACAAAGGAATAAAACATGGGGAAATGTCAATCTTCAATTGTAGCATGTGTTGCAGCACAAGTGGTAAAATTTTAATTTATGCTTACTCTCCTTACTACACTAATGATACTGGACCCTTTACAATTAGACAATCTGCAGCATTTCCATTTACCACAGAGGCAATGATCCTCTGATGAATCTTTCTCTGCCGATAGGAGTGGTGGAAATTAGTGTGGCTACAACACCATGCTGGCTGTCAAGTGAGGACCATTAATTGACAGCCAACTCACACAATTGAGATACGATTTAGGTACACCACTCTCAAGACCATGCTGCAGAAATAAAAAATAACAACAGGAAGACTCAGCCTCCTGCAGACGTTAAGTTGGACTATAATTATGCAAACCAAAAGCTCTGCAATAGCAACATAGAACAGAAGAAGTAATGCTTGATGTTCTGACAGAAATCAGAACATCTATTAAATAGCACAGTTTAAATGGAAGAACCAACAAGATTTAATAATAGACTCAGGCAGGTAATAGATTAATTTGGTTATTGTGTTAAAGATTCAAAATCCACAGCAATAAGCAGTCTTTTAATAATTTCAGTTAAGAATATCACAGCTTGCATTAAAAAGTGCCAGACATTTAGGCAAGGCTTTATTGGATGGTTATTATAAAAATCAATTTACAGAGTTACAGAGTCCCACTACCATTAAAGGTGGAAGGATAGTTTGTTTGTCTAACAGCTCAAATTCTACAAAGAAGGGGAAAAGGTTCAGATTTAAAGTCCATTAAGGGTGAGCCCATTAGCATTGAACAAAAGAAATAAAGAAACATTTATTTGAACTGTTTCTGCAAAAAAGGTTTCAGTCCATCATCTACTGACTCTAGCATCAGAAAAGCTGTTCAAACGTAAGAGGACTGTTCTTAGTAATCATCAAAAATCAATCAGCATAGAATCCTCTCGCAAGGGGAAAAGAAGAAGTATGGTGTTGCCTCATAGTATTAAAAATCAGAAAGGTGTTGTTCAAGAAGCAAAAATCAAGTAGTGTCTGCATTAACCCTCTTTTAGGATTTCTTCGTTTATAAAGTCTCTAACAAAATCCCAGTGATGTTGCATCACACTGCCATTGAAAGATTGTCATATGCTTAGATTCACATAATGTCACCTAAAACACACGGAACATTTAGACGCTTTCCCGTGTTAGTAATGAGAAATGAAAAAGTTGAGAGTCCACATCGGCCTATCTTCATCAAATGATCAATCTTTAGTAGCAACTGAATTCCTGTTCCCATTGGAATAATTCACTGTGTACATTGAAGAGACATCTAGGAATGTCAAACGCTACACATGTACTGAACAAATAAAGCAACATTTCACCTGTTGTAAAAGGACCATTGTAGCAGGTATGGGGAAGGTCATCAGCATTAGAGAAAAAGTATTATTGAAAGAGCCTTTAAATTGGCATTACACATTTCTAATGAAATAAACTCTAAATCAACACCAGGTATAATGCAATAAATCGTTTCAAATAGAGAATATGTAGAACTTCCAGCAGACATTATTACAGGGAAACAGCTAACGTTAGAAATACCCTATTACCACAATTTATCTCAATATTCATATAAGCATATCATTTTCTAAATTCATGCTACAAAATAAATTTTTTACTTTTCAGAAACTATAGAATCTCTAATATTATTAGGTGTAATTTCAAGACTGTACCTAATTTCGACACATTTGTGCACCGAGTGCAGGATTCTAACAGAAGGCAATAGAAACACTACACCACTTTCTTAATAAAATTTCATCTGTAAACGTTAATAAACAAAATGTTCTTAAGAAATTCATTAGTGCAATTCATTTTGGTGTATTAGTATTACTTTGTGTGTATGTTTCTTCATCTTAAATTTTAAAGCACACTCCTACTACACTTGTCTCAGTTTCATGTGTCACTGAGGCTAACCTGGGTAAAGTGCACTTTTAGCTTTTCCTGTCTTTAATCAGTAAATGTGTTGTGACTGGTCCTGTTCCACACTATATAAAACTGTAAATACATAAATAAGTGGAATGTGCATATTCATCATAGTATAGTATACCATTTAGACTAGTTATCCATTTTCTGAGTTGTCACTCTACTGCCATCCATTGGTTAAGTTCTACAGATTTGTATTATGGCACCTTTATAATGTCTATTTAGTTTGGAAAGGTCATCACTCTATACTCTCCAAAAAGGCAAAGTGTGTTAATACACAAATAAAGACAAAAGATGGTAATGTCAGTAGGTTAAACCAAAGGGGATGATGGGCGGAGTGATGAACATTGCAAGCGCTCACCCTCAGTCAACTGATCTCGGTTTAATCCATCATCATTCTTTAGCTCATTCTGCCACCCAGGTTCAGACATGGCCATATGCAAATCAGTCTGACCCTGTGCCTCATGGGAATAGTCCAGCCCGAACTGCCAAGCTATGTCTTCCCTGGACCGGAAACGAGCATCCTGGGACCGGTTTCTGGCTAATCAGCGGTCATCAGCCAGGCTACCTTGAATCCAGTGGCAAAGTGAGCAAGGGACCCACGTCTGGGCATACCCTGCCAACTTAGGGCAAACAAAGCAAAACCAAAGGGGATGATGGACAGAGTGTTGAACATTGCAAGCACTTACCCCCAGTCAACTGATCTGGGTTTAATCCATCATCATTCTTTAGTTCACTCTGCCACCCCAGTTCAGACATGGCCATATACAAATCAGACTGACCCTGTGCCTCATGTGAACAGTCCAGCCTGAACTACCAAGCCATGTCATCTCTGGACCGTAAACAAGCATCCTGGGACCGGTTTCTGGCTAATCTGCCATCATCAGCCAGGCTAGCTTGAATCCAGTGGCAAAGTGAGCAAGGGACCCATGTCTGAGCATACCCTGCCAACTTAGGGTGAACAAAGCAAAACCAAAGGCAATGATGGACGGAGTGTTGAACATTGCAAGCACTCACCCCCAGTCAACTGATCTGGGTTTAATCCATCATCATTCTTTAGCTCACTCCGCCACCCCAGTTCAGACATGGCCATATGCAAATCAGTCTGATCCTGTGCCTCATGGGAACAGTCCAGCCCGAACTGCCAAGCCATGCCTCCCCTGGAGCAGAAACAAGCATCCTGGTTTCTGGCTAGTCAGCCGTCATCAGACAGGCTGGCTTGAATCCAGTGGCAAAGTGAGCAAGGGACCCACATCTGGGCATACCCGGCCATCTTAGGGCGAACAAAGCAAAACCAAAGGGGATGACGGACGGAGTGTTGAACATTGCAAGCACTCACCCCAGTCAACTGATCTGGGTTTAATCCATCATCATTCTTTAGCTCACTCCGCCACCCCAGTTTAGACATGGCCATATGCAAATCAGTCTGACCATGTGCCTCATGGGAACAGTCCAGCCCGAACTGCCAAGCCATGTCTTCCCTGGACCGGAAACAAGCATCCTGGGACCGGTTTCCGGCTAATCAGCCGTCATCAGCTAGGCTAGCTTGAATCCAGTGGCAAAGTGAGCAAGGGACCCACGTCTGGGCATACCCTGCCAACTTAGGGCGAACAAAGCAAAACCAAAGGGGATGATGGACAGAGTGTTGAACATTGCAAGCACTCACCCCCAGTCAACTAATCTGGGTTTAATCCATCATCATTCTTTAGTTCACTCCGCCACCCCAGTTCAGACATGGCCGTATACAAATCAGACTGACCCTTTGCCTCATGTGAACAGTCCAGCCTGAACTGCCAAGCCATGTCTTCCCTGGACCGTAAACAAGCATCCTGGGACTGGTTTCTGGCTAATTAGCCGTCATCAGCCAGGCTAGCTTGAATCCAGTGGCAAAGTGAGCAAGGGACCCACGTCTGGGCATACCCTGCCAACTTAGGGTGAACAAAGCAAAACCAAAGGCAATGATGGACGGAGTGTTGAACATTGCAAGCACTCACCCCCAGTCAACTGATCTGGGTTTAATCCATCATCATTCTTTAGTTCACTCTGCCACCCCAGTTCAGACATGGCCATATACAAATCAGACTGACCCTGTGCCTCATGTGAACAGTCCAGCCTGAACTACCAAGCCATGTCATCTCTGGACCGTAAACAAGCATCCTGGGACCGGTTTCTGGCTAATCTGCCATCATCAGCCAGGCTAGCTTGAATCCAGTGGCAAAGTGAGCAAGGGACCCATGTCTGAGCATACCCTGCCAACTTAGGGTGAACAAAGCAAAACCAAAGGCAATGATGGACGGAGTGTTGAACATTGCAAGCACTCACCCCCAGTCAACTGATCTGGGTTTAATCCATCATCATTCTTTAGCTCACTCCGCCACCCCAGTTCAGACATGGCCATATGCAAATCAGTCTGATCCTGTGCCTCATGGGAACAGTCCAGCCCGAACTGCCAAGCCATGCCTCCCCTGGAGCAGAAACAAGCATCCTGGTTTCTGGCTAGTCAGCCGTCATCAGACAGGCTGGCTTGAATCCAGTGGCAAAGTGAGCAAGGGACCCACATCTGGGCATACCCGGCCATCTTAGGGCGAACAAAGCAAAACCAAAGGGGATGACGGACGGAGTGTTGAACATTGCAAGCACTCACCCCAGTCAACTGATCTGGGTTTAATCCATCATCATTTTTTAGCTCACTCCGCCACCCCAGTTTAGACATGGCCATATGCAAATCAGTCTGACCCTGTGCCTCATGGGAACAGTCCAGCCCGAACTGCCAAGCCATGTCTTCCCTGGACCGGAAACAAGCATCCTGGGACCGGTTTCCGGCTAATCAGCCGTCATCAGCCAGGCTAGCTTGAATCCAGTGGCAAAGTGAGCAAGGGACCCACGTCTGGGCATACCCTGCCAACTTAGGGCGAACAAAGCAAAACCAAAGGGGATGATGGACAGAGTGTTGAACATTGCAAGCACTCACCCCCAGTCAACTAATCTGGGTTTAATCCATCATCATTCTTTAGCTCACTCCGCCACCCCAGTTCAGACATGGCCATATGCAAATTAGTCTGATCCTGTGCCTTATGGGAACAATCCAGCCCGAACTGCCAAGCCATGTCTTCCCTGGACCAGAAACAAGCATCCTGAGACCGGTTTCTGGCTAATCAGCCGTCATCAGACAGGCTAGCTTGAATCCAGTGGCAAAGTGAGCAAGGGACCCACGTCTGGGCATACCCTGCCATCTTAGGGCGAACAAAGCAAAACCAAAGGGGATGATGGACAGAGTGTTGAACATTGCAAGCACTCACCCCCAGTCAACTGATCTCGGTTTAATCCATCATCATTCTTTAGTTCACTCCGCCACCCCAGTTCAGACATGGCCATATACAAATCAGACTGACCCTGTGCCTCATGTGAACAGTCCAGCCTGAACTGCCAAGCCATGTCTTCCCTGGACCGTAAACAAGCATCCTGGGACCGGTTTCTGGCTAATCAGCCGTCATCAGCCAGGCTAGCTTGAATCCAGTGGCAAAGTGAGCAAGGAACCCACGTCTGGGCATACTCTGCCAACTTAGGGCGAACAAAGCAAAACCAAAGGCATGATGGACGGAGTGTTGAACAGTGCAAGCACTCACCCCCACTCAACAGATCTGGGTTTAATCCATCATCATTCTTTAGCTCACTCCGCCACCCCAGTTCAGACATGGCCATATGCAAATCAGTCTGACCCTGTGCCTCATGGGAACAGTCCAGCCAGAACTACCAAGCCATGCCTTCCCTGGACCAGAAACAAGCATCCTGAGACCGGTTTCTGGCTAATCAGCCGTCATCAGACAGGCTAGCTTGAATCCAGTGGCAAAGTGAGCAAGGGACCCACGTCTGGGCATACCCTGCCAACTTAGGGTGAACAAAGCAAAACCAAAGGCAATGATGGACGGAGTGTTGAACATTGCAAGCACTCACCCCCAGTAAACTGATCTGGGTTTAATCCATCATCATTCTTTAGCTCACTCCGCCACCCCAGTTCAGACATGGCCATATGCAAATTAGTCTGATCCTGTGCCTCATGGGAACAATCCAGCCCGAACTGCCAAGCCATGCCTTCCCTGGACCAGAAACAAGCATCCTGAGACCGGTTTCTGGCTAATCAGCCGTCATCAGACAGGCTAGCTTGAATCCAGTGGCAAAGTGAGCAAGGGACCCACGTCTGGGCATACCCTGCCATCTTAGGGCGAACAAAGCAAAACCAAAGGGGATGATGGACAGAGTGTTGAACATTGCAAGCACTCACCCCAGTCAACTGATCTGGGTTTAATCCATCATCATTCTTTAGCTCACTCCGCCACCCCAGTTCAGACATGGCCATATGCAAATCAGTCTGACCCTGTGCCTCATGGGAACAGTCCAGCCCGAACTGCCAAGCCATGTCTTCCCTGGACCGGAAACAAGCATCCTGGGACCGGTTTCCGGCTAATCAGCCGTCATCAGCCAGGCTAGCTCGAATCCAGTGGCAAAGTGAGCAAGGGACCCACGTCTGGGCATACCCTGCCATCTTAGGGCGAACAAAGCAAAACCAAAGGGGATGACGGACAGAGTGTTGAACATTGCAAGCACTCACCCCCAGTCAACTGATCTGGGTTTAATCCATCATCATTCTTTAGTTCACTCCGCCACCCCAGTTCAGACATGGCCATATACAAATCAGACTGACCCTGTGCCTCATGTGAACAGTCCAGCCTGAACTGCCAAGCCATGTCTTCCCTGGACCGTAAACAAGCATCCTGGGACCGGTTTCTGGCTAATCAGCCGTCATCAGCCAGGCTAGCTTGAATCCAGTGGCAAAGTGAGCAAGGGACCCACGTCTGGGCATACTCTGCCAACTTAGGGCGAACAAAGCAAAACCAAAGGCATGATGGACGGAGTGTTGAACATTGCAAGCACTCACCCCCAGTCAACAGATCTGGGTTTAATCCATCATCATTCTTTAGCTCACTCCGCCACCCCAGTTCAGACATGGCCATATGTTAATCAGTCTGACCCTGTGCCTCATGGGAACAGTCCAGCCCGAGCTGCCAAGCCATGCCTTCCCTGGACCAGAAACAAGCATCCTGAGACCGGTTTCTGGCTAATCAGCCGTCATCAGCCAGGCTAGCTTGAATCCAGTGGCAAAGTGATCAAGGGACCCACGTCTGGGCATACCCTGCCAACTTAGGGCGAACAAAGCAAAACCAAAGGCAATGATGGACCGAGTGTTGAACATTGCAAGCACTCACCCCCAGTCAACTGATCTGGGTTTAATCTATCATCATTCTTTAGCTCACTCCGCCACCCCAGTTCAGACATGGCCATATGCAAATCAGTCTGACCCTGTGCCTCATGGGAACAGTCCAGCCCGAACTGCCAAGCCATGCCTTCCCTGGACCAGAAACAAGCATCCTGAGACCGGTTTCTGGCTAATCAGCCGTCATGAGACAGGCTAGCTTGAATCCAGAGGCAAAGTGAGCAAGGGACCCACGTCTGGGCATACCCTGCCAATGTCAGTAGGTTGTCTTCTCTTTGGAAGTCTTTGAGACTAAAAGACACAAAAGAACATGTAGAAATAATCTGCAATCACATTAAAATGGATATTACTCTGCAAATGAAGTCAACTAATAATACAAATAGTGTTAATATATTTTGAGCATAGACTAGGAACCTTTCCCACTGGTAGCTGATATGAAAGGCGAGCCAACCACTGGAAATGCCAGAAAGACATGAAGTAATAAAAGATAATGGAAAGGCAAATCTTTATAGTTGTTCTTTGGTAAGGTCATTCTCAAGTGTGTGGATAGCCAAGATCGACCAAATGAATACAAGGAGGCAGCTGCGCTCTTTACAGCTAAACATGTTTTGGCCTTCACGTGAACCATTTTTATGTGGCAGTTGAAAGCAGGGGAGAAACGTGCCAAAAAATTAATTGCACAAAACTATAACAGTACGTAACTTTCGAACTTTCTGATGACCTCATGAAAGAAGTCCTGGAACACCAAAGCGGTATTTTCTAGCTGCAAGGAAACAACTCTCTGTTACTGTTCCCTTTAGACTTTACTGCCTTGACAAAATGATGTACCTAGCCATCCCACATGGCTTTCACAACTGCTCTCCACATGAATAATACAGTGCTTGGACTCTCTACTTGATCACTAAAATAGGAGGGGGGCACTGGAACTATTCCAAATGTTCCCCTGTTACCGGTCTCCAGATCTGGGTTAATACCCCAAACCACTTCCACACAATTCTGCCTATGATTCACCTTGTGTTACATGCAACAGTGAGTCTATCAGATGTACGTTTCAAAGATGACTTCAAATAATTGATGGTGGCCATGAAAGGTTCTCACATGAGTGAATAAATCATTAAGAGAAAATCAAACATTAGGGCAATACACCAAAGCACTCTCAGACATATATATATTTTTTAAATGGTATTTATTGTTTTTTCTTTGTAACATTACGAGTATAAGCAACAGTGCGGAACTACCATTGTCACATTATTCTGCACAACATCATTAAAGCCATTACATATAAATAACAGCACTGAAATATATAGTTATGTTCATGAGTTTCGACATGCAATACATTTTTATTAACATAACCAGTTTCTTCCCCAGTGGCTTCTGATACAAAACGTTTCCGACAAGCCCAATCCTCATTTTGTCCCCCAGTACCCCTATTCCCTCTCTGGTACGCCATCCAGCACGCAATGCTCATTGGTTACTGTTGTCCTGCTCCCTTGCAGTCAGATAGTCTCTCAGGAGTTTCCAAATGTCTTTAGGCCTGCAAACAGCTCGCTGTAGGTATCAGAGTACATTAAGCTTTTAAGCCAGTGTTCTATATTTGGTACACTTCTGTGCCCCCAGTGGATAGCTAGTTCCCTTTTAGCAATGAGGAGCGCTATGCCTACCAGTCTACGCATTGCTTGGGGATCTACGCTGAGTAACCCAGTAACGCCAACAGAGTCGCCCTGATTGTGAGACTTGTCATTTGCTGCAGTTCCTTGAATATATGTATCCAGTACCCAGCCGCCTTACCACAGGACCAAGTCATATGTATATAATCTGCCTCCGGAGCCCGACATTTGGGACACAGGACCGTGCGTGAGGGATGAAGCACTCTCAGATATAGAAAAAGAACTTGAAGAATCCTCACGGTGTGGAGCAAAGTGAATATGGAGCGTGAGCGCAGGGTAACCAATATTGATCTATTGATGTCCATGTCAAAGAAATAATTAAATAAGCTGTCTTTCTGGTGCTTACCTCTTAGCACTCTGGGAAGATGTGATTTACTGAGTATTCTCTTAATCTTGATGGCTCAAGTCTAACTCCATGTACGCCACCAGTTAAGACGTCTTGTTTAGTTAGGTCTCAGTTAGAATCAATAAGTCTAGATTACATAAATTATACAGACCTGTGATTTCAATTTGACGTTTCACTGCCAGGGCCGGACTGGCCATAGCAGGCACCAGGCGTTTCCCCGGTGAGCCGCTAGGGTGGGGGCTGGTTTTGTTACCGGGGGTCGGCAATATCGGTCCTCTGTAACAAAATCCGCTGAAACCGGCCCATGCAAAATGCTCGGCTGCACCCCCCCTCACCCCAGGGGAGGGGCGGCTGAGCAGTTTGCCAGGGCCGGTTTGGGTTCCCAGTCCGGCCCTGTTCACTGCTGATGTGCAGCTGTGTAATATGCATTTGAAAGGCAGTGTGCTTGGAAGATTTGTTGAATGAGGAGAGATCTTTATTTGTATTAGGTTATTTCGGGCAGATGGATTTTCAGTTGAGATTCAACACCTTTCTCCTCATGTTAACAATGGCCTGGATGTGTCATTGATGTTTTGACAGAGTTGAATAGACTCCCAATATCATCAGTACTGAGTGTTACTGCGAGGTACAAAGTGTTTGTTCCACCCCTTCCAAATATAACTAGCATACTGTCATCCACCTTCACCACCCTCTCCCTTTATCCCCTTTTCTAATTTCATTAAAAGACATGGCGTCTTTCCATCCACCCATACCAACATCTCTTCAATCATCCCTTTACCCCAGCCTTAATAGAACACAAAATACCTGAGCTCCTGCCAACATCCTCCATCATCCAATATTTATTCTCTCCCCCAGGCACAGTGCCACCCATGCCTTCCTAGCTCTTTTGTCTCTGTGGACACTCAAGAGACGTAAAAGAAGGTGGTTGAGACCACCAGCGGCATTGTGCTATCACACTAGGACCTCCGGAGAATCGAGTAATCAGAAAGCAAGCATTTCCCACAATGATGTCAGAACAGGTGGAAAACAAATCTGTATGAAGCAGTGATTATTCATATTCCCAATTTGGAATTACACTACGGGGTCTTTTTGTGAACCAAATAGAAGTATAGATGGGTAACAGTGAATTACAGGGATGTTTTCACCAAGGAGTTCTGACTGACATGAAGTAGATAATGAGAGCAAAGATTGAGTTGTCTATGATGTCACTCAGAACCCCAAGATGAAAAACATCCCTGTAATTCGCTTTTAACCGATCTGTGATTTTATGTCATGTATGGTCCATCCCTCCCAAGTCATCTACCTCTGATTTCGACTGCTACGCAGGAGCAGAGGATGAATGTCACCCACCCCACCACTCTCTATGCCTTTCCTTCAGAAGCTGTGCTCCCTGGATTCCAGTGCTGCTCTGCAAGGCTCTAACAGAGCGCTGAAAGAGCAGCCTGGAATTCCTTTATGACCTAGCAACCGTGAGTTATGAGATCTGTAACCCACCGTTGCTATGTCATAGAGGCAATTGATCACAATTAGAAAATTCATGTTAATGGCTCTCACTGAGAGCCATAAATACCAATATGATAATATACAGTAATACCCTATGTGACACATGAGAAAAGATGAAAGACCAAGGCCGTTCTGTGTTATGCACCTCCCTCACCTCCCCCTGCCCCCTGATGGAAGAGGTAATAACACATGGAGAGCAATAGCACTGATAAAGTAGAATGTTACAATTCATAAAAGAAATCACCCTTACAGTATAACACAAATAGCACAGTTTTTGTCTTTAGTATTCACAACATGCTAACACAAAAAAGGGACACTGTCTTAAAATGTCTCCTTCCGATAATGACAATAGTAAAAAGAAAATCCTTCTTGATAAATGCTAATTAGCTTGGCACACTACACTTCTAGATGCATTATCCCACTTTTCTCTATACTGCTTAGGGATGCTTGCCAAGAAAATAGCACAAAGCACACCACGAACCCAGACAGAACCAACAATGTTCAGTTAAGTGCTGTGGAGTCAATATTTATGTAAAACTGTGGGCACTATGGAGCTAAATGGAAAGTGCCTCAAGTGATATCAGTTTGACTCTCACAGATGCTGTATTAATTCATCACCAATGTTGGAAAGTAATGTCTAACTCTGCATACTAAAATCTCTGTTTCTGCTACCAGAAAAACAGGGCTCTATCTGCAATTTCAAAAGTATACTTAAGCAATCCTGAAGTGCTTGAGTTTCTACTTTTTGCTGTAACAATTTAATTTTCTATCGACACTTTTGTGGCTCCTGTTCAAACACTAGATCTGCAGTCATATTATACAAGCCAAGATTAATATCTCCCCAAGCTTCTGAATGAATAGTATGTCGGTGCGAGCACTGTCTGGCGGCTTTTCTACAATTTAATATTTGATTTAATCAGTGCCAACTTGTTTATGTAGCCCCTTCTGGCTATTTCTTCCCTTGTCTTCCACTGTTCAATGTGCAGAAAAGGAAAGCATTCATTTTGAGTAAGTACCATTGCTACCTGTGGGACCTACTTTAAAGGCAGAGTTTAGAGATATATGAGCAGGTGAAAAAATAAAATATACAAACTGTGCTTGGTTTGTCTGGGAGGTCATCGTGACTTTCAGAGAACATTCTTCATAAACTGAAAGCAGACACGTCTTGTGCAGTGAGCATTGAGGCTGCAGTATGTATCAGTAAGTCCTCTTCATCCACAATATATACTGGTCTTGATCAATATATAGTAGACACAATTCCTATATTGAAAACACAATACCATGAAGGAGTAGTGGCAGGCACTGCTGGTAAGGGTAAGCAGTGATTGAAACAATACAATAATGATGACCACTGGCTGGCTGCAACCAAATATTGCTAAAACAAACAGGATTCACAATCCTCACAACAAAATTAAGATACTTTGAGCCAGTGATGGTTAATATTTATAACCTGAATAATCAGAATCACCTAACACAATACAGTCCAAAGCAAATAAGGGACAGTCATGGTACCAGGTAATGTGGGAAAAAAAGAGGCAGTTCAAAAAGTGCTCAAGGAAGGTAAGTCTATCTATCGTCGATTGAGGGTTAGTGATATTGGTCACCCAAAATAGGCTATCTGTAAAGGCACAGATATTCTTCAATTAGGGGGAGGGGGGCCTTCAATGGATATGGGAGCAGACCAATGTCTTATCTACAGAAGTATTTAGAAGTCCAAAGGTACAAAGTCCCTCTCTGAGGACACAAAAGCTTCTGAACAATGCAGCTAGCTTACAAGCTGACCAGGTCCTGGACTGCACCACGGTTCAAGGATGAACAAAACTCACAAAAAGGTAGTCCAGCAAGGGGGTGTACTCACACGACCAAGGGCCTAATTTAAATAATGGTGGGTGGCCCGTTTCTCTGAGATGAAGTAAATTATTCTGATGGCCTGATTCAGGTGCTGTCCCCCAAATTTAGAAATAACAGCCAAGCTGGTGGTCATTTCTAATGTATTGTCAGGGCACCGCCGTTCCTGTCAATGCTGATTACAGTTTAGTGCAGGACTTCGCCAACATGACGGAGCCCTGCCCCAAACTATTTTATTGTTTATTTTGAAAAAGAAGTGGGATTTTCTTTTTCAAAATGAAAATGCTCCCCTCACTGTGGGAGACCTATTACATGGTGAGGGGAGCATTTAGCAGTTTCTACTACTGCTTACTGCCAGGGTTTTCCTGGCAGTGACAAGCAGTGAAAACTGCCATCTAAATTAGGTGGGCAGAATTAGAGGCCTTCATCTGATGGCCCTTACGCCTCAGGGACTTGGAAGGGTTCAATCAATAGGAGACAGAGTCGTCTGCACCGTGATTATACCTAAGGTCCACCCAGTTTTAAATTTGGTGGGCAGACCTTTAGCTTGGCAGTATGTATACTCTGTTGCCATTGTAATGGAGCATACATACTGCCAAGATATAAATCAAGCCCTAGGCCTACACTCAGCTCACTTTAACTTGTAGCAGGAAATGAGTTGGGCAGAACTGTTTCTTGAGACGGGCAGAGAGAGGTTCAAGACCCTGTGCTTGTACCTCTAGATTCATTACCTTGGCTATCGGCTACCAACTATGCACAGGCAGCAGCAATAGCGGTCACAAGAAATTCAACAGAATCCTTCACTTTTATTCCTAGCATACTGCAGATGGGCAGCATTCAGCTCTTTTTGTTTCTAAGATGTATTCTTCTTCAACAAACTAGGGGTAGGCTGTGGGTAATCCCAGTGCCAAAAAGGAAGTCAAAAACAGGGTCATACTGTGATAGAAACTAAGCCTGGACACCAACATAAAAGAGGCCCCCATTAGGGACTAGTGGCCCATGTTTGCAAATTGGGGCAGATTTGAGCTTGCTGCCTGCAATGTTAGTTTTAACGTCAGGGAAATCAGCAGTAAACACTGGCCCAGCAGACCATAAAACAGGCCCACAAACAGCCAAAAAAGCCCACACACTGACCTGTCAGAGCAGCCCTCCGGGGACTGCCTGTTTGACGTATAGGTCAGTCTGACCCTGGTCAGAACACATCAAGGGACCGGGAGACAGTAGAGTGGAGACAATCTGCACTGAAGGCAGAGACTGCAAAAGACTATTACACCAGAGACCAAATATAGGGAAGTAATACACTGCAGGGCAGCAAGAGAATGTCAGATAAGCAGACAGTGCTTATGATGTTGTTAGGTGGTTCGGACAATGACAAAGATAGAGAAACAGGGGGAATCAGAGAATAAAAGAGAGAACAAGCCAGTAAATGAAATCAAGACTCCATGAAAAACAAATCTATGCATGTGGCTTAGATTGCTACATAAACAGAGATGACATAGATGTCATGAGACACTGTTTCAGAATGAGGGGGAAAGTGAGGAAGAAAAGAGAGTAACGCATGGGTTAAATGCATTGTAAAATGTTATGCAGGAAGCAGCAAAGACTGTACAGATGATGAAGGAGATAGATTATCTAGTGAAGGCTGAGACTGGAAGGAGAAGAATGGCGATGTGAGATAGACATGAGAGGAGGAAAATATAACACAGAAGACTAGAAATGTTGGGAGGCTGAAGAAGGTTAGATACCTTATATAACAAAGACACATTACTGTGCATTTTGACCACTAAACCCTGTCAATGAGTCACACAGAAGGATGCTTGAGTGAGGAGATGGATGGAGTGGTGTGATGGGTACTGCAGTCGTAAGGGTGAGGGTGCCCCAGAGAGATTAGTGAGAGGTGATTAAATATTATGACACCTGGCAATTATGTACAGGTATGTGGAAGTCTTTCAGCATATTATCTATTTCTCTCTATGCAAACAAAAAATACATTGAGGGATGTCATGGACCTTAGTCCTGCTCGCCCACTCCATCTCACTCCTCCTTCCCAAAAACAGAGGAGCAGCTTTATTGATATTTCTTCTTCTCCCTTCCTTCCCAACACTGAAAATACACGATCACATTGTGTGTCTGTGAGCCTCCTGCAGGTACCTGATGACAAGACATTCAAGTGAATGGTTCTAGGGATCAGATGATTTCAGTTGACAATGTGTGCATGCTGTCCTTTTTGTTTCCACCACCTTCAGGTTTGTGGGAGTACCAGAACGTTACAAACTTTCAAGGAGACCCTGGCTTGAGTGCTGCAAATCACAGGTGTGATGAACAGATGAAGCTGTCTTACCCAGATCCCAACTGGAGCTATCGAGGTTATCGCCAGCAGACCAACGAAGCTCTCACTCTCTGGAACAGGCCCCCCGTTATATACGGCACTCAGCTATCTAAAAGACTATTTTAACAGAATAAATCTTCAACCCAGCAATCAT
Organism: Triturus cristatus; assembly: GCF_964204655.1. Classification (NCBI taxonomy): domain Eukaryota; kingdom Metazoa; phylum Chordata; class Amphibia; order Caudata; family Salamandridae; genus Triturus; species Triturus cristatus. Next base: position 184,453,569 of record NC_140592.1, read on the forward strand.
CAAACTATCCAGTTGATGTAAGAGCATTTATACCATTATCCTAATAGGATTTCCATTATCCGGAATTCCATCAACTACCAGTTTGGTAAAAACTTTGGGCCCAACTTATCTTTAGTCTTCGTTCCCAGTTTATCAAAGATACAGAATCCTTAGCAGTACATACAGGCAACCGAATCATAAAAGACGAGGGTTCTGCCTCCCTTACATTAAAAATATTATCCGATATTAGCTGAAGCGACAATGCAATAGACGGTGTCCTGATGAAGGCATCTTTGCCGAAACGCGTGTAGTCTCCATGCACCGCTTTGCTTTCATCAATTCTGTTGTGAATCTAGTATCACTTTTTGTCTATATGTGCTTTATACCATATTTCCAATTAATTGTCATTTATGTCATAATTTGAAAAGAATATTATTGCATACAGACATTTTTTCATTGACTATATTTTATATAAAAACTATTAAATAAATGATTTTAAATACATGAATTTGTTTGAGTCACACTTATGAATCAAACTTAATTTGAAGCATTCACTGCTTATAAATACATACCTGGTCTCTAGTGGCTTTTTACATTCATGGTTGTTATAATTCTTTCTAAATTTGTTACCCAGATGCCAACCCCAGAATACATGAGGGGGTGAACCTATGCCCCTCCGAAGCTAGGCTCACGGGCATCACTCCTGTACTATCCATCAGGGGCGGCTCCTCCACTAGGGTGGAGGAGCGTTGCCCCACTGCTTTCTCGCAGTGCGAGAAGCAGAACCATAAAATGGTAATAACTTGCAGTTATTACCATTTTATGTTTGGTTGTGGGCGGGAGGTTGGGTGGGGCTGCTCAGCAACCAGGGCAGGGGAGGAGTGGTGAGCCTGCCCACCCCGGGTGCACAAAGACTATTTGGTTGCCCCCTCTGGGGCCACCCAAACCAGTGATGCACACTCTGCCTTTCTCCATGTAGGTTGCATTGCAGCCTGCATGGGGAAGATGGCTTCCCCATAAGCCGCTTGGTGGGGGGCGTCCCAACCAATCACAGCGCTGCGTGCAGCGTTGTTATTGGCCCAGGGGAGGGAGCCTTGCTGCCTGCGTCCTGTTCCTGCCCGAGGCAGGAAAGCAGGAGTTCAGGAGCTAATGAAGACGCAGGACCAGGCCGGCGGAAAGGTACATTTAATGTTTTTTACAATTATTTTTAAATTAAACCTCCTGCACGACCTCCCCTCTCCGCGCGACCCCCCGCCCTCCTACCACGAGCCACGCCGGTCGAGACTGCTATCCATGACACAGAAGACATGCAGAAAGATTGTATTCATTGTATACTCCTGTTTTCAATCCGAAACACACCCCAGTAATACCTGTTCTACCTGTTATCTCACCTTAGGCTCTGGTAATCTTCATATATAAGCCTTAGTACACCATGAGGGGGTTCTGCCATTAGGAATGCAGAATAGAATTTTTACCAGTTTATATTTAGCTTTACTTTTTAACCACAGTTTCTGTTTTAAATTATTTCCGGAAATTCTCACCTACCAATACCTTCTGCACTATTCCAATAATTGTGAGGTGAATGTTTTTAGCAAACAGAGAACTAGGCAAATGTAGTTGATTAATACTTTTTTGAGAGTTCACTCCATTTTAGCGCCCGTTGTCTTCCATTTTGATAACATAACTGAAAAATAGTTGATTTGCTGACTGCATCACTACTTACAAAACCATTCAGAGCAAACTATTTTTAGCGCAATCTCATTATACGGTGATCTATTCCAATAAGACCAGAATAGCAAGAATGTCATCTCAAAAGTAGAATGCTAAATTATTTTATTGATCATTTTATCAAAACATGTAGCCTAATGGTCTACTAATGCTGAAGTGTCATTAAATATTAATTCTATAAATCAGGATTACGGTATGAGTGCATCAGAAAACAACATAAAAGACAGTTTCTGGTTCACAGACATTTTGAGACTTTTGCATTTAATGTTTCAAGTGACAACATGGTAAAGCGTTTTTAGTCTTTAATGTACCAAATGTAACAAATAGCGATATGTTCTACACTGGTAACAGGCCATTCACTGTAAAAAGAAAATAAACATGTACATTTCGAATTTTTAATTCCATCATTTTTTTTCAAACTTCAATTACGTTTCTATTTCACTCAATGTTCTTATTATTGTTACTTGACACAAAACACAAAACAATCCTTTAAATTCATATTCGGTTTAAAAAAAGGATAATTTCGTTATTGCAATGCAAGGGTGATCACTTTGTATTCATGGCGATGATTAAAATGTATAAATGACATAGAAATTAGTATATTTGTCTTAAGCATATAAAAAACTTTCTGGGTATAAAAAACTTTTTTTGTCTGAAAGAGACCTTGAATTCCCTGCTGGGAATCCAATGGTTGTCATCATGTCATCAACAGTTCCCTGTTGTGAATCCCTGCTGCTGCAGTGAGGACGTTTTGGGGATTTTGGAAAGGCAGCTCCCGACCGTTTGGGGTAGGACCTGCTGTCAGTACTGCCTCGGGACAGCTTATCACGCCCTATGTTCCCGTAAATACCAACATTCTGAACCTGATAAGAGGGAGATTTTGAAAGAAATCAGGGAAATTGATTTTTCGCTTTGAGTTACATTGAAGAGGAGGGGATTTTAGAAGGGAGACACGTAAAATAAAGACATTTTGGCCTTTGTGAGTCTCCTGCCCGAATCGGGTATGTATTCCTGCCCATCAAAGCAGGTAGGTAGGCAGACCTGGACAAACAGAAGGCTAGCATGTTCGGTGTTGTTCATAAACAACCCTACCAACCTGTGGCAGGCAGGGGACATCCTGTCAGTGATGTACCAATTGTATCATAGACCCTAATGCAGGGCCACTAGAATTATATGGCAGGGGAGGATCAAATTATTTGTCAGGCAGCAAGAAAAGGCAAAGTATGTGGCTTAATGTGACACATTTTGTAATAGCATGCTTCATTATTTTATTTTTACGTAGGAAAACACTGTATGAGTGAAGATTGCATCTCATTGGTATCAGCTTATCACCCCTGACCAGCAATCCTTTGTTAGAGGTAACACTTATTGCTACTGTTTTAGTAACTTTTGTTCCGTTTGAGCTAGAACCATTTGTTTTGTAGTCTACAAATTATGCAGCAGATAATGGATAATTTGGCAAATGCAACAGATGTTTAATTATCTGGAAGACTCTGCAGCCACATAATCTCATAATTCCAGTGACCCTACAGTAATGCAAGCAAGAGAAAAGGGAATGGTTTGATTGTAAAAAACAGCTATAATTGTGGTGCAGTGAGCTTCCTAGGCTCTTTGGCTGTGGTGCCACTGCACCTGGTGCAATATGGATAGCTGTGTGACCTACATCCTGCTGCCAATGTATCAAAAGAATGTTTAAAGGACGGATTAAATTGGGTCCATCACGATGGGAAGGAGTGGGCAGGAGCAAGTGCTTTAATGCAAATACAGGACCAGGGCTGGGAAGTGAGACGTAGTAGAAAAACATGTCAAGTTGAAAGGTTGCTGCCCTCATTGCCTTATTGCTTGTGCTGTAACCATGGCACAAGCCCAGTGGAAAAGATTTCCCAAATTGAGCCAATAGTCCCGTTCGCTGGGAAAAAGTTTGCTGGGAGCACGGTGAGCGTTGCGGGTGGTGGTCAGCGGGGAGTGAAGAGCCGCCGGATATCGCAGACAGACGGAATAGGGCTTTGCAATCGCCATCGGCGATACTGCTGTGCAAAGAGGCGAACTTGCACCTGGACTGGAGGGGGCCTCCTCATGCAAGGGTAGATCTCATAGATGGCAGAGTCCAGCAGCACCAGCAAAGTTGCAAGAAGTCTTTTGTGACCCTGAGACTTCAGAGAGCAGCAGGCAAGCCGACAAACCCTTGGAGAAACTTGGGTTCAAGGATGTAAAGGGCAGGTCCTGTCCCTCTCATTCCCAGGCAAGAAGTAGCAGACGGCAGGCCAACACAGCAGAGTTGGTAGCAATGTGACAGTCTCACCTACAACACAGAAAACGCAGGCAGCAGGCAGCAGGACAACACAGCAATGCAGGTAGCAAAGTGACAGTCCCTCCTGCAGAGCAGCAGCTCATCTTCCAGACAGAATGTCTTCGGTTCCAGCAAAGTTCTGATCTGGTGGTGTCAGTGGTCCAGTACTTGTACCCAAATATTCCTTTGAGGTGGGAAGACATCAAAGAGGCCTTTGAAGATCACAAGCTTTCTGCCTTTCCTGCCCTGGCACCAGACATACTACAGGGGTTATGCAGTTCTGTGTGAGGGGACAGGCACAGCCTTATTCAGGTGCTAGTGTCAGCTCCTCCCTCCCAATCTACAGCGGGAAGGCCCATCAGCCTGGTGATGGTCCACCAGGATGCAAATGTCACACCCCAGCTCCTTTTATAAGACTCTCCAGAGGGAATGCACAAGGTCCACCTGTCACCCTAACCCAGGCATGTATTCAGCGACAGGCAGAGGCATAGAATGGTTAAAGTAAGAAAATGCCAACTTTCTAAAAGTTAAAAGAACAATTGGTGGACAGAATGTTGCACAATGTCAAACATTCACCCCAGTACAGAGATCTGGGCCTAAATCCATTGTTTTTTTTCACCCATGCCATTCCAGTTCAGACCCAGCCATATGCACCTCAGTCTTGACCCGGTTCCCCATGGGAACAGTCCAGCCTGAACTGCCAGATCAGGTACTCCCTGGACTGGAAACAAGCATCCTGGGACCGGTTTCGGGGCATCACCCCTCATCAACCAGGGAGCAGGCTCAAGACTGATTTGCATATGGCTGGGTTCAAACTGGAATGGCATAGGTAGCAAAAAAAACTATGGATTTAGGCCCACATCTCTGTACTGGGGTGAATGTAGGAAATTGTTCTGCATTCTGTCGATCAATTGTTCTCTTTGCAACTTTCTGAAAGTTGCATTTTCAGACCTGCAATTTAAAATCCAACTTTCCTAAAACATGTGTTTTTAAATTGTGAGTCCAGAGACACAAAACTCCGGTTTTCTATCTTCTCCCAATGGGAAAAGACGCTTAAAATATCCCCATGCTAACCTATGGGAGAGATAGGCCTTGCAGTAGCGAAAAATGAATTTGGCAGCTTTTAATTACCAGGATCACACTAAAACGTAAAAGTGCATGTCCTACCTTTTACCTACACTGCACCCTGCCCATGAGGCTACCTTGGGCCTACCTTAGGGGTGACTTACATGTAAGAAAGGGTTGGGTCTGGCAAGAAGATTAACTTGCTAGGACAAATGGCAGTTTAAACTGCACAAACAATCTCTGCATGGCAGGCCTGAGCCATGTTGTGAGGGCTACCAAGTGGGTGGCACAATCAATGCTGTAGGCCCACTAGTAGCATTTAATTTACAGGCCGTGGGCTTGCGCTGTAAACTGAGGCTTTTCTGCTGGGTTTCTCTTTACAGGGTTATTTCTAAATGAAACTCTAAAGAGGGCAGTATATTATGCAAGCATCCACACTTTCTAGCCTCCCAAGATACTTTAGCCACTGAAAATGCTATTCACCATTTGTACACATACTATCTGTGAGAAAATCATGATGATGTTACAATGGAAGCTATTCTGTCAATTATTTATCCTTTCTAATGACTTATGGTTCCGCAATTAGTCAAAAAAGTTTCAAAGTATTGAAGTATTGATCAAATAAGTGGCTACTTTCTTAACTGAATCCCTCTCTCTCTCTCTCTCTTCCTCTCTTGCTCTCTTTCTGAGTAGGTTAAAGTGACTTCATAATTAGGTTTTGGAAAAACAGGAACACTAATGATTAAATATAAAAACTTAACTGACATTTACCAGTTATAGTTTATTGCAACTTGCAGCTCTGCCATGCACTGCTTATGACCTCACATATTACATCTCTCACTATGTGTTAAATGACATCATTGATGACCTCACTGATAACCTCTCAAATTACATCATTGGCACATTGTTTTTTTTAATCATGCAAAGTTTTATAAATGGAACTCACAGTCTCAAAACTCTGAATGAATATACATTTTAAGATGTGCTATAGCAGCTCTTCTAATCATTGTAATGTGTAATTTTGGATGAATCTTCCAATTGTGAAATTAGTATGGCAACATTGTTCTCCTTAATTAAGTCATCTCTAATTCACATTGTCATATCTTTGGTTGCCTTTCATAGAAGTGTCCTTATGTTAATGGATCTTTCTTATAAGGCAGGTGGAATTTCTGGTTTAATGCTACAAGGATAAATATCTGCTTTATGGCATCAATAGTAGACTCACAGTAACAGTTAATTGGGTTACAGAAGTTGTTGCAGCAGTAACAGAAGCACAAAGTGGGTCAGTCAGTAAGTTTTGCACTGGGAAATAGACTTTTACTTTTATGTTTTGGGCAGTGTTAGTTACATTTGCTGCTTTTAATACCAGTGTGTCATATTTTGAGACTTGTGTTGGGAGGAGATTTTAATGCAAAACTTAATGCGGCTTGTCCACCTATGGAGGAAAGTAGCTCTGGTTCTGGGTGTCAAAGGGGAGTGGAATTAATCTCTATTTTGAATTCACACAATTTGGAGAATGTAATGGACATAATGGCCAATTGTCTGTTAACAGTTCCCCTAGTACCTACATTCAGAGGCAGAGATTGTTTTTCAATTATTGATTATATTTTTATTACTCCTGGGTTGGCGGACTGTATTAGTGAGGCCATAGTAATTCCCATGCCCCAAGGGGATCATAACCCCATTAAGCTTTGCCTAAAATCAATCCACCGCCCGGTATATAATAAGGAATGCGGAGCAAGGAACCTCTCCATATGTTCAAACAATCTTAGACTAAAATGGAGAGGCATTAATATTAAGGGGACTTTTCAGACACTGGTTAGAGATAACTTACCCCTTTTCCTTTCATGTTTGTCTGACCTTAATCCGAATCCCGAGGCAGTTGAGGACTTTGCTAAAATATGCTCAGCCTGTCGAGCCCAACTCATGACCCCGCGGCGCATAGTCTCGGATGGCCCGAGATGGTTTGATCACGAGTGCTCTCTAGCCAACCACGACTTGCGGCGTGTTTTATCTTCCTGCCGGAGGAACCCGACCAATGTGAAAAATGCTAGGATTCGTTACAAATTGGCTATTACGAGAAGGAAGGAGGAGATCCTAGAAGAGCGTTGGGAGGTGTTAGCACGAACTGCTGACCGCGGAAGGGGGGACATCTTTTGGGCCGCGGTCAAAGACTTGCGTTGCTCAGGCCAGCTTCTGACCCCAATGGACTGCAACATTTCTGGTGCAGCCTGGACGGATCACTTCTCTAAGATTTACGCCGCCCCGCACCCAGTAACAGCTATTCCTATATTTAACCACCCCCGTGGGTAGAAATATCATTATTGGAGGTGGAAGAAGCAATCACTCAGTGTGTGGGGAATAAGACCCCAGGCCCAGATGGCCCCCCTATTGACATTATTAAATCTTATCCTGACTTGTGGGGCCCCCTCTTGAACGTTTTTAACAATTTAACACTCACCTCTCCACCACCAACTTGGTCATCGAGCACAATAGTGCCAATTTTTAAGAAGGGAGACCGGTCCCAACCATCCTGTTATAGGCCCATCTCCCTTATTGACAATACCCTAAAAATACTAGGCAGAGTGCTATATAGTAAAATCTTGACTTGGGCCGAGGATAATCACATTTCAGAGAGTTGCCAGCTGGGTTTTCGAAACAAGGTTGGTACTGCAGAGCAATGTTTTAACCTCAACCTTATTTTGGGCAAATATACCGTAGCTCGCAAATCCCCAATTTACCTCGCCTTCATGGACCTATCCACTGCCTTCGACCTCGTTAATATGTCGATGCTTTGGAGGGCCCTATTGCAATATGGCCTGGATGAATCTTTGGTTCATTTTTTGGCCTACTTGCATAGAGATCTGAAGGCCCGTATTAGGATTAGCCAAGGGGGCGAGGTGACTGATGTGGTAAGAGTGCATAGAGGGGTTAGACAGGGCTGTGTTTTAGCCCCTCTTTTATTTATTATCTATATTAATGGGCTACACAAGTCCCTGGTTTCTCTAACCTATGATGTCCCCAAAATAAAGGGCAATTACCTTCCCGCTCTGCTATATGCAGATGACGCGGTCCTTATGGGCCGCACCCCCAACGCGTTACGTATTCTAGTGAATGGTTTCGTCGACCATATGGACTCCTTGGACTTAAAGACCAATTTTGAGAAATCTTTTGTCATGATCTGTGGCCCGAAGAAACGACACATTGGAAGCATCGCTGTGGGGACAGAGAGACTGGGGTCTACTAGCAGCTTCCCGTACTTGGGAGTAGTCTTTGCTGCGACCATATCGCCCACTCCAGGGGTAGGTTCTCAAAGGCCATTAATTCCATCCTAAGCCTCCACCGCCCTAAAAGGACGGGCGCATTGGCCGCCACTTTAAAAATATATAAGGCCCAATGCGTTCCGGTTGCAACATATGGAGCTGAGGTTTGGGGAACAGCCAGATGTCCGCACATCCTTGCAGAGGAAAATAGATTTTGCAGGAAGCTCCTTTGTGCCCCTATCTCCTCTCCCCATTATATTTGTCATAAAGAATTGGGGTTGCACTTCATTGAGGATTTTATTCGTGCTCGCCCTGCTCTTTTTTGGCTGGCCATTTGGAAAAACCCTGCTGCTAAACTGACTAGGGACATTATAGAGGATTGTTTATGTTGCGATAGAGGCATGTCCATCCCTTGGCTTTCCGGGGTGCAGAGCGTTCTTGGTAGTGTGAACTTCCAAAATGTTTTTTCTGATCCTACCACCATTCAGCTCCCACCCAAGTCTGTACTTAAACAAGCTCTCTATACACTGTTTAGTGATGAAAGGGCTGTGAGAGAGTCCGCGAAATCCAGTGTCACTAGATACCTAGCCCGCAATCCTTTAACTTATCCTATGCCCAGCTACCTAACTCTCCCATTGAGCCACTGGGAGCGAGGCCTTTTATTTCGCCTTAGGGCTGGCACTATCAAATATGCTCTGAGTTTCCCGCTATGGAACTATAACGATCAAATTGTCGAGCCGTGCCCATGTGATTGCCGGAGTGACCAAACAATTTTACATTTCTTATTTTTTTGTAAATTCTATATAAAATATATTAAATGGTTTTTAACTCCGTATTTTAAAAAATTAAAACCGATTAGCCTGGATCTTGCACTTTCAATGATATTAACCCTGGATGATTTTGAACTTGTTTTCCGTGTGGGTTCCTTTTTAAAAACTGCGGTTCGTGCCCGTTTAACTATGTCTTAAAGCATGAATGAACTGTTGTTTTTATTTTGTAAATACCTGCATACTGTATATCTGCAATGTCAATTGTATCTTGTGCTTTTATGGATTTTTATAATCCGAATAAAGTCTTTGAAACTTGAACTTGAGACGCTGTAAAATCTCTTGGTAGGTATTTGGTTTTATATTCAGCTTCCAATTTTTCAAGCCATCTGCAGCCTTTAAAGTAGGGTAGGAGAAACGGTCTCCTTTAATTGCTTTGAATGCATTTAGAGATAGGCTTCCAGAATTTAACACCGAAAGAGTCAACAGAATCTTCTCAGATTTAGCTTCTTAACCGGAATTAAAATGTATGTTTATATCTTCACAGTGTTTGCCTCAGTTTCCCCCATTTATAAAAGTTATGATCTCAATAAAAAACTCTTGAATCTAAATTCAATACTGGTGACACTGAATTTGAAAAGTGTATTTCATGCGCGAGGCTGCCCTAAGAAGTTCACCAAGATTTGGACCCCATGGCTGAGACACTATGGTCTAGAAATTGTGAGTGATGATAGTGACAATAGCTACTTCCAGGATATAGTCAGACACACGAGGGGTGGATAACCTCGCGGTTTCCCCCCATACCCCACAGCTGGAATTCTCAAGGTGGGAGGGGAAGGGTGGAGGGAGCCAAGTTCCCATTTTCGTCCCAGTGACAATTGGTGGAGAAATATGCTATTACATATTGCTGCTCATGAATGTTTTAACTTTCACTAAGCCTGCAAACCTGCTGTGTGCCATGTATTTTCCCCAGAGTATTGATACCTTTTGTATAAATGAAAACAGTTCAAAAATAAGAAGTGTATTTTATAAGTTGTTAAATTGTTGATGAGGCTTAAACAATGATCAAAACCTGTTAGTTGCCCCTTGCCTGTGGATAACTCTTAAGGTGATGCAGCATTGCAGGAGAAACTAGCTATTTTTATGTTGTGAAGGTTCAAGCAATTTTGGCAATCTTAGGAAGTGAGCTATTGGAGGTTAGCAACCCCAAGGCAAAACTCTTATATTTTTAAACAGGTCTGACAGTTGAGAAAGGATTAAGGCAAAATTAGGCAAGGGTCAGAGTTGATGCCTCAAACTGTTTAAAATCACAAAATAGGAAGATGATTTTTCCCTGCACAGACACCAAACTCTGTCTACTGAGTTTGTATCAAGAAGATTTTTGTCTGTCTCTGGCTAAGAAGAAAAAAAGGTGCTCTAACTTGAAGCTAAGTTCTCTCTGGATACAGCATGCCTGAATTTAGGGCGAGAATGCCTGTCAGTCTCCCCTATCTGCTTTTTTTGCACAAGAGTTCCAAGGTAACTGTAGAGTCAAAAAGGAGATAGGGAGCCATTGTGAATGCCAAGGTAGCTTACTGGATCCATGTACCTTTTTTTATGCTTTCAAATGACAGAGATCCATGACGTTCCTCCTCAATGTCTGTATCACTCTTGGACAGGGTGAGGAAGACATTGGAAGACACATGACAAGCTGTGCTGTGCTACTTCATCCTACAGTGTCCAAACTGAATACTGAACGATCAAGTGCAGAATTTATACCGTAGTTGTGACGTTTTTTTCGAGACACATAAGAAGACTCAGAAGAGATTCCAGTTTCATTCAGATAATGATGCAGCCTGCCAACTTTCACCAGTTCTTAACTACTCTCCAAGAACGTCTATGGAGCTCCGACTAAACCAACCTGTTTTTGTGGAGCCCTTATTGAATACATATTTGAAAGAAGATCTGCTGCATGAGCAGATAAAGATACAAAAAGCACCCAAGCCTAAATGTGACTTTATTTAATGAGCCAATCTGCACTATCCACTATCCAACCACTTGCACTCAAGAGCCAGCTAGAGTGATAGCACAATGCAGCTTGATTGTGCAACTTGACTGTTAAAAAAAACGTAAATGTTTCCAGCTTTATAAATGAATAACTCAGACTTCTGTATTAATGGTGTGCCTTGTTGACAACGTGAAATTATTTGAAAACTGTTAAAACTATTTTTCTCTAGTTGCATACACTTGATTTTTGTCCCTGATGGCCAAGAGCTCATTTGGGTCTTAGTAGGGATGGCACTATGGAGCTGGGGGCAAACGACCTTCCCCCATCAGCCCACCAGATCATGATGCAGTATTTAAAGTCCACTGCCATGTTGGTGAGGAATTTTTAACACAAGTGGCCTATTGACACAATGGATGAATCTTTGTAGAAAATGTCCCGCTGACTACGTCACCATGTCATAGGCAAACTAGCTTGCATTTTGATTTTACAGAAACAGACCCGCACAGTTCAAATTTGTGTCCGTTCAAAAATAGCAATTCCCTATGTACTGTGAATCTTTCTCCAGCTTTCTGGGGGGTCATTGTTAATTTTTCCTTTATACAAATAGGAAAAACAGTATCAGAAGGTCCTCTCCAAATAGGATGTGCCTTCCTATGTTGTAAAGCCAGCACCCCTGAGGAGGATGGGCTTTGTCAAAGGGGTTCTAATGCAGTTATCTCGTATCTCAGTAAGGTAGAGCAACAGAGAGCAGGGATGTTGTGGTATCTACTATTGCTTAGAGATGTCCTATTATTGACCCACTCAAAATGACCATCTGAGCCTGAAGCATGTCTCATGCAGCTAGATGGTGAGACAATCATTCATAAAAGGGGAATTTGTCTTGCCTATGTCAATGTTTGCCGGCAACAGCTTTGAGAAAACAAGAGCACATACACATTTCCTTACAGTTCCCCTGCTAGATAAATCTTTTACAATAAAAAGGTGAAGGTTGCTGCCAAGCACCATGGCATCCAAGCAGTGTTACAACAGGGTTAGAATAGATTGTTTGCGTACTTTGGAATCACTACTGAATGTTCGAAAACATGCTCTGCAGCAAAGATGGCCGTGAAAGCAGTCTGGTGGGTTTAAGAATGTTTTAGGTATTAAAGGAGATACAGCCCACCAATGGCTCCCCTAAACAGAAAAGCTCTATTTGGTATAAAGATCAATAACTTGGTAGTTTTGTTCTGCAATTATTTTGAATGTGAGGTGCTCTTTTGTGCCTGAAAAGTGGTTTGCATTATGACAGTTTAGGTTGTTGTTGTGTGATAAACTCCAAAAAGAAATGTTTCAGTTCTGCAGAAGACAATAACTGACAGACTTGGTACCCTCCTTTAGAATGATAGAGAGTGTTTTGGGGACCAGGTCCCATGAGGAGTGATGGGGCTCAAAAGGAACTGGTGCTTGATGGATGCCTGAGGAACTCTAAATTCATCTAAGTGTTGGCGTGAACAAAGTGGAATGGATTCTGAGATTCGTTTGGGGAATCGAGACAAGGATTGATAGAGAAGATTGAAAGGCAGTGATTGCTCAAGGACAAGAAGCATTAATCCAAAAAGATGATAGATTCACTGGCTCTTGATGCGGGTTTAGGAACCGCATTAATGGATGGGCTCTAGGAATTCGGAGATGGGTTGGGAGTTGGCTTGGTCTATCACGAGACCTAATGCACACGTTGATTGGGTGAGAAATGCTGTGCGTCAGGAGACCACTCTCATTCAGCTTGTCAATGTGAATGAGCCTTCCACGTACTTTGCGGGGGTGGGGGAGCACTGGTTTAGTTATGCCCCTGATCATATAAAACAATGAGTGACCAACTAAATGGAAATGATTCGCACCAATGGCTGGCAAGTGGCACATTTAGCTTGGAGGCGAGTGACTCTCGCTTGTTAAATCTACTGAACCATATAATAAGCTTAAAATAAATTACACGACATGGGAGCGTATCACAATAGTTCATTGAAAACAATGTAAAGCAGACATTTGTCACAATAGCCCTGTGAAATCAATTTCCAATTAAAAAAAAAATATCTCAAAAACATTTAGAATAAAACCGTGACAGACTGGTAGAATTTAATAAATAAAATAGCAAACAAGTTAAAATAAGTAACACAAATATAATATCTTTCACAAACAGTGAAGTAGTGTAGAAACCTTGGGGTCAGGAGAATGTCCAGATGCCACACATTCACCACCTTGCCTCTGAATTTTAGCCTGGGCATGGAAGGGGCAAAGGAAGAACAAGTACTTGTCCATGCAGGGCTGCTGCTTTGGATGAAAGCATCACGAAAATGTGAATAAATACACTACAAAATATCATATCCCAGGAGGGGTACAAAGCCGAAGACGCTGAGAGTGTCAGAAATAAATCACAACAGAGGCACTCGGAAGTCAATTCTGAACATGAAAGGAGAAAACTAATGACATCCTGGAGGAAAGAGACCAGAGAGCAATCAAAGTGGATCACGTTTTTTCTCAACTACTTAACTCTGATTACTGACTGAATTGCATTCACATTAACTCTGTTAGAGTTGAAATTGAACTCCTAATATTGATTCACATAAGTGTTTGTTGAATTATGAATGGGAGTGTTGTAAAGCACTTTGTCCTTTCACACACCACTGCTCAGTTTTAACTCGTCATATTCATAATTACCCACATTTCTTACAGTTCAAACTATCTGTGTGTTGATCCCACTCCAGAGATGGATTTAATGCTGTTTCACACAAATACACGTTTATTTTGTAAATGAAATAATGTTATGAAAAGTCTTTAAACATTTTTCTTTTATTGAAACATATTCCTTACCATAAGCCTGTTGCCTTTCTGTTGGTTAAATCTGCTAAAGACAGGCTTCCCCTTCGCCTTCATTTCTCATTGTAAATGAAAAAGCTCCATAGTCTACTGCCTGTAGACGTATTCCACCTTTTCACAGCTATCTCACTTGGATTTCTAATAAAGCGACTGTCCCAAAATCTCACCATTTAAAAGCTATGCTATGAAGAATATTTTATTAGAATGAAAATATTGAAATAGAATGAGTGCATACATTATGGGGCCTATTAGGATGGCGGTCGGAAATTCTCCCGGACCGCCATGGTAGCGGGAAAAGACCACCCGCAAGGACCGCGGCAAAACCGCCGGACCAATTTAGCAACAATGGTGAAATGCATTAATTGTTATTTTAGTTTAATTTAATACTAGAGGGCTACACTCACTAAACTACTGTTGTGGAGTCTATAAGTTCTGAAAAATACTATTAAGTGATATGTCTGAGAATACATTCTAGTTAAAAGTTGAGAAAATGAAATAGCAAACAGAATGTAATCTTGTTAGCAAATAAAACATACTGTGGTGTTACCTTATTAAAAAATGGTTTCTCCTTTCCATTTAATAGACTCTAAGAATGACAAATATGGTAGACATTTTGGCAAAGGGATGCACAGGTGAAATTATGCTTATAACACCTGTGAGAAAATAATTGTGTTATAGGTTGACTGGGATGTGAGCCTGGTCAAACTGCAACCACAGTCCTTGTCAGGGTAAGGTCAAACAAACCCCAAATTAACCTGTACTCAATCCTGCAGGTAGCTTGGCACAGAGCAGACAGGCTTAACTTAGAGACAATGTGTAATGTATTAAAATAACTGTTGGTGGAGAACTCCACTCTGCCCTCGGAGTGTGCGGAGCTTTGCCTACTCCGCGTTCTGCGGAGAACGCGGAGTAGGCAAAACTCCGCACACTCCGCAGCGGAGCGGAGTTGCCCAGCCGCCAGCCTCCACCCCCCTATTAAGATATACGTTATAAGTAATTTAAAACAATTAAAAACCACTTACCTCTTTACCGCGGCGTTCCCGGGCTGCCGTCCTCCTCTTCCTCACCATCAGATACTGCTTCAGAAAACTGCACATGCGCGCACGCCAGCGATTGCACATTTCTTGCAAGAACTGCGCATGTGCGGGCATTCGCACTTGCGCAGTTTTCTTGAGCAGTATCCGAAAGGCGAGGAAGAGGAGGAAGGCAGCCTGGGGATGCCGTGGTAAAGAGGTAAGTGTCTTTTAATTGTTTTAAATTACTGCTAACTTATATTTTAAATACGGGGGTGGAGGAGGGCAGCATAGCGGAGCTATGCGGAGTGCCACGAAGTTTGTTGCCAACTCCGTGGCACTCTGCATAGCCCTCCTATGCACACTACACCCAGGGTTAATTTAAAACAGTAAAACAGTAAAAACAACCGACAAAATCGGTCACACACCAAGTTAGAAAAATAGTGCTGAATTTAGTAAACAAACCAGACCAACTGAACAAAAGTCCAATCAGTAGAGTCAGAGTTATTAATTTTTAAGCAATAAAGTGTAAAATAGTGTCTAAAAGCACAAATTGCTAACCGCAGCAATCTGGTCACGCTGGGCGGAGTCAACATCAAACATTCAGGCCGACAGCAATGGAGCGAGGGTCAGATACAGTCCCAGATTAGTCCCGCTGAAGTTTCATCTTCTCTAGGTCTGTACTAAGAATCTCATTCGCATTGTAGCCGTGAGGATCAAGGAGAACATCGCGGGAGGCTGTTGGCCTGGCGCAAAGAGCATAGAAGCATCATAAATCGGTAGGCCGGAGCTTCATGTGGCGGTGCCTCCTGGGCATTTGATGCTGCGGTGCAAACAGATCGACTGGCGGTGACTCACAATGGTTTTTAGTGCAAGCAGTGTGGCCTCGGTGCAAACGGGCCCATTTGCGGTCTCGAAGAGCTCAAAAGCTTGATTTAAGCTAGCTGAACCACACCAAGGGTCCAGGAACTGAGGGGGCACCACTTGGGGGTCAAAAGGTCACTGCAGCTAGGTCCAGGAGCTAGTTAGGGAGATTTTTTATCACCCTGAGGCTGAGATCAGGAGGCCAAAAGACTAGCCCTTGGAGTCACTCTGGGGTCCTGGGTTCAACATGAAGTTGCAGGGCCAGTTCTTCTTCCCCAGGCAAGAGGGCAGCAGGTCAGCACAGCAGGGCAGCAGTTGCTTTGGAGCAGCAGTCCAGCAGAGTGGCTGTCCTTGTAGCAACACAACACTCCTTCTCCCTGGCAGAGTATCCACAGGTCCAGAAGTGTATTGAAGACGTGTTGTCTGAGGTCCAGTATTTTTACACAGTTGTGCCTTTCGATTGGGGAGAAACCTTTAGAGGCATGCATTTGTTGTGCACAGATGGCCAGCTTTCCTGGCTCCGGACTGACTACAAGGGGTAGGCAGCCTTTTGTGTGGAGGCAGGACACAGCCTATTCAAGTGTAAGTGGGGCTGGGCCCAGCTCCTCCCACCCATTCAGCCAGTGATGGCCCATCCAGTCACATCTAAGCTCCCCTATCTGTGTGACTGTCTAGGAGGAACACACAATGTCCAACTATCAGTTACGCCTAGTCATGTTACCCAGAGACAGGCTGCAGGCCCCAAAAAGCTATGGCAAGAAAAGTGGTATTTTCAGAATGGCATTTTAAACTCCAATTTCACCATAAGTTAGGATTTTAAATTCTAATTCCAGAGGCCCCAAACTTGAACTGTCTATCTATCACTATTTGTAAATGATACTTATATAATGTAATAAGGAAACTCCAATGTTATCCTATGGGGAAGATAGGCCCTGCTGTAGTGAAAAATGAATTTAAGAGCTTTTCAGTTCCAGGACTAAAAGTATATGTCCCGCATTTAAAATACAGTACACCTTGCCCTTTGGCCTGTTCAGGGCCTACCCTTGGGGTGACTTATATGTATTAAAAAGGAAGATTTGGGCCTGGCAAAAGTTTTACTTTGCAAGGTCGAAATGGCAGTATAAACTGCACAAATAGGTTCTGCACTGGCAGACCTGAGACATCCTTAATGTGCTACTTAAATGGGTGGCACAACCATAATCAATGTTCCAGGCCTACTAGTAGTACTTAATTTACAGGACTTGGGAACATGTAGCACCACTTTACGAGGGACTTACAAGTAAATTAAATATGCCAATTGGATATAAGCACATGTTACCATGTTCTAGGGAAAGAGCACAAGCACTTTAAAACTAGATAGCAGTAATAAACTGTACGGAGTCCCAATGCTAGCAAACACGAATTCACCAAAGACCGAAGGTCCGAAGACAAAATGGTGGTGGCACTCTGTGGATGCCAGGTCTAACAATACCATCTCTCTACACCCTAAGACTGAAACAGCAGGAATTTTTCCACATAGTTCTCCTGGGTTCTCAGATGGAAGACTAGCTTTAAATAAACTTTAACCTGATGAAGAACCTGAATTTTGATATTTCATTTTAGGCCTAAGCCAAGGTGAGGGACCGCAGGGAAGCGCGAAACATGTTGACCACCCACTTCACGTTCTCACTCTCACTCTAACCTTATCACATACGGGTCGAGAGTAGCAGAACTATCTACCTTTCCCCTACTTTTTTAGAGTGCTACTTAGGCACCACTCCCCGTTAGATTTTAACCAGACCCGTAGGACTCATTAATAAACCGTTTGGGGTCCCTACAGGTCTTTTTAGTCTCACCACATCACCCACTATCCCCACACACCCGCACGCACAACTACGGCTACTGCAATAAAAAGATCTCCGACAGAGAGCCCTCCTGAAGGGCCCGTGAGGGACTGCAGCGCCACCCCCACGAGGAGCAACGCCCGATGATGATGCTTTGCACCCGCAAGGGTGTGTGAGGGCACTTGGAAAACCACCCAGGAGTATCTGGCCTACACCTTAGACATCACCGCAAACCTTTCTAACCACTTTTTATCTTCCCAACCCCCCAGGCAGTATACCGTTTTGGGACTGCCCACTATAGGAACTGGTACCATTTTGTGTATATAGATCACCATTTAAGACCTGCTGAAGACCCTTTTGAATCTTCAAATTCCTAATACTTAGAAGGTGTTGGAAACCAGGATAAAGGATTTGTTTTTAATACTGTGTTACTTATAGTAGGGGTATACTAGAATGGGTTATTGACATTTAAACACAGACACTCTCTCAAAGATAAGCTCTGTAACTCTTGACTAAATAGCAGTTGCTGATCATGTCCCCAAGTCAAAATGGCTTAAAGCTTGCGGAAGACAAAAAATTAGGCACTAACTTTATATCATGTTAAAATGACATTATATCTCTTCCCCCTATCATGAGGAGATTAATCTGAAAAAAGCAATTCTTGAAACCAAATGAATAGAATGGAAAAATCAATTAAAACATTCAAACATTATTCAGGAGGCTCAAAATTTTATTTGTCACCTGCTTATCATGGTCTTCAATGCTGAATAAACCCCCCAGTTGATTTACTCAATAACATTGCTGGTCAGACTGATTAAATGATTTGGCTTTGCTATGGTATCATATACAGATGATACACAGATTATTGTCTTCATTTCAAACAATATTCAGGACACGGCCCATAACTTTCAAGCCTGCATGCAACAAGTGAGTGGATGGATGCTAGAGAACTGCCTCAAGTTAAACTCAAATAAAACTGAAGTTTTACTTTTTGGCAGAAAGCCGTTGTTCTGGTCCTCTGACTGGTGGCCTCAGGAATTAGGTCCCCTTACCGCTCCAGACACTAAGGCAAAAAACTTGGTAATCATCTTTGATACAACTCTGTCTTTTTCCCACCATGTGAAGGCGCTCACATCATCTACGTTTTCCACATTAAAAACGTTGAGAAAATGTTTTCCTTTTATACCTCCAGAACTGCAAAAAACTGTGGTTTCGGTACTCGTGTTATCCAGGTTGGACTATTGTAACGCCCTTCTGGTCAGTATACAAAAGGGACTTCGTGTCAAGCTGCAGGTTCTTCAAAACACTGCAGCTTGTCTGCTCTTTGGCATTCCTAAACACTCCTCAGCCAAGCAGGCGCTTAAAGACTTACACTGGCGCCCAGAGGAAAAACGCATATATTTCAAGATGCTATGCATTGCCTTTAAGGCCCTTCATAAATATGGCCCAGACTATCTGATTATTCGATTCTGCTGGTATGTCCCTTCCAGAAATCTTCGGTCCTCATCACACAAGCTTGTAGAGGTGCCCAACCCCCGACTTTCAAACTGGGGTGGTAAAAGCTTTGTAAACATCATAGCCAGATTTTGGAACCATCTGCCTGTTAAGCTTAAAAATACGCCTGGTCTGCTCTCCTATAGACTTGGCTATTTACCTCAGAGCCTCTCTTATTTTTGCTCTTAGTCTCTCAGTGTGGTTTGATGCCAAGCACCTAGATGCCCCAGGGATTAACTGTGCTATACAAATAAATAAACATATGGACAATTGTGGTCAACTAATTTTCAAACTCGGGCCGTATTACACATAGTGCTTCAGGGGCACAACAGGAGTTTGTGCCAGCTTTTTCCAACCATGAGGCACTATGGTATTACAGAAGGGGCCGCAGAAGCTTGTGCGGCCCTTTCTGTAATGCTGAAAGTGCTGGTGCTCTTGCAGCGCCAGTGCTATTTTCCGAGGGATTTCCCTCATTGGCTCATTGGCTCATTGGCATGGGTTAATGGCCCCATGCAAAGGATGGAATCACTTTGTCTCTCTGTCCATGAGGTATTTCGGATGCCAGTGCAGAGGTAAATACATCCATAGGAGGTGCACTGAAAGTGCACCACAAAAAGGTGGCACACTTTTAGTGTGTCACTGTGCCCCCAGAGGGCAGCGCTCTTGAAGGAGAAAGGTGGTCCCATGTCCCATCCAGATATCTGCCTGCAGGTAAGTGCACTAACGCACTGCATTTGCCTGAAGGTATCTCTAACCCCTCTTTAAGGTGCCGGGGGTTGCTACCTTTACAGAGAAAGCAATAGCACCTTTGAAGCAGCTGATCCGTATTTTATGTAATGCACTTCCACCAGTGCACAGCAAGACCATGGTTGCTCTGGGGGCAGCAAATTCATTTTTATAGGGTGCAGTGTTCCTCTTTGCGCTGGCGTACCGGCTTAAAGGTGCTGCATAGAGCAAACAAGGACAGTGCACACTATCTGTTTTACAGGCCCTGGAGTCCTTTTGATAGAATACATGGTAATGTGTTAGTTGAACTAACATGGAGACCTATTTTTTTATTTATAGAATCTGACAACTTCTACAATATCAACAATACGATTTAATTTTCTTGCATTCACGAGCAATAGGAAAATGCTATATAAACACATGACCTTACCAAACAGCAACATTGTTAGCATTACAAACCTCTTTGTGCACTAAAAATGCATAAAGCATACCTGCAAAAACATTGGTGATGTGCACGGCTGTCAGCGGAATTGAAATAAAGTGGGTTTGAAGCCCCTCATTAACCCTCTATTCCATTCTCTGAAATTCTAGTAGGATATACAGGAAAATTGTGAAAGACCTTAACCTCTTCAGTGCCCCGCCCTTTCCCCGCCCTGTGCCGGGCGTTGCATTAGCGGGCGGGGTTCATGACGAGATAGTCTCGTCATGGGCACAGTGCAACCGCGCTCCATGACGAGACTATCTCGTCATGGGCACTGAAGGGGTTAAAACCTCTTACATCAAAATCCAAATTGATCCAACGGCCAAGTACTCAGCTGGCATTACTCATAACTGAAAAAAGCCCTGATAGCTTTATAATTTGCAATTCTCATTCCAAACTACTCTACTGAACCCCAAAATGCTTCAAAGCTCCATCCAGCCCCCAAGTTTTCAATATAGTTATGGAGCAATCTAGTTAACAGCTGCAGTATTCAGGTGTCTCATATTACCAATAATTGATTATACACAGCTATATCTGGAAATAACATTTGAATCCAATATAAATCAACTCTTACTGACCTTTCAAAACTAAAAACCTGGATGCCAATTTACAGCTGAAACTCAAATCACAAAATTGAGATTTTGCTCATCTGTAGGAGGCCTTCAACCTATCAAATCCGTCGAAATCATACTTCATTACAATCTGCTATTGAATGTCATACCACAAACATCTACAAACTTAATTATGATGACTGAAGTGTATGATGTATTATATCACAAAGCTAATTTCAATGTTACATTAGACTATGGGAAAAGTAAGATCACTTCTCTACCTAAAACGAGTCTTGACTCTCAAAAGGGTTCTCCACACTTCATACTATCTCATTACTGACTCAAGGCATATTGTACACCTCACCCTTTCATTACTCACCAGCCAGTGGGTCCTTGTTGATGTTATATTCATCTATAAAAGACGTGGCTAAACGAATGCTCAACACTCTCGTGCCACCAGGCTTTGTAATCATCAACAAATATCGAAAAGACCAAAAAGGCAAGGGTATAGCAATCATTCATAACAACAATATATCTGTGACAGAAATTGACACTTTTTACTATAACACCTGTGAATGCCTTTGCGCCAACATCAACACAAGCAACAACAACACATTCCAGTGCCATCTCCTATACCATCCCCCAGGAAACACCACCGCATTCACTGAACATCTGTCCGAGCTGATTGCTCATTGCTCACTCCAAGATGCCAACAACCTAATTCTGGGAGACCTGAACCTACACTGGAACGAAAACAACAATTCGGTAATCCAGAACCTAAATGAGCTGCTACACAGCAACAACCTTACCCAGTGGTGTTCAGAAGTTACCCACAACAAAGGAGCGATCCTTGACGCCATCATCCCCCAACGGGACACAATCACAATCAATCATATCCTACCCATTGACTGGTCTGACCACCACCTTATTCTATTCCACATCACTCAACCCCCCCAAACCCCGCCAAATGGATGAGAAATCTTAGACAGATCTCCAAAAGCCGACTTTGAAAAAAGGGTATG
Organism: Triturus cristatus; assembly: GCF_964204655.1. Lineage (NCBI taxonomy): Eukaryota > Metazoa > Chordata > Amphibia > Caudata > Salamandridae > Triturus > Triturus cristatus. The sequence goes on from NC_140592.1 coordinate 184,475,475, forward strand.
CTCACTGCTGCCTACCTCCACGGATGATCTCTCTACAACGGAACTCCCCACTCACTATAACTCTGCTATGACTTCCATCCTAGATCAATTAGCGTCCCTGAAACTAAAAAAAACCAGGAACATTCCATCCAGATCCTGGTTCAACTCAGACACAAACGCTGAAAGAAGACAACTAAGAGCCGCAGAATGACTATGGAGGAACAACCCCGCTACAAGCCTCCACGAGCAGCTCAAAGCAACCCGAAGGAAATACAAAAACATATTAACAACGAAAAAACCACCTTCTTCTGCACCGCCATGGATAGTGTGAAAAACAGACCCAAAGAACTATTCAACATCATCAGACAACAAACATCCAAGCCCTCCGCTACCCCAGGGCAGGCCTCCAAAGACCTCTGCAACAACGTTGCCACTTCTTCAAAGACAAAATCACCAAGATTGAGCTCTCACTAGACATCAACCCCAACCCCTCATGCACAAACCCACCCCCAGAAACCGAAGCCAACACACGCAAGCACTCCATGAAAGCCTGGAAATCCTTCAACCCCATACCCGAAACCGAGATTCTCAAACTGATCGCCACCTCCAAACCCGCATCTCACGCACTAGATCCTCTACCCACCCAATTGATAAAAAAGCTGAAACTCTCCATAGCTCCATTCTGGTGCAAGATCATAAACAGCTCCTTGAGAACCAGCGTCATACCTGACTGCCTCAAAGTCGGCCAAGTCACACCACTCCCGAAAAAACCAGACCTTGACACCAACGATCTGAACAACTTCAGACCCGGTTCCAATCTCCCCCTCCCTGCCAAAATCCATGTAAAGTGTGTTCTTTTACAACTGACTCAGTACATGGACGGCATCAACCTTCTAGATCCCCACCAATCGGGATTCAGAAAAGGCTGTAGCACTGAGACCACGATCTTGACATTCACAAATCTCTAGATACTGACAAATGCTGCCTACTCATCCTCCTTGACTTATCGGCAGCCTTTGACACGGCGGATCACAATCTACTCATCAAGGCTCTTCATGACAGGGAAGGTGCAGACGAGGTGGTCATACAGTGGTTCTCCTCCTTTTTACACAACCACTCCCAAAGGATAAAAATCAAAACCTTTACGTCTGACTCACACCCTGTCAACAGAGGTGTCCCCCAAGGATCAGTGCTCTCCCCTCAACTGTTCAACATTTATATGGAACCCCTCACCTCCCTACTCAAAAAAGCCAACATTACCTTCCACCTCTATGCAGACGACACCTAGACCTATCTGAAAACCTCCTCCTTTGAAGATATTCAGAGACTAAATAACACTCTCAAAGAAGTCCAACAGTGGCTATCCATAAACCACCTCAAACTCAACCAAGACGAAATCGAAATCCTCCTCATCTCCAACAAAGAAGAAAACCGCCAAATCATGGAATGGCTTAAAGCAATCGATGCTTTCAACGGTAATCTCACTCCGGAAAACTACATAAAATCATTAGGAATCACCCTAGACTCCAAACTTGACATGGTCAGACACATCAAGAACACCACGAAGAGTGCCTTCCTCAAGCTGAAACTTCTTAACAAAATAAAACCCTTCATCCCGCCCAAAGACCTCAAACAAGCCACCCAATCCCTGGTGATATCTAGACTCGACAATGGAAATGCTATCCTCACCGGTACAGTGAAATCCCACCTAGCTCCCCTCAAAACAACTCTAAATGCAGCAGCCAGAATGGTCACTGGAGTCAGGAAATTTGAGCACATTGCACCCGCACTCAAAGAACTAAAATGGCTCCCAGTAGAGATGCGTGCCAGCTTCAGAACTGCCTGCCTCACACACAAAGCCCTCCACATAGGGAAACCTGACTACCTGGCCTCCAAACTCAAAAAGGCCGGCCAGGCAAGGAACCTCAGGAGCTCCAACTCTCTACTGCTCATCCCTATGAAAACACGCAAGCAGAAAACCGCTGCAGATCCTTCGCTGGAAACGCACCCAAAATCTGGAACTCCATCCCAGCAGATATTAGGACTATCCCGTCCTTTGTAAAATGAAAAAAATCTCCTAAAAGACCTCTTCCTCAACCGTGCCTTCCCGAACAGTTAACCATTGGTGAAGGGCACATGCCTGCATTCCGCATCACCTTGACAATCTGCCCCCCTTTCCGCCTCCCCCTCCATGGAAATGGTTCTGCCCAAGACAAAGTGCACTCTGCGAGGCTCTCAGGACTGCCATGCCTCAATGTTGCACCACACGCCGGGACTTCCGAACCAACTATGCCTTATTTTGAGATTCCTGCATTATAACTGTTGTAAAGAACTCTGATACCCTCGAGTCTGGCCAGCGCTATATACAACTCCTTAATAAATAAATAATAAATAAATAAATCGTTGTCCCTATCCCAAAAGTCTTAGACTTTATACAGCTCAGCAGCTGAAGACTCATTTCTTGAAGAAACATTACCACCAAGCAATAGGAACATAGATCTTACAGAACTCTTGGTAAACAACGATGACTTCCCTCAACATTTAACTCTCTTTTGCTTTCAAGCAAGTTTTGCACTATACATACCAAAAAAACACCTTCCCCATGCAGCTGATATACTAAGTACTGAAGAGTAAAAAATCATGCACAGTACAGAAATTATTGTTTTAAAATCCTTGGAGAAGAAACTTAACAGGTCCCAGGCTTCTTTAGTTTGCACAATTCGCATGGCGGGCGGACATAGCCCTGGGAAATGGGACCGCCCACAATGCATGCGGCGGTCCTGCAGAAACAATTAGGATGCGCCCGCCACACTGGTGGGCGCATCCCACATTTTTAACATTGCGGTGGGCAGTGCAGAAAGCACCACCCGCCGCAATGCCAAAAATGCAAGTTGTGCATTTGCATGAACAACGTGACAGCCACCGCGCGGTACCTGCCACATTGTACATGCAAATGCAGGGGGGTACCATAGGTACCCCCTTGTGCACCCCCATCATCGACAAAATTACCTGGGGGCCTGTTACAGGCCCCAAATGTGAAAGACTGCATGCCTTTCCATGGCGGCATTGCCGCCACGGAAAGGCAAATCACCGCATGCATCCTGATATGGATGGCGTTGTCTAACAGACACCCCCACCATATCAACAGCTTTTCTGCCCGGTAGGCAATCGGGCGGATTGCCTACCAGCGGAAAACCGGTGGACGGTCTTTCCGTCTGCCGGGGTCCCCCTCGCCATAGTAATATGGTGGGGGCAATTGACAGGCGGGCAGGAGAAAATGTCGGGCAGATCACCACCGCCATGCGGGCAATGGCGATCCGCCTGACATACTAATGGGCCTCTAAATGTGGAACTTACTTTACTAGATCGTCACCTATTTTACACTTACAGCCCGATTATGACTTTGGCAGTGTGGGAGCAGTTCCGCCACGTCGATGCCCCACTCCCACACCGCCGAAGCTGTGTGAGCACCACCCGCCATATTTTCTCATGTCTGGGAGGCGTTTCTTTTGCAGTTCCACGGTGGTGTCTCTGAAAATGGGCACCGTAATGGGAGCGCCAAAGGCAGTTCCAGTATGGTATAGACTATGAAGTCCATGTCGTGCTGGAATTAGGGGTGCACACGGTGGGCAAGCACCAACATGCATGGAGCAAGTGGGGCTCTGTAAGGCCCCCCTTTCTTTCCTGACCACCAAAAGTTTCATGGAGTGCTAAAAGTGCTGGAAGTCATGCTGGCAGTCATGAAAGTCATAATAAGCATGGCATGCCGCAGCCTCGTCACCAGCATATTGTGAGCCATACTGCTGCGCCACCACCAGGAAACACAGTTCCCTGGTGATTGCGGCGGTCCGATGGCGGTCCAACTGCCAAAGTTGTAATAGAGTGGTGAGCCGCCCGTGCGGTGGTGGCCAGAGCACCACCACCGGGCAACTGGGAGTTTGACGGTCCACAGACCGCCAAACTCATAATCAGGCCCTAAATGTATAGCCGTAAATCAATATGGCCCAATTTTCAAGGACTGATGAGTTTAGGTGAATTACTTTTTCAGTATTTATGGCTTACCCATACAATTTGGGAGTAGATTAGGAGTAAGTCACAGCAAAATCATTTAGAATTGGGCCTTTAGGACCTATCTCACAAAGACTGAAGCATGAGTAAGCATGACTTGTTCTTGTAGTACTCCTACCTTACTTGTGAATTTCAGCAATCAACTAGGAGTACTTCAGGCTCACTCCAGTTTACTTCTGGAATTCAGGAGTACTGCAAGACTGAATTTTTTCGCAATCTTTGTGACTCAGACCCAATCTCTTTGCTCGGCTTCTCCGCTCTTAATCTGCCCCATTGTCAACACTCTGGAGAAAGTGATATTGACTATTAACCCGTGATGCTAAAAATATAATGTAAACACCACATATTTGTTTTCTCTCTGCTTTAGCAGTCCACCCCGTGACTTCTCCCTCTGTACCTCCTCTGTGCCCACCTCCACAACCATCAGCATATGTTTGAAAGCCATACCATACTCCTAAATTGAGCCACTACCATTAATACAATGTAACAAATTGCCAAGCACTTTTTACGATTACAGTTATTGACACTCAAGTCTGAGTAAGGTACACTTTCTTGATCTAATGTTATCAAGACAGTGCGGAAGCAAAAGATCAAAGCTCCACCTTTAAACTTTCATATTTTCAGTTCTGGTGGCGCATTGCTGCTCCAGTCAGTGCCTGAGATAAAAAAGCAACTCTCATTATAAAAATCTTAAAAGGACAAAAAAATCTTATTTTGCAGCACGATGGCAATGCAGCAGAAAGCTGTCTGTTTCAGTTGTTTTGGTGTCGGTCCTGACACATTCACTGTAGACGGATAACAAGCACTTCAAGTGACTGGCGGCTTGGAACTGGATTAAAACAAGGACACATATACAGGAGAAGGCAACTGAAATCTAGACTGAGAAAAAAGCAGCTTCATTTGACATTTACTGTAAGAAAAATGCAAACAATATATATTGTGAAAGATATGCATTTTTTATCATGCTGAAAATATCAAGACATTTTGACTTCAACCAAACATAGCAGCCTTTATTTCGGCTCAGCCACACAATGTATTTTTTTTATCCAGATATCATGTGTAGAACATCCCAAAGCGGCCCAAGGTATGGCATGATGCTTCCTGATAGAATGGGGACTAGGAATTAGCCTGGGTTTTCTTCCATTCATTGCCTTCAGTACACAATTACTGTCGACTATTCATTAGGAGGGTTGAGCATGCATAATGAACATTGCTACATTTTTCTCCGAAAAGTTAAAAATAGACTACACCACGATCTTTTATCCTTTTAGTGCATTCAGAGCACTGCAAGCCATTTCACGATGCACCCTTTGAAGATAAAGTATCACCCTGAATGTAACCACAAACAGCAAGGTAGGAAGAGTTAAACACAGATGAGCAAACAGTGTTACCCACACGACATGCCCAGATGCTTGGGAAATGGAACTTGACTGCAGTAACAGGTGAAGCTAACCGAGCATTCCACTGGCTTCTCATACCCACACACATACTGTGTGTGAGCACAATCCAAATATATTCAACAGAACTGCAGAGAAGGAGTTTCACTGCCTGTCTCTGACTCACCATTTCCTTACAGTGGTTTTTGCTACCAGAAGCCAATACAGTCGTGCTTTTTCGAATTGTTAAAAATATCATATATCATGACTGCTGGTCACATTCAATACAAACATATTGAACAATATATAAAGTGTATCTTTCTAAATATCCCTATAATCATTCCATACAGTTTTCTATTTGGAATTTCTGTTTAATTCATTGTCCTTTTATTGATTTTCTTTTATTAAAGGTATGTCTACTTTGCAGGTTTGGCAGTGTAAATGTTGGCATTCAAATTCCAAATCCTTTAACAAAGTACTTTGCAATTCCACACATTGGGATTGGCCAAATAAGAGCTGAACGCAACAGTCATGCGTCAGGAATGGAGTTTAGCCTGTGTATCTGCAATTTTCATTGGTGGAGCTAATAAAAAATAAATATTATTAGCCTACTAGCAGGAAACACACAACCCATTGAAAGTGTGTTGGAGTTCCAGTATCAGACTGTTCCTTTCAATGTTCAGCAGCCCTGAATTGCCCATATGACAGACTTGTTGGAAGAAAACTTCACATCTATACTGAAGTTTACATATAAAGCTCCAAGGACTTAAAGAAAAGTAAAACATCTCAATAGTATGTTGGAAGCTACATAATGTCAAACCAGCAGAAAACACCTTTTATAGCAAGAAAAGATTATTTAAATTGTAAATATCAAAGCACAGTACTAGGGGCCCGGCAATATTGCAAGTGGGTTTACCATTACCAGTAGTAAATCTGCCCCAGTACCATGCAGTTAGAGGTTCAACCACATGGAATGGGGAATTATTGTGTAGTACCAATATTTCAACTCATAAAACCACATAGAATTCCCAACACCAAGAGGGTCAACACATACGGTTACTACTTGCTCTGTTTGCAGGGACCTTGGTGTGCGGTGGGGAGTCAGGAAGGGGGAGGAGTAGAGAAGGAAGGGGAAAGTTATTTTCTGGCAGGGTGAGCATTGCAGCCAAAGTCTCATGCAAATTTACTGTGTGGAATTACATCATGGTAAAATCAGGTTCTGTTCTCCCACATCTGGCAAAAAAGAGTGTAGAAACTGACCCACTGGTCGGAGCGGAATTCCAAGAGGTAGTACTGCTCCGCCTAACTTGTAATGAGGGCTCAGATGTTTGTTTAATATATTCTACATTTGGTAGATGTAATGCTCATTTTTCACTTAATATTTAGCATTCCTCAAGAGGATGCAAAATTTCAGATGGAAAAATCCGTAGCTAGTCAGTGCTAATTCAATTCTTGGTGTCCCTTTGAATAAATCTAGCGTGTGATGTGGACTTCACAGTTCATGGCCATCTAGTCCTTCCCTTTGTTGCAATAATCACCTGTATGTAACTACATAGTTGACTTGGCATGACCATTCTATTGTTGGCCTTTTTCAGTTAATCATACATGTTCATTTCTGCCAAGCGTTTGGAACAATAACCAATTAATCATTTATCCTCATTCCTTCTGTCTTTTCATACCTCTGTTTGTCTCTTCATCTGGTGCATGTCTTTATATGAGTGCCTGCCTGTTTGTTTGCTGTCTAGTTGCATGCATGTTGTGTTCAGCTCTAAGTAGATCTGTAGGTACATTGTCTGTGTGTTAGCTTGTGGGCATGTTACCTGTATATTTTTTGCCCTGTGCATAAAGTCGCTCTGTGTTTGATAATGAGGTTGAGTGCACGTAGGTGGTTGCTCAGAAGTACCTGTATTTTTGGAATGTGTGTTGTGGGGGCTCTTTGTTGGTGTGCAAGGATGCATAGATGTCTTGTGTGGTGTGTGCATGTTTGTCTGTAGATGCTCTGGCTTGTATGTGCTGCGTGGCTGTATTTGTCTGCCTATACACATGCATGTTTGATATATAACCCTCTGTGCATGAATATCCTGTGTCAGTCTGCATGCACCACTCAAAACCTGATCTTATCAAAATGTTGGATGGAGAAGTTCATAATTACATAAATACTTCGATCCACAGATACGAGAAGTTCAAAATCAGACTAAACAAATCTCTGATCGGTTCTCATTATAATGGAACTTGAGATAATTTTGTATGTTCTGCTCAACCCTATTTAGTCTCCATTGGATAGGAAAGACCTCTTATTTGCATCAACCACTTGAATGGGTTGCCGGCACGGAAAACCCAGGACAACTCTTTATGTGGTGGTGGGAAGCTGCATATCACATGGAAGATAAAGTTAAAGATTACCATGGTGCCATTGCTCACGGGGCCCTAGGGCGTACCCAGCATTCCATCCCAGCCTTCTCTTCATGCAAAGTTACTGCAGAGGAACCCCAGAGATTACGCAAGCCTGCTGCAAGTATGGATTCCACCAAGCAGCCCCTCAGGTCTACGAGAGAGCACGCAAAGAAGGAAGCAACACCTCCTTGAGAATAGATACAAAACCAGGACTTTCATCTGTTACCACCAGGCTAATGGTCCGACTGATTTATCCTCATGACTAAATCTGTCACGTATAAGCAAGACCTAAAGCAATCATACATATGTATGTATTATTTTGGAATATTTTAAACCACACAATACAAATTAAGTGGGTAATTCAGAAAGAATGATGAAAACTTAAGACACCTATGGATTGTTTGTTTCCACCTATGTGTTTTTGTAGCTGTCAAACATTTAAGGCCTCCATAATCATCTCAAGGGGTACACACGGTAGTCTGCTAAAATAATGCATTTCTCTATATGCTCCTACTGCCTTATACTGACTCCTGGGGAATGTCCACCGGAGGAGGTGCGGTAGAAATGTGCATTTGCATATATTAACCTATATTAACAGAATGAATTATGTTCCCCTGAATCCACAAATATGAACACACTCCAACCGTGCTCTTTCCATGCAAACCCGTTGCAATCTGTTCCATGGGTCACAATCACTTATAACCCCAGTGTGCCTCAATTCTGATCAGTGTATTTTCAGCCACGCGTCCCATGTTTGCTCCAGAGACTCACCAAAAGTGCTGCTTGCCCAAGCCACCAAACATATAACTCCAACCTCCAAGCTCCCAGTGAAGCACGGCAATTTATAGTCAGGAATGTATAGCTGACTGTAAAAGATTTCCAAGAAAAAGACTCTTCAACATAATATATATAGCCTTTGACCACCCTGTAAAAGTACCCATGACAACAACATCATTCATCTATTACGAGTTCTTACACAATCATCATGTATACTCAAGTATGTCACTGCATTCATGGATAATCTCTAGAGCTAATGAGATGGCCTTGCTAGAGCATAGTGCAGTAAAACAGCTCCCTGGGCAGTAACAGCTGACCACAGAAGGAGAAGGGATGTCAGCAAAGTTCCAAGAAAAGTAATACATAATAGACCCAACAGTAAAACTTTCCACTTTGCTTTTATATCCATTTCCTATAAAGACAGTGTCTTAATTAAGAAGGCTAGCCTGCTGCTAATAAAATATTTAAATCGAGGGTAATTGCCAGGGTAGGAGATTCACTTGTTGGAAAACAATCATCAGACCATTGCTGCTTACAAGCCTGTGGATTCCAATGCATTAATGCAACCTTAAACATAGTTTTGTCTTAGCCTATTAAAAAAATGACCATTCCCCCTGATGATGTTATGAGTATAACAATTTTTTAGTGTTAGAAAACATCTGTAGTCGAGTTCTGTTACCTTGTAGCATCAAATATCTCCATGTGCCTTCTTCAACTACATAGTGAAACCCGGGGAAATACATACAACACAGTGGATCGTGACTCAATAAAACTATATGTTGTCTAACCGTCGCCAATCGGCTGCCATTCTGATTGATTGTTTTGAAGTGACTTTTCCACCGTCTGTGACCCATCTGTGGGTTGTGTATTGTAACAGTTTGCAGGGTATAATAAAGCAGGCACACAGACCTGTTCAACATCCTTGAACATAAAAGAAGGGTGAAACATGTTGTAGCAATCGATTTGCAGGAAAGCTCTTTCCGACTTACAGGAAAGCTATTTCACAAAAATCACGCTATTTTATCAACCATAATCATTAAACAAATTACATTTTCCCCTGATTTGTTACTCTGCATAAAGATCAATATATTATTCCATCGTAAACCAGTCTCACAATTTGGTAATAAGTGGAAATGTGTTTTGCTGGAAAGCGAAAAATTCTGCAAAAAGGGAAGCACTTTTTTCTGGAGAAAGAAACAGCGTAAGAGCTGAGTGAAGGCAACAATACCGCCGACTGTGCGCTTCACTTTGATGGCTTCAATTATTCATTTTAGAACACCTGATTGAACTAGCACACAGACGGACATATTCTTTTAAAATTACACGCATAACCATTAGAGATTGAACGAGCACACAGAAGAACATATTCTTTTAAAATTACATGCATAACCATTAGTTAGTACACAAAAAAACTCTCATACTTTTAATACATAATTTTACTACACCCTACTTCTTCCAAATAGCTCTAAAATGTGTACCTGAGCTGGGAAGTAAAATCAACAATCTCTACTGTAATGTACTTTAAAATTAACTTTCTTCAAATGGTTGCACTGAAGACAAGCCTGCACGGTAGGAAAATGCCATCAAACACCTTTACAAAAACAGCCAACTCCTTTTAAACCACACTGACTATATCATTTTGAATGTTCAAACATATTCGAACCATCGTTCAGCATTCAGAAGTTACAAATATAATAACTTTACAACAACCTCACAAGGCATGTACAAAAAGAAGCTTTCACAATAAAAGCTCAGACATTGGTCAGCATATTATTCAAATAATCTGTCTGGAATAATGGTTCTGACGATCCCTTACCGGAGCAAATATCACCATACACATTTACACAGGACTTTGAGATCCTGCTGCCCTCGCTTGAAATCGACCCCAGATTGTCTCATGCTAGAGAGGCTCTCGGAGGCTCCGGGGCGCAGGCTGCCTCTCACCGTCCTCGTGAAAGAAGAAAGGCAGCGCGAGGAGATGCTGGGAGACAGGGCGATGCTGCGCCGATCAGGAGCAGCCTCAGTGGTCCATGCAGGGGGATGGCAGACTGTTCGTGTTACAGACAACGGCTGCACTGAGCTCGCTGTGCAGTGAGAAGGGGCATCTGGTGCATCCCCCCGGTGAGCTGCGATGAGCCTGACTGTTGCGTGCGACCATCAGGGTTCTGATAAGGATGGGCTGCTGTGGGAGGGCGATATAAGTTATACTCCACTCCCCACTGCAAAGGTGATGTCCAATTCTATTGAGCTTGAATATAATTCTAAGGATGCATGTTTAATAAGTTCATTGTGTGACGTATTTGGCATCTTAGTATTCAGAAAGCATTACATTTTGGCTACAATAGCATGAGCATGCTTCTTTATACTCGCCCTCGCACCCTTTCAGCAGGGATGGCACTAGCAAGGACACTCGAGATTCCCCCCAAAGTCACTGCAAAGGTACCTCGCTAAAGGGGCGATGGTAGCCGTCTACTGAAGTGCAAGCCTTCCAAAATGAATAGGACACATGAAGATGCCTCCAACAGTTGGATGAGTGGCCTTGCGGTGGTCCAATCCAGGGGCATGGCCTGCGTGTCAGCCTACCTGTGGCCGTGTGGGGTTCCATTAGACTCCTCCCACACAGACCAGTGAGGCCTAGTGAGCTCCTTCAGTACCCTCCACAAACAAAGCCTGGCATTAGATCATCAAAAGTCTGATCAGTCTTTGCTTCCTCGATGGCCTGCACGTTAGCCTACCTGTGGCCGGGTGGGGTTCCATTAGACTCCTCCCACACAGACCAGTAAGGCTTAGGGAGCTCCTCCAGGACCCTCCACAAACAAAGCCTGGGATTAGATCATCAAAAGTCTGATCAATCTTTGCTTCCTCGATGGCCTGCACGTTTGCCTACCTGTGGCCGGGTGGGGTTCCATTAGACTCCTCCCACACAGACCAGTGAGGCTTAGGGAGCTCCTCCAGGACCCTCCACAAACAAAGCCTGGGATTAGATCATCAAAAGTCTGATCAATCTTTGCTTCCTCGATGGCCTGCGATTGTAATGGGGGAACCTCCTTCCACTGCTAATGTTACACTGGTTTGTGCCTTCAAACCTCTCAAGTGTACCCAGTCTATCCAATCGTTTAAGTGTCTGTAGGTATATGACAGAAGACTACTTCATGAAGATGTATTCACTGAAGGTTCATTGCTATGGACTACAGTGGAAAGCTATATTTAAAAGCCTTAGCCGGAGGGATAGCGCTCAGTGAGCTGAATGTTTGCCACTACAACAAAGCAGCAATGAGCCGGCCACAACTTTGAATCCCAGCAAAAATGACTCAGTGTTCTATCCTCCGAAAGGTTTGCCAATTGAAGACCATGAGTGGGTAGTAGTAACATCTATCTTTTAAGGCACTCATATAGCACAGCTGAGATGCCATATAACAAATAAGTTATTGTTATTAGACATAGTTCTCTATATGTTAATGGACTGGTTACTGAATGGTACTCCTCATTACTCTGAGTTAGGCCTTCCTTATTACAGTCCTTACCTGCATGAGTTTTACCCCTATTACACAGCCTCGCTAATATACAAGCAAAAACCTGCAATCATAGATACTGTTAGACCCAGCAGTTTCGGGCTGGCTAAGACGCATCAAAGTCAGTCAAAACCCACAGTTCCAATAGAATGAGTACGATACACTTGTCCGATAACCTGTGCTCATCCTCTGGTACCTTATCACAGAGCAGCCAGGCTTATCCTCAGGGCTCGAGTGTAAAGCATTCGCACAACACCCCACTTTGCAACACACTGCATTTGCCATAAAAAAGACTCCACACCGTATGTAGAAAAACACTTGTCTTTGTATTACACACATACCCTTAAATCAAAACGAGATACACAATGTATATACACTCTACAGTTATACGCAATTGTCAAACTTCTCTATTGAATCAAAACAAAACACACATTGTACATACACTCTACAGTTATATAAAATTGCTGGTCTTTCCCATTGCAAAAATGTCTAACAGTCACTAGTCTATGACCATGCTCTGTGACCCAGACCCTCAGTCTTTCAACTCTACCAGCCAATGATACACCTTGCCCCTGCTGGAGCCCTGTTGGCTACATAGTTAGAACCATCTAACATGGAAAGAAACAGTTAGTTTTGTCCATCCGAATGCAACCTCCAGGCACCCAACTGCACCTGCACGAGGGTGGGATCGCTCTCCCCTCATAGACAAAAAGGTTGTTTACCCAGGAAGATGGCGCACTCCCCATCAGGAGAAATATTTTCCCCTCAAGCAAAGTTATGACCTGCTGTAGATCCCTGGCAGTCAGCTGCAGATGCCCACAAGGAAAAACGAAAACCCTTGGGTCTCATCACAATGTTTCTAAAAACAAAGCACCCTGTGGTGTAGGTCTAGGGATAGGAAGCCAATGATCTCGGACAGAGGCGGCATTGTCAGGCACTGCCGCCCTTCCAATCTGGAGGCCTGAGACAGTCTCAGCTCCCGGCTCAGGGTCCCCCAAACACCCCTCAGACACCACACACTCTGGAGCACAAGCGAGCAACGGTCCCCTTAGTAGCAAGCATGTGTCCTTTGCACTCTGCAAACTCCCCTGAACTCCTCAATTCCTCACGTCCCACCACCTCAGATGGCTGACTTTGCACACACACTCCTTTCGCACAGCTGGAGGATGGTGTATGCCAGGATGGTCCTTGGCCGAATCATGATCACTTCCCACTGTCTCCACCTCACCCAATGCAGTCCTTACGATCTCATAGAGACAGTGAGATCCTTTGAGTCTCAGGGGTCTTGTTGACAGGAGGCCAGCTCACCAGTCTTCAGAGAGTACTTCGAGCTCCTGGCCACAACAGTTGGCACTAGTTGCAGACCAGCAAGGTTCAGGCAAAATCCACCAAGTGACAGTTCCATTCTTAGAGCACGACAAGCTCCAAGTCACCACAGGTCTATGGATAGTCCAGTTGCAGTCCCTCCTGCCGTAATGATTCCTCATGTCAAAGTCCCAGTATCGAACCAGTGCAGTATGGTTCTGAATCCAAAAGTGTCTCTACTTTCTGAGGCCAGAGCACCAGTAGTTATACCTACAATGGACTTTGAAGATACAATCAGTTCAAAAGACCACCTTTGAAATGCACAGGCCCTCTCTAAATGTTGTCCTGTTCTGCCATCCTACCCTGAGAAGTTTGATCACAATCTTTAGTGGGGCCAAGACATTGCCCCATGGAATGCAGGTGCCAATTCTACCTTCATGTAACCATCCCAGAAAGGCACTTCAGAGTCAGAGGCCCACAGTTTCCCATGAACCACTAGTTTATGGCCCTCTTTCAGGAATACACAGATGTGGCTATTCCCCTGCCACCCAGCTGTGAATTAGGAGCCAGGCTGCCAAGCACACAGAGCCACGCACATCGAAATGCCCACTTTTTCAAAGTCACATTTCCATCACTGATATGTAGAACCTACTCCCACTACGGAGCAGGATTCGCCATTACAACTCAACGATACCAAACACCATACTGCTAGACAGCCTTTCCCTACATCCCCTGATGCTAATTCAATGCGAGAAGCAGGCCCCACCATACTGAACACACCATTCTGTGTCATTCATGACTTTTGCAGGTAATATATATACACCTGCCCAACCTCTTCCCAACAACACACCCTGTCGCCAGGGAGACCTCCGATATAGCAGGAGACATGCAGAACCTTGGCACACAGTTCCGTAAATGCCAAATCGAGTAACAGTGACCTGTGCACACAGGTCTCACCAGGGCAAACCAGTGGCACTATTGATCATCTACCTCCATGGATGGCACAACCAGTGCGACAGGCCCACAGAGGCACATTCGAGATACATGCCCTGGGTGTAGGTCTTACCCAATGACAAGGGACTTACAGCAAACTTGAATCAGGCTATCATATATACACTTCTCCACAGTATGTACATGATGAGCCCAGCTCTTTGACACCATACAATAGTGCAAAAGCGCCCAAGTCCTAAGCTAGCACAGCAAGGTCAAAACATGAGGTCGCTAGCCAAAAGTTTAGGGGAGACCACGCTAACAAAAGCCAGGTCCAACAGATGCCCTCTATTTCATCTTTATGGACCTAAAAGAGAGCTACTTATGATGTGTTTCCTATGAAGCAAAATACCTAACATAATATTCTGCCTTTTGATTCTCCTCTATCTCCTTCGGGAAGGGTGATATGGGGATGGAAAATTGAGGACTGTGGACAGACCTGGACTTGGAGCAATGATTACCAGTAAGTAACTGGGCCATTACCTCCTCACCCATCTTCCTTGTGCTCACCTGCAAGAGTAACTACTAAAGCACAAAGTCAACAAAAAATTCACCCCTATTAAGAAATATAAATGGAATATAAAATAAATGTGTGTGCTCATCAAAAGATTCAGTGCCCAGTAAAGTTCAACTGACCTGACATAGAAATGCAATAATTCTTAACAGATTCCAGGACTCTTGTTCCGAAATCAGAAGAAACACCTCCACCCACTTGGCATCTGTAATGAGTCATAAACGTGTATGACTTAGTCCAATTAGAATCAGCACATATGTCTTTCATGGATGATCCTTTCAAAAATGCCCATGATGTAAACATACCCTAAGTGGATCTGCAATGAACAACCCCCAACCCTCCATTCATAGGCAAGAATGACAATGTGCTTGACCCAGCTGTCTCTGGGAAAGCTTCATCTTTATCCTGGGATGACAATTGTTATAAATAATGAATCCATTTTTCTCAAGAATGCCGTGCTGTCAACATAAAGGAAAATGAACAATGATTGTGTAATGAATGCAATGCTGCTTCCTCATGGAGATTGGAGACATTGCAGATGGGTAGAAAATGGGCAACACTACATCCATAGAATCATGCAAAGTGAATGGAAGCTGAAACAAAACAAAAAGCATGTAGAGTATAATAATGCACCCAATTCCCCAATTCTCTGCCAAGAACAAATAGTCACTTAGAAGACAGCTTAATAAGACAGAAACTTGGTCAGTCTAGGTGAGGTGTGAGACATAGTTGTACATGACTCTGTTGCTGGATGTGAAAATGGGGTCAAGCGGGTGCCCTGCGATGTGACTAGGGATGATAAGGAGATGCTGGAGGCCTTGTTGCTCATGCTTTCCAGGAAATTGGCTGCTTTGGTGTTGTGCGGGGTTGAGGTGCAAATTAAGATCCCCTAGGAACATGTAGTGCTGAGAGTTAATGGCAATCGGGGCAATAAGGTCAGGGATTGCATTGCAGAAGCTGTGGCGTGGTCCTGGTGGTCTGAAGTTGAGATGCTTCATTAGCGAAGTAGAGTCATCAGAGGAGGTCATGCAGCTGATGGTCTCCTTGTAGATGATTGCAATTCTACCTCAGTGTTTGTTGGTTTGGTCCCAGTGTGTATCTTGTAGCCTTCAGGGGTGACAATGGCGATGTCTTGCTAACAGGAAGGGGCTTTGCCAGGTCGCTATGAGGAAGATGATGTCCCGGGTGAGGGATGAGATTGTGTCCCAGATCTCCATGGGGCTTTTGCTGAGTATTTGTGTGTAGAATGCCCTGGAATTGTGCCATGGAGACCTTGGTCAGTGTGGTGGACTTAGTCATGTTTGTGGTGTCTCCAGTGTTGTTTTTTGCTTCGGTGTTGCATGTGAAGCAGCAGGCAGCAGTGTTGACAGGAGAATGGTCCTGTGGGGATGTGCGGCAGCAGTTGTCAATGCACCCGGGAAATAGGGCTCGGAGATCTGCGGTTGTGTAGCTGCACAGGATGGAAAAAACAGGGTTTCAGGTGCTGGGAACCGTTTAGGCATGGACGGGCACAGACATGCTTGCCGTTGGTGCACTGGTGTCGTGCCCGCCTAACATGTCCACTCCTTGGCCACACTGCAGACTCCATTAAGTAGGTCTTGGCAGGATGGAGGGGCTCTGGGAGACAGGAAGCAAGCGGAGGGCTCAGATGAAATGGCAAGAAAGCGCTCAGCGGTGGGAATAGGGAGAAGACCAAAATAAACAGCAAAATTACTTAAAAGTAGTGGCAACAAATAAGTGAACGGCTGGGGGGCCGAGTTAAGCAATTTACAGAGCTTGCACAAAAGAGGCTATGAATGCAGTGTTAAGCTAAGCATATGAAACAATACACTGAAAGATTCAGATATACTTTGACATCCTAAAGATACAAAGTAACAGCGAGAACAGCTAAGCAAAATACATTTTGTTAGGCAAAAGATACAATGTAACAGTGAAGCATCTCAGAAAGACACCTAATACACACAGTGGTATCACAGTAAAACAGTAAACAGAGGAGAAGGAGGAAGCAGAGGTGAGCTAGCACCACAAAACCCATGGGGAGCTGGCACAAAGACCTGCTCTGTATAATATTAAATGCAGCAAATTCATGCCCTTTCATGCAGCACAGCAAGGTGGATTGCTGCGTTGCGTTAAAATTTTATAAATATGGCCTCAGATGTGGACTGCTTTTTCCCATGCACTGAAGGTCCTGGAAACAAGTCCTAGCCTACACAAATTCCATGCACAAACACCCCATCCCACCTGCCACTGCGGGGTCTGGTCACAAGGTCTAGAATTTGGTTAGGTTAAAACAGGCCCTGAGTACATTCCACAAGCACACAGTGATCACTGTATAGTCTTTGGTTGTACAGATTATCATTGTGATTTTCACAGGGGAAATACAAATATTTTAAAATATGGTGATTAGTGAACTGAATAGAGGTCCATATACCCTCAATGACATATGCAAATGAGAATGTGGGTTTGTGAATCTTGGGGAAAAAACTAGAGTGTTTTAAAATCTGTCTGGGACCACAAAACATCTTCCCTGGGGTCATAAGATGCTCTGGTTAAACCCTTCTAATGTTTTTTCAGAGTGGTATATTTAGTGCCTTTTGCCTTACAGTGGCTGCCACAACGAAACATCTCTGTTTTGGCTAGGCAGCTAAATCACTTAGGGGCCTATGCATCAACAATGCCATTTGCGATTCCTTATTAGCGAAAAATAAGGAATCGCTAATAAGGAATAGCAAAAGGCTATGCATGTAGGAATCGCTATTCAAATAGCGATTCCTTAATATTCCTTATTACCGAATCGGTAATACCGAATCGGTAATAAGGAATACCTACCCATTAATTCCTATGGGCTTGGAGGCCCATAGGAATGAATGTAAAGCCAGTCTGTATTAGCGATTCGGTATTACCGAATCGCTAATAGCGGGAGCACTTTCAAGGGTGCCAGGGTGTCAAAAGGACACCCTGTTGCACCCCTGAAAATGATATGTGCACATATGTTGCACACACACATGCTCTAAGGGCATGTGTGTGCGCAACATGAAACTTTGAAAAATGCACAAAAGTGCATTTTTCAAAGTTTTTGCAAATTACCATGCAGTTCATCTTCATGGTAATTTGCTCCCCCTATTAGCGAAATCGCTATTTTTTTAACTTTGATGCATTGCATTTAAGGAATCTCACTTTGGGATTCCTTAAATGCAATCGCTATTTAAGGAATCGGTATTTAAGGAATCCCTATTTAAAGAATCGCTATTTAAGGATTCCTTAAATAGCGATTTCTGCTTTTGGGTTGATGCATTGGGATTGGGTATTTTTTACTTAATACCGGGAGCTATTACCGAATCGGTATTTTACCGACTGGATTTTGGGTTGATGCATGAGGCTGAGTGTACCTAGGTTCTCACACCCGCATTAGACCAATAGATAGAAATGTAACTGTAAAAATTAGGTGATTAGTCAAGGGGAGTGACTACCCACTAAGAGTAATAATCACAGTCATTTTCAGGGTAAATTCTAAAAGTCACTAAATTAACATGAGCTCAACCCTCAGTAGCTATGGCACAGAGAAGACAAGTTAAACTTAGAGCAATATGTAAAGTATTTATCCAGTGTCAAAACAATAATAAGGTGAAAACACAACGCAATTAAAATTCCAAACTGAATAAAAAAAGTAGAGGAAATTTAATTAAATAAAATGACACAAAACAACACAATTCCAATAAGGGGACCCAGAGATATGAACTTTTTAATATTTAAATAATAATAACACCAACCGCGTTCAACTGGACACAGTAGACCAGGACCTAGAAGTGATTTGACTCCAATCATGTGGGAACAATGATTGGATACAGAACCAGGCTAAAACTGGTCATAGGTCTTACCTTGGGACAAAATTGAAATTTGAAAAGACTTTAGCAGAACAAGGAAGCAGGCTGTAGAAAAACAGGGCTCCGCAAGGATTTTGCATCTAGAGATGGTTCCTTGCCGACCTGTTACTTTAGGTGCCTTTGCCCAGTAAAGATTTCTACATTCACATTTAGGGCCCGAGTACAATGCGGTTTGGAAGGCTGACACAAATCAGCAGTCGGAATCAGACTTTGGGGTCCTGTAGCAGCCCCCCTGCACCCGGAGCCTTCTCGATCTGGCCCGTGGGGGGTTCCCATGGGTCCCCCCTTACCAGCCATGAACAGTGTGGCAGGCACCAGGGGGTGCCCGCCACAGGGTGCCCGATTTTCCCCAGCCACCCGTTTCTCAGTGGGAGCCTATGCATTTGGTCAGAACATAGGCTCCCATTGAAGTCAATGGGAGTCAAACCGAATCATATCTGGAAGCATCCGGATGCATCGTACTCGGTCGGTCAGAAACCATTCCCAAACCCATTTCGTCTGGATGATTTCCAAACCGCATCATTCACAAGCCCTATGCAACTTTTTCAGCACTTAGAATAATTCAGTGGGGGAAGACTGCAGGCTGTAGCTGAAGGGGGCTTTACAATGCCTGATTCATTCTCAGTGAGGTCCTTCTTTTACAGATTTGATACTGCAGAGAAGTTCTGTGCAGAGAAGCCTGAATCTTTAGCTGATTGGTAATGGCCCTGTAGGAGTGGCTTGGCAGGTTTGTTCAATCTTCCAGAGGTCATTAATTTGGAATAGTTTCTAAGTCCCAGGTTTTTAGGGGTAGTAGGAGAAGTCCAGCCAGACAAAGTCAAGGGTACCATGACCTCAGGAATAGCACTAGGAGGTCAAGGTATGCTCCAGCAGAGGCCAACAGCAGGTTTCAGGCCAGGTCTAGATGGAACTGGTCAGCTTGGCAGTTGCAGGAAAGGCCTCTTGCAGCTTGATGTACTCCTGTAGCTTGAACAGGAGGTACGCCTTATGACTCTTGGTGTCCACTTCTTTGTACTGGGTACACGAGGAAGCAGGCCCAGTCTTACAGGACACCACCCAGGTCACAGACAGCAGTTCAAGTCTTCTATGGCTGTTCCTCAGGTCTAAAAGGTGGTATGAGGAGGACACCAGAGGAGGTCACATTGGTACCTGGCAGTAGTTTGTAAGTGCGGGCGGCTCCTCGCCCTTCCCTAAACAATGGGATAAATGTTCCCAGAGGTAACCCTACCCAAATTTGCAGCAGTTCCTGTCTGCCATACCGCAAACAATCCCACAGTGCTCCTCTCTGGCTAAACCCAAGATGGAGGAAACCTTCTCCCCTTGTTCAAAGCTCATGTGCCAACCCGGATGTGTGGCCAGTGTAATATGCAACCCCTTCCTCTATGGTCACTACATACCAATTCTGAGGGAAACTCTCCTCCCAATGGGATTGGTGCCTGGATGACACGGGAAACAAACAAAGGGGCATGTCCATGTGTCATCTGACATCTGCTTGTGACAGGGGAGGCTGCTTTGAAGTAAATTAACTACCTAGGAACAGTCCAAATGGTCATCATGCCAGAGCAACAAAAACAACTCTCCACCCCAAGCCCTTTGCCTCTGCTCTAGGAGCAGTTTCCATAACTCATTGGTGTTTGAGCACTCAGAGGGCTGCAGTTAGAGGTCAATGCAAATCAGCCTCCTAACACTTTAGTCACTGAAAAGGTAACTTTCTAAAAGTTTAATAAAAGTATAACAAAAAAGCTGACTAAACAATTAATTTAAAAAGAGTTATTGAATCCAATTTCTAGTTGTTCCCTACCATGAGATAGCATGATTAATATTTATGTTTAATACTTGTTCGCATTGTTTCTTTATGGACCAGACAACCTTCATACAATGGAAATAGCTTTTAAATGAGAGCCACTGCAAAAATATGCTAGCCTTGCATTACTAGAGGCCCTATTTTTGGGTACAACTGCCTGTCTTGAGAGCAACAGGGCCAATTTAGGGATAACTTGTTAATATTCAACATATAATAAATAGACCTATCAAAAGGGTCTTTTGTCTGGCGAAAGTGAAGTTTTACACTGCTTTAGTCAGTCTACAATGGTACACCTGAAGCACTGTTTGGACTGACACTGAAGTGGATGGCCCAATAGTTGTGACTGTCTACTAGAGACATCTAACTCACAGGCCCTGTGCACATCTTTACCATATACCAGGGACCCTATAAGTAAGTTTAATATGCCAATTAGTATTAAGCCAACTTTGTTTAAATGGGGAGCACAGACACTTTATTACTATTTAGCAGAGATAAAGTGTAAAGAATATTTCATCCAGGAAAAAGTCGAGTTTGGAAAAAAGGCAGAAAATCTAGGGTGACCATGCAGAAGAGGCAGGTTTACCTAAAATAACCCCATCCAGATTCCTTTATTTTTTCATTTTTGAATGACAGACTTGGAAAATAAAATATGGTGGCCAAACTATCAAAATATCTGTATTTTCTTTTACCACATGTAACACATAGTTTGTTGGCTTTTTTGCAATAATTGATTAACACATTTATAATAAAACAAAAAAGAGATCGTGGTTTGGACCAGGCTGTTTCTCATCATGCATATTTGGTGACAATCCATCCAGGGTTGTTTGGAGTAGATGCCCCATAAGTGTTCCTATGGGAACTGACATTGAAATTTCAGTATCAATATAAAATCATAAAGTTATAAATTAAGAAATATTTTATTTAAATGTCAATATTAGCATCTTATTAGGGATTGTTTCTCTTGTAGGAACTGATATATATTTGACATGTGTTTACAGAACTCTGTTATGAAGGATAGATGTGTGAGGCACCCTATTTCTGAAAACAAGGATTGTATCCCAATAATAGATGAAGAATTATAAACAGTGTTGATCTCTAGAATGTCTTAGGTGTTAAATAAAAAAGGTTCCCAAGCTTACTATGTGAATGTTTGTGTATGGTAAACCCTAGTATGTGTTTGTCGATTACTTCTGGCATTCTTATAATTGGGGCAGCTGCATGTTACGGTAGTGGTAATGTGTGCTGTACACTCTGTCGGTAGCTAGTTGTTAATTATGTAAATATCACAGCATTTCAAAAGAAACCAGCATATATGATAAAGGGAAAATAGTTGTTATTTAGATCAAAGGAATTTAAAAGAGTGAGTCATGATTGTTAAAAGAATTTTATTTATCATTTAATCTGAAATAAATTTCGAACTCTGATATTAATGGACTAAAATAAACTGTCAGTTTAGAAGTGCTACAGTATTAGATATGTATCACACACAGGGGGGTCTAGACTAGGACAATGCTACGGGATAGAATTCCTATCCTATACTACTACTGTATTGATATAATATAACTCACATGATATATAGGGTAGCAAGTGGAAAAAATGTGGGTAAGAGGACACAGGGCACAACAAGGTTGTGGACGAAAACCCTCAATCACCCAAGGGTGACATGCTTCATCATTGGGTTCCTCCAACACATGGGGACCGCAAGGTACCCCGTGTGGGCTACGACTTTACCCAAGGGGGAAGGAGCAGGAGTGCGGAGCACGTGTTGGATCTACCAACTCAGAATGGTAAGGAGGGGCAGAGTGCAAGAAAAATAGTGGAAAGTGATTTAAAAACTACCTACATATGGGTAACAACTTTATTCTTCCTTCCATCTGTGGTAGTGATTAAAAAGCAAGTGAAAAAATAGGGTTAAATATATATACCCTATCTATTAGTCGGTCAACATGTTTCTGCCTTAGTGAGAGTTAAGTTCTGGGCATTCGTCAGGACCTGTAAACTTTAGTCACTCTGCTAGTGAAGGTACATAAAAAATAAATGAAATATATAAAGGTACTTAGGCCTCTGTGCTTGACCAGGGATATATGTCATCAATGTTGTTGGTCAGAAGGCTCTAGACATCATTGTGTGCATTCCCATTCAACCGTCTACAGAGTCAATCACCTCTGTCGGTTTCACTAAAATACCGCTCTGGCTCTTCTAAATGACTCTGGCGGGAGTCGTGTGTTGGAGAAACCCAATGATGAAGCATGTCACCCTCGGGTGAGTGAGGGTTTTCGTCCACAACCTTGTTGTGCTTTGTGTCCTCTTACCCACTGTGTCACTTGTTGACCTCAATATTTTTGATACTTTAGGTGGATAAGTATCAAGCACTGTATTAGCACCCAATATTGAATGTCTATAATACTATATTTGAAGAATTAAGTTTTGAAACTTATGTACATATGATGATGTGCAAGTCAATATAGCATATCCACTCTTTTCTGTGTATATAAACCCTATATATAGTGTGAGTTATATTACAGTATTAGATATGACATGTTATCAAAAATATTTTATTTTAATGGGCAATATTGGCTGTGGTACCTAATTTAGCAACTTAATGTATTATCAATGTATACCTTTCAAATTAAATACCATAAAAGAGATATGAATCTAAAAACTTTGTTTTGATATTAAATATATTATTTAATACTTTTAATGATCATCAAAATTCTCATTTAATATCTAATGTTTCGTAAACTCAGGGAGATACTGAAAGATACTAATAGCCATTTTTATGTATGATGATGATGATGATGATGATTATTATTATTATTAATTATGGGTATGATTTTAAGAGATGATAAAATATGTCTAGTACATACATGCTTAATTTATTCTTGAAGATCAAAATAATTTTGGCATTTACTATGAGCTATGTAAAAGTAACAGTGAAAAAAACGATGTTTTATGTATCAGAAATTGGATCATTCTTTCTCATGAGAACAGAATGATAAACTTAATCTACAAATAGGTGTAATGGGGATCAACAGTGTTGACTTTAAATATTAGTTAAATGCCTGATCTTCCAACATTATAGACGTTAAGAGCTGAATCGTAAAATCACTCTTAACAATAGTTAATCAATTTCTAATGATTATTAATGTGATGTTAGGATCCCATATCTTAATTAAGTTGTTTATTTCAGGAAACTTTCCATAATGTGTAATTTTAATTGTATTGATTGAAAACATGAGTTGATGAATCTAACTTATATAACTGAAAGATTTATTTTTCTCTTTTATAACAGTTTCCTGTTTCACAACTGAATGAAACACTGGGGATGCATCTACCAATGTGGAGTGCAGGCAATAAGGCCATGGCAAACTCTGATTACCCATACTTTAAAAAAAAACTATTGTCAAGTTTTTTCCATTTGTCATCCTCACCAGCTGTTCTAGGTTCTCTTCTTATGCTTTAGTGTCCTGGGTTGTCTTTCGGTGCACAAATATGCATTGTATAACATTGCAACATTGCTGGACAAAATGTTTTACATTTAAATACACACTTCACATCATAAATGTACTGCTTCTTACCAGAGTGATTCCTATTACTTTACAAATTAGTGCTTAATTTGTGTCAGAGTTTACCAGTACTCAGCAGCAGCATTTATTTCGTAACACAGGTAGATATTCATGAAACTCCACCACGCAGGTGATGCCTGTTGATCTTTAAACAGAACACATTGCCACAGCATTCGTCAACTCAATATGTATTAAAATAACATTACAAACATATCTTGGCCATTCTTATAGCTTTGGGTACCAGCAACATTAAAAATTGTCTCATTTAGGGTTAGTTGGCAGCACAGTTTACAAGCATCTAGCAGTGAAAAGAGGTGAGGTGGAATAACTTTGGGGTCTGGCACTTGTTTATTTTACAAATTAAGTGCTACTTTAGATTGATCTATGAATGTGTACATATTATTGATAATGAATAATATGAGCCTACAAGATTAATGTTCATCTAATAGTACATTTGTGAAATTTAGGTGTCTCAAAACAAACATCTTGTTTAAATATAATTTTCCATCAGGCATGAAAAAATGTTCTTTCTGTAATACATAATTGCAATCATAAAAACTTCAACAATATGTTCAATGTTTGGCAGTGTTGGCAAACAAAAACAGGAATGTTTTCCTAAATTGCATGGTGAAAAATGTTTGGTAATTTAAAATAAATAATTACTTTTGCTTGACATTAGTTATCCATTTAAATGACAATAAAGCTACAAATGACATTCAACAATTACTGCACAGTAAATTCTAAAATGGCATCACAAGAACTCCACTGAATATAAATTAATCTCAAACTTTTGTGGTTTAACTTCTTTTTGATTGAAGAGAATACAGTCTAATTACTGTCAAATGTATCTTAAGTTTTCAGATGTATAGTTAACAGCAAGGTATTATTAAAATGTTGCATAATTAAGCTCTTCAGAATGACTCCCACATAAGATTCATTATTTTCCTCTTCCTAAACTTGCAATATTGTCTTCATTACATCGCTTGTCACTCAAATTACAGGAGTTCTTTTATCTAAGCGTAAGTTGTTTTAATATCCTCAACACCTTAACTTTCTGGATTGAATGTCTATCTCCTTATTTAATAGATACAGTTGAACTTAGAAGTTGTTTTGGGAGTCTTCAATTGGGTTTGAAGAGATTCAAGGGAGAAATTCAGCCTGCAGGAGGGCTCTCAGCGCAAGAGTCAATAGAGGAAAAGTGGAAGCAGTTGTTATAAAGAAAGCAGTGAAAAGGGCAATGTATGTGGTACCGTTTTACAAATGACTTCATCAAAGAAAACACTGAATGGTCAAAGGAAATTCAATATATTCCAATAACTGTTTAACACAAAACTACTACATTGTGATTCAAAACAATGAAATGTGTCAAGTCTGAACAGGTAAATATCTGAGTCATATGAAAAAACCTGACTCATTAGAATTTTGTTTAATGCAACCAATCACCGTATAATCATCATTATCAACAGTCTAGCACTGATAGCAGACAAGGTAGTTAAACAAGGTAGCTAGAAAATAACATGTATGGCTCTACTGGGCCTACCAGCTCTGCCTGCATAATATATTGTAGGATTCTTACAAAACCACTCTTCTCACAGCATACACATATTCAATGTTCCCCTCTCATGCAAATAGACCACAGTTCCCTCAAGCTCGCCAGCATCAGCTCCTCCTCCATAAAGTGATTGCTGATTCCACTGTGCTAAGCAACAGCCCACCCATTTCAAAACACTCCGTCATACTTCAGCAAAATATTTCATAAGGGTGTCACAGCTTCAGGGCTAAATTGAAATATAACCTGCAAGGAATCAGATTATTACTAGCAAGCACAGAGATTGCAGAAGGTCAACTCATCTGCCTAGATGATGGCAAACATGCAATATCCTGCTGAAACAGCTTTAAGACACAGTGCTATTCTGAGAGGTTTCCTTAGAGTGGATACAATCATTCACCAATAATGCAACTAATAGATGGAGCTTTTGCTCTGCATTACTGACACCAAAATGTAGATGATAGCACTGAGTAACAAGGAAAAAAAGACAATTACATTTTTGTTGAAATCAAGTCTGCAAAGACTTCCTTTCTGATGCAGAAAGTAATGTCACTTAGACCTAAATACCCCACCCCAAGTGAATGAAATGTGTTTGTGTGCACATGTGTTGCAAAGACATCCTGGGCTCCCCCATATTTTGATGACTGGTACTGGTGGTAACTGACTCTGAATAGCCCTGTGCTCTGTCTAACCAGGCCTTGGGCCAGTGCTATCCTGAAAACACACTTAGAAGACAGTGAAAACACCTACATACACTAGGGTGCACTATGGTATAGGGAAACCCTATGATTGGCTTGACCCCCCCCCCCCCTTCAAGCACTTTTACAAAATAGGACAACTACCATTAAGTCCCTAGTATATAACAGAGCAAGGAGGTTTAGAGGCCAGCAGCCCTTTTTGCACTTGCATGTGTGAACTGCTAAGGCCTGAAGTTAGTTTAAATGAAGCCTTGGGTTGCAGGACTGCTTTTAACATGTAGATTGTGTCCAAAACCAACTTTGGTGTTTGGGGCACCTACACATTAATAAATTACAATATTTTGGCATATTAGGTACCCTCAGGGTCTCCCCTAGGTGTCCCAATTGGGGGGATCATATATTTATGAGGAGGACCTTTTAAAAACGGGTTTTATAGGCCTTGGGTTTAGTGAAATTGCACATTTCTCTTCCCACATTGTAGTACAGTGCTTCCCAAAATAGATTTTTGTGCTAAGAGCGCTGTGGAATGAGGATCTGCAATACGTTTACATATTCAGAACCCCTGAAGTCTCCCGTAGGTGTTCCAGGGGTAGGGGTAGTCCTGTAGATATAGACAGGTTCTTTATAAAAGATGTGTCATGAGCCCTGGTGTTGGAGAAATTGCCCATTTCATTTTTTTCTTTTGCAGATCCCCAGCCACATAGGTTAAAATGGCAAGAAGATATTAATCAATAATTCTTACCAGGAAAACCCCACAAAATACAATTCAAGGACTTACTAGAATGGTACTGATAAATCCAACAATATACTATTGTTGAATTTATCTTAAAATGTACAGACAGGAAGTTATAAGACTTTCTTGTCTGTAAGCCAAAATTCAGCCTTCCAGTGATCTTCCATGATTGGTCAGAGTTAAGTGGATTAGCCAGGCTGCTTTGATGAGGTGATAAGTAGCCCCTGGGTTTAGACAGCCATTTTGGGAGAAGAGGATTCTGCTATATAGGAATGCCCGAGCAGGAAGAGGGGTCGTAAACAATGATCTTCAATAGAAGGAGGAGACAGGAAGAAGAAGCCAGTTTCAATTACACCCCTACTTTTCGAACTCAGCCAGATGGCAGGCTTAAGAAAGGAATGCGCAGATGCCAGGGGAGGGAGAATATGGAGATGAGCCATCCTGGAGGTTGGTTTAACCAGCTCTTGCCTCTCAGCTGGAACTTCAGCCATATTGAATTTTGGAGAAATGGTGGCTTTTTGGAAGACCAATGTGGCACACTTTGAAATAAATGGTCATGCTCTGGGTAGCTGCCTGCACCTCACTGGACAGAAGTGCCCTCCTGTGTGACCCCAGGGAACACTGAATAAGTATCTAAGAGGAGCAGTGTCTCTCAGATCTGCTGCTTGACACTAAAGAAAGAAGAAGGTTCCATGCTCGAAGTTTGATTTGCACCAACCAGGCCCAGCACTCTGACTGACTGCACCTGCTGCACAATCTGCAACTACAACCCTGTGGCTCAAACCTGCTACGAAAGGAGTAACGAGTGGACTCCCTGCAAGCTACAGGTTAACAGAAATCACCTGGACCATAGCCACCAAGAATCCCAGCTTGGAGTACAACCTGTAGATTTGAAAGGGTTTTGCCCAATTGAATTGTGGGAATGGAACCCCCAAACTTTCAAGAACCATATGGGAGCTTCAAGACCCTTGGAGTATGTTTTGGACTCGTTGGAACCCTCAAAAGTAACTTCAGGAAAAAGTTCCAGACGTTTGAAGAACTTTGAAGCTACTTTGGAAAAAAGCTCCATAAGTGGACTAACTCGGCCTGGACAGCCAACTGCTAGCCAGCCTATCCTCCATGTTAGTCCCACTGGAAAGCTCTGGAGGTCTGACTTCAATGAGTTTGACTGGGAGCTTGTCGCAATGCAAGTCGGAGAACCTTTACCGAATACTGACTGACTGAAAGCTTTGAGGGACACGGGGAAGAAAACGTCCAGAACAATTTCTAAGTCAGAAGGTAGAAACTTCAACCAAGACCTACCACGAGGGGCAGCCACACAGGGCTCCATCATGGTCTGCCTGGAACTTTTGACTTTGTCCCGTTCTAGCACGATCCGATGTCCTGATAGGCACAGTAGGCTTCTATGTGCTGTACAGTGCTAAATCTTTAAACATTCATATCTCCGGTTCCCTACATTGGATTATTTTTGTTTTGATGTCAATTTAAACATAAACATATTTCTTATTTTTGTAAATTGGTGATGGAGTTTTATTATGTGTTGTGTCTTAATTAGCTACTGAATTGATGTTTTTAAATGCTTTACATACCTGTCTTTGAAGTTAAGTTTACCTGTTTGCAGCCTAGCTAACAAGGGTTGAGCATGGGAATAATTTACTGAGACCTATTTTGAGCCCTATATTGTGGTGGTGGCCTTATTGCCAGTGGTAGATAGACATTTACCACTACTAACAACCCACTTTCCAACAACATGGACTAATGCTATTTTATCTAGACTGGTATTCTAAAAAGATCTAATTGAACGTACAAAATTGGACACCTCAAATGACCCTCAACATTCAAAACCATAAATCAAGAAAACGTAACCAAACACAACACTGTAGGCAGTTAAGGATTAATTAAAGCATCTCACTCCATGCAATGTGTTTACCGGAGCAAAGGGTCAGGGTTACAACCCATGCTGGTCCCCCAACAAGCATAGTCAATCTACCAACAGAAGTTCAATTGGTAAAACAATTAAAAGAAGTTGTGGCAATGCTAATAGGTCTGACTTATGAAAGCACTTTCAAGCCAGAGCTAAAAATCCAGGTATATTACTGACTGCCCTTCTACCTGTCTGTGCTGCTGCCAGAGAGAAACGACTTACATTTTCTAGTTATCTGAGACATTTTATTAGCATTGCAATTGCATATGTGTGCCCCTAAATGTTCATGCTCAGGCAGTTGGATAAACAAATTTTTTTATCATAGCTATGTGGAGAAGAAGCACTTTTTTGTGGAAGCACACAACTTCTGTCTGCCGAGTCGAAACATGCACTCCTGGCTCCCAACATGTGGGTGCAGCTAAAGCCCCTCTTCTGTTGACAGTCAAGCCAGGCCATAACTAATGGATAGTCAAATATTTTTTTTTAAACTGAAGTGAAAAGCCAAGCAAAGTGTGCCTCCCCAGCTTCCCAAACAGGGAGAAGCTTGTCAACTCTTAGACAAGACACATACTGAAAACAAAAGCTTTAAAACAAATTATGAACCTTTCATCACAATTTTACAATTCTTCAAAGTATATAAAGCACTGTATATAGTTTAGTGTTACATTTTACAACATATGCCCCCTGATTGGCACAAGGACGTTTCTGTCATGTTTTAAAAGCATACTGCCATTCAAACAAAAAAATAACAAGTTTAAATATATCCTCAATCAAAATACTGTGATTATATGTACTAATTGTGCCATCAATAACAGAGTTTCAATTGTAGTGATCAGTCCCCCCAAACATAAGCTTATCATTTTCTGAAAACAAGTATTGTTCCAGTAATATTAGTCTGAAAAAACACCTAGGGGCATATTCACAATGATCTATTGCCGAGTCAACGGCACTTTATCGCAGCCAAAGTAGAGATAAACTTATCTCCCTAATCACAAGTTGGTGTTAACATCCCACAGCACCAGTTTACCCGTGATAGCAGCCGCAAAAAACATCGCCACAGATGACCCCCACAACTATCGCTAATGAAATGCAGAGTAGGTGTTCCCGTGCCAAAAGCCGCGCCGGCACCACTCCACAGCATTCAAAACGACCAACCAAATCTGTGATAAGAACACAAAACAGGCGATAAGGCGCATTAGCAGCAGGAAAATAACACCTGCTCTGATCTGGTGCAAAGTTGGACCACAGCCTGCACCACAAAAGGGAGCCCAGCCCAGAGCCACACCTAAAGAACAACAGATGCACCTGGGCAACTGAACATGCAGCCCAAAGGGCCGAAAGGGCAACAACACCCGCCGCCACCACCCCCAGGACCCCCCCTCCCCGGCACCCCCGACCAAAGACATGCCACATCAGCTACACCTAAACATGTACAAAATAATCTGCATGATGTCGCACAATCACAACTAGTGACATGCATGTGTCGTCACAAAAATGAGCATCACACATTCACTTTTGAAGCAACAAATGAAAATGTATTAAAATGAACACTGAAATGAAATGAAGACACATGGCGGCTCCCCTCGGGACAATCCGTAGGTCACAGCCTGCAAGACAAAAATCATGATGAGAAGGTGTGTCCTGCGCACATCAAAGGACAGAGAGAGAGCGAAGGTGAGAGAGAGGAAGAGATGGAGAGAGAGAAGAAGAGAGGGGGAGAGAGAGAGAAGAAGAGAGGGGGAGAGAGAGAAGGAGAGAGGGGAGATAGAGAGAGAAGAAGAGAGGGGGAGAGAGAGAGAAGCGAGGGGGAGAGAGAGAGAGAAGAAGAGAGAGAAGAAGAGAGGGGGAGAGAGAGAGAGAGAGTGCCGCCCCTGCGCACCCAGGCCACACTGCTCACCTGCTGCCACCGGTGTGTCTCCAACCACTTGTCTGTATGTATTGCAGTTCACCAGGTCACACATCTGAGACAGACCCATCATCTGAAACAGAGTTCAGATACATGATTGGCACAGTACACACATTTGCACAAGACAACATCGCCTGCCCGCCCATGCACACCCAGGCAGAGGCCCCCCAGCCCCTCCCGCCTCCCATCGGAGCATGCCTGCCCATGCACACCCAGGCCTCACTGCTTACCTTCCGCCACCAGCGTGTAGACAAGAGGTCCCAGCACGTGCTGCTGCAAACCACAAGCCAGGGCCTGCAGACATGGCACCCTCCACATCATGCAGCCACATTCCGCAGGCCCCCAGGTCCCACGTTTGGTGCTGGGTCTTGATTACTCCATGGCAGAGGACATACCAGTGCACCCGGCCTCACCGCAGGCTGCACACCTGCTCAGCCCAATAGGTGGCACTAACTCTGTGATCCCGGAAGTGACGCCACGTGGCGGTAGGCCCGCGCTGCCCGCTGGCTCTGGCCTACACTGAAGTCCAGCAGGGCACACAAAACCTGAGCAGTCCGGACCGCCAGGACGGGGCATCATCGCAGGCTGCACACCTGCTCAGCACTTAAGGTGCCCCTACCTCAGTGCACCCAAAGTCACAGTCCCGTGGCGGGGTGCCTGTGCCAGCCCCAAAGCTTTGGGTGCCACTAACTCTGTGCAACCCCAGTCAGCACCACATGGTGGTAGGCCCGTGACAGCCGCAAGGACTCGGGTGCCACTAACCCTGTGTGCAACAACTCATGGGCCCTTTATGATTAAGAACCTTGGAGCATCTGTCATCCAGTCACCACCGGCAGAGGGAAATGTGACGTCGTCGGCCCCTTATGTTGGCGGAGTCACATGGCCTGTGACGCCTGTGCCGGATGGGTGTGGTGTGTGTGCAAACCTGCCCTCAGGGAGTGGCTGTGACATGCTGACAACTAGACCAGTGACCTGCACACCACCAGCGAGTACGCCTGTGACGGGTAGCAATGAGGGCCCCCCTCGGAGCGTAAGCTGAGGGGTCTGGCCTGCCGTATGCTGGACCAGCGCAGGGCTTGCAACAATGACTCGTGGGCTCTGGGCGTGGTTCAGTCCATTTCCGGACATGGATGTGACAGATGCGTGTGTCCCTGTTGTAGTGTCCACGGCACCCTGTACACAATATGCAATGTAGCACCCTCTGACTGGCATCCCACAGGATGAGCATCATTGACGCAAGGGAAATCACTGTCCCTACATTCATCCACACATTCATACATGAATGATGAAAGACATAACACAACAGTGCATTACTGGATGTTTATTGCACATCCAGTGTAGTTTTGCAGCTGGAGTGGTACATGGCAATGCCAAGCACACTACACAATATGGGCCCGTGGAGGGCCAGCCAGAGTCCATCGGAGATGACAAGTACTGCGGAAGAGGAAGGGTACAGTCCGCAGTCTGGTTGCCGTGTCATTGATCATCAAACACGAAATGGCAGTCCATGTCGCTGTCCAAGGTGAGTGCATCGGAGTGAATCAGGGGTCAGTGAAAGGTTATGGGGCCATGTGAGGCACCAAGCAGAAACAGGCCAGGTGGGGCAAATTAATGCTAATGCCTCCTGATCACAAACCCATCCACGTCCTCGTCCCTGGATATGTGCTCTGCCCCACCTGTGGGTGTTGCAGTACCGGCTGAGGCACTGTGTGCCACTGACACATCAGGTGCCGGAGTGGATACGTCTGCCACACTGTGAGGCAATGCACACCAGGGGGCGTAGATGTGGATGGTGTGGGGGCAGCAGCATTCATCATCGCCACGCCTTGTGGCAGCAATGCCATGATGAGGATCTGCAGAGCATGGTAGATCCCAGCTACATTTCGCTGGTGTGCAGCGGTGGCTGCCATCCTTTCCGCCTCCATCTGCACCATGTCCCCAATGTGCCAACTCACGGCTGGTATCACTGGAGTCCCTCTGAGCAGACAGGTGTTCTTCTCTCTGCGTCATGACTACAGCGATGTCAGTCAGGGCTCGTTGGAGACCATGGAGCAGGCCTAGACACCCATGGATGGTGTCCAGTTTGGTAGCCATGAGGTCGAACCCCACCCACACCTGCTCAGCCGTCTCCCTCTGGCCCTCCAGCACATGGCTTTGGAAGGCCGTGTGTTGTTCCTGGGGGTCTTGTGAGACTGTTGGGCCGTGGGTGCCTCCTGCTGGGTAGTTTGGGTGGTGGGTGGCGTCTCCTCGATGCAGCTGGGCAGCCCTGATCCTGGAGGTGAGTCGCAGATGATGTCAATGATGTCTAGGAGGGCTTGTGCGTTGAGCTGGGGTTGTCCTTCTCATCATCAGTGAAGAGTGGCTGGGACTGCTCTCCAGGGGGTGTTGATGATGGCCCAGCAATGTGAAGGGGAGATGGTGTATTGCAATGTGTCCACATGTATGTAGTCGCATGGTACATGTTGGCATTCAGACTTCATGTCATTGTACATTGTGACAGTCTATAGATCTCGGAGATGACCCAGAGTCATTGAGGGTGTGCACTGTGCTCTGTTTGATTGTGCATGAGTGCCATCGTGGCCATCTCCACCCGTCCCGCCAGTACCTGATGGTCACTCACCCATTTGCGGTTGTGATGTGTCCTGTCGAGCAGTGCCCGGTCCCCCGACTCCGGCCAAGTATTCACACTGATGACTGTCGACACCAGCTCTTCCATGTCATCCAGCATGAGCTGTGGCACTGGGCCCCCACATCCAGTCTGCATTGCTGCCTTCTGGTTGGCTGCGAGTTTCTCCTTGATCTTTCACTTGATGTAATTCCATTATCTCTTGACCTCGTCCATTGTCCTCTTGTGCTCTCCAACAGCATTCACCTTGTCCCCGATGTCGCGCCATGTTCCATTTTTGGTGCCCAATGACACGTTGGAGGTGACGAACAGTTGTTGATGGTGTTCCATCACCTCCGTGACTATGATCCTGTTCGCCTGCGGACTGAACTTCGTCTTCCTCTTCTTCTTGTCCTTGCCCTTCCCTGTCCCCGAGGTCCCAGGCTGGTCGTCCGGGGTGCTTGTGGGGTTGCGCTTGTCCTCTGCACCTGCTCCGACTGCCTCCATGGTGCTTGAGTGTTGGTCAGTTTGTGTTTGGGTGTTTTTTCTACTTTTATGGTGATTTTTCCTGCCTGTGTTGCAGGCCTGGCGCTGCTTATTGCTGATTTCCTCATCGCGCTTTGGCCCATCGCAGGTTTTTTCGCATTGGGGTTTGTGTTTCTATCTTCATCGAGGTGGTTGTATCGTGGGTATTGGCCGCAGTTTCGGCAAACTATCACATGGGGCCGCCTTGTTGTGAATTCCACGTTGACATGGGGTTATTTTCCCGCGATATGCTGCGATGTGTAAAGTTGCGTTAACATTTTTTGGTGATGTTTAGCGCACGTTCTTGTGAATATACCCCCTAGTCTGGCCAAGCACCACAGCTGCCTACAACACCTGTTGTTACAAGTGTAATAGTCGGTCCAGGATGGGGACACACGGGCAGGTTATGTGCAGGCACAAAACCTACACATTTGGGTGTTCACAAAACATGTTCTGAGCCTTCCGACCCTAGGAAAAAGGAAATAAATTAATCACTATTAAATGTGTGAAAAGGAAGGGAACCCGTCCCCATAAGAAACAAAATGAGGGTGTGCACTTGCGCTGCTGGCACTGTCGATTTCCTCATTGGCAAATATCCATGTGTACATTTTTTATATGAGAATTTACTACAGAATTCCAGAAGTATGCCTGGAAACTTGCAATTGCTTCAAGTTTACTGTCTTGAGGGGGGCCGATTAAAAATCCTACCTTGACCCGGAGAGAGGCTGCTGGGCTTCGTGGCGGGGCTCGGACGCTGCGAGGCTCCTGGAGGTCGTTGGAGCCCAGAACTACACTACCCAGAATCCCGAGCGGGCATTTCCGCCCGACATCGCGCCCGGAGGCGCAGAAATACCGCAAGGCTCCCTTGTGGAGCGGGGGCCGATTAAAAATCCTACCTTGACCCGGAGAGAGGCTGCTGGGCTTCGTGGCGGGGCTCGGACGCTGCGAGGCTCCTGGAGGTGGTTGGAGCCCAGAACTACACTACCCAGAATCCCGAGCGGGCATTTCCGCCCGACATCGCGCCCGGAGGCGCAGAAATACCGCAAGGCTCCCTTGTGGAGCGGGGGCCGATTAAAAATCCTACCTTGACCCGGAGAGAGGCTGCTGGGCTTCGTGGCGGGGCTCGGACGCTGCGAGGCTCCTGGAGGTCGTTGGAGCCCAGAACTACACTACCCAGAATCCCGAGCGGGCATTTCCGCCCGACATCGCGCCCGGAGGCGCAGAAATACCGCAAGGCTCCCTTGTGGAGCGGGGGCCGATTAAAAATCCTACCTTGACCCGGAGAGAGGCTGCTGGGCTTCGTGGCGGGGCTCGGACGCTGCGAGGCTCCTGGAGGTCGTTGGAGCCCAGAACTACACTACCCAGAATCCCGAGCGGGCATTTCCGCCCGACATCGCGCCCGGAGGCGCAGAAATACCGCAAGGCTACCCCCGCGTCGCGGGACGCGCGCGGGCGGCGCCGGGCTGAGCCCGGGCAGAGGGCGGGCCGTCTGTGGCCGTCCGAGGACGTTGGAGGTCGGGTTGGGCCACCCCCCCAAATCCGAGTGCACTGATGACATCGTATTGACTGAGACCTGAGGTACTGTGCTACGTTAAAAGGCTTTTTCACAGTTTTGGTGGGGGCTTGTGACATTTACGCTCCATTACTATTAAGACTTCCATAAACTAGTGTGTGTTTCCTCTGTGTTTGTGGTAACTCCTCCGGCCGTGGATCGTGCACCATGGGTAAAAGGAAAGCTGTAGAAGGAGGATCCATGGCCAGTAGTAAAAAGGGTAAAAAACCGAAGAAAAGTATTCACTCTGCCATGAATTGCGTCCTGACAAGAATTGAGGGGATAGTTAATGATTGTGAGGATTCGCTAGTTGATGGGCAGGTGGAGGATCAGTTAACTAAAACACCTTCTAACTCAACTCGCACGATCCCATCTATGTTCCATACTCAGTGCTCGATTAAACAGCAAAGTATTATCTCACCCCCCGATACAATCACCTCTGACCCTCAAATATCATCTAAACAGACCGTGGGCACTATGAATGGTACAGAAGGAGATTTAGACACTCCTCATTGTGCCCCCCAATCCATCTTATGCTCTAACAGGTTTGCCCCCCTTGATCCTGATTTATTCCAAGTAACTAGCTCTGTCACAATACTTGCTGACGATTCCGAGGCCCCAGTTACACCTGATGCTTACTCCTTAGCGACTCTTTTGGAGAGAATCAAGAAATTAGAGGAGTTAGTGGGGGCCCTTACCAAGAGGGTCGAGAGTCTTAGTTTAGGTCAAGCACCCCCCACGATTTCTCCTCTACCTCTACCATCTTCCGGGGCAGTCCCCTGCAGGATGAAGCCTGTTCCCCCAAAGCCAATTCCTGCCAAAACTAATGCCGGTCATGTACAGGAGGGGGCTCATAATGCGGATATCACATCTAGAATAAACGGCCGGATTAACTCATATGCGGACATGACAAGATGCCCTGACCAAGCAATCACACCGAATGTTAAGACCTTTAACAGACGCCCCCCTCGTTTTTTTCCATCTCATAGACAGGGCAATAACAACCAATCACTCCACTCCCCAGCCAATTCGGCAAATTTCCAACCTGTGCATGCCAACTCCTCTGTCTTTATGACCCATGTTCCAAAATTGTCACCAAGGTCCACCTTTGAAAACAGTGTATCTCTTCATAACAAAGCCATACACTGGTTGAGACATGTTCGAGGGTGTAGATCAATCATTAGAGAGGACATCATAAGGGCAAAAAGGCTATCACGGGCGGATGCTTCTTCAGATTGTATCGAGATCGTGTTTGGGGACCCTGTCTTAGCAGAAAATTTATTACTCCTGGAGTTTAGGTCATCTCCTCCCGCTCTTTCTTCAATCCAGGTTCGTAGGTTCCCCGCATGGTCTGAACAGAGGGGGGGACAGGACTCAGGCTTAGGACAGGTGGATTGACTAACCAATCTCCACATGACTTCCCCTGCACATATTTCCACATCTCATTCCATTGGGGGGCTGGATTCGAACACTATCCCCATTTCCAACCAGTCCTCAAACGATTTGGGTGAAACAATTGATACTCTGGTAATCAATGAGGGATGCCAAGATAGTCAGGTGGTGGACTTGAGGACCCCCCTAACTCCTGCTCCCACGAGCGTTATCAATTTTTTATCATGGAACATTGCGGGGCTCGGGAAGAATCTCGCAGATCCTGTTTGGAGCGATTTCATCGACAAGTTTGATGTCATCCTCTTCCAGGAAACCTGGAGTTTGGTACCCCTGCATAGATCAGGGTTCATCACTCATTTCGTCCCCGCAATCAGATCCATAAGAGGACGTCCATCGGGGGGTCTCCTAATTTGGATTAACATCAACTTGAACTGGGCAATCAAGAGGCACGTAATTATATCTCACGACCTCCTCCATTTATCAATCAACGGGGTCGACAACCAACCCCCGCTTGAAATATTCAATATCTATGCTAGGGGGACCCCTGGAGCACGGGAAAGCCCTGCTGTATCGGCTCTTGAGGCCGAATTAACAGCATTCACTTTCAAGGTGGATGTCGTCGTTGCCGGGGACTTTAATTGCACTTTTGAGCCCCTGAGCAGCGACGACATCCTGGGCATTGGAGATGCCGACTCTAAGCAGGGCATACCCCAACTTACTCTTCCGCCAATAAAGAAATGGTCTAAGAGGGCTCTGCAACTTAATGCGCTAACAATGGAGTTCAATCTGAGGGCCACAAATGGGCGAACTTGCTCAGATGGCCAGGGAGCCCCTACTTTCACAAGGACTAGAGCTCCCTCGCGCATTGATTACATTCTGTTGGGCATCGAGCTTTGGCCAGATCTTATTGACATGGAAGTAATCAACAGGTGTGAGAGCGATCACAGCCCCCTGTTCATGAAGCTCAAGCGTGAGTCTGTTACTACTTCCATCGAGTATTCCAACAAACAGAGGCCTGGGGCAAGAGAGGTTGTCCCGACCAATTGTAATAGGCGTCTTAAGTGGCCAAGGGTGGTAAAACGCGAATTGGACCTGGGAAAAATAAAAAGGATAGTGGAAGAAGGTTCTATAGCCCTGGATATGCCCAGGGGCTGTCTTTCACAGGCCCCTTCTCCCCAACACTTCTTAGAGGTATATCATCAAACAGTGACAAGGGTGGGGAACTTTTTTGTGTTACAGGAAAAGGGGGACCATAAGTGCCCTCCCCCCAAAACAGAAAACCTTTGGTTCTCAAAGGCGTGCAGGGAAAAAAGACAGATTCTATCTGAAGCCATTAAACATAAGGTTCAACCGGCCATTGTTAAAGCCCGAAAAATTTATTACGAAACTATCAGGAAGGCAAAGAGACTGTGGGAGGAAAGCCATTGGCAGGATTTAAAGGCCGCAGCTTTACAAAAAGACTCAACTCCCTTCTGGAGTCTCATTAATGTCCGGTCCAAGGGAAGAGCTGACCCAATCCCCAATCATATAACGGGGAGTCAATGGTACCAGCACTTCTCTGATCTTTACTCTTTTGGGGAAAAAATGGCTCCAGAGAATCTGACCCC
Organism: Triturus cristatus; assembly: GCF_964204655.1. NCBI lineage: Eukaryota > Metazoa > Chordata > Amphibia > Caudata > Salamandridae > Triturus > Triturus cristatus. Next base: position 184,514,135 of record NC_140592.1, read on the forward strand.
GGTAATTGAGAACTTGGTACCCCTGGAGATAGAGGCCGCGTTTGGCCTATCAGAGGTCCTCTCTGCAATTAATATGATTGCCCCAGGAAAAGCAGCAGGACCTGATGGCCTCCCTGGCGACCTCTTGCTACACGACAAAGACCTATGGGCAGAATTTATTCTACGCATTTTAAATAACTTAGCTTTGGGATGCCCGGTTCCGGATTCTTGGAAGGGGGCGGAGGTGGTGGCCATTTATAAGAAAGGGGACAGGGGGGACCCTGCCAACTACAGACCGATTAGTTTAATCGATGTCCTACAAAAAGTGGTTGGCAGAGTCCTCCTTACTAGAATCAAGACCTGGATAGATGAGGAGGGTATCCTGAGCCATTTTCAAGCCGGTTTTAGGGAAGGGGTTGGCACCATTGACCAGGTCTTCAGATTCTGTACCATACATTGGAAATCTGTAATTATCGAAAAAGGCAGCCTGTATTTGGCTTTTATTGATTTAAAAACGGCCTTTGACCTGGTCCCACGATTACAGCTGTGGCAGGTCTTGTATGACTTGGGCATCCCCCCCCTAATCTTGGACCTCCTCAAACGCCTTCACGAAGGGAATTTTGCTAAAGTCCGTTGGGGGCATCAGGGACAGCTCACAGAGAGGATCACCGTCGAGAAAGGAGTACGCCAGGGCTGTGTTTTAGCCCCGACCCTGTTCTCTCTCTTTATAAATGGGGTGGCAGACCACTTGAGAGAGGACACGGTCGATGCACCAACCCTGTGCGGGGAAAAAACACCCACCCTGCTCTTTGCTGACGACACTCTGTTGATATCTAAAAGCCCTATGGGCCTACAAAGATTGCTCTCCCGCTTCTCCCATTTTTGTGACACCAGGGGTTTGAAAATAAACACTTCTAAAACCAAGCTAATGGCACTATCACCCTCTAGAAATTTTAGGAATAACATTAAGCTTAACGACACTACTCTTGAGCTAGTTGAGGCTTTTGATTACCTTGGAGTCAGGGTAAACAATAAGCTAAAATGGGCTCCCCATCTATCGAAAATGCTTCTTGCCCATAAGAGAGCCTCAGGGGCAATAGCGAAACACCAGAGACTCTCCTACACCAGGCCCATTGCCGCGCCAGTTAAGGTCTATGAGGGGAAGGCAATGCCAGCGGCCCTATACGGGGCAGAACTGTGGGGGTTCGAAAACCTAACAGAGCTGCTTAGATCTGAGAATAAGTTCTTCAGAGACTTATTGTCGCTCCCTCTGTCTACCCCACTAGTTCCTCTCCGCTATGATCTTGGCAGACAAAACTTTAGCAATGTAGCCAGGCTGCGCCCATTACTATACTGGGCAAGGCTCCGGAGAACCCCTGAACTCCTCCACTATGCATCTGCCCTCGACGAGCTAATAAAACTCGGAGCTGAGCGTAAGATCCCCTGGGTATCAAATTTGAAAAAGGAGCTCCAGAAGATAGGTCTGGAAGAGGCCTGGGAAACCCAGCTCCCCCCACCCAAACCTGTGATAAAGAAGGCTTACTGGGAATGGGTTACGATTAATACCCTAAGAAATCAGGGAGGTGAGCTAACTTTAAATTTCCTGGATGTGAAACCTGCACCTAGCATGGAACCCTTTCTGGACATTATTGAATCTCCTGAAGATAGGTCCCTTTATCTCAAGATGAGATATGGTACACTCCCACTCTTCGAGGTTCAATCTAGATGGAGCACGGCACCCGTAAGATCGAAAGGCTGACCCGGTTGTGCCTCGCCCTTGGAGTCTATTGGTCATTTTCTGTTTGCATGCAAAGCATACCGGCAACCAAGAGCGAGATGGTTGACACCGGTTTGTAAAAATATGGGGACCAGGTCTGCCAGGGTGGCATTGCGTATCTTGATCTATGACACATCAGTCCCTAGTGTCATCTGTGGGACTGCTAAATACCTGGGCTGGGCCTGGAGGATCAGACGCAAGCTCCTTAAGGTGCAATAAATTTAAGATATAAACTTATCCCTGTTGCCCATAAAGAATATCATTGCCAAAGGTACTGACAAATGGGGGTCTTTGTTTACACTGTACATGCATATTTATTGCTATCTTTTATTGCTTTTAATTGTATAAGGTTCAAAGCATATAGTTGTAGTGGGTTTTTAAAACTGTTTTTATATTTATTGTACCAAACTTTTATGATATGTTTTTAATATATCGAATAAAGTAACTACTGTCTTGAGAGTGTCCTGAAAAAAGTCAATCATTTGTATCCACAGGAGGGCATGACCCTCCATGTGTAGATTAACAACTGCCATTTTTTATGAATGAGGCCCAATATGTAAAGTTGGAACATACTACACACAGGAATGCCATGTAATACTGTGATACAACATGAAATGCCATGATATGCAGACCACTACCATGTTATTCCCATCCATGGCATAATGCATGTAAATTCCACGTAAACTTTTCACTCCAATATGCCCATAAATGCCATACAATTACATGATATGTCGAACAATTGTCATGATATTTCGCACAATTATGTGACTCACAACCAATAATGTCATGTAATGTCCCCGGCTGGCTAGTAATAACACTAAGGGCCAGATGTACAAACAATTTTAGCATGCGCATGTGTAGATTAACAACTGCCATTTTTTATGAATGAGGCCCAATATGTAAAGTTGGAACATACTACACGCAGGAATGCCATGTAATACTGTGATGCAACATGAAATGCCATGATATGCAGACCAATACCATGTTATTCCCATGCATGGCATAATGCATGTAAATTCCACATAAACTTTTCACTCCAATATGCCCATAAATGCCATACAATTACATGATATTTCGAACAATTGTCATGATATTTCGCACAATTATGTGACTCACAACCAATAATGTCATGTAATGTCCCCGGCTGGCTAGTAATGACACTAAGGGCCAGATGTACGAACAATTTTAGCATGCGCAAACGGGTTACATTTCATTATTTTTTTTTAAATGCATCCCATTTTGCTTCAAGGAAAACGAGCTGCATTTAAAAGGAGTCCCAGACATGGGAGTCTGCTGAGCCTAGCAGGCCACCATCCCAGGGAGGGCCTGTCATTCCCAATGGGCTTGCAAATTGCAAGAGGCTCATTAATATTAATAAGCCTCACAATTTATGATCCTATTGGGAATTGCAAACAGTGTTAAATACTCTGTTGTACATTTGATTTTGTGCCTTGCAATTTGCGCCTAGCAATTTGTCGCAAATTGCGAGGTGCAAAATCAAATGGACGTATATCTGGCCCTATATGCGTAACAGTGCAATAAAATGTCATGCCCGGCAATGCCATGTTATGAACAACAATATCACAAGCAACCCAGACAATCGTTACTGCACTCACAAACTTATACAAATGAATGCACTCACTTGTGCATACATTCACATATGCAACTAGAGACATATACACTTGCATACAGACCTATGCAATTACAGTTAAACAAGCAAACACAGAGATCCCTTGTCGTCATATAGTAGGCTTTACAATCCTGCTCTAAAACTTCAAGGAAGCAATGCCTGTGTTGAAAACACATAATTCTGGCTGAGACTGGCCTTGCACTGACTACCTCCTTCCAGCAGGGTTAGACACGGAAAAGAGAATGAGGCCAGATTTCCCACAAATTCCCCAAAAATCTGCGTGCAATTCCCATAGTTCAGCACCGTACCCAACGTGTACGTGTGACATTCGGCAATTCAAACCGAACATTGCATTATTTCCCTTCATATGCATATGGATTACAAAATGAACAATTCAGTAGGAATAGCAATAACCAGCAGTGTAAATTTGCATAACAGAAAAAAGTACTCTTGAGTAAATGCAGTTAAGTAGTCTAGCCAGCATTGTAGAAAGTAGAGAAAGATACACATTAAAAAGTTATTCTAGCCAATTTCAATTAGCAAAGCTGTAAAATTGACCAAGTAAAGAGATCAAAACATGTATCTTTGCAAGGGAAAAAGGGAAAAGTAAGTGAAAAGACAAAGAAGAAGATAGGTTACATAGGAACAATGATGAAGGTAGATAGTAAGACTGAATGTTAGCTGTAGCATCATCAAAGCAGGAATCAAAAAGTATTAGCAAAGAAAATAGAATGGTTTGTGGTTTCATTTGAAAGCCAGACCTATTGTTTTACCAGTACGTGTTGGTACATGGAATCTCGGAAAGACCAGGGCAATAGGAAGATCCTTGGGTTATCAGCAACATGCTCTATGCAGTGTCTGGAAGTAGTAGGAGAGGGCACAATGAAAGGTGGCATGTACGTCAGAGGAAGGTGTGCAGTACATCACATGATTCGGGGCACGTGTGTAGATGTGGATCCCAGAGGTCATGAAATTTTGCTGTCCGCAGTTCCTATCCCAAGCTTTTAGAGTCATCAAAGCAACCAAGAGTGCTCAAATTGGTGAAGAATGAGCCACAGGAGGAGAAAGCCAAACAAGAAGGAATGTAGGAACCAACTGGGCACTCAGAAATGGTGAAGTGAAGCTGGAAAAGAGACACATGGGGTTGCTGGCCGATCAGAATATGAGAAGAGTATTCTCGACAACAGGGTAGTATGAGTGGGCTTGCTGCACATTCACAATGGGTGAGAGCAGCCAATGGGAGAAAGAGAAGGGCTTTGGAGTCAGCATGTGGAAGTCGACATGCAATTCACAACTGGTAAAGAGCAGCCCAGAGAGAGAAATATTGAGGTGATACCCCAAAACTGGTCCCAGGATGCCTGTTTCCGGTCCAGGGAGGACCTGGCCAGGCAGTTCGGGCTAGACTGTTCCCATGAGGAGCAGGATTTTGCATATGGCTGGGTCCAGGCTGGGGTGGCATAGTGAGCAAAAGAACAATGGATTCAATCCAGATCTCTTGACTGGGGGTGAGTGGTTGAAAAACTTCAGCACTCCGTCCATCTTGTTGTGTTGCTAAGAACAATTGAGGCAACAAGGACAGCATGAGGAGGTACTGCAACCCCTGACAATTGGTGAAGAGCAGCCTGGCGGCAGAAGATGTGAGTTAATGGGGCAGCGAGAAGGGGCCATGCTAGAGCTCATAAATGGTGAAGAGCGGCCTGATGGGAGGAGCAAGGTGCCAACCAAAGCAGCATGAGGGGTCTGTCAGATTCTCACAACTGAAGAACAGCCCAGTGGACAAGTGTAGATGTAGGGCAATTGAGGCAGCATGAGGCACCACAAGACATTAATCTGGCATCCACAACAGAAGAAATAAGTACCAGGCCAATAATTTTTCTTCTGGTAGTGCTGTCCATAGAGGAACACAGTGCCAGCATAGGCAGCATGAGTGGGCCTTTTGGGCTCATGTGAGTGTAGCGTCGGGCAAAGGAGGAAGCCTGAGGGGGTCATTAGGCACCCATAATTGAAGAGCAGCATATAATACTAAATTGGTAATACCAGACCACAAAGTTTCTTCAGAGGGTGACAAGCACCATCACTACTGGGGTAACCCACTTTTACAATCCAATGCCACCATGGGCATTACCCACTATCCTCTGTGTTAGCACCTGACCCACCTGTAAGCAATGATGACTTGTGGTCTTTCAAAGTGGTTGGGCATACATGCCAGTATCAAATTCCACAGAGCAAAGGTGCAGTACTCACTTTTCTTATGTAGTGCCTGGGGATCTACCCCAGGAAAATTTAGAAAATATTCAGTGGCAAATCATTTGTAGAGTGACTGCAGGAGGTAAAGAAACCCTGAAGGAGTTCAAAGGTTGCTGGACACTAACAAATTGTGAAACCACTGTCTTTGGTGTTAGCAACTGACTCATCTCTAAGCAATAATGACAGGTGCCCTTTTTTAAGTGGTGGAGTTTAAACAACTGCCTGCATAGCGAGCAAGCCTCACTATTTTAGGTAGTGTGTGGGAGCTCACCCTCCAAACAGATTTAGTAAAAGCAGTGCCAAAGTTATACAGACTGGATATGAAGTAATTCTAGCTGTGCTTGACTGAAAATACCCAAACTCTTTTGTGGTATATCAGGCATGCCTAACGCTCTCCAAAAAGTATTTTAAAAGGATTTTTAGCACATTGTTCATGACACAATGTTTGGCAAAAGAGCTATATGCATTACATGCAGTTAACACATTAGATTATTCAACTTCACATAGTCTAATGCTAATTAAATTAGCATTTGAAGGCACAGGGAGTGAATGTCAGAAGGTATTCAAATATCACAATCATCTGCCAAAAATAGCCATGCTAGAATAGTCCTTCCGGCTCACAGAATAATGCTACTGCTCAATCACCTAGAATGCACAGGATCAGAGGCCAGAGTTTACTCTCAACAGAGGTTCTAATGCCCCAATACTAGTGCAGGAAACAAGTGCTCTTCATCCACCTCCAGCAGCAGCCACAATCAGGTCATCATGTTTCAGACATCTAATAAAGCCCATAAATAATTTCAACCTACTGAAGGTGTTGGCCAGGTCCTTGTGGTTAATCATGAATTTACAAGGAAGAAAATGGTCTGAAAGAATCCACAATCTTGTGAATATGGGTTTGATGACAAGGATGCTTTCCATTATGTTTTCAAGTAGCACAGGCGATACCCTGCTTGGAACAGAATTGGAAGGCTTCCCAAATAAGTTGTTTTGATTCTTTAATTCCTGAACAAAATGTAGGTCCTCCATCAGCAGTGGATATTTCAGAACTAGTATTATCATGACTCAGGACCAGGCAGTATGATGAAATGAATGAACAGACATATCCATTGGATGTGCATCATACTGAATATTCTACAGATAAACGTTCGATGGTATCTGGGTTTATCCAAATGCCCTGAACCTTGATGAAAGTCGACAGATTTAAAGAAAATTAAATTTTCATCCTCTCTATGCTTGCTAAGATTTTCAGCTTCCTTAAAAAGCTTTTCTCTGCTCAGTATGAAATTCCCAATGGAGCGGAAACTGTTTTACAGTTCTGTAAATCTCTTTTCATAAAGAGTCAACAATGTATCTATTTTCTGAAGCTTTTACTTGTTTTTGTGATTCATGTCTTATGACTACTGCATCTTAGTTAGATCTAGGTGTTTGGTCAAAGAGAGTCGATCTTGATTCTTCCTAACATTTGTGCCTTTCTAATGCTAATGAGATGTCCTTTCTCGAAATACCTTTGGAGAGTGACATTTTGCCCTAATGGATCTTGTCATTGGGTATTCAAAGGCCACGAGTGCCTTTCAGGTAAAGTAATTGAATATTACAGCAGAAATCATATGGCAAGATTGGAAGCTGTGCTCGAGATTAATGCACAGTTTGATGTTAAACAACAGCAGTAACTGTAGGTCAACCAGAAAATATACACCCCCAATAGAATGCCAGAAGAGTAAAACATCAACAAATATGGGATCCAACTACCAGAAAAAAAACAGATGCAAACCAGCATTGAAGCAGTACTGTTTGATTAGTCTTACTGTTGCTAGAGGAACCACTGCTCTTAATTTGGGTCATAATGTCCTGACATAAATGCTGGATAGATGGTGGTCATGGGAGTTAGGTGTAGAAAGTATGCACCAAGTTTATCATCGAAAATTCTGTGCAGGTGAATTCCCTGCTGGAACCTCAAAACAGGCCCATGTCTTGACATGAGCCTTCAAGGCATAATGGAGAGGTTCCGGGAAACTGCTAAGAATTCACTGCCATCATTAAATGGCAATGAGGCCCAAGTAAGGGAAACTTATGAAATGACACATTATGTTGAAGTGGATGATGGTGACCACGAAGAAGCCCAATGAGCAGGTCCACTTTGAGGCATCCTATATTCACATTACAGCACGCAGAAGCTAATTCGGCAACAGCAGGAATAAGAAGGTAAGTCAAACAATACAGTACTTGTAGAGAAAATAAAGCAGTCCTACTATAGTTACAAGGCAGAAACCTTATACAATGAATATCCAATAATTAAAAAATTCCACAGGTGAGGTATTCCCTAGTGGTGGTGTATGGTATGATAGTAAATAGCTCATGCTGATTTCACCTAGAAGCTTTGAAAGAGAGAATTCATTAATTCTGGGCTTCTCAAGGGCATGATTAGACAAATGCGTCCTCACACAGGATTTCACATTCACTCCCTGCCATAGACCCAACCGCCTCTCAACTGACCCCCATAATAGCCCATATAGAACTCAAAATCAACATTAAACTGGATGACATCTCCTCACTACACAAGGATGCAAAGATCAGCTCCAACCAGCCTCCTCTTCATACATCCATGGCGAACATTGATCTGGCCACAAGCATGCACTCCAACCCACCATTCTCTATCCCTTGGCAAACTATCCCCTACACTCATTACCACCTCAAACCTAGATGCGCCATGACTGGAATGTCATAGCGGGAAGCTGAAATGCAGAGCAACACACACAACAGTGCTCCAAGCCATCCTTGCGAACGCAAGATACTGGTCATCTTTGGGACTAGTAGAGTCTCTGCCACCACTTGCCCTCCCAGGCTATCTGTCCAACGAACTACCATCCAACCCAATCAGTCTAGTCCTAGATCATTGCCTACATTATGTTGCATGCTATTAAACTGTCAGTCAGCAGTCAAGTGTGCCACTGAAATAGATGACACCATGCATTGACACAAAATTGATATATGTTTCCTGAATGAAACCTGGCTCAACAACCACTCATCTCCTATTATCTATCTCCTCACCCCACCGGGCTTCTCAATTGTTTGTTGTGAATGTAAGGATTGTATTGGTGTTGGATTAGCCATCATACATAAAAACGATCTTTGTCTAACTCCCTTCCACACATCCAAACACCCTACCTTTGAATATCTTAGAGTTCATCTTTTCTCTAAAGGTCCTGACCACATACATTTTCATGTCAGCACCTCGAGATGCTCACGAGTGAGTAGACGCATTATATAAACCCCTCATTGATTGATTGACTGATTGATTGATGTCATCTATCCTCCACCAGATGAAAAACCTCAATTCTTCGAAGACTTAACAGACCTAATAATGCAAAATTCCCTCAAGGGTCGTACAGACATTATACTAGGAGACCTAAACCTGCACTTGAATAATGCAGAAGATCCAGTAGTACAAGCCTGATCCACCCTGCTTGAAGGGAATGATCTCACCTAGCACTGAAATATGCAAACTCACCATAAAGGCTCAACCCTCGACGCAATCATTTCCAACCATAACACCATATCCCTGCTCTCCATCCTACCCTCTGACTGGACTGACCAACCCCTAATTTTTCACGATCTCAATGTTAACCAAGCTAAGGCCCACTCCCAAACTATCCATCCCAACCACTGGGCAAGGAACAAACTTCGAATTCCCCAGGCAGAGCTAGAAGCACAAGTCAGCTCCCACATTCTACCTCCACCTCACCTCAACTTGGCTGATGACGTTATCTCCCACTACAATATATATATCCAGTCCAGATCCTGGTTCAACAAAGATCTTTATAAAGAGATAAGATGACTTAGACCGGATGAAAGAACCTGAAGACAACAACTCCGACCGACCCATCTCTCGCTCCTCCGAGCTGAACACCTAAAATACAAAAAACACATCTTCAGAGAAAAATCATCCTTTTTATGATCCCAACTAGACAGCTCTAAAAACAAACCTAAAGACCTCTTCAACATTATCAGAAAGCAAACATACTCTTTCCCACAACACACAATCACTGACTCTACTAAGCACTGTGAAGAGTTCACCACTTTATTTGCTGAAAAATTAACAAACAGTGATCTCTCACTGGATTATTCCACCTCCTCACCCTAAACCAAAGATATTCCTTCTAACAAAGAGAGTCCACCCAATGCCTCACCTCCAACTTAAAGTTGTTGCCCCAAGTTCACCCCCACACTGATCCAAAACACTGACCTCAACTTGTTGTAATTGAAAAATGATGCAGCCTGGTCTGAATTCGACAATATCCCTGAAGAAGAAGTCCTCAAAATACTGCATGAAGCCGACGTCAGACCTCGCTGACCCCCTCCCTGCAGCGAATGTCAAAAATCTCAGACACAAAATCTCTCCTACATGGTCTAAAATCATTAACAACTTCATTGGCTCCATGCCGACCTCCCTCAAATTCAGTCAGGTCACCCCCTCATCAAAAAGCCAGATGTCGACCAGAATGACCTTAACAACTACTGACCTATAGCCAACCATCCTCTCCTTGCAAAAACCTATGCTCTCACAACTTAGCAATCACATTGAAAAATACAACCTGCATGACACCTCCCAATCTGAGTTTAGAGAAGACTGCAGTACAGAGACAGCAATACTGAACATCACTGATGACCTACACAGATCTCTTGATGATGGCCAGGCCTGCCTGCTAATCCTCCTGGACATTTCAGTGGCCTTTGATACCGGCAACCACAACATCCTCCTAAAAAACCCTCTGACCACATGCAGGTTTCAATGATACGGTCCTTCAGTGGTTTGCTTCCTTCCTGAACCAACACTCTTAGCTAATCAAACTAAACAACTCCACCTCAACAGCAGCAGGAGTCTCAGAAAGGGTTACCCAATGGTCAATCCTATCTCCTACCTTATTTAACCTCAATATTGAACCCCTCGTAAAAATCCTGAAACAAGCTGGCACGGCCTACCATCTCTACATAGACGGCATCCAACTTTCCATCAAAATCTAGTCAGCTAAAGATATCCAGCACCTCAACAATACTCTCTCCATGTTACAATCATGGCTGAACAACAACCTCCTGAAGCTCAACCCTAACAAAACCGAACTCCTCTTCATCCAACCAAAAGACAAGACCTATTCTGGCCATATCTGGCTGGACAACCTCAGTGCTTTAAACTGCAAACTATCTATCTCCAGCTCTGTCAAATCTTTAAGGATTACACTTGACAAAAACCTGAACATGAAAGAGCATATCAATGCCTCAGCTAAAAGTGCCTTATAAAAAATCAAACCCTTAATTCCTCTCGAAGACCTATAGACCGTGGTGAAATCCTTAGTCCTCTCCAAGCTGGACTATGGTAATGCAGCAATCACTGGCTCCCCAAAAACACACCTCATCCCTTTGAAAGCTACACTAGATGGAGTGGCCAGACTACTTTCTTGGGAAAGTCACTTCGATCACATCACTCCCACACTCAAGAAACGTAACTGACTGCCAAATGAAGCAATATGCATATTCAAAACTGCCTGAATAATCCACAAAACTCTCCACACTGAAAAACCAATCTACCTTGCTAACAAATTAACAAACACCGGCCAGAAGAGGCCTCTTCGAAGCTCTAACACTATCCTTTATTCTGCCCAAATTTAAGAAAGAAAAATTACTCACCTGTTCCTTCCCTGGGTATGCTCCTAGAATATGTACCTCTCTACCATAAAATATATGTGACAATCAATAATTTCTTCATTCCAGAAAAAAAATGTAAACAACTTCTCCTCAACAAATACCTAAATATACTCCCCCTAAATTGATGGACTTGACTAACGCACCTCCTTCACAACCACCAAGGAGCCTGAACATCACTACCTCAGAATACGACTGTAACTCAACCCCTCCTACTTCTTTATCACCTTACCATAACTACCTCTGGACTCTATCATCCACATATTCTCCTCTCTATTGCATTCTTCTTTTACATATTGTTATTATGGGCCCAGTTATGATGATCGTCATCGTTTGCATGTTTTCCGCCTGCCATATTATAATGGCGGGTGGAAGGATGGTGGTTGAAAAGCCCAACCGCGATGCATCTGATGGGCTCCGTGAGCTCGCCGGTGTGGTGGAGGGCCTCGTATTCCCTACAATTATAGCGGTGCCTACCAGGCACTGCCATAGGGTTTACGATTCCCCTTTCCACCCGCCTTTTCAAGACGGTTCACCTGCCATGAAAAGGCTGGCAGAAAGGGACGGTGGGGGCCTGGAGCAGGACCCCCTTCTCCCCGGCCCTTGATTTTGGGCTATGTTGCCCCCTACATATCCCTGCACCATGTGGCAGGCAACGCAAGGTGCCTGTCACATAGTGCAGGGATATGTACAGTGTGCATTTTCTGCTGGCTGCAGCACCCGCCGCAATGCAAAGAATACATGGTGCAATCGCCTTGCAGGCGGTTGCATCATAATCCCTCTGACGGGACCGCCTACGGCTAGTCGTTCGGTCCCGTTTACGATAGAGTGCGTCCTCCAGCCATCCTATTCGGGCCCTATGTATTTTTATTTACTCCATATGTATAAGTTACTGCTGTAAGTATTTAGACAGAATATCGAAAAAACAATATCCTCATGCCAAAATAGCGAGTCTAAAATATTGTGATATGGAAATATCGTTAGCAAGAATTTCGATGTCAAGAATATCGATTTTAAGGTAAGTAATATCGATTTTTAAAAATATAGAATTCATAAATATCATTTGCAAAAATATATTTGTTTAAATATAGTTTTTTATTAGTGCTATGTATTTTAGTATATATTTTAAATGTAATATATTTTTTTGTATAAGTATTGTTTCTGTTTTTTAAGATATTTGTTCAAATGTTTGTAGTTATTAAATTTACTTTACTTTAATTAGATTTTGTGTTTTTTAGTTCCGTAGTGGGCTGTGGGTTTATTGGGTAATAGAGTGGGAAGTAATTTAAGTGAAATATATTAATAAATATTTATTAATTAATAATATTTACTAAATTGATATATAATTGTGTTAATTGTACGTTTCATTTTTTTATGATAAGTTTTATATGTGGGTTGTGGGGTTTATAGGGGTAAAGGGTGGGAAGTCATTTATGTTCAATTAAATAATAATTAGATATTAATTATTATTAATTAATTGTTAATTAAATATGTTCATTGTGTAAAAGAAATTAGGTGTGGGTTGTGGAGTTATAGGGGTAAAGAGTGTGAAAGAATTTATTGTAATTAATTCATTAGTTGTCAAAGTAAAATTAATGAATTAATTTATATCCTATTGGGTTTATTTTGAAATACAAATGTTTTAGCTGCAAGTTGTGAAGTTTATAGGGGTAAAGGGTGGGAAGTATTAATGCATTGATAATTAATCATGTTAATTGTTTAATGAACTTTTTTTATGAGCAGGTTTTGGGTTTACAGGGGTAAAGGGTAGGGAGTAAATACCTTTTCTTTAATTTATAATTAGTTGTTAAATACTATTAGTTATTTAATTGAAAATTATTTTTTATTGTGTAATTACTTTTTTTAAAGTTTAATTTTAGGTGTGGGCTGTGGGGATTTTAGGGGTAAGGGTGGGAAGTTAATTACGTTTAATAATTTCAAATTTAGTTTCTAATTAATAAAAACAAATTGAGATTTAATTATGTTAATTGTGCAAATATATATTAGTTTTTTCTAGATTTTAGATGTGGGTTGTGGGTTTTGTTGGCGTATGGGGTGGAAAGTAAATTAATTTTAAGCAATTAATAATTATTTTTTTAATTAATATGGATAATTCATTTAATAATTAAATATGTAAATTGTGTAAATAATTATTTGTTATATGTTTTGAGTGTGTTGTGCTTTTTGTGGCAGTATATTGTTGGAAGTACATTCATTATAATGAATTCATAATTAATATTTAATTAGTGAAAATGATGATGAATATTTATATTATTAGTGTAAAGACTTTCTTAGGTGCACGTTGTGAGTTTTTTGGTGTTATAGGGCGGAAAGTAACTAAACTAAATGCATGTAATAATTTATGTTTTTGTTAATTAATTTCTAAATACAAATATTTATTTGTATTGGAAATGATTTTTGTATTTTATTTGTAATAATCTTTGTAGGTATTTGTGGTATGTTTTTAACATTTTAATATGTTTTTATTTGTAAATGTATTTATTATTAAATATATATATTTTTTTTCAACATATTCACATTTTTTATTTACTTAGTTTTAAAATTAATTTTAATTTGTTGAAGATATTTTGTTTGTTTTTAATGTTGAACTGACTGGAGAGGGAATAGTAAATGTTACCCTTCCACTATTCAACACGTTACCTACTGTTGCATTTATTGAAGTGGGTATAGTACATATTCCCACTTGGCATTTCTCTTATTGGAGTGACAATAGTATATTTTACCCCTCCCCAATTCAACACTTTCCCTACTGTTGTACTGACTGGAGTGGGAATGGGGAATTTTACTCCTCTGCTATCCAACACTTTCCCTACTGTTGTATTGACTACAGTGGGAAATATAAATGTTACCCCTCCGCTATCCACTATCCAGCACTTTCCCTACTGGTGTACATTTTGGAGTGGGAATAGTAATTTTACTCCTCCGCTATCCAACATTTTCCCCACTGTTACACTCATTGGGGTGGGAATAGTACATTTTTTGTATTAGTAAATAATTTTGTAGTGAATGAAGTGGGAATAGTAATTCATCCCTTCACATTCCAACAGTTTTGCTACTGTTGTACTGGCTGGAATAGGTACAGTAAATATTACTTATCTGCAATCCAACGCTTTTACTACTGTTGCATTTATTGGAGGGAGATTTGTCAATTTTAATCAGTTTTATTATTTTTGCCTTTTGTGACGTGGGAGTAGTACATTTTTTATATATTTATTGTAATTGTTTGCATTGTGTGGTATTAATAGTAAAGGGAACAGTATATGTATTAAATTGTATTTTTTATGATTTATGTTATGCTGTTATAATTTATATTATTATGTTTTTGTTTATTTAAAATTATAATATTTTTAATTATTAATATTTTTAATGTGTAAAGTAATTTTTGCTTAATTTAAAGAATTCTAAGGGCCTTATTACGATGTTGGGCAGAAAGATTCCAAACGACCGATTGCAATGTTTCTGAACATCGTTCGGTCGGACTCCCATTGACTCTAATGAGAGCCTGTGTTCTGGCCAGCTACACAGGCTCCCATTGAAGAAAGGGGAGGGTGGGTTAAATCGTGCACCCTGTGGCGGGCACCCCATGGTGCCTGCCACACTGGGCATGGTATTAAAGAGGGGTCCCATGGGTACCCCCACGGGCCCATTTGGAAGGCTCCAGGTGAAGGCGGGCCTGCTTCGGACCCCACAATTCAGATTCCGACAGCCAATCCATGTCGGAACAACTGATTCAGAAACGGTGTCTGAATCCGACATCGTAATATGTTGGTCGGAAACGCGGTCCATAAACATGTATAAGTGGGTTCCCAACGACTCAGTTACTCCGAATGCCGTTCGGAACCGAGTCGGAACTGAGTCGGAAAGTCTGAACAGTTTCCGACTATCGTAATCGGTCGTGCGGAAGGCTTTTCTGATTCTGTCAGAAAGACTGGTTCCGAATCAGATTCGGACAAACCAAATGCCATTTGGAGCCTTTCCAACCAACATCGTAATCAGCCCCTAAGTTGATAAGTAAATGTATTTATTTAGTTAAAACGGTTTGTTTTTTAATGATTTTATGTGAATAGTATATGTATATATATATTTAATTTGTTTTTATATTATTTTTAAATCATAATATAAATAAAAATGATCACTTTAACAACCTTTTTTGTAAGTAGATATATGTAAGTATATATATATATTTATTATGTTTGTTTAACTTTTTTAAATTAAGTTTATTTGTTGTATTTGTTAAGACATATTAAATATCTTTTTATTTTTTTACATTAATGTTACTATTTAATATATTTAATTATTTTTTTTTATTACATATATATTTAAAAATCGATATTTAAGTCAACTATACTATTGACATTGATATCTTTTTTCGATTTTTTTTGTACATATAAGTATAGAATGTCGATATTTTTGACATCGATATTTTGGTCACAATATTTTGGTATGGGTACATTTTGAGGGTCAATATTTTGTCAGTGAACCAAACCCTCCTTTCCAAATCAATGATTCCCACCCAGATACATATACTGACCTCGGAATAAACTGGTTCAACCCGATCTATGATTCCATGGCCCTAGCATCAGTTTTTCTGTAATTGTCTCAGAACTGCACTGACAATCCTTTCCTGTATTTCCACTGTATACTTCATCCTTGTTTTATATTGCATATTACTGCATGCTTCCTACTTGTATTATATATTTTGTTTTATATTGTGTATTACTGTTTTCATCTTGCTTGTACTATATCTCCTGTATGCAACCTACTGTTTTAGATTCCCTGAAATCACTGTATATACAACCCTTGCAAAGTGCTCTGATGCCCTCGGTCCTAGTTCACGCTATATAAAACTCAAAAATAAGTAAATAAATGAGCAAGACCGTCAGATGGTAAAGCAAAATGTATTAAAGGGCTTTGCAGAGGGAAACGTTATTCAGTGTGCAGTGCAGTACAGAGAGGAATGAATTCCAAAGGGTTGCAAAGTGGGAAAAGGAGCGTCCATCCACATGAGAATGTTTGAAGAACAAAATACTCAGGGTGACTTCAAAAGTGGATTTAAGAGTGGAGGTGGGAAGTAGGGCATCAATGTACTGCATATGTACCCAGTACACAAAAGTGATTCTCCAGATTTATCAGTGTGCCCCAAGTGAGATCGAAGGTGAGACACAACACAGTCACAGCTTCTTAGGTCAATGAAAGGATGCACTAAAGTACCTAGGATAGTGTGGAGTCTGTTAAAGAGGAAGCTGGGCAGTCCCAAGTAAAGGGCATTCTTATCCACTAACCATGAGGAAAACACTTTCTACATGAGAATGCAATAGCCTCCAGGATGGGGGCTTGGAGGAATGCTTCTAAAGTGTTTTGCTATAACGAAGCACTTTGCTGCAAGAGTACTCATTTGAGGAGCACTTGATAGATCCATTGGTTATTACCATATTACAGACAGTATGGAACAGCATAGAAGATGGTTGATGGTGACTAGACAGTGGTCCAGACAGAACAAGGCTTCCCAGAAAAAGGTTCTCCACCTAGTCAAAGTTAAGATTGTATAAATTGGCAGACATCCAATCAGCAATGTGCCTGCGCTGGATTGGAAAGCTGTGACATCAGATTTGAATGAAAGTAGTCTGGGCCTACCAAAAGCTGAGCATCATCTCCTTAGGAGCAAAAGGAAACATCAGAGCTTCTGATAAAGGCTGTCAACGAGGCAATGTAGGCATTACAACTGATGATATTCCACAGAGAACATGTATGCATTCAAAATGAAATGGGGTGGGGGACAGTTTGTGCTTGCCCAGAAATAAAGTAAAACTGGATAGAGGATGGTGACAAATGGAGCAGCGAGATCAAAAAAGATTGGATCAGAGACACGGACACAATCCAACCCTAGCCTGATGTCATCTAGGGTGGTGAACAGGGTTGTCTCAGTCCTACAGTCCATACACTAGCCAACTGAACAAGATCAAGGGCATGAGTCTCCTGAGGAAAATGGGAGTGCTAGGTATTAACTGTTTTTCAATTTTGTTGTGATTTGAGGAAGTGGGAAAGTAGGCTGTGGTGTCAGCAGATGATGTTTTAAATAAAGGTACAAAGATTTCCAGCACAAGGGAGGTGGGAGCGATGGCTAAGAATGTAGATAAGAAAATAGAGAGTGGTCACAATCGTCAATCTCCACTGGCCGTAAGCGAGACTGAAATGGCCAAGAATGGACATAGACATGTATGTCCCAGTACAATATATTGTTTGTTGTTCCACATACATTATTATAATTGTAGCTTGAGAATGTATCTTCTGATAGAAAGCCATGAATTTAAATCATTTAGTTAATGTGTCTACCATACGGTTTATTTTCCAAATAAAAGAAAAATAAAATTATGTACATCAGAGAAATGTATGGAAAATAATCGAATGATTCATGTCTTCATGCAAACATATTGTAGGTGATCCTGTGACTGATTATCTATAAAAAGTCCTGTGGGCTGCTCATCTTTGCTCACAAACACATCCCTAAACACCCAGACCAGCGGAAACTCCACAATAAGGACAACATCATGAACAAACAAAGGAATGCTCCAAGTGTAATAATCACACAGCAGGAGGAGCAGCCTGCAAGAACATCTGTGATAGCCTCATTACCTCATCATTTTAAATTATATACATTTAATGCTCTCTTGACTGACTTCACAAAAGCTTGCAAATACCCAAAGGGGATATTTTTGCAACATAAAGGAGAGTGAACCTAATGAGAAACAAAAATTAAATGTACTTTGCGTGTTTTATTTTCAATTGAAATCCAAACGAAATAAAATCAATTTGATTCTCTAGATCATTGCTTACTTTATTACATTTCACAGTCTAATGAACCAGATCAAAAAACATATTTGGTTGTGTTTCAAACACTTGGTGGTACGTTAAGACAATGCATTTGTCTGTTACTCTATTATGCTCTGTTGTTTACTTTGGTGATGTCAACAAACACTGCTACATATATGGGCAAATATACACATGTCTTTAAAGTTTCAATGACAACCAACCATTTACCACTGCTCAAACTGTTAAATAGCACAGCTTCATATTTTCAACAACTTATGACATGTCAGCCAAAAACTGTGGAAATGAGACCAAAGTTTAAATTAGCACTGTGTGACACAGCCCCCTCTATTCTACACATAAATATAAATAGTAGAGTAGCTTGGCCGGCAAGATTGGGGGGGGTGAACTTCAGATTTTCCCAACAACCGCCTTGGCATATAATGTTAAAATACATTATAGGACAAGCAGGGTGCATGAGAGGGGCCTAAGGGGCAGTTGAAAGGGAGAGGAATGCAGATTGATATTAGTACTTAGGGAGTCATTAGGATGGAGGAAGGATTGAAGTCCGTCCGCCATCCTGGTGTAAACCGTCGCCGTCCGCCATGCATGCAGCGGTCCCACACACTCGATCAGGAATGCGACTGCCACCATGGCGGTCGGATCTTGATTTTTAACATTGCGGCGGGTGCTGCTGACAGCAGCACCCGCCGCAATGCTAAAACAGCATGTCATGAATTTCACAGCACTACGTGGCTGGCACCATGCGGTGCCTGCCACGCTGTGCTGTGAAATGTAGGGGGATACCGCGGGTACCCCCCAAGTGCACCCTCATCTCGCCCCAACACAAGGTGGGCCCGCAACGGGTCCCCGTCACCAATCCCCACAAGCCTGGAAAGGCCTGCACTGGGCAGCATCCTGATTTGGTGGACAGTGCCTGGTAGGAACCGCCACCATTCAGGGCTACCTGATACGTCTGCCAGGGATCTATTGGATTGCTTTTGGTGGACCCATGATGGACTGTCTTTGAGTCCGCCATGGTCTGAGCGCCATTCCCTCCGCCATTGTAATGTGATGGGGGACCGCCAATTGTAATTGGGCCCTAAGTGAGGCAAAACACAATATTTTATAAAATAACCAACATTTGTTGAGGACTTTTTTTGTCAGTTTGTATGTAGAAAATTCTTAGTGAATTCTGACAATTATCTCACCATACGCGACTGAAAGCACCTGTACCCAACTATTTTTCAGAAAATACATTTAATAGGGGGGGTGTAACACCCTTAACACCCCCTGAAGCTACGCCCCTATCCATTCAGAGATTCAGAGGTATAGGAACAACTCTGGTATAGCACGTCATGGAAATGTGTTTAAAAAGTGCTGTCTGTAAATAATTATTCTCTAAAGATTTAATCATATGTTATCATGCTTGGTTAATTTTTGCTCTGGCGGTGGTGGCCAGTGAGTAGGGTATTGCAGTGATTCATAAGCTTCTGGTTTACGTGGACCCCAATGGTATTAGTGTGAATTGGTCTGACACTTAGAGAAATAAATGGAGCAGTTTTTGGATGGACTTGATGGATATGTGGATGGTGTTCCAGATCCTGGGAGCATAGATGGAAATGTACTCTTGCCTTGTTTTTTAATTTGTTACAGTTCTTACTCTTAGCCTGTAGTTTTACGAAGTCTTGGCTGCAGGTTTCGCGAAGAACACCCTAAGATGGCGAGCTTGTCTGCAAGATATGTGGGGGTGACGATCATGATGTCTTTGCAAATGATAAAGGTAATTTAGAAGATGGTTTGGGGTAAAAAGGGGTACCAGGCCATCTTTGTTTTTTTGGCAATAAATTCCTGCAGGGTGAAGCTGGTGTCCAGGGTAAATGCAAGTGGCTTGACATTCAGTGAAATTTGGAGTTTGAGGCTGTCAACGTTCATGTAACTGAGGCAGGTTTTTATTGTTTTTTTGTTTGGTGTTCTTGTCAAAAGACAGGAATTCTCTCTTGGTTAGGCTGAGCTCCAGGTAGGTGCTGGAAATCCAAGTCTGCATGATGTGTAGGCAGTGTTTGAGGTGTTGGTTGTCTGAATCAGAGGTTACTTCCGAGCAAAGTTGTGCATCATTGGCATATTGATGAATCTAGATGCTATTATCTGTGAGTAGAGCACTACGTGGCTCCATATAGAGGTGCAGAAGACAAGAGACCGTATGGAACACTGGGGCACTCAGCAGGTGATAAAGATCTTTTGGGACCAAGAAGTGCCCATGTAAAGAAATTGGTGTTGGTTGGAAATGTAGTAGAAGATACAGCAGAAAAATTGCACCCATATACAGAAACATCCCCCTGCAACCGCACCCCCTGATCCTCTCCAAAAGTTTCCCAGTGATGAAGGAAGTTAGCACAGTCACCTTATGTAACACAATTAGCACAGAGGAATCTACAGCAATCACAAAGACCATTTATTCCATGTCCCCAGTGTACACCTACCCCACAACACCTTAGACAAAGGAGCAATTCCTATCAGCAAGGCCCTCACCACAATCCTCAATATCTCCATCAGTACAGCCAGTTTCACCTGCACCATGCAAACCCACAGCCATCACTGTCCTCCTAAAGAAACCCTCAGCTGACCCAACCTAACTCAAAAATAAACCTCCTTCCCTCCCCATTCAAAGTCCTGCAAAAAAGCTATCAACAAGCACCTCTCTGACTACCATGCTGGACATCGGCATCTCAACCCCACACAATCAAGTTTCAGACCTAGTCACAGCACAGAAACAGCCTGTAAAGCAGCAACAGATGATATCCAGATGATCTTTGACAGGAGGAAAACTGCAGCCCTCATCCTTCTACCCTATCATCAGCCTTCGATATCATCTCTAAG
This sequence comes from Triturus cristatus, assembly GCF_964204655.1. Lineage (NCBI taxonomy): Eukaryota > Metazoa > Chordata > Amphibia > Caudata > Salamandridae > Triturus > Triturus cristatus. The sequence continues at coordinate 184,535,176 of NC_140592.1, forward strand.
TCGTTCTTTTCCAATAACTCCACTAAGCAGGCAGCCAAGGGCTCAATCTAACATGGATCTGCTCATTCCTCACCAGTAGGGACCGAACCATCAGCATGTCCCCCTATGCCTCTGAAGCACAAGATCTTATTTGCAGAACCCAATCCTCTTCAACATCTATATGACCCTGCTAGACAACGTAATTTGAGCTCACATAAACATGTTTACTTACGCCGACGACACACAACTGATACTTTCCCTCTCTGACAAAACACCCATGCATGACAGAAGTAGCCACCTGGATGACATCCAATTGCCCCAAAATTAACTCGGACAAGACTGAGGTGGTAGTTTTCAGGAAGAATGCCTTGCCATGGGACTCTACCTGGTGAACCACAGACCTTGGATCCACCCTCACAACTTGCTCGCAAGTGAGAATCCTCTGATTTATCATAGATAACAAACTGGACATGTTGATTAGTGAATAGTATTCTTTTTAACACATTTTTTCACAAATAAAGTTAACAAGTTGTGTCATTTTTCTTACAATAGATATGTTATTCTTGATCCTTCTCAGAAGTGAACATGAATCACATCACGTTGTGTACAGTTTTAGTTATGAACATTCTTCTCCTAAACCTTTGGTCAATGATGTCTTGCGATGAGGTGTGCCACTATCTCAAAGAACACGTACACATTTTAAACGTGGTCGAGTTATATAACTACTGATCACATATGATTTTCTAGGTATCTTTGCAAATTAATTACTTTATGTAAATTGTATTTCTGTATCTGATTTTTTTATTTATTCCTTCAATAGCAGTCCACTCACCTTCATCAATGCAAATAAAATGTCATCCACATCACATGTAAAATGCATACAGCTATTCCCAATAGCTTTCAAAAGTCGTAATCAACATATTTAATGTGGACATCTGATAAAGAGTCAAGATCCTTCCCACAAGCACAGGAAAACAAACCACACAATTTTGAATAAAGCAAATATTTATATATTCCAATTTTCCCAACATCACAGAACCACACACCCAATCTACTTTCAGTGCATTTGCATATAGATTGGACATGCTCTAATGAAGTCATACTTACAGCGTTTTTCAATGTTTAATCAAAATGGCGTTTTTCAGAGTATCTGTTTCTGCCCACAGTATGTAATTATTTTAGGAAGTGTAAGTTAACATTTCTGTTTCCACAGTTTTTTATTTTGGGTCTGTATAACTACATATCTATTGATTCACTAATTTATCTATGAACCATAATCCCATTTATATATTATTTTAAATTTCCCGGTGTCAGGATTTTTCCCTAATCCCTGTCATTACAACACCAACAGTGATAATGCAAGTATTCCCCACTAACCAGAAAACTGTCTACATGGTCTGCGATGGAGAGCTGGCCTCTTCAGCCTCATTGACTCTCTGGGTAGCTGTGAATGAGCTGCCAAGTCTTAACTCAACGGAGGTTGAATGTGGAGACTTAGGGGCTCATTAGTATGGCGGGCGGACTGGAGTCCCTCCGCCATCCCTTTGTAAACCGGGACTGTCCGCCATGCATGCCGTGGTCCCCCACACCGGATCAGGAGTCGACTACTACCATGGTGGTCGGATCCTGCATTTTAACATTGCGGCAGTTGCTGCTGACAGCTGCACCCACACGGTGCCTGACACGTAGGGCTGTGAAATGTAGGGGGGTACCCCCCAAGTGTGCCCTCGCCTCCCCAACACAAGGGGGGCTGGCAATCGGCCCTCAAACCCAAACCCCACCAGCCTTTCCATGGTGAAGACTGCTCCGCCAGGCAATTCTAAGGATTGTCTGTGGTGGTTCCGTGGCGGACAGTCTTTGTGACCGCCACGGTCACAGTGAGATTCCCCCTGCCATCCTAATTTGGAGGGGCGAAACACGTGGTCGGCGTACGGAAGGACCGCCACCGCATGGCTGGTGGTGGCGGTCCTTCTGCCATCGTAATTGACCCCTAAGTACAGAAAAACACTATTATTACAATACAAATGAAGATTGAATGTAAGATCAGGGGTATTGTAAGAAATTGAGTTAATAATTTTTTTGAACCCTATTGTAGCACATGACACTCTGAGGGTAGTGAAACAGAGCAGTCCAAGACCCACTTGTGGAAGGTGGTGTCGGAAAGTAATCCGCATTCATTGGCAGGCAATAATAACACTCAATAAATGTATATCCAGTCATTGCTTCTTCTTTGTAAAATGATAAATACATGATTCTCACACACACACTGTTAAATACTGCACATTATTTAACACATATATACACCAGGCAGATGTAGTTACCTTTGGTGACAGTCTGAAATCATGTTTGACTCCAAATATGTCAAGACCCCTAAAAATCACAGTGCCCTCCACTCGCTGATAACAGATTAAACACCACAGGCCGGGGGGTATCATTTTAAATAAAATGTCCCACAGGAGTTTACAATCATTTCATACTTTCAAACTAACTTCTTCTTTTGGGAAGTTTCGTTCCACATTTCTTTATATGAAGTGTTTCACACTTATTGAATTACAATTTAATATTCTAATTTTAAGAAACTACAGTCAGCAAGTATTTCAGGGCCAAGCCCTTACTCAAGGCTCCAATACAAATGATCCGTCCTGATTTATAAATTTGTAGTGTGACGTACCTTTTTCGATGGGGTTAAAGATATTGGAGAAGGCAATCAAGATATTTGTATTTGTATTTATAAGTGAGACATCTTCAATTGCATGATCAAATTATTGGTAATCCTTATTAGGATCAGGATTAAGATTAGTAAGGATTCTATTTTTTTTTTACAACTTTTTCATACATATTTGTAATTTTATGAAACCTGATGGTTGGCTTGTTTGAAGGCTTTTAACCAGCACAGTAGGGTGCCGATTACGATCCGGTAAAAAAATTCCCCGTACGACTCGTATCCGGTCTTTTTACCGTACGAATCATACAAGTGCCGTACAAACTGCCAAGTACGATTCGCATGGTAAAAAGTCCATACGAATCGCATTGGGAATTATTCCCCACACGTCCTCGGGTCGGAAAATGTGTCCGACACGTCCACGGACGATTTACCGTACAAATGTGAAAAGTGAAGTCCGACCGCGGAATTACGATCCATCCCGTGCGTCCGATGTTACAACCGTATGGAAAAAACACCGTCCGCACCGAACTCCCATAGCAACCATGGAGACATGTGCCCGCATACGCGCCGACCCCCCCAGCCCCTGTACGTTCGAGTCGTACCCCCCCAGCCCCGTACGTTTGAGTCGTACCCCCCCAGCCCCCCTACGTTCGACTCGTACCCCCCCAGACCCCGTACGTTCGAGTCGTACCCCCCAGCCCCCGTATGTTCGAGTCGTACCCCCCCAGCCCCCGTACGTTCGAGTCGTACCCCCCCCAGCCCCCGTACGTTCGAGTCATACCCCCCCCGCCCCCGTACGTTCGAGTCGTACCCCCGTGTATGTACACCCGTGTACGTTCGAGTCGTACCCCCACCCGTGTATGTACACCCTTGTACGTGTCGAACCCCCGTGTATGTACACCCTTGTACGTGTCGAACCCCCCGTGTATGTACACCCGTGTACGTTCGAGCAGTACCCCCACCCGTGTATGTACGGTGCGTACCCCCAGCACTACGCTGGAGCAGGCGGGGACGCGGGGAGGGAGTGGGGGTTGCAAATATATATTTTTAAAACTCTAACCTCGAGGCCAGGTCCAGCATCTTCTGTGCTCCTGCTCTCCTGAGTTTGCTTCCGGTAACAGGAAGCAGGCAGCCAGGATCCCTCCTCTAAGCCAATCACAATGCTGCAATGCGGCGTTGTGATGCTGCAATGCGCTCAAGATTATTCTTGAGCGCCTTGACAAGGCGTTCAGCCAGGGGCTGGAGGGGTGGGCATGTTGTCCATGCAGGTGTAATGCAGCCTGCATTGCAAACAGGGAAGTGTACATGACTGCTTTGGGCAGCCTGAGAGGGCTGACCAAACAGTCATTGTGCACTTGAGTGGGCATACCACTCCACCCGTGCCCTGCTTCATGAGTAGAGCAGCCCCAGCCACCCTCCCGCCCACAAAGCAAACATAGCATGCGAATATCAGAAAGTTATCATCATGTTACGTTTCCTCTTCTTGCACTGCTTGAAAGCAGTGGGGCGACGCTCTTCCACCATAGGGAAGGAGCCGCTACTGGAGGAGCATCACCCACAAGCACTAGGCTTGGGCCCCTTTTGACACCCGGGCCTCCTCCCCTACATGTCCCACCTTCTCCTCACCTTGACATTGACACCATGGCGCAATCCGCTGCACTCTCTCCAAATCTGTGACTCATCCAGCAGGAGCCTTGGCCAGACGGGATTTCACAAGCCTGGGTACAGCAGTCGCTACCAAGTCTGCTTGGGAACCTCCCACTGCAGGGCCCCCTTATGCGTGAAGCTGCATCTTTGAGTTGTCAGGTTGGTGGCATGCCAATATCATTTCTCCTCAATGCCTCTTTGTGAGCAGAGCCCCAAATCCCAGAATCATAGACACCCCAAAATATTCCTTTCAGAGATTCTGCTCCAACAGCACTGATCTAACATTAAAGAACGCCCTCCTCATCATCAGACCAAACATTCATTTAGCAGAGTAATACAATAGTAACTGAGACCCCTCAATCATCACGTTCTAGATCAAGGAAAAGATAGAGGGTTTTATTACAAAAATCCCAAATGAAGCATTACAGAGAAATGCAGAATAGGCCATGAAGGTCAAAAATCGGAATCATCCCAAAATCAGAATTATCCCAAGTCCCTAATGAACAACAGCATTTCTGCATTCGATGACTAGTGGGAACACATATTGGAGAAATCAGAAACAAGATTGTCACAATAATGCACCTAATAATAACCCATGTTTAAGTAGGATATCAGCAGCTTTTGCGTTGCTGACGTCAGGAAATGCACAACAAAATATGAAACATTTTTCAAACAAAGACGCATACACCAGTTTATTGTACCAGGCCACATAAGAACTACTGGGAAAATGTCCTCGGACTTTGGATACTTTTGGAACATAAAGAAAGTTTCATTCACAATACAAGCTCTCTAAGGAAAATAACCAGTTAGACGTCGCAGTTACGTCACAATGTCATGTGTTCTGCAAAGATTGGGGGGAGAGAAGATGCGTGGGGGTCATTGATTGGTAGGGGAGAATGAGCAAGAGCAAAACGACTATATTCGTCATCAAAATCATTAGTCCTCAAAAATAATTTGGCACCCAAAATTGTGCATTATTAAAAAACTTCTACACCACACTTTGCCATGCAGCTGATGTGAACCTGACATTTACGTTATCAGGACCATACTATATTGAAGCGAAAAATAATTAAGTGAGAAGGATATATTTATATTGTTATGCCTATCAAGTTAGCAAAAATGTCAGTCTGCCTCTGAAATAATTGCTTCGTTATGAACGCACAGGTATTCGTGTTGTTTATGTTCCTCCATTGAAGACTTTCAAGCTGTGTCGGACCTCTCGGATAAGATCACAATATATTGTAGCTCCATCATTTTAGAAGACATCCTGCCCTTACCTAATACCTAACTGAACATAATGTTTTCTCAAACTGCTAAATCGGATTGTATTTCATTTTAACTATAAACAGGAAGCAGTTGTAAGTATTTCAGTCGCTTCCTGAAATAAGCTAAACAGCTTGAACACAAACATTTGTATACCCTGGGACTAGGATTTTTAGTTGTCACCAGTTTGTTTGAGCCATCCTTTTCTAGTGTTTTCATTTGTGTCGCAATTGGCAGAGACAGATAAGCCATTCTGGAGCTTGAGGTGTTACTTGTGACCTACATTCGGTCAAGAGTGATGACACCAGACTTAGACAGGACCTCTGGAAGTTCAATAACTTGTGTTCTTCTGCGACCAGGGGAACCCATTTAATGAGCAGTCACAAGTGGTGGTGGTCACCTGTATGTCGTGTTCTGAGCATCTGCCAATGATTGTTTCATTAACTCGGTTATTGAACATCAATCACATGGGAAGGCCTGAATTTAAAATAAAGAATTAACGTCGCTGGTATGGTTTTGAAATTTAAACAAAAAAGGTTATGACTTGCCGCCAAAAGTGGGTCCTGCAGCTCTCAAAACTACAAAAATAAATTTAATAACAGTAGAATATAGGTCATGAATGAATACTCAATATTATAGGAACAGCTGTCTCTTTTAGTCGTAAATCTAAAGTTACCACATGTTGTTGATTGTCAGTCCAAAGTAAAATATCTAACACGAGATAGATGTAAACCTTGTGCAAAATCAGACACAAAGTTCACATGTAGTAATGCAGTTTTCGATTAAGCAAGGTAATGTTTCAGAATAAAAATACATGTAAGGGTACACAGAGACAGATTCTGTAATAGTAAAAAAAAGAAATATTTCTTTCTATACATATTTAGGTTTGATGTCATTCAAGTGCATTAACCAGAAGAAATTAACGTTGCCCTACTATCTAACAAATTACACAGCATCCCACAGGTGCTGGAAGTAGGGGTGAGGGAGGTGCAGCAGCACCCACAATATGACCATGCTGTAGTTGAGAAGGTGAATGAGCAATGCTGATTTATTTACATTCTGTTTTTATCTTTTCATATTTGTTGTGCGTTCAGAAATAGAGATAACACGTAGGGCTATGTTTTCTGACAAATTGCTGCTTCTTCTTTTAACATGGAACTGGTGTTTACTTTTCTTTCCCTGACTGCACCCCCACTCTGAAAATTGTTCCAGAACTAGTGCATTCCAGCAGCTCTTTTGGGTCTGTGTAGACAGGATTTTAGCAGAAAGTGCTAAGGTATGGAATAAATCACAAAGACCTCCTAGATTTTCCAATTTCCATGTGTCATTAGCACTGCCAGTCCATGAATTTTCATTGAATACAAGACTTCTAATCCTGATTCCCTTGCTCAATCCTTGGTAGCTGGCTGTGAGCAGGCAGGCTTAATTTAGGAGATAGGTGTGTAAAGCATTTAAAAACACCAATACATTAAATAGATAAGACACAACACACAATAATCCAAAACCAATATATAGAAATAGGAAATGTTGTTATGATTAAAATGGCACCAAAAATGACAAGAATCCAATGTAGGGAACCAGAGATATCAATTTTTAAAGAATGAACACTTTCTGGTGCCTAAAAGGCAAATGCGGCAACTAGGGACATCTGATTGCGCTTGACCGGGACTAAGTCAAAGTTTCAGGCCGACCGCGATGGAGCGTAGATCGGAGACAGTGAGTGGTAGGTCTCAGTTAACTTCTGATTTAGTTTTAATTAACCACTCCAAAACTAAGATTATGGTATGCGGAACTAGAAGCATCATGAGCTACAAAATTTTTTAATTTGTCATAGACGGCATACAGTGTGGACTACTACCAACCTCAAATACTTGGGCATTCATTTTAACCAGCATGGTTTGTCAGCAGTACAGCTTTTAAATGTTAAAGCTAGCACCTTGTCCATGATAACGAGTTTCAAGAAATTGGTGGACAAGATGTGGGGTCCAGATTTTACAGGCGCGTGTAAAGTTGTTGAAGTTAACCTGAACCTCCGGCTCATTTATATTTAAAGACAGTCTTGCAATATGGTTGGAAAATGCTCAAACCCATTGAGAAAAGTTCCATTTGCCCGCCTCCACTCTCTCAACCCAAATACGATTACTACACTAAACTTAAGACAGCTCCCAGAGGATCCTGCAAAACACTGATTTGGCAAGGTACCCAAGATCACATGCGTCAATGGAAATCCTACGTGAAGAGCTCAATAGAATCTTTAAATGCACACGGCATCATAGAAAAAAATCTGCCGCCAGAGACAACCTCCAAATATTTTGCTAAAAGTGCAAAAATAACATCAGGAGAGGAGGGCAGGCAAGACCTTGCACGAAAGCACATGCAGACTTATCTTTACCATAACCTAGGTAAAGCCTCATATCTCCCCAGCCACATGAAATTGGTCTTTAAAGAAGAACTAATGAAGCTAAAATGTAGAATAATACTTTTAAAAGCATATAAATTGTGGTGCCAAAAACGCTCCTCTAACCATAATTGCCAACTGTGTAATTTTAAGCAGAAATCTTTGATTCATATTGTTTGTATTTGCACCTGTCTGAAAAGCCTAAGGTGCTTCTGGTTAACCCCTTCCCCGCTCATGACGGAACCGCTCCGTCATGAGCCACGGTTGCCGTGTGCTCATGACGGAGCGGTTCCGTCATGCCACGGCCGTTGGCGGCCGCTCCGCCTACGCGGCGCTGTTTCCCCGCCTGTGCAGGGGGACAACGCAACTGGGCGGAGTCATGATGGAACCGCTCTGTCATGAGCACAGCTCAACCGTGGCTCATGACGGAGTGGCTCCGTCATGAGCACAGCGCCACCGCGCTTCCCCCCCGCACCCCCCAGCGCTGAGGCGGAATTCCCGCCGCAGCGAAGGGGTTAAAGACAATATTTAGTCCTCTGGGCATCTAACATTGTAACCAGGCCATCCATTCTTGCTTGACTGATGCTGAGGCACAGCTTTCAGTTAGATGCGTGAAATTCCTTAGGGCAGTCCTAAAGATTCTGAATTTGGTCCCTGCAGCTAGCTAATGGGGTAACTTGAAAGCTGCTTCCAGTATCCAGTCCTAGAATAGCTACCTATGCCTGAGGCTACTGCACCTTGCATGAAGCACTTTACCAGCCTGCAACACTACCATGATCAGTGGGTAAGTAAGTAATTTTTATTATGCATGATTAATTAAAACCTTTGCAAACACGTAATAATAAAATATTTCTTTACCCGCAATTAAATAAATAAAACAGTATTAAAAAAAAATCTGTTAAAGTTGTTTGTAATTACACGATTGACCATTATGCTCATCAGTAAGTCTAAAGTGCTTGTGCATCAAAAAAGCTGGGCTGACAATAGTTATCCTGAGTTGACCAGCCCTCTTTATAGAGTGTAGTAAAATGCATTGTTTTGCGCATATAGTCATTATTGGTTAAAAGTGCCAGTGCAACTTGAAGTGCTGTTGTTAGCTAATCAGGTCTTGCTTCAAGGTGTGCCTGGTTCAGCTATATTTTATGCCTAATGTCCGTACACAAGATGTTTTTGAGTCTCCTGGATACCATCTCAAAAAATTCTGTGAGCTGGCAGTTTAGCTGTACCTCGGCTCGATCGAAGCACAGCTTTACTGCCTGTTTGCAGGACCGAGTGCCGTGCCACCTAAAAAATGGTCTTAAGAAGGTACTTCTTATGTCCTTTAGATTAGGGCAATTGCAGATAACATGTTCAGTGGGGAAGAGGAGCAACACAGACAGTTAACAGGTCTGTTTGAACACTGTTACCAGACCCTAACCCTAGATCAGCTACCTAAGCTTGAGGTCATTGCACTTTGCACCATGCACTTTACTTATCAGCTCATAGTCTAACCTTGACACCCTTGCTAGAGACCAGGAGGGAAGAGGAGGTCCATAGACAGCTAATGGGATAGACCGAAAAATGTCGTCAGATCATAGCCCTAAAATAACCAGTCTGAGGCTATCTGTATGCTCCATCAGGCTCATTACTTCCCAGTATATAGTCCTACCATGACACTCTAGCAAAGATCAGTGGAAAAGAGGAACTTTCGGTCTAAGATGAGGGTCGAGTGGCCTCGATAGATCCCTCTGTACTGCACAAAGTACCCTAGTCCCAAATGTCATGTTAGGTGCACTGGCATTATTGGTGACATGGTCACTTACCCAACCTGCCCCTCTTCAACCCATGATTACATTTTCCACACCCTGTCAGTCATTCAGATAGTCCATAAGTCTGTCAAAGATTTTAACCTGACCATTGATAGACTCCTTGGCAGAATTGTACATGCACTAGGTGTTCCGGGGCCAATAGAGTCGAGATGTTTTGCTCAAATGTGTCCTCTTTCTACATTTTTTAAATCCTCTTAACCTAACTTTGAGTCAATTTTTATTGCTTTACCTGTTGAATGTTTTAACCTGAATGCTCTGTTTGATTCTTTGGCAGAATTGTAATACATCATGATTGTAGATTAACAGGAGCAGATGTAATTAACTAGGCAGCTGTACTATGTGTTGCATTTTGATAAGGTATGCCTTTGTTTTAACAAACATTTCTGCTTTATTTTCTCTAATAACTTGAAACAATAAGATTTGTATCTATCTATCTATCTATCTATCTATCTATCTATCTATCTATCTATCTATCTATCTATCTATCTATCTATCTATCTATCTATCTATCTATCTATCTATCTATCTATCTATCTATCTTCTGACTTAGTCACATTTCTGGAGCTTTTTCTTTAGACGTTGAGCCGGTTTGGGTTTGACAACGGTGGCTTGCTACAGCGGGAGGCCTGGTCGATTTCTGGAAGTCTCATCAAAGACGAAAAGCTGCGGAGCTTTATCGGGGCAAACCTGAATTTGAAGCCAAGTTGCCGTTCGACACCACCGGCTTGAAGTTGACACTCCATGGTGGGTTGGTCAACTTATGGAGATTTTGGTCAAAATGCTCTTAATGATTCCAAACTTCTTGAGGTGCCTCCAGAAGGTATTTTGGGGTTCTTGATGGATCCACAACACCAGGCAAGGTTCCAGAAGCTCTGAGTTGCTCCTTGGATAGGTGGGACTACAGGTACCACAATGCATCTGGCCAAAACCTTTAAAGTCCATCTGAAGGTGGTCTGCTGGTTGATTTTCTTGGTGGAGATGATGCTGGTAGAGCTGTTTTAACCTGTTGATTTCAGGGAGTACACTTCTTAAACCTTTAGTGCTAGGCAAAGTCCTTCTTTGTCTGTAGTTCCACAGTGTGCAGCAGGTGCAGTCATTCAGAGTGCAGTCCTCCTGGTGCAGGCCAGGAGTTACAGCAGGAAGGTCCTTCTTCTTGTTCTTTCTTCAGGCAGGTATCTGAGTTGCTGGGCATCTCTCTCATATTTATCCATGCTCCTGGGGTGGCAAGCAGGGGGGGCACCCCTGGCCATCATGGTACAAAGTGCCACCCTCAGGTATGACAACTTCCTCCAAAGTGTGCCATATTTTTTGTCCCAGAAAGCACTGCTTGTCAAAAATTAAAATGGAGAAAATCTCTCTTGGAACGTATGGTCTGCCTAACCCAACCTACTGGTGTAACTAACTGTCCCTAACACTCCCCTTCCTATGTGGGAGCAGTAAAGAGGACCTTGTCCACCTTGTCTGCATTTGGCATAAATTATCTCAAGCACGAGCCACTTTATTAAAACCCCCCTTGGACATTAGAGGCATAAGGACATGCAGATCGGCAATTATAGCAGCCTTGGAACCAACAGACACTTCATTGAACTGCCAATTAATAAAGTTCCTCTCTGTTCATGCACAAGCATTAAAAAGGAATCCTGTGCCTTGCTCGCTAACATCAAATAAGACGGACTGCTCAAAGGCAGATCGTACTTCTGAACACAGGGCAGAATAACACTAGAACACTGAGAGGAACATTCTTCAATTTTATATAGCGGTCTAGGGGTCAATCAACCGTAAACTACGCAATGATATTTCTATATATGTAATACTAGTTAAACAAAAGATTTTTATGACTTTTAGGAAACAACATTTTTATTGCAGCCTTCTGTTTTAGTAATTGTATTGTTATGGTTTTATTAAACTGAAACAATAAATTTTTTTGACTTGACTTGACTCTCCCCTCTGCTACTTCAGGTCCTCCCATCTGGCTGGTGCTACAGGAAGTGCGGATGGGCCTGAGTCCTGTCCTAAGTGTCTTTACCCCTTTGAAGACCAGTTTGGCTACCCAGACCCTTTCCTACCTATTGCTCTGTAGCTTGCAGATCTCCTCCTACCGATGTCTCCTTGTTTCCTTTCAGGCCACTTCACACTCCATCGGAGCAGCTTTGCTCACCCTGTCAATGCCTGACCTATTGGGAGAGGCTACTCCAGAACTGGATTTAGGCACATCAGAAAAGCAAGTTCTATAACTTTTTTTCTGTCATAGTTCTAATAAATCAAACCTTGGCAAGTTGCAGCATGTATTCTAACTATTATTTAGCACTTTGAAGAATCATTTTAGCTCAGTTCTGTCAATAGTTAGACTTTATTTAAGTTTATAAAGCCTTGTCATGTTAGCATTTGGAGCTAATGTACTACAATGGGGAAAATGAAATTGGCAGTTCTTCCCTCACCAGGACATATAAAACATATTAGAACATTGGAATGTTGGAAGCTCCATTGAAAACAATGGAGTGCTACGGCCTTATAATGGCTGGTATAAGCCCGGAGTCCAACTTTCCAATGCTTCTTTGTTCACAGCTCTGACTGTGAACAAAGGCTTCAGGGAGCCTGAGGGGATTTGAATCCCCTCGCGCTCCCTGAAGGCTTTGTTTTATTTGTAAGAACATTCTGCCCTCTAGTGGCAGAATGTTCTAATAGCTTTATAGCCCTTCGTAGCAGGGCTATACCGGCTATTAAAGTCCCGCTGCTTTGTTAAAGTCCCTCGCCTTCGGCTCGGGCCTTTAACGATGCAGCGGGCCTTTAATAGCCGGTATGGCCCGCTACGGCGGGCTATAAGGCTATATTGTATCATGTCACTGCTTATAGTTACAAGGCACCCTATCCCTGGGGCAAAGCAGGGCAGACTTTCAAAATGACAGCAGACCACACAGTAGTGCACACTTAAGTGCATCTAATCTGCTGGGCCGCTCAAGTGACATTCCCTACTATATACTAGGGGCTTACAGGTAGGTTGCAATACTAATTGTAATTACACCTAATTACCATACACTTTTTAACCAGAGCACTGGCCCTGGTTAGCAGATCCCAGGGAACAATCAGAGTCAGTAACCACCAGTGTCAATCATAAAATGGGGATGATCAGGACATAAAGGATGACTTTTCATACAGCCTCCTTCTCCCCCGAAGACGAAAGGTCACTAACATGCACCCTCGTAGTCCTCATCAGTTAGGTCGAAATACCTGGAAAGTCCATCTGCAATGGCATAGGCAGTCTAAGATTTGTGTTCTACTGTGAAGTTTATCCCCTGTAGAGAAATGGACCACCTAAACAGTTTAGGATTCTCCCCCTTCATCTGCATGAGTCATCTGAGAGGTCTGGGGTCAGTTTGAACATGGAGGTAATTACCAAAGAGGTGTGGCCTCATTTTCTTCAGCGACAAGACTACAGCAAAGGTTTCCCTCCCAATGGCACTCCATCTTTGCTCTCTGGGGAGTAGTCGCCTGCCAATGGAGGCCACTGGCTGACCCAGGCCTTCCTCATTTACTTGTGACATATCAATTGTAGTTACACCAAAATACTTTATACCTTTTAGAGCACTCACCCTAGTTACAAGAGCCCAGGGCACAATTAGAGCCACTAACTATCAGAATCAGTCGAAAAATGAGGGTGATCAGGGCAAAAAGGATGACTTTCTCACAAGGACTACAAATCACAGCACAGAATAAAAAACCTAATCTAAATGAGCTACCCACTCTTGGAATTCGATAAAATGAAAGCTCTGATCCCATACAATGTCTTTGCTGCCCTTTGAATCAAATCAAGATTTCCATTGTCAGTCGCATTGTAGCATTCTTATTGGGCACCATTGGATAGTGCATGATTTATGCATCCCCCCTGGAAAGTATGTATGCAGGGTACCCTCCATTTTTAGTCAGTGGGAAGGACTGTAATAATTTCAAAAGCCATTTGAAAGTTTGCCAATTTGCCTGACCCTGACATGGATGGCAGACTGGACAGAGACAAATTCTACAATAATGCAATTATATAGCCCTCTTTTTCTTTATAGCATTGCAGATGCTGTGGGATGTTCTAGAAAGTGAGTTAACTTTTTAAAGTTCAGAGAGAACAGCAAGCTGCAGAAGAGTAGGACTCGTTTTTTATTAAGAACTATTCTTGAGAGCAGGTGCTTGCATAGCACGGGAATACTGAGTATTCTGTCTGAGAACTGTACCAGCTTTCTAAGATTATCATTCTTGAGTGAAGCAGTGGCAGAGAATGAGGTAATCTTTCAGCACCAAAATGTTACCACAAGTACAGATTAAGCTTTAAGTACTGGCTTTAAAAGTTGTGTTGGTGCCAAGGTGTTTCATGCCACAAGCATGTCTACCATCTTAAAATATTGTGTTTAACCAACATGATTTACCAAACAAAAAAACTCAAATGTGTGGGAGTCTCTGGCTTGATGCAAGAGTATCAAACCTGCTGACACATTTCAGTGTTCCTTAAGTACCATCCCCCCGAAGCTAGAAAACACACACACACAAAAACTCTTACTTATTGTTTCTATTGACTTAATGCCACTGGCCTGTGCAAAGCACCTAGTAATGACCAAAGACCTGAACAAAGCACCCAGAACAAGCAAAACCAAAACAACCAGAGGATTAGGGTTCCTCATTAAATACAATCTCCAAAATAGAGAATGAAACTCATGAAAGCTGTCATTTGGGGTGCAGAGATGCCTAAATAACTCATGTGGTTTGATACTCTTTCCCTAAAATGGGACCCTTCCAGAAAACCTAGGGGCATATTCTCAAGGAATTATCACTGAGTTAGCAGCACTTTATTGCAGCCAAAGTGGCAATAGATTTATCGCCCTATTCACAAGCTGGTGCTAACTGCCGATATCGCCAGTTTTCCTGCGATTGCAGCCTCAAAAAACATCGCCACGGATGACACCGGCAACTAACGCTAATGAGATGTAGAGTAGGCATTCCCGTGCAAAAAGCCGCAGCAGCACCACTTCGCAACATTCTCTACGACCAGCCAGATCGGCGATAAGATCACAAAACATGCGATAAGGCGCATTAGCAGCAGGGCTTTAACACTTGTTCTTTCCTGGTATTAAGTCGGACAATAACCTGCACCAGAAATGGGAGCCCAGCCCACAGCCACACCAGAAGAACAACAGATGCCATGGAGCTACTGATCATGCAGCTCAGACACCCAGAGGGTCACAACACCCACCGCCACCACCCCCAGGATCGCGCCCCCCCGGGCCCTACCCCGGGCCCCCCCCCCCCGGACAAAGATATTTTACATCAACTTTACAAATTCATGAACAAAATAATTTGTCTGATGTAGCACAATTACAACAATTAACATTCATGTGTGTTCAGAGAAAGGAGAATCATTCATTCATCTTTCAATTTCCTTCCAAACAAATTATTTTATTCAAATTTAACTCAAAACTACTATTTGGAAGAGTCTTCGCGGGTCTTCTCTGGACAATCTGTAAGTCACGGCCTGCAAGACAAAATTCAAGATAAGAAGGTGTGTCATGCGCTCATCAAAGGACAGAGAGAGAGAGAGAGAGAGAAAGAAAGGGAGAGAGAGAGAGTGAAAGAGAGGGAGAGAGAGAAAGAGAGAGAGAGAGAAACAGAGGAAGAGAGAGAGACAGTGAAAGGAAGAGAGGGAGAAGGAGAGAGAGAAAGAGAGAGAAAGAGAGGGAGGGAGAGCGACAGTGAAAGGAATAGAGGGATAGGGAGACACCTGCGGACCCAGGCCTCACTGCTCACCTGCTGCTACCGGTGTGTCTCCAACCACGTGCTGGTATACACTGCAGTCCACCAGGTCCCTTATCAGAAACAGAGTTCAGATTTATGAATGGCAGAGTTCATATCATTGCTTGCCCGCCCCTGTGCACACAGGCTGCTGCACCCCAGCCCCTCCCGCCGCCCAGCGGTGATTGCCAGCCCCTGCGCACCCAGGCCTCACTGCTCACCTTCTGCCACCAGCGTGTCTCCTAGAGGGCCCACCGTGTGCCGGTGCAAGCTCCAAGCCCCAGGCCCATGACCTTGGCAGCCTCCACATCATGCAGCCCGCACCACGGGCTACCAGGTCACACATGTGATTCTGGGTCTTGATTTCGCAATGGCAGAGAACATATCAGTGCACACAGCATCATCGCAGGCTGCACACCCGCTCAGCTCCATAGGTGCCACTAACTCTGTGAAACGCGAGGCAACGCCACATGGTGGTGGGCCCGCGCTGCCCGCTGGTTCAGGCCTACACTGCGGTCCAGCAGGGCTCACACAAATCCTTACCAGTCCGGACTGCCAGGACGGCGCATCATCACAGGCTGCACACCCGCTCAGCACTTAAGGTACCCCTACCTCAGTGCACCGAAAGTCACCGTCCCGTGGCAGTAGGCCCTTGCCGGCCACAGTGTATCCAGTGCCACCAACTCTGTGCAACGCAAGTCATGGACCCTTTCTGATTGAGTCTCGTGATATGCCAGGCGGACGCAGCCATATCACCTCCGGGGTGGTTAGCCAAAATATCGAGTTTTAAATTTCGACCTACAATAATATTGTGTTTTTAATATCGTAGGTACAGAATATCGAAGTCAAGAATATCGATGGACAGAATATCGATCCCAAGGTAAGTAATATCGAAGTAAATAATATCGAAGTAATTAATATCGATGTAAGTAATATCGTAAGTAAAAATTTCGATGTCAATAATATCGATATTTATTTAGTGTAATGTCATTTAATATGTATTTTATTTGTATGTGAAAGATTATTGTAATGTATTTTAATACATTTAAAAATAAATGTTTAGAGATTTATAATTATTTTACATTTAATTTAGCGTTTTAGTATCAGAGCGGGTTGTGGGTTTATAGGGGAATAGGGTGGGAAGTAATTTAATTATAATTAATGAATTAATATGTATTGTTTAATTGGTATTTATGATTAATTAATTGGTAATTAATTAATAATTGGTAATTAATTGATTAATTAATTGTTAATTAATTATTAATTGTACAATTATTTTATTAATTGGTTAATTATATACATTATAATTAGTTTATTATTAATATTTATTTATTGTTAATTAATTAATTGTTAATTAGTAATTAATTGGTGATTTAATTTTATTAAGTGATTAATTGATAATTAAATTAATTATGTGAATTTTAATGTGTAGTGGGTTGTGGGTTTATAGGGGAATAGGGTGGGAAGTAATGTAATTATAATTAATGAATTAATATGTATTGTTTCATTGGTATTTATGATTAATTAATTTGTAATCAATTAATAATTGGTAATTAATGTGATTAATAGATTAATTAATTTTTAATTAATTATTAATTGTAAAATTACTTTATTATTTTGTTAATTATATAAATTATAATTAGTTTATTAATAATATTTCTTTATTGTTATAGTTAATTATTAATTGTTAATTAGTAATTAATTGGTGATTTAATTTTATTAAGTGATTAATTCATAATTAAATTAATTATGTGAATTTTTATGTGTAGTGTGTTGTGTGTTAAAGGGGGAATAGTGTGGGATGTAATTAAAATTTATTTATTTAAATATTTATTTTACATAATTGGTATTTAATAATATTTTTTTTTTTTAAACATTGTTAACATGCAATTTTTTTATAAGAAATTATTAAATTGGTTATAATGTTAATAGAATCACTATGCTATCTAGTGCTTTCCCAACTGTTTTACTATCTGGAGTGGGAATAGTAATTTTTACCCCTACGCTATCCAGCGCTTTCCCTACTGTTGCACTCTCTGGAGTTGGAATAGTAATTTTTACCCCTACGCTATCCAGCGCTTTCCCTACTGTTGCACTCTTTGGAGTTGGAATAGTAATTTTTACCCCTACGCTATCCAACCTTTTCTCTACTGTTGCACTGTCTGGAGTGGGAATAGTAATTTTTACCCTTACGCTATCCAACACTTTCCCTACTATTGCACTCTCTGGAGTGGGAATAGTAATTTTTACCCCTACGCTATCCAACGTTTTCCCTACTGTTGCACTCTCTGGAGTTGGAATAGTAATTTTTACCCTTACGCTATCCAACACTTTCCCTACTATTGCATTCTCTGGAGTGGGAATAGTAAATTTGACCCTTACGCTATCCAACACTTTCCCTACTATTGCACTCTCTGGAGTTGGAATAGTAATTTTTACCCCTACGCTATCCAATGTTTTCCCTACTGTTGCACTCTTTGGAGTTGGAATAGTTATTTTTACCCCTACGCTATCCAACGTTTTCTATACTGTTGCACTCTCTGGAGTGGGAATAGTAAATGTTACCCTTACGCTATCCAACACTTTCCCTACTATTGCACTCTCTGGAGTGGGAATAGTAAATTTTACGCTTACGCTATCCAACACTTTCCCTACTATTGCACTCTCTGGAGTTGGAATAGTAATTTTTACCCCTATGCTATCCAACGTTTTCCCTACTGTTGCACTCTTTGGAGTTGGAATAGTTATTTGTACCCCTACACTATCCAACGTTTTCCCTACTGTTGCACTGTCTGGAGTGGGAATAGTAATTTTTACCCTTACGCTATCCAACACTTTCCCTACTATTGCACTCTCTGGAGTGGGAATAGTAATTTTTACCATTACGCTATCCAACATTTTCCCTACTATTGCACTCTCTGGAGTTGGAATAGTAATTTTTACCCCTACGCTATCCAACACTTTCCCTACTGTTGCACTCTTTGGAGTTGGAATAGTAATTTTTACTCCTACGCTATCCAATGTTTTCCCTACTGTTGCACTCTCGGGAGTTGGAATAGATATTTTTACCCCTACGCTATCCAACATTTTCCTTACTGTTGTTTTTGTTGAAGTTGGACTAGTAGTTTTATTGTGTCTGATATTAAATATGTTTTGTAATATTTTAGCTATTGTAATATATAATTAATAATAAAAATTATTCAAATTAAAATTATTGATTATTATTTGCTATATGTAATTATTTAATATTTATTAATGTTATTGTTTTATGTGTATAGATGTATTGGTAATTTAAATAAATATTTAATAATTTATATGTTATAGAAATTATTATTAAAAGTAATTATTAAGTAAGTGTATATATTATATATTATATATATGTTTAATTAAAGTTTCATTTAATTATATATATTTATTATAAATTTTACATATTATACAATATATTTAATTATGTTTCTTTGATTTATAAGTATTATTTGGTTTATTTTACATATATTTTTAAACTAAAAAAAAACCGATATTTTTGAATTACGATATTTTTGACATCGATATTAAATTATCGATATTTTTGTACTTACCATGTTGTAGATAGGATGTCGATATTCTTGACCACGATATTTTTGTTGCGATATTTTTGTAGGTCGAATTTTTGTCTTTCGAAATTATGTCATACAATCCACCTCCGGCAGTGGGGAAGAACTGGGACACGTAGCGTTGTCCCCCCCCTTTATACGTAAGCCGAGTGGGCTGGGTCGGCGTACGCCAGGCCAGCGTAGGGGTGTGAATAATTATCCCTAGTCTCTGGGAGTGGTTCATTTCTGGGCAGGACAGGAAACCAACTGATGCATGGGTCTCTGTTGCAGTGTCGGTGCCACACGGCCGGCAATCGACAATATTGCAATGTTGCATGCACCCAGAGGGTGGCCGCTCATAAGGGATTGTGCAAGGAGCGCAAGGCCGCTCGGGCTCTTGGCTCATACATGCCAACTGTTGTGTGTGTATCGCTATTGGTACACCATAAGCCTAAGGCCTAGCCTCAATTGCAGCGCGAAAGCCACATCACATTTCCAGAATGCAAGCAGTAGTCAGACTAACATTAGGGATGAAAGCTCCTTTGTCTCAATACATATGCATGCGGCAGGCACCCCCTAAGAGAGATACCATAGCAGATGATGAAGGCTCCCACACTACGCAGAGCGCTAATGAAAGACCAACCTATCCACACCCCACACACAGAAGTCCTTGCTCGAGGTACTCTTGCATGGAATGCCCTTGACACTTACGTACACAACAACCTATATGTCCAAACATTGCACACACATACGAATCATTGCTCCGAGTTGTGGAATATCATCCACATAACTGCCGCAGGTCAGAAGAGTGCCGGTTCTATGAGAGCCACCAACGCAATGGCAGAACATCCCAGGCACATGCACAACGCCTGCCACGTGGAACTGTACCGTGACCGAATGCTGCCTGTTAGTGTCTGATGCATTGGTCTGCATGTTGTGGCCCTTGTCTTGCCCGTACTGACACGCACATGCTAATAAAGTCTACGCAACTTCACTCGGGTTCAACTGTGATGAGTTTTGATTAGAATGGCAAATCGTGTGCCTCAATGAGCATTGTCTGTGCACAGGGAGGGACTGACTGATGCATTTCATTTAGGGGTGAGTCTCTATTGCCAGCTCCACCTCTGTGAGCCAGACATTGTGGTTGGGATAGTTTCTGATAGACCTGTGCTCTTACGTGTTTTCAGCAATGTGAGTACGGTGTCCAACGTCTTGCAATGTGATCCATCACTACAGGCTGTGTCCACCCAGTTGAGTGTGAGTAGGTATGTGAAGAGATGTTCTGTTGTAAAATGTGATGGGGGACACTACTTTAGGCCTGCCAACGACTTTGACATTTCATACACAGCCCTATTACTAGCATTGCGTGGGGCAAAGTTGTGACATTACACAATTGTTGTTTCAGAGCAACGAGGCCACAGCTAGTGCACACATTCCCAGTTATCTCACTGCCTGTGTGCGTCATGGTCAAACATACACATTGCTTTCATTTCCCAGGGTGTGCCTTTTTGTGCAATCAATGTCCTTACATTCATCCATACTTTCATACTTGATCGACTATGGACATGACACACATGTGTGAATTTGAATGATTTATTCACATTCGGTGGAGTGTCGGAGCTGGAGCAGTACATGGCCATGCAAACCCCACATTACATTGTAGTCCAGTGGAGGGCTAGCCAGAGTCATTTAGGGATTGACAAGTGCATCGGAAGAGCAAGAGTACAGTCCACAGTCTGATTGCTGTGTCATTGGTAAGCAAACAAAATATGGCAGTACATGTCAAGGTCCAAGGTGGGTGTCGCAGAGTGTTTCGGGGGACCGTGGGAGGTGTTGTTACAGGGCATGATGCAGAGGGCAGAACCAAGCTGAAACAGGGCATATGGCGGAGAAGGATACTAGTGGCTCCTTCTTAATGCAAAGGTGGAATCACCCACATCTTCGTCCTCTATGTCATCTGTCTGACATGTCGGTGCTGATGTGACGGTCTGCAGCACTGTGTGCCACTGACACATCAGGGGCCGGAGATGTGTGTGTAGAAGTACCAGCAGCATTCATCAGTGACTGCCTTAGTGGTAGCAATGCGATGATGAGGATCTGCAGGGCATGGAAGATCCCAACAATTTTTCGCTGATGTGTATCCGTGGCAGCCATTCTTTCCGCATGCATCCGCTCCATGTTCTCCATTATCCTCAGCATCTGTGCCAACTTTCGGTTGACATCGCTGAGGCCACTCTGACTAGACAGTTGTTCTCCTCTAAGAGTCATGACTCCAGCGATGTCGGGCATGGATTGTTGGACATCATGGAGCGAACTGTGGTGTCTGTTAGGGAGTGTAAGTGGTCCCTGATGGGACTTAGACACCCACGTATGTCATCTAGTTTGGCTGCCATGAGGTCGAACCCCACCAGCACCTGTTCAGCCACCTTCTTCTGGCAGTCTAACACCTGGCCTTGGAATGCGATTTGTTCTTCGGTGAGGTGCTAGGAGCCAGCTGTGGTGGTGGGTGCTTCCTGCTGTGTGGTATGTGCAGAGGCTGGGGTCTCCTCGATGCAGCTTGGCTGCCCTGCTCCTGGAGGTGGGTTGCCGTAGCTGTCAATGAGCTGTTGGAGGACGTTTGGTGTCGAAGGTGTGGAGGTCCTCTTCATCATCACTGATGAGTTCTCTGGTCTGCTCTGCAGGAGGTGTTGATTGTCCCTCTGCAATGTGAAGGGGAGATGCATTTTAACATTGTGTTGACATGTATGTTGATGCATTGTTCAAGTTTACATACAAACTGCATGACAATGTACATTGTGACTGTTTGGGAGGAGCTGACTATTTGATGTAGGACAGTGGACATTTGAACTACATCATGGATGTGAGGTTGTACACGTACATTATCATCTCACAGTTTTCTGCCATGCCAGATGTGATTGGCCAGTTTCTACGCACAAGCGGAACCAGTTGTGTCCTCTGTTCTGTAGTGAAAGTGTTGCACTTCGTACCACATTGTCATCAATGTTGATGTGCTGTTATTGCTATGTGTGTGTCTGCATTGTGGGATAGTCGCCCCTGCAGCTGTGATTTTGCTGCCCCTTATCACTTTGAGGCGGTGTGCCTTTGACTTATGTGCTTTACAGTGCTGAGATGTTGCAGACTTGGCTAATTTAGGCTCTTGTTCGGATTTTGGACTCTTGGGCATGGTTTATCCGCAGATGTGTTGTTGACGTAAGGGGTTGTTTGTGCATGTGGATGTGTCAGAGTGTGACCTTCTCCTTTCCGGATGTGTCCCACACTCAGCCACCTCAGTGCCCTGGCACACACCATGTCATGATAATTGGACTGCAGCCATGCTATTCGTCATGCAGTGTCACTTGCATTGTCAGTGTGGCTCACAAACACACAGCTTTGCTGGTTTTAACACGTGTGCATGGGTTGGTTGTGAGATTGGTGCTGTGTGGGGAGGGACCACTCTGTGCCCATAGT
The DNA here is from genome assembly GCF_964204655.1 of Triturus cristatus. Classification (NCBI taxonomy): domain Eukaryota; kingdom Metazoa; phylum Chordata; class Amphibia; order Caudata; family Salamandridae; genus Triturus; species Triturus cristatus. The sequence continues at coordinate 184,557,745 of NC_140592.1, forward strand.
GGACGGCGGCCTACTTTCTGTTTGTACGTGTGCTGCAGTGTGCGAAGGGGATCAGGGACATGATCCAGAGTCATTGTGGGTGTGCAGTGTGCTCTACTTAATTGTGCATGTGTGCCATTGTGCCCATCTCCCCCCGTCACCCCAGTCCCTGTTCGGTACTCACCCTGGTGCTGTTGTGTCAGGTCATGTCGAGCAGTGTCCTGACTCCCAACTCCTGCCACCGTCTCCCCACTGATGACTGTCGACACCATTTCCTCCATCTCATCCAGCTCCTGGTGTTCCGCTAGACTGCCACCTCCAGTCTGCATTGCTGCCTGATGGTTGTCAGCGAGTTTCTTCTTGGTTTTGCGCTTTGCATCATTCCAGCGCCTCTTGACCTCTCCAATTGTCCCCCTCCTCACTCCGACTGCATTCACCTTGTACAGGATGGACTCCTACATTGCATTTTTATTTGCCAATGACACGTTGGAGGTGACGAACAGTTGTTGGTAGTGTTCTATCACCTCCGTGATGGTGATCCTGTTTTCCTGCGGAATGAACCTCGTCTTCCTCATCTTCTTCTTCTTGCCCTTCCATGACCCTGCGATATGCAAAGTTGCGTTAAGCTAATTTTGCGATAATTATCCCACGTTCTTGAGAATATCCTCCTAAGAATGCTTCTCCATATTTTATGCAATCTTCTCCAGACTTTTCTAACACGCTCATTTAAAGTAACCATTTATCCACTTTCAACAGATTAATAGAAAAACAGAAAAAATTACATTGCATCATGGAAATACATTAACACGTTTTAGCTAGCAAAATGCTGGAGGAAACAAAATACAATCAAATGTTCAACATTTTGTAGTAACCTTGTTACCACAAATAATTGTTCATATATCCACATGCAACCCCAAATTCAGGAATAATTACATGCAATAATGACATCACTGCATTTGGGTGTTACCACTGGATTTAGTGTAATTACTTTAATTACTAATGCGAGTGTTCTGAAACTATCAAGAAATGTTATATAGGAAGATGTATCACAGGAGGCTGATATACATCATTCATGGAGACTTTGCATATAGATTGTGTACAAGAGGGCACCTCAGCAAATTATTCATTTGTAGCTTCCGGAGCTAAAAACACAATACCAAGTTAGAACAATGAAATAGGAATAGCACAGAATCAGACAGTCTGTGCTGTCTTGTAAAGGTTGTCTGACTCAGACCGTACTCTGACCTCTATGTTACATAAGACATATTTATATCGCTCGCGTGTACAGATGCTTGCCCTACACCAACTCTGCAAAACATTCCTCTGGTTTTAGAGCATCACAAATACCCCCAAGAGAAAAAATCAATACATCAAGAAATATAACCTTACATACACTGCAGTGTAATGCACCTGAACAATCCCTAGAGGTGTGCTCCTCGGGAAAGCTTTTTAGGCTCTTCATTTGTTTACAGCAGTGATGGTATTGGATGTTGTGATGCCAGCATCCATCTAAGGCAAGTTGCTGCTGCAGCCCTAGTTTGGAGCCAATAACATCACAGTGGAAAAACAGAAAAGCAAATGCTGCAGATATTTTTTTACAGTGGGACCCTGAAGTTGTTGCCGGTTTTCCAATGGCGAATGCTATGTCCAAAATCCAAAGTTTCCAGTCTTCTAGAATGATCCAGTCCGCCGTGTCTACGTTGTGGGGGTCCACACAGCAGACTGTAAGCAAAAATAAAGTTCTCTGTCGCTCTGGTCATCGAGTGTTCTTTCAATTGTGCAATAGCTCCCTTGCCACCAGACAATTCTGCAACCTCCTACACGAATACGCAGGCTTCTGTGACACAACTATTGCCCCCTCTTTCTCACTATTCCATTACACGACGATTGGGAGATGTATAGTTGCGAGGCGAACTAAGACCCTTCTGCTTCTTCACAGACACTGAATGCAGAAAACCCTTTAATACATAGGCCCAACATTACTTTTTGGATAATTGAAAGCAACTTTTAGCTAGAGTGTTCAGCACTGCTTTTGTGGATTGTGTACTTCCACAAACCATGTTTTTGGTTGTCACTTCTGGTATTCATAACTATGGCAAGGATCCAGTTACTACTGGACATATAGGCTCATTTATTTTCGTATACTGGTTTGAAGATAATCAAGGCCTTTGGAAGATGCATATGTATTTGCATTTGTATCTGTGTTTATATTTATGTACTTCGTACTAGGTATATTGTGGCAAAGGGGATTATTAGTTGAAGTGGCTGGCAGTCCTCTTCAAATAATACAGCACTATTCCTGACTAGGTCGCGTTAGGGCTCAATAATTTAAACACGAGCACAACCCTGGGTAGTGGTAGCACCGAGAAGACAGGCTTAACGTAGAAGAAATGTGTATAAACATTTATCAGTATGAAAACATTAAAAAAACTAAAAGTAGAAAACACAACACAATAAACAGTAGTAAAGAAAAGAATTCGATATAGGGAACTGGAGATACAATCTTTCAAAGCTGTAGATGTTTCCAGAGCTAAAAAGTGCAAAGCGCCAACTGTGGGTATCTGGTCGCGAAAGACCGAGTCAAAGTCAAAAGATAAATCCAACTACAATGTAGTTCGGATCAGACACAGGGACCAGGAACGTTTTACCATCTGTTTTAGAAACTTTTCAGGAAGTCGAAGGTCCTCAGTGAGGCAAGGCTACAGGAGGCTGTGGCAGAGATGGGTTCCAAAAGGCCAAATAGCTGTTAGATGAAGTGCTGGTGAAGCTGTTGACCTTTGGAGGGAAAGGTTTGAGTGGGACAAAATCCAAATTTGTGTCTGGGAAGGTTACTCACTGGCCTGATACTTTCAATATCTTTCATGCTGAAGATTCCTATCTTCAAGCTCAGAAGCTTTTTGGTAGTCATGCTTCTTTCAGCAAAGCAAACCACCCTGGTAAATATGACTGTTGAAGCGATGTCAGTAGCTGCGGCTTGCCGGCAGTCTGATGGTTGTCCTCTCATTCTTTTTGAAAAAGTTTCCAGTTTTGAAGTTCTTTTTGGGGGGAGAAACCAATCTTCAACAGCCAATCATTCAGGACCTTTTAGCACTCCTCAATCTCCCAGAAGTCACTATCAGCGTCCAGGGCAAATCCAGTTCGAACTGGTCAGCTGGGGTCGATAGAATCTTGGGCTTCTTGCAGCATATGTGCTCCAGGCACTTAATAGGAGGCTAGTCCACTAGACCTTGGAGTCTACTCTTCTGTCCTGGGATCAAGTGGAAGCAACCTTTCCACCACTGGTTACTACATGAGCAGTCCTCTTTCCATGGCCAGGCTTCAGCAGGTGTAGTTCTGTCTTCCCCAGGTCCAGCAATGTTCTAAACAATGTATCCAGGGCTGCAACTTTTATACTTGGTAAAAGCTTGTGGGTGAGAATAACCCCCTAACCAAACAGTAAAAAGTTTCCAGGGGCAACCCTACCCAATTTTTCATAATTCCTTGGGGTATGGCGCTCTAAAATGCCAAAATCCAATTTGGAAGAACCTTTCATCCCTTGGTCTGAGCTCTGGGCACACTCCTGGAAATGAAGAACTCCGCTGCAAAATTTGTTCTGGAACAGTTGTTCCCCCCCAGTTGGATTTGTGCCACTCTGGCTACTGGGACAATGGCAGAGGCAGGCCTAGGTGTGAATTGCATCTGCCTGTGACAGGGCTGTCCCTTTGAAGCTCCTACAGTTTGAGTCCACCTCCCCAGGCCATCCAGTCAGGAGGAATTCACATCTCCTCCCAGCCATGGCTCATCTGCTCGTTTCCTAAGAGCAATGTACACCTCCCAGCAGGCTGCCAAGTGACAGCCGGGGATTATCTATGAAAGGGCTGCAAAAGGCTTTTAGGGAGAAAAATGGCAATTTTCTAAAAGTGTCAAAATAGTAATTTATGGTTTTAACTATTCCCAAACAAAAGTTATAATATACATACATACATACATATATACAGCATTATATACTGTTATGATGTAACCCAGTGCTTTTCTAGTGGAGGCTGCCCAGCAAAGAACAACTTAGATATGCATGCCCTACTTTTTTTAAATCAAAAGTAGTTGGTAACCCACACTCCCATTCTATTCAAGTTTATCCATTACTTGGTCTTTCAGGGGTGCTATCCTGGTGTGTGCTCTGTCCCATAGCACCAAAGAATATCCAGTACGCAAAGCTGATGCATAACTATGTATCAGTACCAGGATGCGACACCGTCAGTTTAGATGAAATAATCATCGTGAAGCCAAAGTTATTCAAATTGAACAGTTATTTTCCCATTGAATATGTGGAACTGGTAAATTCGATTTTCAAATGCATGTACTATGCTAACAAACCTTGACTACAGCATGTTACAATGCCTCAATACAACAAATGTTGTGAAGTTTTTGGACCCAATGCATTTCGGGCTTACCGCCCTTCTTCAGGGGTAACTGTAATGTGGGAAAAAACAGCACATCAGGGACACTTTAAGAGCACAATTTTTAATTGTTTTTTTAAAAGAGGTGCCTAAACCTATTGCATCGCTAAACTAATTAAACCACAAGAACTCCGTGATTGTGAACTCTCTCATGACTCGAGTGAAAGCTCATCTCATCTAATGATAGACTGATTCTGCTCCCTTTGTGATAAATGTGAATATGCTAAACTAAAAGAGTAAAAGTGAAAAATCGACTCATGCCGTGATAAAGATCTCCAGGGATCTTACCTAAGCCCGGAGCCTTTGCGGGTATTACTTGGTCAATTGCAGCCGTTACCTCTTTTAGGGAAATTGCGGGGGTATCCAGACGGGCTGGGTGTGGCTGGGGGCAATGAGTTGCTATTTGCCCTGAATCCCCCTCCACCTTAGAATAAAGTGACTGGAAGTGAGCCCTTCAAACCTCTGCCCCTAAATTCGGTTCGAATGCTTGTTTGTCCTCTTTGGAGTCAGTATTTATTATTTTCCAGAAGGACCTCATGTCCCTACTAGTTAGGGCATGCCTCGGACTCTCCCACCTTTCTTCTTCCCATTCTTTTTTAGCTAACTTAATTGTTTTTTGTAAGATAGCCTATTAGCCTTTATTACCAGCTTGTCATTAGTTTTTATAACTGAGAGCAGGGTTTTCTTAGCCTTCCAGCAATTGCCATTATACCAGGTGTGGCTGGGTGCACTGCCTTCCTTTGATCGATTTAATTAAAAGAAATAATAAAATGGCTCGAAAACCATAAAAAAAATAATAATATCCTTGCAACTCCTACAGTGATCTTTAAATAAATCTTAATATTAATTTAAAATGTATAAATCCTGTGTTGACATAAAATGCACATACATTAACAATATTAAACATGGATCTCTTGTTTTGTCCGCAAATATGCATTTATAATTGGGATGGTTATGCAATATGTCATTCCACGACTAATATCATTAATGATAGTACTTGTAATACCACCTGCTATGTCATGTTGTCCCTATGGTTATCAGTTCCATTATCAGTTCCATTCTTTGGCGTCAACCAACAGAAAACAAAAGGGCTGTCTGTTGGACGAGGCCCTCTCTGCAGGGTCACACCCAAACATTTTGCCTTCACCCCTCCTAGTTTTGATAAATTCATTTTTGAATTTTGTTGGCCCTAGGACTCTGTGCAATTTACCAATGTTAGCCAGTGCTATTTAGGCCCTTGGCAGAATATAGGGCAGGGTGCATTGTAGTTAAAACATTGGACATGTACTTTCAAGTTTTACATGGGCTGGTAGTAAAAATGTGTTTTTCACATGCAGCTAGCTTGGAAAGTGGGCAGGGGAGTCATCAAACGTCAAGCACTTTAAAGGGAATTCCTTAGAAACGACTCCTAGTTCAAAGAAGGCACTATGTATAAAAAGGGGACCCCCCAGACCCACTCTTCACTACAACTGTGGAAGACTCAGAAGGACTGATGTTCTGCCCTACTGCAAGAAGGACTGCTACTCTGCTGTCCTGCTGCCTGAGTGAAGGACTGGACCTGAATCTTGAACCCAGGACAACACTCCAAGGGCCAGATGGCTGGCCTCCTGATCACAACCTCACAGGTAGGACAGGCTCCAACAACCATGAACCAGCACCTGGATGCTGTGAGTCCTCTTCCCTCTAAGTGGCATCACCCCAAGTCCTAGGCCCTCACCTGTGGTCCTGTGAGCAGAACCGAAGCAGTACAAATTTCTTCACAGCCGCATGGGAACCGCTGCAGCGCAACGCCAAATCTTGCATCACAGCCCGATATCTGCTTGAAACAGCTGCTGCGTGACACATCATCGATGAAGGCCTTCACATCACAAGCCTCAATTTGGCGGCATCCTCGAAGAAACCTCAGGACTCAGCATCGCAGCCCTACAGTTTCTACAAAATCGTCGGTATGCGACAAATCTTTGATGCAGGACCTAGCATTGCAAGCACCTCATTGACTGCATCCTTAATGATGATGCAGGACTCCGCATTGCAGCCTCAGTGCTCCTCGGAACCGCAGTTGTGCAACGCAACCTAGAAGCGGGACTTTGCAACACTCTGCAAACAAGGATTTAAGGTACTTTTGTTTAGTAGGCCTATCTTGGTCCCTGTATCTGGCCCACGCTCGATCGCCATCAGCCTGAACTTGTGACTTTAACCTGGTCCACCAGGACTAGATAACCTTCTTAATTCACAATAATTATATTAGAACATTTACAAGGCTGGGAATTTGGGAAAAAATATACCTAGAAATCAATCAAAGCACTCAGTCATGGACACATTGTAATAGACAATGAATAACTTTTAATTCACAAGTTCTTTGTACTGTTTTTATAGACTTGTCAACAGCTTTTGATCATGTAGATAGGCCAGCCCTGTGGAGTAAAGTTAACAACCTGGGAATTCCATCGCAATTACGAAGATTAATAATTGCTGTTCACCACATATCTACTTGTATTAATGACTGGAAGTAAAGGTTAACTCCATAAATATAGAAGGGGAATGGTTTGTAACAAGGATGGTTGTTGCAACTGTTACTTTTTGTTCCTTTGTGACTTACCTGTCCAATTCTCACAGGTATGAAACTTTCCACCTAAACTCTCCTCCCACTCCTACCACACACTGATGTATAATGAGTATGTGAATGCTTTTGATTTGGCCCTCATTTGAGAACAGTGTAACCTTCATACCCTAAATCCAAATGCCTGAAAGAATTTATTTAACATTAATATACCTAAAAGTACAGCGGTTGCATTTAATGACAGGAAACATTGCAAACCATTTGGATGGTATTCAGGGATTGAGCGATTAGAACAGGTCAAGATATATAGCTACCGCACTAAAATAATTTCTTATCACCTTGTAAATAGACACCATTTATCACATATTGGGAACAAAGCACTAGCCCATGGTGGTGTTTTAAAAACATTCAATAATTCAATGGGGAAGAAACACTCTGTATTTATTGGTTATTAATAAAATTACAATCCTCCTGTTTTATCCTAAGTGGCTGAATATATCCCAATAAACAAATGGTACTGTATGAAACTATATGGGGACATGGTTTTATAAATATTTCGTGCAGTAAGCCCAGTGATTCTATTTTTGCCACTGAGGCTGAAATTAAACCTGCCCAGTACAGATGCCCAATCTTTTCCAAAAGCAATCCGCTAGGCATATAGATTAATCCATGCTTCCAATGGTTCCCTTAGAGAACTAACAAATTATGAAACTTTGGCAGCGTCAAAAGAGTACTATATCTTTACATCTTTACTGTGAATATCGAACTGTCAAAAAGATTATAGTTCAAGATTTAATATATTCAGACATGGACTCCTGGGCAAATAAGTATATTTATGAAAAACGCTGTCCCAAGAATAAGTTACGCCTTGGGCAGTGTACATTGCACAAATTAAATTTTTTTAATGTTCTTTCCAGATATGGGGCTCGATATACATAGCATTTTTCCGGTCGCAAAGGCCCGATTTGCAGAATCAGCCCATTTAGAACCTGAAAAATGCTTTTTCTAATGTACAAAATGCAAAATATCATTCAGTAACTTGCTACCAAATTCCAATTTGCATTTGTCATTCGCTATTTGGAATTGACATGTTTTGAGCATCCCTGCCAAATACCGAATCAGTATGGTGTTAATTACTTTTTTGCAACCAAATTCCGATTGCAAAACAGTAATACTTTATCACCATTTTAAAGTGGGGGGTCACCCATTCGCAAATGGGAAGGGGCCCCTTTGGGACCCGTACCCCATTGAGAATGTTGACATTTTTTTTGTAAGCATGGGCAGTGGTCCCAAAACCACTGCCTACTCTTAAGAAATTAAATATAAACGTCAACTTTTGTTTTTTTTTAAATGCATCCAATTTACCGACAAGCATTGGCATAGCCAATAGGTCTCGCCTTTGGGATCTTGTAAGTGTTAAGCCATGCAGCATACTATCCGAGGTGCTGTGCCACCAAGGATTGAACAGCTATACAATTACCACATTGAGTCATGCATTTTGATTCAGGAATACATATTTGCTTGAAACATGGAAAGGAAAGTGTATCAATTAAAGTGCATAGCTTAATTTGCAAAGGACGCCCTACTGATCCTTAGCCTTTAAACGAGGTGGGCCCAGGGATCGAGCAGCAAGACTATGGTGGGTGGCAGGGGTGGTTTGGGATTGTTTAAGAGTTTAAAACACCTACGTGAGAGCAGTACATTATGCATAACACTACAAATGCATTAGTTGCTCACTCAATTATTCCACAAACACAACAGAACATACAGCAGTCACTGGCAAACCAAAGCTCCTTGTATGGGCGTTCACAATTTAATGGTCTAAAGTAGGCCCGATGGTGTATTTTGAGAGTGAGGTCGGAATCCGAGCGTGTTTTGCTTACAACTTGTGGGCTGCCTTGTTTCCACGCACTACAGTCAAGTTATTATGGAAGGATTATATCTGAGGGCTTTAATACGCAACATACAGCAGTCACTGGCAAACCAAACCTCCTTGTATGGGCGTTCACAATTTGATGGTCTAAAGTAGGCCCATTTTTGTATTTTGAGAGTGAGGTTGGAATACGAGCGTGTTTTGCTTACAACTTGTGGGCTGCCATGTTTCCATGCATTACAGTCAAATTATTACGGAAGGATTATATCTGAGGGCTTTAATACGCCGCACAACGTAAACCTAAAAATCTGATTTTCCTAAACGCATTTGTTATTTTTCTACTTTGGATATTTGCCCCTTGTTTCCTTTTGCGATCCCTTAGTCCTCAAAGTTTTGGGAAGAAGAAGGCCCTGAATGCCGAGTAAAAAGCGAACAAATGCAAATTCACATCCAAAAATGTCTGGAGTGATTCCAAGAGGCCCTCTCCTAGTGCAGCGCATTAGTGCTGCGCTAGGTTCGACCTAATACGGAAAAAGGGCTGCCTTTAAAAAAAAAATGTAAATCTTCAATGTTTTAGGAACCAATTCTCTTTCAAAAAGATAACAATCACACAAAGTAAAGAAAAGGCAGAAAAGGTACCCACAAAGAATGTTTTCAAAGCAGAAAGTTTTTTTGGGTATTAAGGTAAAAAATAGTCCGCATAACATACAATAATCAATACATGAACAAACATTTTGTGCTCACATTGTTACACTAAGCAAACATATACAAGAAATATAGACTGTGTAAACAGAAAAATGGCAGAGGGATAACACTTAAATAAGATTTGCCTGTATTATAACAGAAACATAATGCAGCAAATTCTTTATCCTGATTAGCCAGGGAAGCGTTGAAGGTGTTTTGACCTTTACAAATTTTCAGGTCATCACCAGGACACATACAAACATTGTAAGAGCAAATAAGAGCTGAATCTGTGGGTGTCAAGAACAATAGAATAGCAAAGGCCAAACTCTCATAAGTTAGCACTGTAAAGATGTAAAATTACCAATAACGACAACTAAGGGTCCATAAATCATGCACGTCAGAAGGAGTAGCAAATTCACATACCCATCAACATCACCCTTGTGTAGCCATAGCTATGTTTAAGTGAGAGTACTCACCAGTTAAAAGTCTCAACTGAACACATTGGTTTCTACAATAGCGGCCAACAACACAACAGAAACCAAACAAATCAAAAAATGAAAAACCAAAAGGTGCATACCAACTTAAGAATAGGAGATACCCGCATCCCTGTTCACTAAAAAAGGTGCAAATAAGGCAAAGAAACCTAACACCCGCTTGCAATATGTAGGGTACTAATAACTTCAGAAAAAAGTTGGTTCAATCGAACAGTCCAGCACCTCTTCTAGGAAACCAAAGGCACAAAAATAGTTTACACGAAAAGGCAGACAAAGGAATTAATTTTAGTTCTAAAGTTCTAAGCATCCAACTTACTAGTGAACCGCTGTTCTCGTATCACTGGGGATAGAGGAATAGGGCTGAATTAGCACTCCTCTCTGGTTACAAGTCAGCAGCAGATCAATTCAATTTCTTTAAAGAAAGGGCTAATTAGGGCAAGTAAACTTTAATAATACATAGGTAAGTTAGATCCATCATAGCTTACCGGGGAACAAATTCTCTTAAAGCTACCGCAATACTGCAGTTGAGACGCCAAAGTGAATGGCCCAGCCATGAAACAGCATTTAAACGGGCACTATTCTCCATGGAGATAGACAACAGACTACCCATTTCCAGAATTTTACTTTCCAAAGTGATAACAATTTCCTCAAAACAAAAGTTATATATTATAAAAACCTAACAAAAAAACAAAAATGATCCATGCAAAAAAGATAAAAATAAAATTAGGAAAGAAACTCACACTGTGTAACGTGCATGCAGAACTCACACTGTGTAACACACATGTGAGGCTCATAGGCATCTTTCACAGTCATGAAGAGATATATTGTATAATCCTATATAAATCCTAAAGAAGCGCTGGAGAAGGCACTACAAAAACCCGTACAGAAATCATACAGTGTATTCCCATTGTAACACACATGTGAGGCTCATAGGCACCTTTCGCACTCATGAAGAGATATATTGTATCATCCTATATTAATCCTAAAGCAGCGCTGGGGAAGGCACTACCAAAAACCCTTACAGAAATTGCACAGCGCATTCCCATAAGGCACTGGGAATTGCTTGAATTGCCTTAAAGAACAAGCACTTGGCACATTAAATAACAATCACATGATGTTCTACTTCAAATACACTGTCTAGACCAATTGCAATAAATCAAGTGACTATTCCTGTCAAACGTACATAAACCTTACAAGCACTGCGTATGACATCGCTTCCAGTGCCAACACACGAGCACTGGGCCATGGCAACAGTGTTGAGCAGGAACCATCAAATTGTGTAGTGTTCAATACTTTAAGATTAGCTGTAAGTGGACTTTCCCAGGGAACATTACAAGGATTAAATTTCAGAAACAGATTCAGAAATGTTGTTGGTAAGACCCCATGTTGAAGGCAAATCTGAAGTTGCAGTTTTTGGCATACCAGCACATACCAAATGATCCTTCATATTGGACCAAAGGCCATTGTTTTTTCACAATCTTCTTTATAGTGTTACTTTGTATGCAAAAGGTAGTAACACAGGGTATCTGGTCCATTGTTTTTCTGGGTGTGGAATCAGTGAATATTCACGGTGATTGTACCAAGTTCTCTTTAAAGATCGCTTAATCAATCTTGATGGATAACCTCTATCCTCCAGCTTTTTGGCCAAAATATTGGCCTCACGAAAGTAATTGGACCTGAATTTACAATTTCTTCAAATCCGAAGAAACTGACCGAATGGTAATCCATCTTTTAGGCCTTTTGTATGGTGACTCTCATATTGGAGTGGAATATTCCAGGCCGCAGGTTTAGTGTATAGGCTTTGCGGACGCAGGTTTAGTGTATAGCCTCTTTGCTAACTTTCCTTCATGGGACATGATTGTTAAGTCCAAAATGTCGATCAATTTGTTACTTGACTGAGATGTGAACTTTAATTCAAGTGATCAATTGTTAAGCCACTCAAAAAAATCAGCAAGGGCCACACTGTTCCCTTTCCAAACGAAAACAACATCATCAATATATTGGCTCCAATGGCGTATATTGTCACAGAAAGGATTGATGGCACTGTTGTAGATATATTTTCCCTCAAAACTATCCAAAAACAGTATGGCAAAGTTTGTCGCATAAGAGGCCCCCATTGAAGTCCTCTTAATTTGCACATAATAGTGGCCATCAAACTCAAAATATTTTCGAGTTAATTATATTGTTAATAAATCAATAATAAACTCAGTTGGGACAGTTGCTGGACCAGGTCAGGTGTTCAACACATCTCTTATCACACTGATACCTTCAATTTGTGGGATGTTGGTGTACAAGGACTCTATGTCCAAGCACAACATAAATTCCCCAACAGGATCAAAGTCAATGTTCTCAACCTATCTGATTGTGTCACTACTAAAGCGGACATAGTTTTTAGTGTCCATAGAAATATCTTTAATAAAGCTATCAATATATTTGCATAAGGGCTCAAGTATGGAGTCACACCCAGAGACGATTGGTCTCCCTGGCGGGCACAACAGATGTTTATGCATTTTAGATAGCTTACAGAGAACAACAGTCCTTGGTGATTTTGTGTTTAGATATTAAAACTCTTGTGAGCTTAAAAGATAGACTTCTTCGCTTTGACAGTGGTATCCTGAATTATCTTTTGGATCTCAAATAAAGGGTTGTAGTTGAGCAGATAATACTGGTTCTGGTTCAAAAGTTGCCATTGTATTTCTACTCAATAATTGAACTACAATTCTACCCCCTAATCTGCAGGCTTAATTATCAGATATTTGTTCCCCTTGAGGGTCATCAAGGCATGTATTTCCTCCAATGTGATATTTTATGGAATGTATTCAAATTTGTTTTTAAGTTTAGTCACTTCTTTCATGACAGTACTTTCAAATGCAGGAAGCTCAACTGGCATTTTATTGCTATGTGGATTAAAGGAAGAGAGAGGTCTCAGTTTTGAGGGATTAAATACCTCAGGGGAACAATTATCCATGAAGAAGTCGTCAATTGCAGGTTGCGAAAAAATTTGATAAGTTCCACTTGGGTGTTAAAAGGTGCTAAGTAATGATATTTCTGCTGAGGAGAGAACAGTGTCAGACAGATTGAAAATAGGAATAAGATTAGAGCCAGATGTCCCATTTATTGGGGAGGTCCCCATTGGTAAATCTTCATGTGTATATGTTTCTCTCCTGTTTGAAAGTTACATTGTTGTAATCTGCCTCCCCCAGCCACAGCCTCGACCACACTGCCCTAAAAAAAGGTGGCAGCCAGATGTTTGAGGTCTTGTGCGAGGGACTTCTCCTGCGTCTGACTCCTCAGCCGAGTTTGCAGAAGACCCAGAGAATGTAGCAGCAGTTTGTTTGTTAAACCTGCCCCAATACGGATAGTTTTCAAAGTATTGTTGTTTCATTTATGTATAGAACTTGTTAGCAAGGTAGGGATGTGCTTTCTCCTACCTGAAATTATTAACATCCCTTTGAAGTTTATTGATCTTCTTATTTCACTCAATTCTTTCAAATTTGAGAATCATTTTGTTTACTCAATGTCAGCTTTAGCATTAGCAACTACTGTTTCCTCATTTATTTTATTTTCAAGTTCAGCAGTGATCTCTGGGTCCTTCTTATTATGTTATGTTATGTTATGTTAGGTGCCATTTATAAAGCGCACTAACGCCGAAGCTTCCTGGCGCTGCTAGACAGGGAAGGAGAAAACGGAATACAGAGCAACCTAACATAGAGGTGGGAAGAGATGGGTCTTTAAGAGTTTTCTGAATGAAAGAAGAGAGAGGGAAGATTTGATAGACAGAGGGAGGGAGTTCCAAAAAGTGGGGGCCAAATGAGAGAAGCGGCGACCACCAAATTTCTTGGTTTTGTTTTTAGGGATAATTAGTAAATCATTGCGGGCAGAACGAAGATTGTATGTGGGGTGGTAGGGTCGGATGAGGGAGTTGAGAAACCCTGGACTGGGGCAATGAAGACATTTAAAGGTGAGACATGCCACCTTAAAGGTGACCCTTTGATTCATTGGGAGCCAATGGAGGCTGTGAAGCAGGGGTTTAGCGGATTGCCATCTAGGTAATCCGTGGATCAAGCGGGCTGCCTGATTTTGTACGACCTGAAGGCGGTTAAGCAGATAGAGTGGGAGACCGTGGTAAATAGAGTTGGAAAAATCAAGACGAGAGAGTACAAGTGAGGTGACAGATTGAGTGAGTGCCGCAGAGGGGAGAAGGTGACGGACTTTACGAATCCTCCGAAGTTGGAACATGCATGATGAAATTACCGCTCCAACTTGGGCTTTGAGGGAAAGTTCAACGTCGATAATTACACCCAGACTTTTTATTGTTTTAGCTGGGGTAGGAGGGGAACCAAGCTCCGGCGGCCAGAACTGAGGGCCCCAATGAGTGTGGCTTAGGCCGGGGAGAAGGAGCTCAGTTTTTCCTGGGTTCAATTTTAATTGATTCTGGTCCATCCAGAGTTGTATGTGGATCATTACTGCGTGGAACGTATTGATAGCTAGTGGGGAATTAAGTGAGAAAACGAGCTGCAAATCATCAGCATAATTGAAGATTGTGATGTCCCATTTGAGGAGGGATTAAATCAGTGGCCGGAGATACAAATTAAATAGAAGCGGAGAGAGGGAGGAGCCCTGGGGGACTCCACAAGGCGTAGAAGATATTTTGGCCGTATAAGGGCCCAGGCGAACTGCCTGTGTTCTTCCAGTAAGGAAGGATCTGACCCATTCGAGAGCAGGGCCTCGGATGCCAGCCTGCCCGACACGGTGGAGAAGAATGTTATGGTCCACCGTGTAGAACGCGGCGGACAGATCCAGAAGGACGAGGGCTTGGGGATTCCCGATGTCAGCGTTGCTCCTGAGAGTATCAAGAACTGCCAGAATGACCGCCTCGGTCGAGTGGGCAGGTCGGAAGCCCGCCTGGTTGGGCTCGAGGTACTGGGAAGATTCAACAAAGTTTGATAGGCAGCGGGTGACATGGGCCTCCAAGATTTTAGAGAAATAGGGAAGGAGGGAGATGGGACGATAGTTCGATGGCTCGGCAGGGTCAGCACCCGGCTTCTTAAGAAGGGGCACTAAGATGGCCTCCTTAAAAGAGGTGGGGACACTGCCACTGGTGAGTGATCTATTGAGTAAGTGTAAGATGCTATCTGGCAGATTAAGGCAGATACTACGCAAAACATAGGGAGGGCAGCAATCATTAGGGGAGCCCGATTTCACACGGGTGGCAAGTTCCGCTAAGGAGGTCGTGTCTAAGACAGGAAAGGAAGTGAAGGTCAAGGTGTTATTGAGGGAATGGTCCAGAGGAGGAAGCTGGGCGGGGGGAGGGATAGATTTTTAAATTTTGATGACTTTTTCCAAGAAAAAGGAGTTCAAATTATCACAGGTAGCCTGAGTAGGGGTCCGAGCTGGAAGAGATCTTTCATCAGTGGTTAGCTCGTTTAGAACTTTGAACACTTCCTTGGATTTATTTGTATCTGAAGCAATCCTATTGGAGAAGTGTATCATTTTTGCTGACCTAATAACAGATTTATAGTTATTACGTGTGGCCAGGTAGGTCTGTCTGGCTGAGTCAGAATAGTCGCGCCGCCAAGTGCGTTCTGACTGGCGAGTTTTTAATTTCAGAGTCTTAAGGTCGTCGGAGAACCACCTGTGAGAGTACCGATGCCTGGTACAAGGGAAAGTGACCAGGGGGGCGAACTGGTCGCTGGCGGACTCCAGTCAGGAACCTATTTCCTGTTCCAGCTGATCGATGTCGCTGGAAGGGTGAGGATCGGGACAAGTATCGATAAGGGCGGAAAGAAAGCCCTGGGCATAATAGGTGTTCCATTTTCGTGACTGTCCCCTGGCCATTAGGGGAGTGAAAGTCTGGCCGGTGACTGTGATGGTAGTATCCACCAAGTGGTGGTCAGACCAGGTACAGGGGAGAATAACTGGTGGTGACAGGGCCAGATTACAGGACCAAATCTGGTCTAAAATATGGCCCTTGATATGGGTAGGATGAGAGACATGCTGAGTGAGGTTCAGGTTCGCAAGAGTCTCAAAGGGCTCAGTGGCGTGAGGGCCAGCATTGGGGTTGTTGAACCAATAATTTAGGTCACCGAAAATGGCGAAGTCAGAGTGCACTGTTAATAACGCGGATAGTTGTTCACTCAGGATGAGGGGGAAGGAGGGCATAGAGTGGGGAGGTCGGTATAATAGAAGAAAGGTGAGGGTGCCAGTGTCGGTTTGTACACTAAAAAGTAAATTCTCAACCCCCGGTAAGACAAGGGAATTAGAGGAGATAGAGGTAAGACGTTTAGATATAATGGCTGCCACCCCTCCCCCTGGCCGGTCGTCAGGGCGGTCGGTATGGAGAATGTAGTAATCAGGGGGGAGGGCTGCCAGGATATCGGGGAGAGCCTCGGAGGTTAGCCAGGTCTCCGTAAGCAAAAGCAGGTCGGGATTGGAGTTAGACAGGAGAACAAAAATGTCCTCGGAGTGTTTCACTAGCGAGCGGGTGTTTAGGTAGAGTACCCTGATTGAAGTGGAGCTCCTGCTAGGCGTACCTGGGGATAGATGTCCATCTAAGCAGAGTTGGTTATGGCGCGAGATGCCAAGGGCAGTTGTACGTCGGATGGCGGTAGAGGGAGCCGTAAATGCGGGATATTGAAGATCCCTAAGGGATTGGGCTGAATAAGTGATGGGCGGAACAGAGTGCCATGCCCCATGGCTCGGTCTGGCGCGGACGGGTGCAGACGGGCTTGCCTTAGGCGCGCCTTCGGCGCGCAGACGGCACGCCCGCTGCGCTCGTCCGCTGCGCGTCCGAGAGATGCACATTATTTATTGGGGATGAAAGGATGGCGTGGGGGGCGTGGCCTCGCAAGGGAATCTGGGGTCATCCGTCAAAATCACGGAAACATTCCGCACTTGGAAACCAACCGGATTTGTATATTTTTAAAGTATTCAGTCATCATAAGTGATGCAATGTAATGCTCATATGTTTCTTCTTGAAGAATACAGGCCCCAGCTAGGCCCGCAGAATACAAGGGTTCGCTCTCCTGTAACGAAAACTAGAAGGAAGTTGGCACGGAAACTGCAAATACAAAGACAAAGTTTATTAACCCTTAAGGGTGGTCCTACAACCTATACAACACTCTTCAGTATTGCATAGAGTAGCACAAAGAACTTGCGTACACGGTCCCCTTTTATACACAACAGAGGGGCTCATAAGTGGGTGGATACAACATGAGACAAGGTTCTTTACCTTTTATGGACATTTTTGATACAGAATCAATATGTGGGCGGAGGCAGCAATTTCCTGAGCCCGCGAAAACATGGTCAAGCAAGGACTAACTGATAACAGATGTGGTCAAGTCTGGGCATGCGCCAGACGGACAAAGGAGCTATTTATAGACTGTTACTAGGCAGATTACAAGAGCAACTAACAAGGAGGAAGGACTCTTCTTGTGTGAAGCACGTGAAGACATGACAATACAAAATGGAGTCCAGACATTAGTCAACATAAGACGAGAAACATGTTCTAAGGAAGGAGAATTCATGTCTTTAGTAAATGCTTAATCATATCGCCGTTTTAGTTTTCAACAGACGACCCTCTCAGCATTTACTGAAGACATTCGGCTTATTAGGATAATCATCATATATGTCAATTTTCATCATCTCTTCCACCTCTTTGTTCAAATGTTTCTGATAGGTGACATTGGCAATAGCCTTTTTACCAGGAATACAGAATGACACACATAGAGAACAGAGTAAAGGACCATACTGGACACAGATGCAACAAGAAAACAGAACTGCTACAATAATGCAGAGACCAGTTAAAACCTTCCATCCCCATGTAGTGATCAATGCCCAAAACCATCCAGAAAAGGACCAAGTGCCATTTTCTGTATGAATCTCAGCTGCAATTTTATGCAATTTATTAATAGCGTTATAAACTGATGGCGTATGATCAGGAATGAACACACAGCAACTACTTCCGATAATTTTACATGCTCCACCTCTATCAGCTAACATAACATCTAATACCATATGATTCTGTAATGCAACAATTCTAGTAATTTGTAATTCTTCTGTAAGATTTCCAAGAGCAGCAGCAGTTTATTTCGTCACAGCCTCTACGACTCTTGTCAATCTTCGAACCTTCCTACTATTTAGGGCAGCTCCAACAAAGAAAAACAATCCAAAGTTAAAATCAATATACTGCTGTAGGCTAGTATCAGTTTGATCAACATCATCAATGGATAGAGTACGTTTATACCTATTTACAGTCACATTATTCAACAACTTCAAATCTTTATGATAGGATGCGGGTGCTAAGAATACAGGAGGTAATAAAAACGCTACATAACATACTCCAGACCAGCCGGCTGGTAAGCGATAATAGCCCTTATTCCCACATACGAAGTATGTGTTATGGGAGGCTAAGAAAGTACTATTATTTAATCCATCGATGTTCAGTATAATAATGCAGTCACTAACACCAACAGGAATATAACCCACACTTTGGACACACAGGTCCGCTTGAGCTTGTGCCACTTGAATCACGAATCGTTCCTTCCCTACAGTGTCTCTGGTATTCGTGAAAATGTAGGGGATCGATTCATTGTCTGGTCGATATTCTTCCCATTCCCATATTGTCCCATTCGCTTGTGGGTAGCCATCTTTATCTTGATGACATTCCCTATTAAGTCTGAAAAGTAATCGTCCCACTGTGGGTTTCCGTGTGGCGAAAAGCAAAGTATACCATGTCCTACAAGAGCCATTATGAGAGAAAGGAAGAGGTATGAACGGCGTTCCTCCTTTCTTCTGATGAGCTGGCATCATACCACATATCCAACAGTTCGTAGCATTCGTGGCAACATGGGTATGATGCAACATCTGGATGAAAGTGTTATTCAAATAAGACTGACGATGCTTCAATTCTTGATACGGAAGGGTATAAAAGTAGTGCTCCTCAGGCACTGGAGTGGTCAAAACAAGCAACTCACGGGCAGGAGTCACATCCTCAACAAACCATGTGGTTATACCAACAATAGCTACAATGATAATAAAGCTTGTCGCACACAGAATCTTCTTCTTTTCCATCTTGTAGGAAAAAGTCAATATCTTCCTGAAACTAAAAGGTTGTCAGAACTCTTCCCCTTAGGCAGCCGTTGATTTCTTCACCAGCGGGCCAAGACGGGTGTCACTACACTAATGCAAGGCTGATCCCCCCCCCCTTGCCTCATTGGCTCTCCGTTTCACTAACCTAAGGGCCGTTCTGACAACGTATCTGGGTACAGGGAAAAAAATCACTTCCTCGGTCGAAGATGATATCTTCCTCCTCCAGGGATCGCTTGGTCCAGGAAGAGCTCCACAGTGTCGTTCGGTTCCACAGCACGGCCTTTCTCCGCAGTCAGGATTTCTCGATGGTCGGTCAACACAGCAGGCTCCACCAATCCAGGCGGCACTTTACGACAGTGCAAGGAGTGGATCCAGTTCTTCCGATTGGAAACTCGCACAGCTGTCCTTGTTGCGAGCAAGACTTGCTCAGGACCAACCCATCTCGGCTCCAGACTGTTCGTCCTTTCGAACACCTTAATCATAACCTGATCGCCAGGTCGGAGGTTATGACCTTCACCTGTGGACCGATCAGGGAGCGCTTCTCGAACCTGTTGATGAATAGAAACCAAATTATCCGTTAACTGTGCCAGATAATCACTCATCATTACACAAGGTACATCATACACTAACTGCGGTTTTGGTGGACCCCAAATATTCATTGGGCGTCCGAACACAATCTCGTAAGGTGTGAGACCGGTCCGAGAATGCGGTATCGATCTAATTGACAATAATGCCAGCGGTAAAGCATCTGGCCAAGTCAAAGAAGTCGAAGCTTGGATCTTCGCGATCTTAAGCTTCAAAGTACCGTTATATTTCTCAACCAGTCCCGCAGACTGTGGGTGAAACACTGCATGGAACTTCTGAGTAATGCCTAGGCCTTTCAGGACATACTTGATAACGTCTGCTATAAAATGAGGTCCGTTATCACTCCACAACAATCTGCAAACACCATATCGAGGGAAAAACTCCTTCAATAGCATCTTGGCTGTAGTCATTGCAGTATTGTCTTTCGTAGGGTGTGCCTCCACCCATTTACTGAAGGCACAAACCACTACTAGAACATACTTCAGATTGTTACAGCGCTCAAGCTGAATGTAATCCATCTGCAAAACCTCAAAGGGTGCAGTAGGTGTTGCAAATCCTCCTGCTGGAGTTCGTGTACCCTTTCCTGGGTTGTACCTTAGGCAAATCATGCAGGTCTGCACTACCCTCTTTGCCGTACTAGCGATCTTCGGGTGCTCCCAAACTCGTGTGAGTAATTTGACAATTGCGGAAGCTCCGACATGCGCTAGTCCATGTGCCATCTGAACCATAGGTTGTACGAAGGCTGTGGGTAACTTCCATTTATCCATCTGCTTCCTTCTCCAACACCCTTCATCATCTAATTCTCCATCATTGGACCATTGCTCCCGTTCCTTATCGGAAGCGGTCCTCTGTATCTCCAACACTTCTCTCCTGGCATCGTGCCATCTTTCTGTCTGCAATTTTACAACAATCATTGCAGTAGCACCAGGCTGCATCGCAGTCTCTCGTGCCACCCTGTCTGCTAAAGCATTCCCTTCTCCAACTTTATCAACCACCTTCTTATGGACACTACATTTAACTATAGCAATCTTCTTTGGATATGTTAGTGCAGTCAAAAGGTTGTGAACTAACTCTCCATACATTATCTGTGCTCCATGTGACGTTAGAAACCCTCTCTCCTTCCAGAGTAGGTCGAAATCGTGCGCTACTCCGAAGGCATACCGGCTATCTGTATAAACATTCACACACAATCCTGCACTGAGCTCACATGCTCGTGTAATCCTGCACTGAGCTCACATGCTCATGTTAATGCTATCAGTTCCGCTGCTTGAGCTGATTTCTGCGGTATGCGTGCTGTCTCCACTATTGTTTGTAATGTGGTAATTGCATACGCTGCTGAAGTCGTACCATCTGGTAGCTTCAGGCATGATCCGTCCACCCATAGTTCTCCATCTACATCTGTAAAGGGCGTATCCTGGAGATCAATACGACCCTTTGTCTGTTCCTCAGTCACAAGAATACAGTCATGTGTTTTCCGTGCTTCAGACTGAGTTTCCGGGAACGGCAACAATGTGGCTGGATTTAACATTGCACACCTCTTTAACGTAATATGAGGAGCCAGAAGCGTCAACTCATATCCCGTTAAACGAGCACTGGTCAAATGCTGCGTCTTTGTCTGATTAAGCAGGGCATCCACAGCATGGGGAACTAATACCAACAGTTTGTGAGATAACACGATTCCCTCGCTTTGGCGTATTGACACAGCTGTCGCCGCAACCGAGCGAAAACACCCTGGTAATGCTCGGGCAACAGGATCAAGTACAGCCGAAAAATATGCACAAGGGCGCTGCTTGTCGCCGTGCATCTGCACTAAAACTGATAATGCACATCCATCTTTCTCATGCACATACAGTGAAAAGGGCTTCGTATAATCAGGGGTACCTAACACTGGTGCTGAACAAAGGGCTTGCCGTAATTGTTGGAAGGCAATTTCACACTCATTTGACCAGGGAAGAGGAATCGGAGTGTCTTTTGTCAAAAGTGCTAACAATGGCTTAGCTATGTGTGAGAACCCCAATATCCATTGCCTACAGAAAGAGGCAAGACCCAAGAATGCACGCACATCCTTCTGTATGGAAGGTACTGGCGTGTCCAAAATTGCTTGATTACGATCTGGCGTGAGTGCACGCCCCTCCTTAGACAAAAGGTGACCCAAATAAGTCACCTTTGGTCTACAGAATTGCAATTTCTTCCTCGACACTTTGTGATTGTGAGATGCCAAAAAGGAAAGCAAAGATAACTTAGTCTGCTCACACAACTCAGGAGTGTCAGCCGCCAACAAGATGTCATCGACATATTGTATGAGGGCGACACCCTCAGGCAGAACAAAGGAATCCAATTGCCTTTTCAATGCTTAACTGTAAATACTAGGGCTCTCTGTATAACCCTGAGGGATCTATAAGACCTATTATTCAAAGTGAAGCCGAAAAGATATCGGCTATCAGGATGAATAGGAATCGAAAAGAAAGCATTTTTCAAATCAATAACTGAAAACGTGGTCGCCGTTGGCGGGACCAAAGTGAGTAACGTCGTGATATCAGAAACCACTGGATACTGAGGTATCACTATCTTATTCACTTCCCTTAAGTCAATGATAAAACGATAAACCCTGGTATCGGTATCTTTTTTTAAAATGAGTAAAATAGGACTGTTGCAGACATTATAGGGAACTTCCTCCACTACTCCCACCTTAATCAAATCCTGCACAATCTGTATGAGTGCCTCCTCCCCCTCCTGGGAAATACGATACTGAGGGAGGCGAGGTAACACCGCACCCTCCTGGACACTAATGTGGACAGGCGGAATCACCATCTGTCCCACATCAGTATCCGAAGTGGCCCACAAAAAATGAGGGAGGGAAGCTAATGCAGTATCCTCCGCAACCACACACATCCGGTCTGTCAGGGGGTGATTATCGTTTAAGATCACACGTACTCCAGCAGGGGAGCAACGGATCGTAGCTCGGAAGTGCTTAAGCATATCAAGACCCATAATGTTGTCGGGCGTGTTCGGAGCGAGCAGAAAACGGACAGGGTGCAGAAAAGTGGTCAACATGGAAGGCAAGGGGTCGGGAAAGAGGGCTGCGAGAGAGTGTACCATCAAACCCTACCGATGTAACCATTAAGCCAGATGGGGGAGCCCTCGGAACCAATTGTTTGGACAGTGCACTGCGAGTAGCTCCTGTATCAACTAGGAACCGATCAGTAGAACCCAAAACGCTTGCTGAAACATAAGGACCCTTCTGATCAACCGGTACTTCAACTGATTCCAACCCCCATCCAACGCAATCCTATGCATGCTGCGAATCATGATACCCAGGGCGGTCATTCCCATACATTTGATACTGATTTTGCCGATCAAATACATTAGGACTATCTCGTTGCTGCGCGTTAGGCTCAAACCGAGCACGATCATTGGAATTCCCTCTGAAATTCGAAAAGCCCCCTCTACCTCTCGGTGGTCCCTGACCACGTCCCTGACGAGATGCATATAGTACCGGACAATCTCTAGCCCAATGACCCAACTGTTTACAATACGCACATTGGTTTCTATTAACATCTGACCGACCGGAAGGGGGACCATAGAATCCTCCTCTACCTCTGTCGACACCCTGACGAGGCGGACCATACCCTTGTGCTAACATCACCTTGGTTTTCAAATCTTTCGATTTCTTCTCCTCATGCCCCTTCGCTTCTTGTTCCTGACGCTCGTAATACTGAGCCATAGTCAGGAGGGATGCTGGAGACGAGGTAGACCAAGAAATTTCACTCGCTTTTAAACGAGCTGCTATTCCCGGTAATAAATTCGCCACATATTTATCAACAAAAAGATGTCGACCCGTATCATCCGTAAGTGACTGACCACTAAAATCATGAAATGTCTCCTCAAAACGTGTAAAGAAGTCTGAAACTGATTCGTCAACCTTCTGTTTACACGAGGCTAACATATTCCAATCAATCTTTTTTTTTTTTTTTTTAAATGTATTTATTGACTGCAAACAAGGAACAGTAATATACATATCCGAGTGCCATCAACCTGAGGCCCGCCATTTTGTCTCATCTCGCAATCGATTATATCGGCTATCCCACATCCCGGAGGCCGGGCATCACCGTGCTAAACTGAATAAATACCTAATGCTTCCCGAGTGTCCCTCCAGTTCAGCGCTTGCATGCGGGGCAGACCCCCTGTCTGCGGTCAGGCTTTAACGCGCTCCTTTCCCCAAAGCTTAGGGGACAGTCACTCTTTTTATGGCCATTAAAACTCCAAACCCCCTCCCTCCCCTCACGCTTCCCCCAACTCCCCTAACCCACCCTCCCCAACCAAACCCCTGAGGTCCTAAGTCAGTCGCAGTATCGCTCGCATCCCGCACTCAGCCGCCACTCATCTTCATCTAGCGTCACCCGCACGAACACCTCCTACGGGAGCTTCCTCTTCTGCAACCTCCGTGTCAGGGCCCCCATCCGGGCTTCCCGCTGCAGCCCCCCGCCCGCTCAGGTAGTCCTCATACAATTCCCAGAAGTTTTTAGGCCTGCTACGCGGCGGCAGCAACTCGCTGAACCTCTCCGCTTGGGTGCAGCAGTACAGCACATCGCGCTTCCACTGCTCCACCGTGGGCACGGGACCACGCATCCAGCTCATCGCCACTCGTCGTTTCGCCACTAGCATCCCCATATCAACCAGGCGTCTGGCCGCCCTTGGTACACCTCTTGAATGCCCCAATAGCGCCACTGCCGGGTCCGGAGCCAGCTCCACCCCCGTCACCCCCACTATCTGGTGGTAGACCGCCACCCAATAGTTGTATATGCCCGGGCATTGCCACGCTAGGTGAAGGAAGCCAGCCGTCGGGTGTCTGCAACGGTCGCATACAGAGTCTTCACGCAGCCCATATCTATGCAAGCGCTCCGGCGTGTAGTAGTACCTGTTGAGGAATTTGAAATGGACCAGCCGGTGTCTGCCATGCAGAGAGATGCGTCTAATCCCCGTGCAGCAGTACGCCCACATTGCATCGTCAATGGTAATCCCTAAGTCTCTTTGCCAGTCCAGTCTGCATTTTGCGAACTCGTGCACCCTATGAGATTGCGCCATTCTGTACAGCTTAGAGATCAACCCGCGGGGGTTGTCATTCTTAATTATGTATGTCAGTTCCTGAACCTCCGCCGGCTCCTCCATATCACCCCCCAACAACTGCCTCCAGGCCTGCCTGACTCTGTAATACTGAAAACGCTGCAATTGTGTGCCCTCCGCGCCCGAGGCTGCCACCGCCTCCCACGTCTTGACTTGGCCGTCAGCAAACATGTCACCCATGGTGTGCACTCCCATCTCCTTAAGCGCTCGCCGCACTCCCTCCTCCTTGCAAGGGGCCAGCCACACCGCCCAGGCAGTGGGCATTGCCGGCGAATACAGCTGTGCCCCAGAGTCGCGCTGTAGTATACAGTTCCAGGCATGCCTAGTGGAGTTCAAGGAATCAAGAAATCCCGTGCGGCGGTCCGGATGCTCAAAAATTACCGCTGGGAGCGGCAACGGCGCCGCAAACAATGTCTCCAGTCTGAGATACGGGACAGCCTCGCCCCCGTGTATCCAACTATGCGCCTGAGCTCCCTGCGCCACCCGGTAGTACAGCTCCATGTCGGGTGCCCCAAGGCCACCCATCTGGTAAGGTAGCGTCAGTACTCTCCAGCTGGTCCGCGCCTGCTTGCCAGCCCACGCCAGCCTTAGCATTGACGCCTGTAGCCGCGCGAAGAAAGCACGCGAGAGCACCATGGGGATGTTCATAAAAAGAAACAGGAACCGAGGGAGCACCACCATCTTCATAATGGATATGCGTCCCAATAACGAAAGGGGCAGCTTGATCCAGGTCTCCACGTCGTCTTCCAGTTTACTTATGGCCCGTCCGTAATTCTCAGATAGCACCACCTCTGAGTCCCTATGGAGCTGGATCCCCAGGTACCGGACCGGTTCCTCAGACCAGTGCAACGGGTACTCCATAGCAAATGGGGTCGTGACTGGCGTCAGCGGGAACACGATAGATTTATCCCAGTTCACCGTCAGCCCGGAGAGCGCTCCAAAGTGGACTACCTCCCTCAACACTGGGGCTAGGTTATTTTCCGGGTCCCTGACATATAGCAGGGTGTCGTCTGCATACGTGGATATCGTTATCCTGTAAGTCGGGAAATTGATACCTCGAAGGCTGTGGTATTCACGCATAGCGCACGCCAGCGGTTCTGCCACCAGGGCATACAACAAAGGCGACAGGGGGCAACCCTGCCTCGTGCCCCTCGTAATTGTTATCGGTTCCGTGACTCGGTCGCCCAAGCGTATTCTCGCCGTGGGGCCATTATATAGTACCCCTATCATTTGAAGGAAGATCGGACCGAGCCCCATGCGCGTCAGGACCTGCCGCATGAATGGCCACTCGACAGAGTCAAATGCCTTTTCCATGTCGAGAAACACAGCGAGCGCGCGCGCTTCAGGGCGAACGTGTTGCATGACGCCAAACACCGTCCGCAAATTGTATGTGAGGTTCCTGCCCGGCATGAATCCCGCCTGCTCTGGGGCGACCAGTTCGGGAGCGAGCAGGGCCAGCCGCGTGGCCAGGACCTTGGCATATAATTTCGTATCCACGTTGAGTAGCGACAGCGGTCGATAGGAGCTGCACTCCTCGGGCGGTTTGCCTGGCTTCGGTATAGCGACTAAGAGCGCCTCGCGCATGGACGGTGGCATATGTCCCTTCGTGCACATATCGTCAAACAGCGTCGACACGTGTGGTAAGAGCTGGTCTATGAAAGCTCGGTAGAACGCGACAGTGAGGCCATCAGCTCCAGGGGCGCTCTGCGCCTTCTTGCTCGCCAGGGCCTCCAGAATTTCATCCCTCTCGATAGGTAGGGAGAGAAACTCCCTGTGTTCGTTCGGTAGGAACGGCAACTTTATATGGTCCAGATAGTCCCCTATGCCGTCCTCCATGCCGGTTTGTTTAGAAGCATAGAGTCCAGCGTAGTACGAACGAAATCGCTCCACCACGTCCTCCTCCTCTGTGAGCAGTGAGCCATCCACTGCCTTGACCTGCGTGACGGCGGTCCTGCGCCTGCGAGCCTTGAGCAGGTTAGCTAACACCGACCCCGGTCTGTCCCCCTCACCATAAACCCTGGCCGTAGCGTACTTCCCCAGGTGTAGCACCTCTGCATCAGCCGTTTCGTGATACTCTGCCAGGAGAGCCTTTATCTCCTCAGTAGTGTCATCCCCGCCCGTCTCTAGCAGTCTTGTCTCCAACGCTGCCAGATTATGCTCCTGCGTCGCAAGGCGGCGCCGGATACTTCGGAGTACCCCCGAGTGTTTGGCCATCGCCACTCCGCGAATGTGGACCTTGAAGGTCTCCCAGACAGTCTGGAAATCCTCCACGGAGCCCAAATTGGTGGCAAAGAATTGTTCGATCGCAGCCATCAGCTCCTCCTTGAACAGAGGATCCAGCAGCGAGTAAGGGGGAAATCGCCAAAGAAACGGCGGGGGGGCCCTCCTGGGCGTCGCCAGGGAGAGCAGTATCGGCGAGTGGTCAGAAAGCGTTCATGGGAGTACCGCGCACTCGCGAATCTGCGAAGTGAGGGGAGCAGATAGTAGCCAGTAGTCTATCCGCGTATGCAGGTTATGGTATGCCGAGTAATGCGTGTAGCCTCCCTTTGCCGGGTTACGAGTGCGCCACAAATCCACCAAATCCAAACATAGCATACCCCGATTGATCGCCCTCGCTGCCGCAGGTTGCGCTCGGTTCGGGCCGCCTGATCTATCCAGCTCCGGGTCTAACACTACATTAAAGTCGCCTCCCCATAGTACCTGCCGCGCGCCTGTATCCCCCACCGCTCCCGCCAGCGCTGTGAAAAACTCAGGGCAGTCATAATTCGGCCCATAACAATTAACCAGTAGTAAATCCATGCCCTTACCCTGAAAGCGCGTGAGTGCATACCTGCCCGCGTTGTCTGTGGCAATGCACTGCAATCTGTGCTCCACCCGCGCGTTGACCCAGGTAAGCACCCCTCTAGAGTGTGTAGTGAACCCCGCTGCATGTGCCTCCCTCAGGTCCCTGGTGCGCAGGATAGGGCTGTTAGTAGGAAGATGCGTCTCCTGTAGGAGCGCAATATCTATCTCATGCCTCTTAAGGTAGTGCAGCACTTTACGGGCTTTTCGGTAATCATTAAGTCCCCGTACATTCCAAGAGAGGATTCTTAGTGCGTCGCGCCTCTCAGGCATGGCCGCTTCGGCGTTCGCCATAGCTTGCTCTTGGGTGCAAATCCCTCAATTGAGCGCGCCTCCAAGCGCAGGAGCATACTAGTAGTGCTAAGCTCGCACCCCATCCTAGTGACCTCAAACCCCCGGAACTCAAACCCCCCCCCTCCCCCCCGCCCACAGCAGACCCTCCCCAACTCGGCCTTGCAGATTCCCAAACTTGGGCACCCCATACCTCCCGCCTCCCCACCCTTAACTTTCGAACTCTCAACGGAGTGGAACGCACACGCGGGCGGAGGTCGCTCTGCGCTCACACGTTAGTGTGGAAGCACCTAGCACCCAACTGCCGCCGCCCGGCCCAGCGAGCCACTATGGTGTCTCTCGACCCCTCCCAGCACTTTGATACAACTTCTTAACAGCGCTCTCAGGTGGTTGGTCCCAGCAGCATACTCTATAATCCTATAAAGGAGTTAAGCAACTGGGGGATAAGTCACTGTCCCCGGGCCTCCCTGTTGCGACTAGTCCGGTGGGGAGTGCATCTCACATTGTACAGTACCCCATAACCATATCGTCCAACCACTCCCCCCCCGTGCCCCTCAGATCCCACCTCCCCGCAGCCAAGCATGTCTCGACCAAATACCAACTAGATGAGTCCTGCACACTTGATCAGTCCCGTGCGTCCAGGTCGGCGTCTCTCTCGTCCCCTCGCGGTGATGTCGCCGGGCTCCGACGCTGCTCCTTCGCCCAGTCCTTCAGCGCCTTTTGAAGTGCTTTAGGGTCCTGGAATATGTGCGACTTGCCCTGTCGGTTGACTCGTAGCTTAGCCGGGTACAGCATGGCATAGTCCACTCCGAGCTCCCGGAGCTGTTTTTTGGCAGGGGCAAACTGTCGTCTGGCCTCCTGCACCCGGGCTGTGAAGTCCGGGTAGAGCGAGATAGGCGACCCTTCATAGGACAGTGTCTTCTTTTCCCGGGCCACTCTCAGCGCCGCATCCCGGTCTCTATAGTTCAGAAGTTTAGCTATGACCGGTCGGGGCGGTGCTCCTGGCGGGGGCCTTGGGCCCAGGGACCTGTGCGCTCTCTCTACCACGAACATCCCGGAGAACACTTCTTTCCCCAGCAGTGCAACCAGCAGTGTCTCCACGAAGGTCTCCATGCGGCCTGTGGCAGTGGACTCCGGCAGACCAGTGATGCGCAAGTTACATCGCCGAGAACGGGCCTCTAAGTCCTCTGTCTTGTCCTGCAGCATCTGCATTTGGCGCTCGAGCTTCTTGTGGTCGCTGTCCAGTGCCGTCTGCGCGCCCTCCACCTCCGATATGCGGCTGTCAGCCTGGTCTAGGCGCTCCGAATGCCTGTCCAGGCGCTCTCCCATGCGGTCCATTCGGTAGGAGAGCGCGTCGATTTTGGCGCCCAGGGCAGTGATGCCGCTCTGCAGTCCCTTCTCCATGGACAACAAGAGGCCCCTCAGGTCCCGTTCGTCTTCCGCGGGGTCAGGCCCGCCTCCCGTAGCACCCTCCATCGGTGTTTGCGGCTGGGGGCGCCGCTGCTCGAACTTTAGTTTCGACTGGGTTTTATCAGCTTTACCCATCTTGTGCCCCCACTCCGCTCAGCGTGCCGCCGTTCGGCCTGGCAAGTCCCCCGTCACCACCCAGCCGTGGCACAGTCGCAGGCAGCCCACCGCGGGCGTCTCGGCGGTTCAATTAGCACCTGTTGTCCTCACCCGGCGTACCAATCCTCTAACGTCCACTCCAGGTGTCCGGCAGGCCGTCCGCCCCGTCCCAGCTGCAAGGCTACCAAGCTCGCGGTGTCCGCGCTCAGCCCAGCCTCGGAGGCGTCTCACCCGCGGTGACACCCGACCTGCTGCCTCCTCCGCACCTCCGCTGCAGGGCTCACCAGCGCCCCTCGTCCCGGCCGCCGCCGCAACGATGCCCAGGAGCGCCCCTAACGCGCCTCACCACCAGTCTCTCTGCCTTAGGGCGTGCAGGGGGTATCACCGATCCTCCGCGCTGCGGGCGCCGTGGGATGCAACCCGGGCCTCTCAGCGAGCCGATCTCACTCTCTGCAGCTCGGCGTCTCACTCTCGGTGCTGTCCGCTGCCTCTGTGTGCGCCGGCGGACCCTGCCTCTAATCGCCGCTGTCCTCCGCCACGCACCTCAGGTCCGCTGGCCGCACGCCTCCTCACGTCGTCGGCTGTCCACCCCACCCGAGGCCGGGGATCCGCGGCCTAGGACGCCGCTCGAGTCGCCGGCTCCGGAGGTCGCCCGTTCGCTCGATCGGGCTGGAAATCGCGGCGTTCAACTGTCCGGCACCCCGGTACGTTCCGCTGGGGCCGACCGTTGCTCTGGGATTCGTCGGGGTCAGGATTATTTACAGATATTGGACGTGGCTCGCCGGAGCTCCGAGCTCAAGCGGCCATCTTCGTTGCGAGCCAAGCTCCGCCCCCTCCAATCAATCTTTTTAGGGGGATAATTGTTTTCAATTTAGTCAAAATAGCGGTGGGGAGATCTAAAATAAGCTGGGGTGGTTTTCGCGCGGGTTTTCTCTCCCTATCCACATCCTCAATCTCAGACCATTTGGCCTTAAAAGCGGCGTGATCATCCACCTTCTGCACAGATCGCCACATATCCGGTGGTAAAATAAGCCCAAAGAACAAATCTATATCTGCTAAAGTCATAGTACAAGAATTCAAAGCCCCTTCGACCTCTTCGTAAAAGGCCGCTGGATTCTTGCGGGGGTCAGGCAATGCATTCTTTAATGCCATAACATCAGCCCTATGCCAGGGAGTATAAACCCAATTATACACAAAATATCCCCTAGCATCAGGGGAAGACATGTCTGAACTAGTTCCTGCTCCTTTAGGAGGAACATACAAAGGTGCCGCCTCTCGCATCGGTTTAGCATGCACTAGTTCACTCTTATCTGAATGGGAGGTAGATGATTGGTCGCCGCCGGTACGTGAATCCGATTGCTCCGTCTCCCCTGCCTTTAGGTGCGCTTTCTCTTTAAGTTCAAACGCCGCGTCCCGCAATGCAAACAGCCGTCGGACCGCATCGGGTACCTTAGAGGGAGAAAAAAACACCGTTACGTAATGCTTTAGCATCTGAGACTACAGCATCAGGCTCGAAAACATCAGAATATTTCCGAAAGGCAGTAATCACTTCATCAGAAAAAACTGCCGCAAAATACAGCTTCTCTCTATCCTGCCAACTTCCCAAAGATTCCAACACTTCAGCAAGGGGTAGCTTGCCTTTAAGCGCACGCAAATACATTTTCCGAAGCTCACCCATACGCTCAGCTGATAACATGGACCGCGTGTCTACCTTATCCGATACCGATCCAGAATCCTGCGATCTCGGGGCGGACGCGCCAACATAAGGGGGCGGAGAGCGATCTAATCAATAAAAATCATCTTCAAGATTAGTAAGGACAGGATAAAGTGGCTGGCGGACAGCATATTGACCCGAGACTTGCAACCTACGCTCTTTCTCTTGTCTCTCCGCCAGTTCTTTTTCTTCCCGACGCTTCGCTTCCTGCGCTCTCACATGATCATTTTTCCGTTGCTCTTTATCAAACAGCGCTTTCTCACGTTTCTCTCGTTCACGCACTTCCTTCACCCATAACCGTACACATTCAAACATGTCTTGCCGAGCACGCCGTTAACACATACACTGTTCCACATACTCAATCTTACGCATATCAAACGATCCATACAAAGGCCATCGCAACTCAGGATCCTTTTTGGTGTATTTCCTCCACACTGTGCTGTACATTATAGAGGAAAGACCATGCTTCACATACATATCCCTATTAGGAGTCCCCTCTGGGGGGGCTGGAGCAGATTCCTCGAGATTTAACCGGTTTCCAAAACAGCAGCACCACTTACGGAGTGCGCTAAAAGCAGGCATGCTCAAAAATAATGCAAAATATGCAGTATTATAAAAAAATGGCACTTAAACTTTGCGCCGTTCAGATTTACACAACTGCGGAGAAATATCTCCACATTACCTGCCTATATGTGTTGCAACGCATATATTCTCACAGTAATCAATACAAAATATGACCGGTCATCAAAAATCAAACTCAAATAGCCAACCCAGGCTTCAAAACTCGGAGCAAGTACCGTACAACGGTTCTTACCAATCAAGAGTGCCCAGATTCCAACTGCCAAGTTCCAAAATTCGCCCAAACGGCTGTCGCGGCAAACCGACAGAAGAGGTCTCAGTCGAGGACCGGCGCCACCCAGAAGGTCAGTTCGGAAGGGAAGGAAGAAACCTTGGGATGCCAGGACTAAAAACGCCGCTGGCAGTGATCACATCCCCGGCCAAATTCCTCACCTTCGTCACGACCAGTCCTTTGAGCATCCGAGTCGCCGATGAGCCCCACGTGACGGGCGCCAATTGAAGAATACAGGCCCCAGCTAGGCCCGCAGAATACAAGGGTTCGCTCTCCTGTAACGAAAACTAGAAGGAAGTTGGCACGGAAATTGCAAATACAAAGACAAAGTTTATTAACCCTTAAGGGTGGTCCTACAACCTATACAACACTCTTCAGTATTGCATAGAGTAGCACAAAGAACTTGCGTACACGGTCCCCTTTTATACACAACAGAGGGGCTCATAAGTGGGTGGATACAACATGAGACAAGGTTCTTTACCTTTTATGGACATTTTCGATACAGAATCAATATGTGGGCGGAGGCAGCAATTTCCTGAGCCCGCGAAAACATGGTCAAGCAAGGACTAACTGATAACAGATGTGATCAAGTCTGGGCATGCGCCAGACGGACAAAGGAGCTATTTATAGACTGTTACTAGGCAGATTACAAGAGCAACTAACAAGAAGGAAGGACTCTTCTCGTGTGATGCACGTGAAGACATGACAATACAAAATGGAGTCCAGACATTAGTCAACATAAGACGAGAAACATGTTCTAAGGAATGAGAATTCATGTCTTTAGTAAATGCTTAATCATATCGCCGTTTTAGTTTTCAACATTCTGACATTTCTCTAATTCATCCAACAGTGACTGTGCTTCACCCACCACTGGTGGTCCTAACAGAGATGGGCCACTCCTTATTTTTTAAATATATTCTTCTGAATATACAACACGATCAGTCATGCTGGTATAGGCATGATTGAGTACCACCTATAAGCCCACACAGCAAACATTCTGTACTTTAATGGTTGCATCCAACAGGGGCAGCCCTACTTATTTATTCATTTATAAAGTTTTAAATAGCGCAAACTTGACCCCAAAGGATATCAGAGCGCTTTACAATTTGAGGGAAATGAAGGTAACAAATCAGTAAATGAGTCAAATAGGGAATATACATAGGCATTGAATCAAATAATGCACACATATAAGACCAATTATAAACCTGGGGTAGGTGAAGAATGGGCTAGTCGCTGAAACGATTGTATGACATAATTTCGAAAGACAAAAATTCGACCTACAAAAATATCGCAACAAAAATATCGTGGTCAAGAATATCGACATCCTATCTACAACATGGTAAGTACAAAAATATCGATAATTTAATATCGATGTCAAAAATATCGTAATTCAAAAATATCGGTTTTTTTTTAGTTTAAAAATATATGTAAAATAAACCAAATAATACTTATAAATCAAAGAAACATAATTAAATATATTGTATAATATGTAAAATTTATAATAAATATATATAATTAAATGAAACTTTAATTAAACATATATATAATATATAATATATACACTTACTTAATAATTACTTTTAATAATAATTTCTATAACATATAAATTATTAAATATTTATTTAAATTACCAATACATCTATACACATAAAACAATAACATTAATAAATATTAAATAATTACATATAGCAAATAATAATCAATAATTTTAATTTGAATAATTTTTATTATTAATTATATATTACAATAGCTAAAATATTACAAAACATATTTAATATCAGACACAATAAAA
Organism: Triturus cristatus; assembly: GCF_964204655.1. NCBI lineage: Eukaryota > Metazoa > Chordata > Amphibia > Caudata > Salamandridae > Triturus > Triturus cristatus. Next base: position 184,591,624 of record NC_140592.1, read on the forward strand.
CTACTAGTCCAACTTCAACAAAAACAACAGTAAGGAAAATGTTGGATAGCGTAGGGGTAAAAATATCTATTCCAACTCCCGAGAGTGCAACAGTAGGGAAAACATTGGATAGCGTAGGAGTAAAAATTACTATTCCAACTCCAAAGAGTGCAACAGTAGGGAAAGTGTTGGATAGCGTAGGGGTAAAAATTACTATTCCAACTCCAGAGAGTGCAATAGTAGGGAAAATGTTGGATAGCGTAATGGTAAAAATTACTATTCCCACTCCAGAGAGTGCAATAGTAGGGAAAGTGTTGGATAGCGTAAGGGTAAAAATTACTATTCCCACTCCAGACAGTGCAACAGTAGGGAAAACGTTGGATAGCGTAGGGGTACAAATAACTATTCCAACTCCAAAGAGTGCAACAGTAGGGAAAACGTTGGATAGCATAGGGGTAAAAATTACTATTCCAACTCCAGAGAGTGCAATAGTAGGGAAAGTGTTGGATAGCGTAAGCGTAAAATTTACTATTCCCACTCCAGAGAGTGCAATAGTAGGGAAAGTGTTGGATAGCGTAAGGGTAACATTTACTATTCCCACTCCAGAGAGTGCAACAGTATAGAAAACGTTGGATAGCGTAGGGGTAAAAATAACTATTCCAACTCCAAAGAGTGCAACAGTAGGGAAAACATTGGATAGCGTAGGGGTAAAAATTACTATTCCAACTCCAGAGAGTGCAATAGTAGGGAAAGTGTTGGATAGCGTAAGGGTCAAATTTACTATTCCCACTCCAGAGAATGCAATAGTAGGGAAAGTGTTGGATAGCGTAAGGGTAAAAATTACTATTCCAACTCCAGAGAGTGCAACAGTAGGGAAAACGTTGGATAGCGTAGGGGTAAAAATTACTATTCCCACTCCAGAGAGTGCAATAGTAGGGAAAGTGTTGGATAGCGTAAGGGTAAAAATTACTATTCCCACTCCAGACAGTGCAACAGTAGAGAAAAGGTTGGATAGCGTAGGGGTAAAAATTACTATTCCAACTCCAAAGAGTGCAACAGTAGGGAAAGCGCTGGATAGCGTAGGGGTAAAAATTACTATTCCAACTCCAGAGAGTGCAACAGTAGGGAAAGCGCTGGATAGCGTAGGGGTAAAAATTACTATTCCCACTCCAGATAGTAAAACAGTTGGGAAAGCACTAGATAGCATAGTGATTCTATTAACATTATAACCAATTTAATAATTTCTTATAAAAAAATTGCATGTTAACAATGTTTAAAAAAAAAAAATATTATTAAATACCAATTATGTAAAATAAATATTTAAATAAATAAATTTTAATTACATCCCACACTATTCCCCCTTTAACACACAACACACTACACATAAAAATTCACATAATTAATTTAATTATGAATTAATCACTTAATAAAATTAAATCACCAATTAATTACTAATTAACAATTAATAATTAACTATAACAATAAAGAAATATTATTAATAAACTAATTATAATTTATATAATTAACAAAATAATAAAGTAATTTTACAATTAATAATTAATTAAAAATTAATTAATCTATTAATCACATTAATTACCAATTATTAATTGATTACAAATTAATTAATCATAAATACCAATGAAACAATACATATTAATTCATTAATTATAATTACATTACTTCCCACCCTATTCCCCTATAAACCCACAACCCACTACACATTAAAATTCACATAATTAATTTAATTATCAATTAATCACTTAATAAAATTAAATCACCAATTAATTACTAATTAACAATTAATTAATTAACAATAAATAAATATTAATAATAAACTAATTATAATGTATATAATTAACCAATTAATAAAATAATTGTACAATTAATAATTAATTAACAATTAATTAATCAATTAATTACCAATTATTAATTAATTACCAATTAATTAATCATAAATACCAATTAAACAATACATATTAATTCATTAATTATAATTAAATTACTTCCCACCCTATTCCCCTATAAACCCACAACCCGCTCTGATACTAAAACGCTAAATTAAATGTAAAATAATTATAAATCTCTAAACATTTATTTTTAAATGTATTAAAATACATTACAATAATCTTTCACATACAAATAAAATACATATTAAATGACATTACACTAAATAAATATCGATATTATTGACATCGAAATTTTTACTTACGATATTACTTACATCGATATTAATTACTTCGATATTATTTACTTCGATATTACTTACCTTGGGATCGATATTCTGTCCATCGATATTCTTGACTTCGATATTCTGTACCTACGATATTAAAAACACGATATTATTGTAGGTCGAAATTTAAAACTCGATATTTTGGCTAACCACCCGCTGAAACATAATGACAAAGGGGAACAATACAATAGTAAAATACAAGATTGACAACCAATATTGTAGTATGTCCGATGCGATTAGAGCTGACAATCACTCCTCTTGTTAAGGTAAGAACGTATTCATGAGGAATCTTTTTGCTTCCAGTTTGAAAGCAACCTTGGAAGAGATTCCATGGATTTCCGGTGGAAGAGAATTCCAAATTTTTGGTGCAGAGCCGAGAAGGCTAGTTGGCATGTTCTCTTTTTGCGGAAGATCTGGGGTTTCAAGAGGAGGGAATTAGCACTCCTCGACGGTCTACCCCCTCCGGATAGTTCTAGCTTTTGCGCAAGGTAGTTGGGGGTTTTGAAGTGGAGGGCTTTGCGCGATAAGCAGGCAATCTTTAGTTGAATTCTAGCTTCGTAGGGCAGCCAGTTTAGAGATTTTAGGACCGGGGAGATGTGGGCATTTCGCTTGGTGCCCGTTATTCAATCTGGCCGCAGCGTTCAATAATGTCTTTAGAGGGGCCAAAGTGTATTTGGGGAGGCCACATAGCGTGGCACTGCCATAGTCAAGCCTCAGTAAAACAAGCGCTTGGACCACTTGCTTGAAATCTGCTTGAGGTAGGACAGGTTTGAGATTCCTCAATGCTCTCAGAAGGTGGTTAGCTCCCTTGCACACATTGCTAATATGAGTCTTCATATTCAGATGTTTTTCCAGAATGATTCCTAGAGATTTAGCTGAGTCAATAATGCGGGGGGAGCATTTGAAGGCGGTGAGTTGGTTCATCCAGAGGTCATTATTAGGAGTGTGTTTCGGGGGAGAAATGAGGAGGAATTCTGTTTTGGAGGTGTTTAGCAGGAGGTGGTTCTCAGTTAGCCAATTTTGAGTAGTCAGTAGGGTGGAGTTGAGTGAAGTGATGTTATCCGGGGAGAAGATTTTCAGGTAGAGTTGGGTGTCGTCTGCATACATATGGAAGCGAATGTTCATGGATTTTAGTACATTAGCTAATGGTTCCAGGAACAAATTGAAGAGAATGGGAGATAAGGAGGACCCTTGGGGAACCCCCATGGTGACTGGGGATGGCTGGGAGAGAGAGTGGTTCGCCTTAACTCTTTGGGACCTGTGCTGGAGAAAGGACGAGAACCATTGCAGCACCTGACCAGAAAGGCCCATCCTTTGCTCCAGAATATTTAGGAGGTTGTCGTGATTGACAGTGTCAAAAGCAGAGGAAAGGTCGAGTAGGATAAGGAGGTAGGATTCATTTCGATCAAGCATTATTAGGATGTCATCCATCACGTGAGTGAGAGCCGATTCAGTGCTGTGCCCACTACGAAAGCCAGATTGGTGTTGGTCCAGGAGATGGAAATTTTAGATGTGCACACATAGTTGTGACTGGACGCATTTTTCCAGGAGTTTGACTAGTGTGGGGATGCTGGAGATAGGGCGGAAGTTGTTAAGATCTGTACTGTCTGCTGTAGGATTTTTTTAATATAGGTGTTACCTGGGCCTCTTTTACGCATTTTGAGATCTTACCTTGTGACAGAGATGCATTGACGGTCTTTGTCCAGATGGGGGAGTTTGTATCATTAATTGCTTTGAAGATGGTGGGTGGTAAAGGGTCACTGAAGTGATTAGATGGGTTGATACTACGAAGAACCTTTTTCATATCATTTTCATTTAGGGTGGTAAAGGTGTCCCAGGAAGCGTTGTGCTTGATACCCCAGCTACATGGAGCAGCCTTGTCTGGTAAGGCCAGGGTGGGTGCCGGACCATTGGGTATTAATAGAGTCCTCCTGGTTTCTAGATCAATGTTAATAAGTCTAGTTTTCTGGGTAAAAAAGTCCGCCAGGTCATCACATGAGGGAGGACTGACACCCAAAACTGATCAGTTCGGGGCTACCACAGATTGTTGTTTAACCAGTTCAAACAGTTTCTTGGGTCGATTAGCCGCTTGGTTAAGTTGGGATCTGAAATATTCCGCTTTGGCTGTCTTGATTTGTTTGTTATAAGAGCATCTAGCTGATCTAAGGATTTTTAGATGGTCCGCAGGTGGAGTGGATCTCCAGAAACGCTTGATGGCCCTTAGATTGCGACGTTCCGAGTTTAGGTTGCCATTGAACCAGGGTTTAGATATTTTTTTGGGTGCATTCTTTTGTTTGAGTGGAGCAATATCGTCCATGATGCTATAAATAGAAGAGTTATAGATGCCTTCGAGTGCATGGACTTCGTGTAAGTCCACTTGAGGAGAGAGGGCATGTTTACAGCGGGTTGCTAGGTCAATGGTATTGGTTTCTCTGAGGTCTCTTTTCCAGATCTTTGGTTTAGTTGTTTGAGCCTTACTCTGGGATACCTGCGAGTTGACATGAAAGGAAATGATGTGATGGTCCGACCAATCGCAGGGTATGATGGAGTCCAATGTGATGGCGTGTCCTTTGGAGATGATGAGGTCAAGAGTTTCCCCTTCACTGTGGGTAGGCTGTTCACAATGTTGAACCAAATCGTGATCCTTCAAGAAGGAATTGAGGCACGGTAAGGCTTGGTCATTAGGGTTTGACCAATGAAGGTTAAAGTCCCCAATGTAGATGTGGGACTGCACTGAATCCACATTGTCAGAGATGATTTCCATTAATTGTTCAATGAATGGGAGATTGTCGCCCGGGGGGTGATAGAATGTATGTAGTTTGCAAACCAGCTGATTGTTACTGGAGATTTTGAGGCAAAGGTATTCGCAGGTTAATGGCGAAGAGGACTCTGAGAGGGAGACCGCGAGCGTGCTTCGATGTATACAGGCTAGGCCACCTCCCAGCTTCTTTACTCTTTCCAGGCGAATTATGTCCTGCGTGGGGGGCACCAGGAGGTCTAGAATCGGAGTGGACCAAGGGTTGAGCCAAGTTTCTGTGAGGATAATGATATCTATCTTATTATGTTGTATGAGGTCGAAGATCTCAGAGGCGTGTTTGTTGGCAGACCTACAGTTGAGTAGTATGCATTTGAGTGTAACCGGAGTATGGGGGGGAGGAGTCTGAATGATGTTCACTCTCTTGAGGTTTTCATTGTTTATGACTCTGAGGTTGTGGTAGGGTTCTCTGTTCGGGTTAGAGTGAATGGTTTGAATTATTCCCTTTGGACTCGTGTTGATGTCCGTGCTGGAAGAATAGGACTTGAGGAGGCTGTCAATTTCATTGGGCGCAAGACAGGTCAACGAACATCTAGGGCGAGAAGCTGCTTTATGAAGGGGAACGGTATTGGAGATAGTAGGGGAGGAGGGATGGTCACGGAGAGCTGTGTCGATGCACTGGCGGGGGCTCTGGGCTGGTTTGGACGAGAGAGGAGGGGGTTTAACAAGGGGAGATATTCAAGTGAGAGGGTTTTCAAACCGTGGAATTCACTGGAGAGAAGGTGCAGTTGGAGGGAGATATCATCCAAGCGTGCCAGCACGTCTGGGTGTTGGGAAAGGGGTGGAAGTTGAGTGTGGAGATCTGGAGAGGGTGTCTAAGTGTGTTAGAGGGATCCGAGGCAGTAATGGGATATTCCAAGGGAGAGGGTTGGTCACTGAGTATAAGCGGAGTTCTAGAAAGCCTTGACCAGGAGGTTTATTGAGTGTGAGGATCTAGAGAGGGGGAAGGGTGTCTATGTGTGTTAGAGGGGTCAGAGTCAGTAGTTTGAGAATCCAGAGGAGGGGTTATGTCATTGAGTATTAGAGGTGATCCAGGAAGCTTTGACCAGGAGGTTTGTAGTGATGATAGGGTTAATGGCCTCGCATTATGTGGTTCGAGCAGATCAGAGACCGGTAGGAGCAAGTGAAGGGTAGTAGGTGAGGAGGGAGGTAAGTCTGAGGAGGAAATGGGGGCATCGATTTGGAATGACCTTGAGGTGGTTAGTGCTAGATCTTGTCGTAAAGAGGTTGAATTGTTCGCCATAAAGCATTTGATCTTCAGAAAGAGTTTGTTGAACTGCTCTTGGTTTCAATTGGAAGCTTGAATCAGAACGATCCCATTGTTGTAGATAGTAATGGTGAGATCTACTTTGTGAATAGGAGAGGTAGTAATAGAAAGACTAAATCCATGGGGTGTTTTCCTTATCTGTTTGCACTGGAAAAAGGATAAGACATTTTCTCCATTGGGCTCTCCTGTTCGTGAAGAAGATTAGGTCCGACATGATGTTGCCATTAGACATACAGAAATAAGTATCTGATATAAGTGTTTCCGGGTTTCTTTTGATTAAGTTGTGTTTGAGTTTTTTTGATGCATTTTTTGTGAGGTTAGGGGGATAGGTGATCTTAAAGGCATTGAGGCCCACTTGAGAGAGTGATCCTTCAGTCGGGCTGGTTGTATTGGCATCCATGGTGAGCACAAATTGAGGAGACAGTGGCGGCAGGGACGAATCTGGTCACTCAAACTTTGTCAAAGGCGAAAGAATACTAAATAATTCCACATCAAGGATGAATGATTTTAAAAAATTAAATAAAACATAAAAAAGGAATGAAAATGATTCCCTGTTACCCAGAACCTGGGGCATTCAAAAATATAGAAGCTACAATAGATGAACAAACTCTTCGTACTCACCTTGTTATACTAGACAAACACATATAAAAAATATAAACAGTGTAAACAGAGAGCTCGTTTACTTCAAGGAAGCAGCTCTTAACCTGCTTTCTGGTGTCCCCTGGGGGTCCACAAAGCCTACTCAGGGGGTCCATGACTCATTAGAAAATTAAATAATATTAACAGATTAATAAATGGCATAATTGAATTTAGAAAAGCTTCAACCTTTCCATTACATTTTTTACCAATTTTAATTTTGTTTGTCAATTAAATAAAATATTTCATCATTTGTGTATTTGATGTATGCTTGGTAGTGTAATTTATTACATTGTTTTGTTGTTCAAATCAACAAAATTGCTTAGGCCAAGGTCCCAGGATTCAAATAATTACTCAGTGGGGCTCCCCAGATTCCAAAAACAAATCAGCAGGGGTTTCCAAATTAGTTATGACTAGGTAGGTCTCCAGAGAAGTCAAATTGTTAAGAGCAACTGCTCCACGATGCAGACCTAAAGTTAACACCTTTTAACCATAATTTCTGATCAGTTCTTTATGGGATTAAACACTTTTATTGACATTAAAGTGATAAGGAAATAAAGCATTGCCCATGATTGAGGAGGCAGAACACAGAGAGACACACTATCTAGGTAAGGAGGCACGAGTCAGCCAATACGTCTAAGGAGACCAAGCCGGAAAAACCCTGGCGGGACTTCTCAAAAAGCCATGGGCAAATTAATACATTGGCGAGCTACGGGTTGGTGAAGATAGATTAGTTGTTGGACAGGAGGCTGTACAGGCAGAAATGCTTGCCTTCGATTCCTCATTATATGCCACGCCCCAGACAGAAGAACACCCTGATCTGCTCCCCTTCCTTGACTCGATTTAAGTGGTATGGCTAAGTGATGGTCATCATAGATATCTGGATGAGCCGTTCTCAGAGGAGGAGGTGATTGGGGTAATCTGGGCTATGCCTAGGGACAAAGTGTGGGATTAGCGGACTAATGTCCGCATTCTATAAGGAGTTTGCCCCACTCCTCGCACCTCACTTCCTCAACATGTATGAGAAATCACTGGAGCGGGGAGTTCTTCCCCCCTCTCTTTGAGAGGCACTCATCATGACCATTCTAAAGCCAGACAAAGATCCACAGCGGTGTGATTCCTACAGACCGCTATCAATGATTAACCTTGATAATAAAATCCTCGCAAAGTTGCTGGCCACCGGACTGCTTTCCTTGCTCCCCACAGTGCTCAGACCTGATCAGTGTGGCTTTGTCACTGGTAGGCGCACTTCCCATAACCTCTGCACCGCTCTCTCCCTGCCGCCACCATTTTGTTGGATGCTACCAAGGCATTTGATACTTTGGAATAAAACCTTTTTACACTTCTCGCCCATATCGGCCTGAGTCTGTCCTTTTTAACAAATTTGCTCTATTATATTCCACTCCGATGGCTAGGTTACGGATCAATGGAGTGGTCTCCCCCCTCGTCAAGGTGGCTCGAGGCAGGGGTGCCCACTGTCACCCTTCCTATTTGCTTTGGCTATGGAGCCATTGGCAGCTAGATTACGACAGCATCACGCAAAGCACAGCCTTGTCTTTACTCCTCGGGTAATCTTGGTGTTTATGTATGCAGACGACAAAATAACTAGGTTCAGAGGCCTCTCAGACAACACAATCAACTGGCGAAGTCCACAATCTTTCCTCTAACTGCGGCCACTGACACATTTTAGTCAGAATTTCCACTCAAATGGGCAGAATCCCCAATGAAATATCTGGGTATCTGCATCAGTTGGGATTCTGAAGAGCAGTGGCATTATAATTATGGCAGACTTATGGAGCCATTGGAAATCGCTCGCGTTGTCTCTGGCGGGCTAGATCGCCATCACCAATATGGTGGTATTACCCAAGTTCTTATATGTTCTTATATGTCTTTATCAACCTCCTGCTACCTCTCACATCGGAATTCAAGAGGAGGCTTCTCTCGAATCTGATATCCCTTGTGTGGGGGGTGAGGAGCCATGAATTGCATGGGAGTTGTACTGTAATTGTGTGTAAGCCCAGTTTGAATTTCATTTGATTTACCCAATGTTTATGGCGTACACCGCTCCTGAAAATGACAAGGCGTACCCGGCTCCATTGCATATGGCACTGTTTAGGCAACGGAGCCGCCCACGAGCTGGGATTAATCCGGTTGGCTGTACAGTATGGGCGTTGCAGGAACTTCATCGTAGAGCACGTTTGGACACACTATTCGCACCTTCAGTGCCACTCACTATACCCACAGCAATACCTTTCACTGCTGAGACTGGGGTCTGCCAGCGACTGCGAAAGCCGCAGTTGGACACGAATGGGCAGGTGTTCCCTGACGGCATCTTCATTAGTATGGATGCTGCACTAGGGGATTAACATGCGGTACTGATGGATAGAATAACATATTTCTAGCTCAGAGCAGCTCCACACGCTATATGACTCGTTCCCAGTGGCACAGCCGACATTCCGAGTCCTGGAAGATTTTTTAGCCAACCCCGCTAACTCATTACCCGCTTATACTCTGGTATGCAGCGTAAATACCCGCTTAGTATCCCCCCATCACAACATGAATGGGAAAATAGCCTGGGAGCCCCCTTTGAGGAGGGTGTGTGGTCATACTGCTGTGGGCAACGCCAGGGAGCTGTCACCCAATTACAGCCTATGATAATTTATTTTAAGTTTATTCACAGGCTGTACCAGACTCCTGTGTTGCTGCATAGAGCTGGATTGAGTGAGGATACACGATTTGCGCGCTGCGGGACGCCAGTGGTCTCCTTCCTGCTCTGGGTGTGGGAATGCCCAGATGTTGCGGAGTATTGGGGAGGCATCTTTGATGTGTTGGAAGAAGTGATAAGGTATAGATGTGAGCGCTCACCGCTGGTTGCCCTACTTGGCTATGTACAAGAGGTGAGGCGGAACACAGGAAGCTATCTGCCATGATACTGCTGCTGGCTAAAAGGTGGGTAGCAATCTGCTGGGGTCGCCGGCATAAACTGTGTTTGGCTGACAGGCTTAAAAATGCAGCATTCTGCCATAACCAGCTATCAGAATTTTGGGAGCTAATGCCTGCACAGGCGCGTCCTAAGAATATATGGGAACTGTTACAGAACTACCTCAGTGCCCATCAGCTCACCCAAGCGGAGGCCTTCACCATTGAAGGGTAGGTGATGCGGGGAGAGTTTTCGAATTGTTTGTGATGGCGCTTTATTCTATATTCTTTCTTTCAATATACAGCGGGCTGTTTTTACACAGGGAATTCAAGCAGATTAAGTCTGCTGTATGGATACAGGAACGTTGTATGTACTGCTGGACTTTCAATTCCAATAGACTAACAAATACATCTGGCAAAGGCAATGTATATGAATGACACTATTATGTCCCATCAATCTTTCCATGCTTGCAATGGATTACCACTGTAGTTGGTATTTGACGGAAACTTATAAATAAAAAATGTAACAAAAAAAAAGCATTACCCATGATACATTCCTTAAGTTTGTTAAACGTAGGTTTCAGTTTTATATACAATTTGATATCATGCCTAAAATGGCAATACAAACAGTTCAAGTACACACATAATATAAAAAAATACACAAATCATAATACAATTAAGGTAAAAAAAAATTCTACTAGCATACTTTATTCACCCACGTATCAACATTCAAAATCTGCAAATACTAATTTTACCCTCTGCCCGATCAATATCTAAAGATCACATTAAAATCACTTCTATATCCATATCCATATTAAGTCCACAGAACTACCCCCTTACCACAGGAATACATATTCTGTCTTATTTCCAAACAGGTTTATCATTGTCTTTGTACAAAATACAATCCACTAAGATAATCACTTAATCAATAATACTATTAATACAATTATTATTATCTTTTTACAGAAGTAGGCAGGATAGACACAAGGTATACAGGTCACCTTGTACTAAAGCCATTTCATATAATCATAAATAATCAATAATAACACAGGAAGGATTATAATTATACAGTCAGCTTAAGACCATGGGCTTTTAGTCAAAAGACACTAAACTTGTCAATACTATGACTAATCAATATTTATTGGTCAATAATGCTGCTGCTACATATGTGCAAAAAATGCAAAAAGGTGCAAGATTCTTATGCTATTATACAAAAAACTATAAGATTTCCTTTCCTATATTAAGTGTACAGCTAAAACCTAGCAACATCAACATAACTGTTCCATATCCCTAAAGCAGCAAACCTTTCTGCTTGATTAGTTGATCGCAAACAAAGAACAAGTATTTCTCAACTGCATAACACAAGGGTATATTATCACAACTTAATTTAGTGCATTAGACCCTTTGTATAACGGATCTGGGTCAATCTGAAGGTCAGTAACAACAATGTTCTTCTACTGGCAGCAAAACAAGAACATGTTATAAGTATGTGCAAAAAGTCAAAGGTCCCCCTAAACAGAATTATCTATATCCATTTCTGAACCAGCTTCCATCATATAAAAGCTGGTACCTGCCCCAATCTGACCTTCAGTGTCCACCTTCTTATATGGATACTTTTTATATCCCACAGGTAAGATTGAATATGCCCCCTATTCCTCATATTGTTTAAATGAATCAGATTATCTGTTTTACACACATCTTCTAGATAGCTCCTCCTAAAGACCTCCTTTACTGAATGTTTTACAATTTGCTTCTGTTGTGTAACAGACAACACTTGGAGTTCCTCCCCTACTGCAACGTCTAGGGATACCTTAATATCTAGTAGGTTGGATGTATGATGGTACAATGCGTACCATCACAACGCGGTATGTTACATCGCGGTTTTGAAAACGCAAGTCGTTACATCGACTTGCGTTGGAGGGCGCTGGATTTAGGAATAGTGTGAATTACTATTCCAACTCCAGTCTACGTACAGTAGGGAAGATGTTGGAATAGTAATTCACACTATTCCTTAGTCTAGAGCGCCCTCCAGTGCAAGTCGGTGTAACGACTTTCTTTGTAAAAACCACGATGTAACCATACTGCGTTGTAATGGTTGCGTGGTAAAGGATGTTTCCCAGTAGGTTAGCCACCCACCTATCGGTATACTTTTCATGCAAACAGGATTTTATCATTTGCCTTAAGGAGCCTTAAGGAACCCACATCCGCTCTAAAAAGACAGAACCAATAGTTAAGCAGCCATTGCTTATACTTGAATAGTAGATTACTGAGGCCCAATTCATGCCTAAAAGCTATATTTACAGGGCCTCTGGGTAGGCCTACACATTTTTTCCAAACTTTAATTTCCATGGATTGCATCCTTCTTATGCATTTTACGGGTAGCACCTTGCACCATACAGCAGTAGACTAACAATTTTAGCGTCATATTTCTCTTTGAGCACTCTGATGGTATTATGGCCCAATGCAGCATCCATCCTATATAATGCACCTACAATGGCCTTAACCCTCCCCTCCTGAATGTCAATATGAGGTGTAAAATTAAGATTATTTCTAAAAAGAAGGCCAAGATAACGATATTCTTTTACCTCTTCTACTGGGTTGCCATTTAGCCACCACTTAAACCTTCTCTTCTGACTCCTCCCTATGGTGAAAACCATTACCCAAGTCTTCACCATATTTATTTTCAAACAAATGAACTATACTTAGTGAATGCATCCAATTGCCTCTGTAGGCAAACCGGTGTCAGATCCAGCAAAACCGTATCACCGTCATACAACATTACTGGAATGGCCTCATTACCCAGTTTTGGTGGAAATGATCAATTCACTCTTAATATTACCACAACATCTGCTATTTATATGGAAAACAAAAGCAGGGTCAACATACACCCCTACCTCAAACTGTTAGGGGTATACATTTTTCTAGTTAATGCTGCACTTTCCCGCAATTCCACCCTGGTCCATGAGCCTTCATGTAGTTGAATAATCATTTTTAATAGGTCTGGTGGGCACTCCAATTTCCTTTTCTTCTCCCAGTGTAGGGTGTTATTTAGTGTGTCAACGCTGTTGACAAATCAATGTATGACACATACAAAGGTTGCTTTTTCTTAAAGGTGTATCTTTCAGGTAAAAGATTTAATATAAAACAACCATCCGTTGTTGAACAGCCTTTTCAAAACCAAATTTGAACTCTAGGAAGAATATTAGCTTCGCTTACCTAGTCCTCTAGCAACCCTAGGAGCTGTTTGGCATATATCTTACTGGGAATATCAAGTAGTGTGATCATACAATAGTTAGGCAGTGGGGCCCGCTTCCCGTTTTTTAAAAGCGGGACCCTTATACCGCTTTCCAGGTTCCTGGAATACCTTGGCTGCTTTGTATTGCCCCAAATACTGGTACTACAGTTTGGGCACGCAAATTTGAAATAAGTTTAATTATATTAGAGGAGAGGCTGTCAGGGCCCTCGGAATTGGAGATTTCTAAACCTTTTATGATGGTTTCGATCTCTGCTACTGACGGAATCCATTGGCTAACTTCTTCCCCCAGATCTGAATCCCCAGCCTGCCCACTACCTACTACTTCATTCTCTGCTTCTTTAATTTTGTACAACACTCAATTTTCCTCCTGTACCCGGGCTGCTACAATACTTTTGGTAACCTCCCACGCGCTATTCGCTATGGTCCAAAAGTCCTTCATATTTTCTGCTCTCAACAAGGCTATTGCTTTAATCCATGTATACTTCTTCTGTTCCCAGGCAATTCTTCTGAGCTCCTTCCTATAAATCATCTTGTAGCCTTGATTAAATTATCCTTATTTCCTCCCCCTTTCTTACACACCTCCCTTATCTTCTCATTTAATCCTAGCTTAACCTGTTTTTTTAGCCCAATCCACCAGATCCTTCTGGCCTCTATCACTTTTTGAGACTTCTGCTGCCACTTTGTCTATAGAAGCAATTTAGATCTCATACTCCTGTACTGCTTGCTGTGACATCACAGAAGATTGTACTTTAAGTATTTCCTTGATTCCATTTTGTATGACGTTTCAGCTTACCAGTCAATATTAAAATGCACTTATTCGATCTATATGTTGTTGGACCGTTTTGCCACTGATCTCTTAATCGAACATCCCTTTGCAATGGAAGAATTGTAGGTTTATGATCACTGCCTGTGACGCCATCTACCACTAGGTCCTTAACTAAGCCAATTTATTTGGTAGAGATCATTACATAATTGATTAATGTAGACACTCTTCCATTATCGAAGGTGCGCTGAGCCGGCTAAGCCGACTGGCCAAGTAATGGTGCAGGATACCCAGGATACTTTCTTTCTCTGTTGAAACTCATCCTTTACTGAATTAGATGGGATTTTGGCATTAAAATCTCCCATCAACATGATAAACGTAGGGCCCCCTTCATTTGGGAAATGAAGGTTCAAATATAAATTGGTCCATTGCACTTCAATAGTTACAAACCGGAACCCATACTCTTTATAATATTAAACAAAGCTAAAGTAGAAATAAAGAAACCTATATCATGCACACAAATCTATCCACAGATGGGGCGAACTAGAAAAAAACAGGATATACATTCACCCCACCAGCACAATACACCCCTTAATGGACGTCTGGAGTTCAAAGCCTGGTAAAACGAGCTGGAAATCCCCTATTTACAGTGGTTGTAGTGTGATATTGGATCCTCACTGGGTGACCACGTGATGGGAGATGATTTTGTGTGTCAAATGGTGGCACCGCGTGTGTTGTCAGGTCTGGAATTCCTCAGAGTGAGGCATGAGTTTAGATAAGCCATTCAGTAAATTTGGAGTGACGAGCCATTTCCAGTCATCATAATTACATCCACTACGGCGTGTGACAAGCAACCCACCCACAGGGAAGCATCAACATCTCCTTCCTTGTGGTTGAAAGAAGGTAACATAAATAAGCAGGGCTATAACGCAGGCAGTGCAGGTTGTCCGAACACCATCATGGAGCTGTCATTTAGACCCAGGTCTATAAATATCTGTGTGCTATGTGAGGCTCAGTCCTCAACACATTGTGCTGGGAGGGGCATCATTTTGTGTTATACTTTAGTAATTATGTTTAATTTCTATGTGAGGTCACCAGTGATGTCATCAACCATGTAATCCATGATGTAATCTGTAAAGTCATCGCTATTTCTCGAGCTACTCAGTGGCAGCTCCTCCGCTAAGGTGGAGTAGCGTCGCCCCAATGCCAGGAGCAGCAAAGAAAGGAAAAAATAAAAATGATAATAACGGAATGCTATTATCATTTTATTTTTTTCTCCTGCTGCAGCAGTGCGTGATAGTGCGGGGCGGAGTGTTAGAACACTCCTGTGCGCAATGACTGTTTGGTCGACCCTCTTGGGCCGCCCAAAACAGTCATGCACACTTCCCTGTTCTCCATGTAGGCTGCATTACAGCCTACATGGAGAACATGCCCACCCCTCTAGCCCTGGCTAAGTGCCGTGTCATGGAGCTCAGACAAATCACAATGCTGCATTGTGGCGGCGTGATTGGCTTAGAGGTGGGAGTCTGGCTGCCTGCTTCCAGTTCCGACCTGGAGTCGGACATAGGCGAGCAGGTGAAAAGATGCAGGACCAGATGGTGGAAGGTAATTTTTTTTTTGGTTAAAGCAACCTGTGCCCCCCCTGCGCCCGCCCCGCCCCTGCAGTCCTCCCCAACCGCGAGCCGTGCCTGCCGCCACTGCAGGTACCCCTTTACTGAAAATAAGCTAGCTGGGCTCTTTGCTGGAGTTGGGAGATGCGTGAGTGTATGGTAAGAAGGGAGGAAGGCTCCCCATTAACATGTGATGCTAGAAGGAAGGGGATCAGGTATGAGCTCAAGTCCATGACTTGGGTAATAGTGCACAGACATGACAGAAGGTAAAAAAACTGCATGCCATGTTTTTACTCATGGCAGTTACGGAATCTATCATTAGCACATTAAAATGTGTACCACCACCAGATATGAAAGCAAGGGCAAGCAATGCTCGGTAGCTATAGCAAATAACTCGTGTTAACTCTAGGGCACTACATGTGAAAATACACAGAAATGCTCATTTCCCATTTAAACTAACAATTCAGGGCCTATACTCAAAATGGCTTATTGACTCTTAATGAAGGTTGAAGTAACAGAAAGCCGTCTCCAAAGACGAAAGTTAACGTTTCTGAGCAAATTCCGCTACAATTAGCAATACTGCAAGAAAATGAAAGGTGCACAAATGTAATGTGGCAGTGTATTCAGTAAACAATTAACAGTCCACGATGAAGGTATATCTGTGAGATGTTTTATACGGTGCAAAATCATAGCCTTCATGGTACAGCATACCAGATATATGTTTCTGCTAACTCTCAAAACCTAATAAAAACTCTAGGCTTGACTTGCAAACGTTTTGCTTTGAACAGTTCTTCTGTTATTCCTGAATTCCGGAAGCAAGCGAACAGTACTCTTGCTTGCCTTACTAAGCCAGGCTTGCTACTAGAGTAAGTCACAGCTAGTCTACGCTAAATATTTGTGATTCGGTCTCTTAAACTTCAAGATGATTCTTGCAAAAATGATTTTCATTTTATGTCTCAGCCCAACTGAAATACACAGATGACCCCTGCTGGATTGATCAGAAATTGCACCTTATGGATTTCTAGGGGGATCATATTCTTGATGTGGAAATGGCGACAATAAAACAGACACACTAATAGGGTCCTATATCTAGAATCAAATATAAATGAAAATCTCATTATCTGTCAGGCCTTTTAGCATCGTAGAATTTGCTTATCAATGAAACTTTAAGCGAACCAAAAACGTTCGTAGTACAATTATAATTACTGTTAATACACAAATTGGAATAGCTCTTTTTAAAATTCATTCACAATATGGACTGTAACTCATGTTCACAAAGGAAATCTCAAGAGAAAATATGCTCTAAATGTTCACAGTTTCTGGGCTTATTGCATTTGCAATGTCGAAAACCCAAACAACACCTATTAAAATATTCCATTCTGCACATTTTGCAGTGCAGTTGAATCCTTGTAAGAACACTTTTCTCGCCAGTGAAGGGGCTTATTATAAACAGGATCACCTCCAAAGTTGCCAAACACTGTGCTTCCTTACTTGCACTTGTTTTAATAATAATTTATTATTAAGGTAAATCATTTGTAAATAAGCATTACTTTTTTTTTGTGCATGGATTGCAAAGAGCTGCGACATTACAGATCTGCTGACAACCTGTTTCCACATGATACCGTTACTAAATGATGGAAATAAAACATGCAACTATTATCCAATTTAACAGATCTCAATTTACGGGGCCTCAGAAAATTAAGGGCTGAATTCAGGATTGAACCAATTACTTTCATAGCTTGAATATAATATTTCTGCAGTACTAAAACAGTAATAAAGTAAAAACACCAAGCAATAAAAATCCCCAAACAAATGTAAAACAACAGAGTAAAATATAATATACAAAATGACATGAAAATGACAAAAATCCATAATGGTAGAACAGAGGTATGAAAGTAAGAACAGCACCTAAAATAACTAAGGAAGCAATTAGACTGGGACCTAGGCTTGATTTGAGGATGAGCGCAATGGAGCCCGGGTCAGGTAAAACAAATGGATTGGTGCCAGTGAGAATCTGGAAGTCAAAAAGTTTTTTAAAGTTTACAAATCACACTTCTGAAAGAGCTTGCAGAATGTGACTTTGTGACTTTTTAGAAAGAAAAAGCCCCTCTACTTGGGATGCTGATGAAACTGTAGCTGCCGCCATGGAATTGAATGCCAGATACTTGAAGCAGGTTAGTCCCGCAGGCCTCCTGGAACTTTGGAGATTTCTCACTGAAAGGTTTATGAGTCCTAAAGCAGAATGGGAGTTTGTCATTTTTTTTCCAGAGGTGCAGAAATCTCCTTGCGGGTTATCGCTAAAATTCTATCCTATGCTGTAGAACTGCTCTTAAGATACTTTTCTGGGTGAGTCCCACAGATGCTCTGAACATCTGAAGGAAACGTTTTCAAATGTTTCCACATGACTTATGGTGCCAAATCAACCACCACAGGATACACTTCTATGGTCCCCAGCGCCTCAGGGGAAGTAACTTAGAGACTCTAACAGTGTCAGCAGGCAGAGGCCAACAGCAATGTCCAATCAAAATCCAGTTGACATTGGTTAGCTGGGCACTTAAGGAAATAGGCCTCTTTCAGCTTGTTACGTCCCTGTAGTCACACAGAAAGTCAGCCAACTGACTTTTGGAGTCACTTCTTTGTCCCGGTTACAGAGGGTTCCTCTCGGGTCACAGATAGCAGGTCCAGTACTCTTCTGATTTCCCGTAGGCCCAGGAAGTGTTCTGTGAATCGTGCCTTGGGGTTCCAAATTTATTTCTGAAACCAGCTAGTGGGTGGGGCAACTCTTGGTTCTTCCCTAACAAATAGGGGGAAAGTTTCTAAAAGCACCCCAACCTACTTTTGAATCAGTTCCAGATTGCCCTAAAGCAAGCAATCACACAGTGTATCTTATTCCCAAAATTCAAAATACGGAATAGGTGGACAAGAGGCTGATTTCTTCAGGTCTTTGCTTACATTTACTTCTGAAAGGACATATTCCTTTTCAGATAAACAATGTTCCAAGGTCCACACTAACTAGCCTTCATGAAATAGAAGAAAATCCTCACACCAGACCTAGGCCATTGTCTCTTCTCTTGGAGCATTTTCACATCTCATTCAGGTAAAGCACATTCTTTATTCCAAGCACAACCTTATTATATATTACAGATATGTTGATAGTTATTTGAGAAGACAACCATGAGATGTTATTCATAAATTTATACAATAAAAGTCTTCCAATAATCAATTTTCTTCAATTCAATTCTTTGTTCTTTAGCCAAAGAGCCAACACGTGTTTCGTTGCTGTAGGTGTAATCCCGCGACTTTGTCAGGGCTGTCTAAATTTGTTGAAGGGAAATCAAATCCTGTGTCCGGTTATACTTCCATCCTGGTCCATCTCTAATAAAGTGACAATGTACCCCTTGGTATGAGTCACTAGTGTCAAGTCACCAATTTAGACTGAGTATGCGGCACCACCACAACGATGTCTGGTCTCTGAATTCTGTTTCGTGTCCTCGAGTCTACAAGGAGTCTTCCTGTATGAAGAGAGAGACCAGAAGAATTTTGTTCGACACATTCCAGATTCCAACTATTACTATTACCGGAGATGTTCTTTGTAACATTGATTACTTTCTTCTGTCCAGAAAGGTGATTACTTGCAATTGTAGGTTATCAGGTGCTTTATTTATAAAGAGCAATTCCCCATTTTAATTTCAGTTTTCTGTCTCATGACTTGAATCATCTTTATGATGGTCTCAACCTTTTACGATGGGGGCAATTTCAGGGCAATAGTTACACAACACAACAAATCGGTATGCTGTAATATTTATTGTAAATGCATACACTTTTAAAATATTTTAGTCATGGATGGAGTTTGATGCAGTAGATCCCAATACTGGAAATTTTCATGCAGACAAAGCTGCTGCAGTTCTGTTAAATATGAACCCTAGCTTGACTTAGAAGTCTCATTAGAATGCCAAGAACATCAAGCATAGTTTGGTGATCAACTACTCCATGCAAGTCAGAATGGTAGAATGCAGGGCCCTACTGGCCGTAGAGGGCACCGGGCATTTCACCGGTGGGCCGGAAGGATGGGGACGTTTTTGTTGCTGGGGGCTGGTTTTGCTGCAGTGCTACAAAATCCGCCCCTTGTAACAAAAGCAAAAACCCAGCAGCAGTGTTCCAGCACTGACAATTACGTCTGACCACCCTTCCCCCCACCCCCGGTCCGGTCGGACATAATTGCCATGGCTGGTTTGCAATCCCAGTCCAGCCCTGGTAGAATGGGTCCTTTGGGTAATGATGGGGCTACCTGAGCAGCACTGACTGGGAATACACCCTACACTGGCTTAGTATATCTGACAATTACAGAAGTAAGACACCTACTAAATCAGATAGTAACGGCTAGGCAACTTCACAATTTGTTTTACAATCAACTACTGTGGGAAAGTTTTTACACAGTTTTGCACAACAAGAG
This sequence comes from Triturus cristatus, assembly GCF_964204655.1. Lineage (NCBI taxonomy): Eukaryota > Metazoa > Chordata > Amphibia > Caudata > Salamandridae > Triturus > Triturus cristatus. The sequence goes on from NC_140592.1 coordinate 184,611,552, forward strand.
CATCTCACAGTGCAGGTAATTAACCAACGGACTATTAATGCTATCATGGAAAAAGAGCTCACAAAATGAGACAAGGTTCCATTTTGCATTGTACATAAAAATAACCGGCTATAAGTGGTGCATCACAGGATGTTAATTATGTGTGTTCCACTCATTATGGTACCACTTGCAGAGGCATGAACTACTTGGGTAAAAACATTTGTGATTATTATTTACACTACTAAATGCATCCTCACTAGCGATGCTACCAGAGGTGTTCAATATAGAATGTACCCGGAGTTGCAACTACTCACGATTTAGGAATTCAATTAATAGGTAATTATGAGGCAATTACTCAAATGTTCTAACTAACATTTGAGGAGAAGCTGGAGTTTTGGCACTGTGCCAATGGTTGGTCAAGACTGCGAATGAGAGCTTCCTAAGATTATTTCAGAAATGTATCCATCTATGGGTCATGATATTTTAGGATATTGTGCTGCTACACTGCAGGGTTCCAGTAGGGATGGATATAATTTGAGGCACCACCATAAAATTAGAAAGGATTGATATTAGTATTTTGGTAGCTGATTTCCATGTTCTTTACAGGACTCTTGGGACATAAAAAGGAGAGAAGGAAGAGGTTTGACTGGGTATCTTAGAAAGGATGAGTAGTCAAAAAGGAAAGTGAAGCTAAAATTGGAATACAGAAGGAAGAGAAATGTTCAGCTTCAAAGACTCGCTTTAAGAAAAAGAAAGTGACCTAGTGTAGCAAAAAGTATGCCTTGGTGGTAACAGACACTTTTTTCATTCAGGACCTGGGCAGCAGCCCCTCTGGGCAGAGCAGCAGAAGTGACAATAATATGCCAGACTCTCAAGAGCACCTAGTGGGGACTCCAACTGAAGGAATTGTACCTGTTGAGACACCGGATGAACATGAAAGCCCTGCAGACAGGGTTTATGATGTACAAATAGAAATTGATGGTGATATAGTGCATAAAATTGAAGCAGCATTCTTCACTTGTTGACTGCTTATTGTTAGACCTGACAGCCTTAGAGTGGTCATCCCGCCAACCTTTGTCTTCCTCTTCCACTTTTCTGACCTTGTTTTCGCTAGCTTTAGGACTCTTTGCACTTTGCCAGTGCTAAAGAGCTTGAGATCTCCACTAAACATGGTATCATTGGTTCATTCCCATTTGGCATGGTTAATTTACTTATAAGTCCCTAGTAAAGTTGTACTCCCTGTACCCTCGTCCAGGTAATGCTTCTAGTGGGCCTGATACTAGTGGGCTTGCAGCACTGATTGTGTCGCCCACTGAAGTAGTCCTTTAACCATGTCTCAGGGCTGCTACTGCAGAGCTTGTGTGTTCAGTTTAAACTGCCATGTCGACCTTCCAATATAACCCTTTTGAAAGGTCTAAACCTTCCCTTTTTGTATATATAAGTCACCCCTAAGGTAGGCCCTGGACAACCCACAGGGCAGGGTGCAATGTATTTAAAAGGCAGGACATCTACAACTATGTTTTACATGTAATGGTAGTGAAAAACTTCCAAAGCTGTTTTTCACTACTGCAAGGTCTATCTATCCTATAGGATAACATTGGGATTATCTTATTACATGTTATAAGTGTGATTTCTAATTGGGAAGAGATAGGAGCCCCCCACGTCTGGTGTCGCTGGAATCCTAATTTAAAATCCTAACTTATGGTTACGTCGGATTTTAAGTTACAATTCAGAAACTGCCACTTTTAGAAAGTCGGCACTTTCATAGCCATTTTGTGCCTGCTGCCCGTCTCTGATCAGTTTGGGGTGGATGACAGCTGGGCTTTTGTGTATTCCCACTGACAAACCTTTTAGGGCATGCAAAATTTCCAGAGAAATTACATTTCTACACAAAACAGTATAGAAGACAACACATATAAGCTTTGTGTTTTTTAGAGATCCAAAAACACCATCAATTGGAAAGATTAATTTGACACACTTTTCAAATTGGAAATGAAATGCAACATCACTAATAGAGAGGTAACTGAAATGGTACAGAATAGAACATATCATTTAAGAATCTTCAGCTCAGATGGAATACATACTAATGTATGTTTAAACAGAATCCTATCTAAAGCTGCTGTATAAGTGTAAAAAAGACCAGAAATATGCTGCTATAAAAGTGCATGCATTTTCTGAAAAAAGCTGGCAAAAAAATTAAAAAAGGCTGACAAAGAAATAATGCCAAGCACATTTACAATTATTGAGAACGATTTTAAATACTCTCAAAATGCATATCCACAATTTCAACCATTATTTCTTAAGCTCTCTGTCTTTTGCAGCAGGGGAACACTCAAATGCGGGCAATAGCGCAACCAAATTGGACTTTGAAATTGTATAGAGTACCATGGCAGCTCATAAATGGGTCTACACTACTTAGTCTCTATAACTTGACCACAAAACAGGTAACAATTGCTATTGTCAAGAGAACAGATAGAGACCACCCAATTTCCTATAGCAGAAGATCCACAGCTTATGTGGCACCTGTATAGTAGAAAAAATAAGGATCACTGGTACTATGTTGTTTGCTTTTATAATAGTTACTATTCATATTCTATGCACTAGGATAGGATTTTGATAATAAATAAATCTTGAAAATATATTCTCAGTTTCATCATCGCTAACAATGCCTAGAATGCATCTCACTCAAGTAATATAGGTTGCTGGGTGGTTACAGTCCATAGAGGTTTTGACACAAGTTGGAGCATTGACTAAGTCCTTTGAATCAGATGGTTTGAAAACCCATTTCAGGGATGTGTTCTGGAAAATAAATTCAGGAAACATATCTGAGGATAAGACGGCTAGATTTCATACCTGTATGATTCAAGTTGGGAAATGGTTGGCGGGACAAATGCATGAAATTGAATTCAGCGAAAACTGAGGTGCTACTATTTGGTAGAAATACGTCCTTCTGATCACCTAGCTGGTGGCCCCAAGAAATGTGTACTCTTTCTACCCAGTGGAGTACAGTTTGATAGTAAGCTATCATTTGAAGGTCACATTAATACTGTTACTTCCTCTTTCTTCTTGCTTAAGATCTTGAAGAAGGTCCTTCATTTTATATCGCGGGATCTACAGAAAACTGTGGTTTCTTTTCTGATCACATCCAAACTGGATTACTGTGATGCCCAGAAAAAGTTTTTTTTAAACTACAGATTCTACAGAATGCAGCTGCTGGCCTGCTGCTTGGAACTCTGAGACACAAGTCTGCTTCTCAGGATCTGGGGCAGCTCCACTGACTCCCAGTAAAGAAACATATAGACTTTAAAGCCCTATGTATCACTTTTAAAGTCTTGCATATCTCTGGTCCTGACCATCTGACTCAGCGTTTGCAGTGTTACATTCCATCTTGATTTCTCCACTTTGGCTCAAACTTCAACCTAATTGTTCCTAAATTTAAAGGTCGAACTGGGGTGGTGGGGGGGCAGGAACTTTGAGACCTGTACAGCCAAGCTGTGGAACTCCCTGCCCCTTGGAATCAAAGGGAAACCTGATATTTTGGCTTTTAGAAGAGCCCTCAAGATCTGGCTTTTTAATCAGTAATACCTTAAGTTGGCTCCCTCCCATTTTGTTTGCTATTGCCAAGCTTAGCCCCCAGACACCTATGGATAGTAGAGCGCTTTATATTTTTATTTTCATTTCATTTGCATCCCTATAAAGGAAACTGTGTCTCCTTGTGTGAATTTGTTAGCTGTGTTCGGTATTACAAATGATACAGCAATGTTTAGCTTTATGGTCAAGAACTCTAACAATAGGCCACCCGGTATCCCACCAGCAGAGTATTCTGAAATTTTAGCCACAACAGAGAGATCACATTATATCATGTATGTTGCCTATATTGACTGGTACATACTGCAAAGAATGGGAAGTCTATACTTAAGCATTGCCCCCCAAACAAACACTTCATAAATTGTAACAATAAAATGACAAAATGCACATTTACACCACCATGGCCTGATTATCATTTCTCCTGCATCCTTCAGGAGCCGCTATAACTGATCTTTTGTCTAAATTTGATTCAGCTGTTATTTGGCTTTAACTGAATATGAATTAGGCTCGGTTGCTTTAAAATAGTTGTAAGGAGATTAGAGGTACCTTTAGCGATACTTAAAAGTACCTCTCCCAGAGAAACCTTTTGACTTTGATAAAATTGTCTTTCAACTCCAAAAGACCGTCCCAGAACGGGCTTCAATGTTAAAGATTCTCAATCTGTTAGGACGGCTCAAAAATTTGCCATGGTACCAAATTCAAAGTATAAGTACTGCTTGTTGCTTCCCATGAGTAGCATTCTGTCTCAACAAACCCCAGAAAAGAAACCAGAATCAGTCCATGAACCGCAGAATTCTAGTTTATTATATTTTAAACTAAACACCTGTGTGTGTGTGTGAGAGATACACACCAGTTCAAAATGGCGCCTGCCGTCCTAATTCCAGCCTGCCCTCTTTCACTGACATGACACTCTATCTAAACAAAGGTGTTTTCTGTCTTTGTGCTAAAGAATGGTGAACTTCGTAAGGCTTGGCGTTTCACCGCATGTGAATACACTATAATCGTACATGGTGGTGGATGGTCACTTATTTCGCCTTCTCTGGGAGGCTTCATCATGAGATAACGTTTATTTGAGGTCTACTAATTTTTGTTCGCATGAATTTCGGCAATTTTGTTTATGGCGGCACAAAGTCACTCTCTCTTAAAGGTTGTGTCTTTTACATCTCATACGAATTAGGGCGTTTATCGTTTCATTACGATTTGTGTTTACACTTTCACTCACGGTCGCTTGTTTGAGGCTCATGTTTTTCATTGACACAAGTTTTCATCAAATCTTTTATGTTATGGCACCACGTCATTATTTCACATGAAGTATGGCTTTCATATTTATATTTCACATGACTCCTGGCACCTACCGTTTTCATCTCTATTTGAGTTACACGCACTTGTCACACAATTACGGTCACGTCTTGTGAGAAACACATGCATGTAGTTTTGAGGCACTCACTTTTTCAGTGTAATTTTTCGATCGTGGGTCCATTTGTCACCTATAAGATGTATAATTGTCTTACTACATTGTGTTGGCCTGGTTCCCCCCCTCATTCATCGCTTTACATTTGTCACAGATTATGACTTCTGACGAAGGTCTGTTAAGGACCGAAATGCATTGGGCAAGGTTCATCTAAATATTTGATTGACGCTGCGAATATCCATTGGAATATTCTGGTGAAATGAATAAACAATATCACATATAGAATGAATAAAGGATACGTTTTTTTTCTCATCAACATTCAAAGGATTGTGTACTGATTCTTCAAACAAAAACCCAGTGTGGGCTTAAAGCTGTGCTCAGGGGGACATCCTCTAACCAGGAGACGCTACTTTTCATATATTCTTCTCACACTCCTGACCAGAGAGTGAAACCCCGGAGGCATGCAAGAAATTTCAAAACATACAAAGTGATAGTGCGTGTTCGACCTTTTTTCACGAAAATCTATTGTTGCAATAGCAGATATCATGACCAAGAGCAACAACTTAACTTCACATTCACTAATGGGTCAGCTACTTAAGGTGTGTAATCCTAGTAGAACTACCGGAGAACATAAGGATGCTTTTGAATATTTTACAATGTCCATTGGTTTTAAATTGAATGCCATTTTAATTTGTTCTCCATTCAAACATTTTACTTTTTTGCATAGCTTCCATTTTTTTCTGGAGATAAGCCTGCCATTGATACCAGGCATTAAGCCCAGGCTTTCTCAATGTAACTGTGTTTTGATCTAGCAAGATACTTGATTACTAATTTAGTGGTATCCTTTTTCCCATATTATTAAACAAGAATCTCACAGTCTCCTTGCCCTGCTAGATCTTTGTATGGATGCAGCACCTTGTTTAATCCCACTTAAAAGAAATTGGGATTTTAGTTGTGAAGGATGTGAGTCCTTCATAAGTAAAAAGGTCTTTAAATTTCTCTTAACTAAGAACCAAGGGGCATATTATCAAGCACGGCATTAAAATGATCGCTGCTTTAGCGACAGAAAACTGCCGCTAAAGCGGCGATAATGGGCTTGATAATATGCCGCAGAGAATTCCCATATAAGCCCATGTTGACACCAGAACATGGGCTTCTATGGGAATTCTCAAGAGCATATTATCAAGCCCATTATCGCCGCTTTAGCTGCAGTTTTCTGCCGCTAAAGCGGTGATCATTTTAACGCCGTTTCTTGATAATATGCCCCCAAGTACTCCATTATATCATTTGACTCTCACAGGGTAACAAAGCACAGCAGTCTAAGGCCTGCTCAGGGGAGGTGGTGTTGGTTACTAACTCTAGCTCACTGGTGCACAACAAAAACACTCAATAAATCATTTTCCAGTCAGTGCTTTTTTTTCTTTTGAAAAGGAAAATTACCTTTATTACACACCAATTACTAAATTAGACATATGCAGTCTGGTAGATGGAAATACCTTGGTAACACCTTTATAACATATTTCACCCCTAGCGAGCCATTAATCAGTTCATTACCATACCCCTTACCTACACTAGACACAATATCATAAGAAAAGGCAGTATGATTATCAATAAGACAATCCTGTGGGCTTTGCGCGAGTGTCACCCACTAGTAAAAGCCGCAACATGTTATATTTCACCACTGCAACAATAGCGAAATAAATGGGAACAGTGACATTATGCAAGACATGTGATAACACCACCAAAGTCAATATGGATAGTACCAACATTCAAAAGCATTCATTATGCAGTGAAACCCTGCACTGCCAGCCATCATTATTGGTAATAAAGCATTTAAATTAAAAGCATGTGTGCCACCATATCTTGCTTTTATTTTCACTACACTGCTACTGCAGTAACACAACCAACCAATAAAGGTCCCTGCCTACCTAAAACCAAGTGTAAAAGCACAAGCTAAGGATGAGCTTTACATTCAAACAAACTCTCTCCTGTGGTCACAATAATAATGCCATACGAGACTTAGAGCAAATTTAGTTGGTAAACTCTGGGGGTCTGCTGCAACCTCTGCAGCAGACAAAAACCCTTGCAAAATACATTGATTTTGCCCCTGCCCTTTCTTGAGGCACCAAACCAAAGCAGATATGTAAATTGAGCCAATGCAGACGCTTATGTGGCACCCCTCAGCATGGAGATGGATAAATAATAAGCAGCTTTGCCTCTCATGACTTCCTTTTTAAACGGCTTCTCGCTGTAACCTCTTTTTTATTCCTGGTGCCCCAGTCCCACCCAAGGCACCAACAGCCTTATTTTTCATTAGGGGAGCACAATGGGAACCCCAAGGTTTTGAAGTCCCTTCCGGTTTAGCCACAGAACAGTCCCTGTGTGTCCCTGTGTGCCACGCAGATCCAGCATCCTAATCCTGCTCCCCCGCACTCTGGATTTACATCACAGGTGGAAGGAGGCTGTGCTGTGGTTCCCACTGTGGGCAGGAGCCATGTTGTTGGTGTGCCTACCACCCCCAGACATGGGCACAAGAGCAACAAGCCCAGCCTTTATGACTGGGACCCAGGGGATGTGGTCCACAGGACAGTCTTTTCAGTGCACCAGTCACTAAAGAGATGCGTCCCCTGGAGGAACAACTGTAATTTGGGGAGGGGGCCTACTGCACACCCCTCTCCCAAAGAGGAACAAAAATAATTGTGCTGACCCCCAGTGGCTTGGTTCTCTCAGGGGGAATTTTAAGCCTTCTGCAGTGGTGGCGACTAGCTCTGTTTCATGCTTGCCCCCCTCCCCATGTGGGACTGATATTTAAATGTTGTTACCTCTGGCTCCAAAGGGCTAGTCTTCAAGATGTTGGCTCACTTTGCACAAAGTGGTCAGCCCCAGCCACCAGGAGTCTTTTTATTAGGCCGTTTGAGCACTAAAAGTGCGCTTTTTGTGACAAGCTTCATTTCAGTGCTCCCTGTGTCAGTCCTGTCCACTTCCTGCACTCCTGTGCATATATACTGGGTGGGGACATCTTCCACACATCATTCACCGCTGGCAAGTGAAGCACCCACCGTCCTGTACTTCCCAGGCCTCATGGCCTCCTGACCATCCTGCAGGGCACCTGTGTGTCAGCAGTGGACTCAAGTCTACAGGAGTCCAAGCGGGTCCCCAGGAGATCTGTTCCCCTAACCTTTCCTCAGGGGACATAAGCAGGCGAGCTCAACTGGCCTTAGAGATACCCATCCTAGTCTGAGGGGTTAACTGGAGCTAAAGTCCTTCAGTCCATCATTGCAATGGCATCAGCTGAATTCATATTTAAGATTGGTATTATTTTTCTGTTGTTACTCCCAGGTCCAGTGTCTTCCCAACTATCTTCCCCTTGTGCAGAGGTTTTAAGTGGGGGTGGAAAGTTCTAGAAGCCAGGCATCCCTGGATAACCAAAGGGTGCCACATTATCACTCCTTCCTTGTCCTATCCAGCACAGTGTTCTTAGACATTTCAATATGGCGACTTTTAAGTTGTGAGTAGCAAGAGCTTCCGTGAAATCTTCAGCTCTGCCCTTAGCTTACACAGCTGCCAGATCCCTTTCTACCAAAACATCAAAGGGGAGTCCCTCCTGGGTTGGGCCCTAGAGGTCTAGCCCTCCTCCTTTTTTTCTGTGGGCCTGGGCTGGCCCAGCCCAGGTTCAGTGTGACAAGGGGGGGTGACAAAGGCCTGGAATCTGATTATGAGCTGAGTGAAGGAAATGTGACAATTCTTGAAGTGTCATAAGGAGTGTTGATATGCATTCAAGGACTGTAAATATGCACTGAGAGTGCCTTTTTCCCCTATATTGATACCTTGTTGGACCCTGGAGTCTTACGTGGAACAAAATGTTACTTTAATGCAGATTTTGCCTATAATGTATAATACAGTTTAAGCACCACAAATTTCATTAAGCACTAAGGGCCCGATTCACAGAACTAACTTAAGACAAAATCCTAAACTTACTACCATTTTGGTATTCACAGAAGGCACTTACTCATTTTGGTATTCAAAGAAGGCACTTACTCATTTCGGTATTCACAGAAGTTAGGAGTCCTAACTTTAGGACTCCGAAATGCCTTCTGTGAATACTGAAAGTCTTAAAGTTAGGATTTTTCTCAGTTTAGGAGTAGTAAAGTTAGGACTCCTAACTTTAGGACTCCTAAATGCCTTCTGTGAATACCGAAAGTCTTAAAGTTAGGATTTTTCTCAGTTTCGGAGTAGTAAAGTTGGGACTCCTAACTTTAATACTCCTAAATGCCTTCTGTGAATACCGAAATTCTTAAAGTTAGGATTTTTCTTAGTTTAGGAGTAGTAAAGTTAGGACTCCTAACTTTAGGACTCCTAAATGCCTTCTGTGAATACCGAAAGTCTTAAAGTTAGGATTTTTCACAGTTTAGGAGTAGTAAAGTTAGGACTCCTAACTTTAGGATTATACGGCAAATGGCAAATGACGTATTTGTGGTCTCCTTTGTCAGTTGTGCTGAACGATGCCACCGACCACCCCATGCACTCAATCCTCGTGGCAGGCTCTAAGGTAGAGGCACTCATCGACACCGGAGCGTCTGTCAATGTCATGGATCTAGAACAGTATGAGCGTCTCTCGCCTCGTCCCTCTCTCTCACCCACCAATCAAAGATCTACATGTACGGTGGGATGGAGCCGCTCCTCCTGCGAAGGGTAATCAAGGTTTAAATGGCCAGCGACAGACAACATATTCCGGTGAGATTCCACGCGATGGAAGGGAAGAAAGGCACGCTCCTCAGCTGCCACACCGCAGAAGACCTGGAACTGGTCTTCTTAGCCTATTCAAGTCCATGCCTCCCATGGGGACGCCATCCTGCATGAGTTACGGATGCTCTTTGAGGGCCACGGACATCTCAAAGGCAAGCAGTTCTATCTGCACATAGACTCCTTGGTCTGGCCAACAGTCTTAAGACACCAGAGGGTGCCGTTCCATCTGCGCCTGCAGGTCAAAGACCTGCTAAAGCTAGGAAAGCTGAGGGTCATCGAAAAGGTCACCGGGCCAACCCAGTGGGTAGCACCCTTAGTCGTCACCCCCAAATGCAAACAGCCGGAGGCCATCAGGCTGTGCATCGATATGCGCCTCCCCAACCAGGCCATAAAGAGTGAGTGCCATCTTGTAACAATCCAGAGGGCTGGCGCGTCCAAATGATATAAATAAGGGGGCGCATGACAGCTCGAAGTCTTGGCACACACGTTATAACTGTGTGTGTTGTCATTCTGTCTCCAAGGTTGAAGCTGGGCCCCGCAGTGTGCCAACCAGGAAGGCCCTCGCCTACCTGCATGCTACAGTGACCACTTTTGTAACCTTCAAGTAAAATCAAAAACAGTTATGAGAGGAATGCTAGAATTAATCTAAGCCAATACTAATTGCTGTGGACCACAATAAGGTCCATTCTGCTTTTTGCTCACTGTGCTACTACTGACAGGGAACAGAAATATGCACCAGGCTTGATACCACCCCAATGGAGAAAGTACTGCAAAACCTCTAAGATGTTTGTCCTCCAAATGGGAACACAGACAACCACGGACATGTTTAGGCTTTCTTGGACTTCATCTTTGAGTTGCAGATATGGACTTATGGAAGAGCATGCAAATAATCGAAAACATGAAATGAGGTCGCATTTTGAATTCAAACACGCATTGGCAAACTCAGTAGGTCAGATGTGTACAAATGTGCAAACACGTGAGCATACACTGCTTGCGGTTCCTCTCTGTGCACTGGTTCTCTTACTGTGCATTCCATGTGTATACCTTGTGTTGTATTCCTCAAGATTTTGGTGCTACATATTGACACATCAGTCTGTGCACATTGGAGCATGCTGTGTCGGCATCATTTAGCGCATTAAAGCCACGCCTATTCACTTTGGCAATGATTGCTTCATTGAGGCAGCACGGACTAAATTCAACGTACACATCCGAAGTCTAGTCAGTTCTCCACTCTGCTTTGCCCAACAAGAGAAAGAGAGCTGAGGATTATCACCGACCCTAAAAATCGCCTGGAGGGCGCTTTCGTTACGGATTAAATCACCGTTCGGAGTAATTAAAGGGGAAGAATCTACAATGACTCTGAAAAAATTCCAACATAAATGAAAAGAATTCCTATTGAAGTATTAGATAGTCATGCATCACATTCGTCCAAAAATTGCTTAGCACATAGGCATAACAGCAACAACAAAGGGAGCTTTCCATTTGTTTTAATTTATGTTAATGTGCCTCTGCACACACATTTGCTGCTGCAGTTTAGAATTTTGCAGAATATTTGCCCATCAATATGGCGGACAGTTACATCCTCAAGCAAATCCGTGACCAAGCTGCACGTTTATCTCATCTGCAACAGTGATGCTGCACCACAGAAGCCACTGTAACTTGTCTGTTTTTATACGTAATGATACCACCAAATGTTATTTTCTTGATGCTTCATTGCACTTTCTTCACACTGTCTTTCCTTGTAATTAGCATCCGGTGTTCAGCACACTGTATGCAAATTATAATAATGAGGCTAAAAGCTTTTCCTGAAACAGACTGTGCCTAGAATCATTAGCTGGATGACAAAAAGGGGATGTAATCTCTCTGAAAATTACGGTTTCTTGTAATTACTTTGTGGGAATTCTGGGTAAAGCTAGCATGTCTTTTTTTCAGAGGCTTTGTTGGCATTCTTTGATGATATTTCAGAAAAGTGATAAGTTAATTTATTCTCTGTTACTCTGAAAAATGTCTTGACCAAGGAACACTGTCTGATAAACCATCCTGTCTTCTAATGATTTTCTCGCAGTGCAGAGTTACAGCTGGTAATACACACCGGTCTTGTTATACATTCCTTGCTGTCACAGTGAGAACAAGGTCATGTTGTTGACAGTTTATATATCATCTGTTTACAGTGTCATATAGACCTGAGGCCAAGTACTAATAAAAGGCATAAATCCTACGAGCACCTGTTTATGAAAGTTTAACTCAAACATCACTCTCTCTCTCCTGCCTTTTGTGCAGCTACTACCAGGTGAACAATGCAAGCAGATGCAGCAATTACACGTTTTCACCTTCATTTACACACGAGCGGCAGCAAGTGTGATTACACCTAATATTCAGTGGGCGCACATGCCTTTGTTGTATTACTGCAGATGTGTATAACGTTTTTCATCATTTGGGGGCATATGTATCAACCGAATTTTTAATCGCAAACGCTGCGATTCGCAAAAAACAGCGTTTGCGATTACAAATTCGCAAAACGGGATGTATGAGGCAAAAACTCATCGCAAAATTAAGGAATCGCTAATTTAGCAATTTCTTATCTTTGCGTAAGCATTTAAGAAATCGCAAATTGCGATTTCTTAAATGATATGTAACACGCACCAAAGCATTGCGAATTAGCCTTAAGAAATCGCAAATTACCACCAACTTCTAGTTGGTGGTAATTTGCGATTTCTATGAAAAATGCACTTTTTTGAATTTTACAAAGTGCCACGTGGCGCACATACATGCCCTTAGGGCATGTATGTGCCCCATATGCACACACATGCTCATTTCAGGGGTGCATCAGGGTGTCATCATGACACCCTTGCACCTTTGAAATTATTCTCAAATTGCGATTTGCAAATTGCGAATCGCAATTTCAGAATTACTTCCCATTCATTCCTATGGGTCTCCTGGCCCATAGAAATGAATGGGAAGGTATTCCTTAATTGCGATTTCGCAATTTGCTAATCGCAATTAAGGAATTTTAAGAAATCGCAAAAGTTTTGCGATTTTTTAACTACATTCTGTTTTGCAATTCTCAAATAGCGATTCTTTAAAAATCGCTATTTGAGAATCGCAAATGGTGATGTTGATACATATGCCCCTTGGTGTCCTTATTTTCCCGACATAAGAATGTTGGGAAATATTGTTTGCACTCATTTGAAATACTGGTTGTCAACCAGACAACATTTTGAAATGCTACATTCCTCAGGAAGAGTTTTATAGATAGGTGTTTCAATATAAAAATTATTCTGAATGGAAAGATGTACAACTTTACATGATTGAAAAACATTGACTTCAATAAAGATGAAAAGGTATATAAACAGAAAATGACTCTTGGAGTATAGCGATGTGATTATTTGAGTTGTGATTTTTTTGCAGACACAATGTATACCTAGATTTATGCAAACTATATTTGTCTATATTTTCTACAAAAAGAACAGGTTAGTTATATGGCACACACCTGTACCTAGATTTTAGGTGGATGTACCCGGCGAGTGCACTGCCTAGGAAACACTCAGGTTTTGAAAAAGAACCCTCAATCACCTACCTAGTAGGTGACATGCTTCATCATAGCGTTCACACCCTGATCACCGAATGTTTGCAGGGTGTGCTACGACGCCTACAGCGGAGCAGGTTGTTTTTTGGGTGAGATTATGATAGGGAGGGAAAAGTACTCAAGTGAAATGTGCTTTTAAAATTTGCCTCAAAAACATGCTCTGTTTTTTAAAACCCTCAATTTTATTGTTGAGAGTACTGGTCAATGTTAAAAAGGTGGCGCATATATGAAGGATATTATTTTGATCCTTCTTATCCTGTGAATATTCTACATGTTTACCACAAGAAGCCGCCCCTAGTGTGATAACCCAAAACGAGTTACAGGAACGTCGTAAGTGTGGGCATCTCACAAAAAGTTGCGGACTGGTCTCACACACCACCTGGTGTCATGCTTCATCATTGACCAGTCCTCGCCCTCTAAAACCTTCGTTTGATAGAGGGCGGGCATACACTTGGCGACAAGGATGCACTTTCTAAATGGATAAGTGGGGGCCCGTGAGATTGTGAGTGAGGTTAAAAATCATTATAGTGGTCAAAAGTGATTTTAATGTGAATGACAACTATATGATATTAAAAATATGTGTGACGGTGTATAGGGTTTTAATGTCCCCTAACCGTCCTATGTGTGGTCAACATGTTTCTGCCATAATGGCCCTGTCGGGTCCGCGGCATTCATCAGGACCAAAGTATAGGTGAGGGCTCCGTTCTTACCATGTGTCGGTAAGATACTACCACTGCGTGAGTGTGGCATAGGCCACACTTCACTTCCTATGGTGCTTCCAAAGGTGAAGCCTATAAAACAAGGTAAAAAACAGAATTTATTTAGAACATAGTTGATGCGAACGTACCTGTAAACGAAAAGGAGAAAGAAAGAGAAAACAATGCATGCATTGACCTCTAAGAGTGAATATAGTGTTTGTGACTCTGTGACACTCTATTTGTGTACACTTTTTGTGAGCAATTGCAGCCTGGGAGCAGTAATTACTGCTACCAAACTTACTCACTCTTAGAGGTCAATGCATGCATTGTATTCTCTTTCTTTCTCCTTTTCGTTTACAGGTACGTTCGCATCAACTATGTTCTAAATAAATTCTGTTTTTTACCTTGTTTTATAGGCTTCACCTTTGGAATTTTCTGCACACCTCCAATTTCCCCATAGGAGCCTGTGTTGTCGGGCGGAACACAGCCTCCTATAAAAGTCAATAGGACTCCGACCGAACAGTAGTCGGTCGTATCGTAATCGGTTGGGCATAACCACCGACTGCGAGTCAGTCAGTCCCGAATCCGAGATGCTGTTGGTTGGAACATTCCGCCCAACATCGTAATGAGGCCCATAGTACGGAGACACCTTTGCTAGTGCGGGAGCCTGAGGATTAGGCAAGTACTGTATTTAAGACTAAAATCCCAGTGTACAGATTTTGTCCTCTGGGAAATCCTGATGGCTCTTGAAAGGCCAATGGACCTTTGCGACCCTTATAGAATGGAGCTAGAATAGAAACATGAACTATGCATATATCAGCAGCCACCAGATTATACATTTTCAGTCAATGATGAGAGGTTGATGAAGTTTCCAACACTTTTATTTATCTTAAAGGATTAGTATGGTTGTGTCATCTTTATGCAGATTAGTCAGTTTACAGAAATATCAATAAAAGATTGATTAGTGACAGCATATATCAAGACAAAGGGCCTTATTACGATGTCAGTTAGACTTGCATCCGACTGACATCGTAGTGGAAACGGATCACCCGACAAGGAGTCGGTGGTTCCGCTTCCACAATTAGGATGCGACCGCCTTTGTGGCAGTCACAAAGTGTAGATTTTCTATTGAGGTTGGTGCTGTAGATTGCAGCACCAGACTCAATAAAAAATAAACACTTTTAAAACATCCCTGCACTGTGTGGCAGGCACCATGCTATGCCTGCTACACAGTACAGGGATATTTACAGGGGCACCGCAGGTGCCCCCCCCCGGCCTCATAATGGAAGCTGCAGGGGGGACAGAGGCCTTGCTAGGTGCCCCAAAATCACTTTCCGACAGCCTTTCCATGTCAGAAGCCTGACATGGAAAGGCTTCGGCTATATTGATGACCTTTTCATTATATGGAGAGGGTCACCAGAGGAGGCAATGGAATATGTGACAGCCCTGAATGACAATAATCTGAACTTGAAATTCACAGAATGAATGAGCAGAACAAATTTACCATATTTAGATCTGATGGTGTACATTAAAGAGAATATGATTGAAACTACTCATTTTAGAAAGCCCACGGCGGGAAACAGCACATTACATGTTAAAAGTTTTCACCCGAGGAATGTCATTAGTGGGGTTCCCTATGGAGAATTAGTAAGATTGAGGCATAATTACTTGACAGATGGGGATTTCCAAGAGGAAAGTCAAGAGGCGTTAGACAGATTTAAAGACCGAGGATACAGAAAGGAAACACTAAGGGCCATATGTAGGTGGCCTAACATTTACCACTTCGTAAATACCGAATTTTACCGATTCGGTATTTATGAAGTGGTAAATGCTATGTAGGTAATCCATCGGTAATATTTACCGATTCGGAATGGGTCGGTATTTTAGAATCGGTATTTACCTATTCGGTAATGGTAACTGGCTTCCCATTGATTCCTATGGGCCAGGAGGCCCATAGGAATAAATGGGAAGCCAGTTACCATTACCGAATCGGTAAATACCGATTCGGTAATGGGGGGAGCACAATCAAGGGTGGCAGGGTGTCACAGTGACACCCTGTTGCACCCCTGATTCCTGCATGTGTGCACATGTGGCACACATACATGCCCTAAGGGCATGTATGTCTGCCACATTGCACACTTCTAAGTACAAAAAAATGCTTTTTCAAAGCCATTCGTCATTTACCACCAACTTTTAGTTGGTGGTAAATAACGAATCCACACAACACCCACACACTCCCCCTACATCTCATTTCTGGATTCGGTATTTACCGAATCGGTAAAATTACCGATTCGGTAATTTTACCGATTCGGTAAATTACCGAATCCAGAAATGTGCCCCCTACATACCAAAAGCCTGAATACCGGTCGGTAACGGGATTTTTACCAAAAATCAGCCGTTACCGACCGGTATTGGGCTTTCTACATATGGCCCTAAATAATGCAGTGAGGAAAATAGAAAAGGTACAAAGAAAGGATCTCCTGATAACAAACAGGGGAGGGTCAAGTTCCACAGTTGAAGAGAAGGGAAAAGTTAGAATGATAACTGAATATACAACTGGTTCCACTAAAGTGTTTCAGATTTTTTGAAAAAATTGGAGGTTATTAAAAACCGATAACATCATAGGGCCAACGATTCCACAAAGTCCACTTATTACATACAGAAGGGGCCGGTGTTAAAAGATCAGCTAATGAGAAGCCACTTCAACAGAGGACCCAAAAGGAAAGACCAGATCACAGGATTCTATACCTGTATGAACTGCAAAGCCTGTAGAAACAGTGAGAAAATAAAAGAGTTTCAGGTACCGGGTAGACAAACTAAACACAAAATCGGTAAATTAATGAATTGTAATTCCGATTACACCGTGTATTGTTTAACTTGTCCCTGTGACATGAATTATGTTGGGAGTACGATCCACCCAACAAAGAAAAGGATCCTTGAGCATATACGTGCCATAAGAAATCATGATTTAACTTATCCTGTGGCACGCCATTTTGAGGAGAAACATAACTCAAATCAGAATCTTTTGAAGTGTTTGTTTGTATCAGGTCCCTAAGGCAGAAAGAGGAGGAGATAGAACCATGAAATTGAGGAAGTTGGAATCTTGTTATATTGTTGAGTTGCAGACGAATACCCCACGAGGCCTCAACAATGAAGAGGAGGTTCATATCTAATAAATAGACAGAATAGCTATTCTAATGATGCCAATAAGCAGTTACCTTGTAGAATGATTGACAGAGGCCTTTTGTGTTAAAATTCCAAGACAGAGAACTTTTTGAAAGAAAAGGGCAGGTGAAAATGGAATGTGGCAGTGATTATGAAATGAAATGGTGCAATCCCTGAGAAGTAATGAATTAATTATAATATGATTTACAGGCAACGCCCATTCAGGGCTAAATAGGGAGGATCATTTTTGTAAAAGATCATAAATTAGAAAATGTATAAACATGCTTGATTAACAAAGTTCTGCAAGAGTTCTAGTCAGGTGACCTTCAAAGCCTATTCAGGCCTCAATTATGTATAGAGATATAAAATGTCAAACTTGACATGCAATGCATTGTGTTGAGAACATTTAAGAGTAATGAATTGGGATTGTATATATCATGAGTATATTGAAATTGTGAAGGACAATGAATGAATTGAAACCACTCTAAGATGGCCGCCACATTCACACCAAATAATGAGGGTTATATATATAATTCACTTAAAAAACCATAGGTTTCACACATGTTATAGTTAGCTGGACATTTCACTCGTAAAAAACCATTGAAATTCCCCCGTTATAGTTAATTCAGATAACTATAACTCGTGCGACCGCAATCCACTGCTGATGACGTCACATATTACATCACTCATGACATGGTCAGTGACATCACTCATGACATCACTGATGACATCATCCTTGTGATAGAGTGGCGGTCGCGCGAGTTATAGTTATCTGAACTAACTATAACGGGGGAATTTCAATGGTTTTTTAAAAGTGAAATATCCAGCTAACTATAACATATGTGAAACCTATGGTTTTTTAAGTGAATTTGTAAGGTTTTTTAAATGCTAATTTATGTATGTATTATTATATTTTTTATATATTTATTTTACAATAAACTACCTATGTATATAGTTATAGATTGAGTGTATCCTGTAATATGGAATGGCTCAGCCCTTTTTTTTTGAATTTGGATAAAGTTGAACAGCATAGTAAATATCTTCTATAAACTTATAAACAGTTTAAAATGTTTTTTTCACGGTGTGCGCACCGTGCGATTTTTTGAATAAAAAATAAAATGTTTTTTTCACCCTTCTGGGTCCTTCAGGGACCCCCTGACAAAGGCTAGGGGGTCAGGAACTCTCTACCCTGTCCCCTTTTCACGTTCTCCACCTTTCTTTTTCACTGTCACACACAAAATGGCGGCCGACACTTCCTGATTTCGACCGATTCGAATGTTGACTGACATGTAACCACCAATCAGAATTACGCTTGCGCACGTTATGGTGCGCGCATATAGAAATTTATGTACTTTTAACTGCAATTTTCTCAGGAACTACTGAACAGACTGACACCATATATGCAAAAGGCACATGCCTGACCTGAGGACTACCTCTTTGCCAAATTTCAAGTAATTCTGTTCAGCCGTTCGGGCTGTACCTTCGACTAAAGGTCCTATTGGAAAATGCATGGGGAAAACGCGTTTTGGGACCCCCCTTTTTTCTCAGCCCCCGCTTGACGAATCACCCCAAGACTTTCAGGGTAGGAGCTGAGCAGAGCGCCCCATTAGTTTTGAAAATTTCGCGAGGATTCGTCAACCGGCGCCAAAGTTATTCAAAATAGAATTTTCAGATTTCCTATGGGAACTCGGTCCTAACTATAACTATCTACTGGCGACCGCCAGTAGATAATATATACATATATATATATATATATATATATATATATATATATATATATATATATATATATATATATATATATTTTCTTTTTTTTCTCCCGTCTTCTCTTCCTAACAACGAAATTAATTGGACTTTCCTCTCTCTATGTTTAAAGTTAATTATATTTTAAATATGGTGATGTTTTTGAAACCATTGACATTGAGGAAGGCGTGCAGCTGAAAGGCGTCTGTCCGTATTGAATTTGTGTGGTGAATTAATATTTAAAATGTACTTCTCCAGTGTGCACCTCGATTTGTGACCAAGTGGAGTGGAGGTCACATTTTGAATGTATCTATATACATATATATATATATAACTTAAAACGCGCCACAGGGCGTGATTGCACATATGTCACCTCAGGCCCCGGCCCTTCCCTTCACCAATGTGCAAATGCGCCCGTGGCGCGTTGTAAGTTGGAGGATTAAGTCCCCTTGAATCCCGAGGGTCTCTGGGGTCCAACTAGCCCACTAGGTACCTCCAGTAAGCGCCACAGAGCTGCATTGCAGAGAGTCATGAAAAGGGGAGTGGACCACCTCTCTGCAAGCAACCCTGTGGTGCTTACTGGAGGTACCTGGTGGGCTAGTTGGCCCCCAGGTGCCCTCAGGATTGAAGGGGAATTAATTCCCTAACTTAAAACGTGCCACATGGCGCGTTTGCAGAGTGTTGCTGGGAGGGGGCGGAGCCTCTGGCACGACTGCATCTTTGAAAAAAAAACTTTTTAGAAGGGGGGGCTCTGTGGTCCCCCTTCTTTTTCCTTTTTGGGGCCCTGGGGACCCCATCCCCCAGGGCCTGACCCCTTTTTTGAAAAAAGAAAAAATATGAACGGGAAGGGGGCTGCGTGGGTCCCCTCCCGTGACCAATTCTGGCCCCGGGGACCCCCTCCCCCGAGACATAGCTACATATAATTTTGGTTTTTTTTATGGCGGGGGCATGGCCCCCCTCCTGAGGCCTCTATTGGCCCTGGGGACCCCATCCACCGGGCTGGCCTTTATTTATTTTATTATGTTTTTTGGGAAGGGGGCAACGCCGGGCCACTTCTAGCCCCGGGACCCCATCCCCCAGGGCAGGCCCTGTCCGTTGGGGACCGTGGAGGGGCCCCAATGCCCCCACGTTCCCGCCGGCTCCCCGCGTCCTGCAGGAGCCGGCATTGCTTTTCCACATGGGGAGCTGCTGACATGGCAGCTCCCCATGTGGAAAAGCAATTCTACTTTGCTTCATTGAAGCCAGAGTAGGTTTCCTTGCTCTCGCTTCAATGAAGCGAAGCAGTTTGCAATGACAGGGCGGAAGCCGCGCGGCTCCCGCCCTGTCATTGCAAACAGCAGTGTTCCGGGGGGGGCACTCCGGGACACTGCAGGATCCGGCTCAGGGACATCAAGGGCTCCTGGAGGGGGGCCGCACGGCCCCCCTCCCAACATTGGCAAAGCCCCGGGAGGTGGTGGTCCCCAGGGCGTGTGGGGGGGCTCGAGCTCCCCCACACACGTTCTTTTTAAAAAAAAGCTCCAGGGACTGGCGGTCCCCGGAGCTGCGGGGGACTGTGTGCCCCCGCAAATATTTAAGGAAAGCCCCGAGGGGTGGCGGTCCTCAGGGCTGCAGCGGCCCCCCTGGACCCCTGCAATCACAACATAGCATGCCCCCGGGACTTGGCACACCCGGGGCTAAATAATAACGAAGCACGGGAGCATGCGCTTCTTTTTTGTTTATTTTTGCTGCAGGATCCATGGATCCTCCACAACCTTTGCCGATTTTCTTTTAAAATATATACTTTTTTTGGCCCTGGGGGTCCTTGTGGGACCCCCTAAGCAGGCCTAGGGGGTCAGGGTGTTTCTACACTGCCCCCTTTTCTTGTTTTACGCATTTGTTTTTCTGTTTTCTTGTGACTCTGTTCTACCGAGTCACAAGATGGCTGCCAACACATCCTGGTCTGGAGTGTTGACAGCCAATTAGAATAAAGCTTGTGGGCGGGAGGGTCCACGGATCCACCGCGCCTCTAGATATCAGAACTTTTATTTTTTATATTCTCTGCAACTACTGAACGGATTTACACCATTTAAAAAGCTGCTTTCTGAACCAAGCACTACCTTTTTGTCAAATTTGGTGTAATTCCGTTCAGTAGTTCGAGCTGTAGCCGTGTCTAAAGTTTCTTATGGAAAATAACATGGAGAACACGTTTTGGGCCCCCCCTTTTTTCTCGGCCCCCGCTTTGTGAATCACCCCGAAACTTTCAGGATAGGAGCTGACCGGAGCTGGCCACAAGTATTGAAAATTTCGCCAAGATTCGTCAACTGGCACCAAAGTTATTGGGAAAAGAAAAACGCTTTTCCTATGAAAACTAGGTCCTAACTATAACTATCTACTGGCGACCGCCAGTAGATTATATATATATATATATTCACTTAAAAAACCATAGGTTTCACACATGTTATAGTTAGCTGGACATTTCCCTCGTAAAAAAACAATGAAATTCCCCCGTTATAGTTAGTGCAGGCAACTATAACTCACGCGACCGCAATCCTCTGCTGATGACGTCAGATATTACATCACTGTATTTAGAGACCTATTTACCCATGTCTTCTTCCATTAATCTTTAGCTATACATATATTACAAATATTTATTTTTCAGAAAGACACATATGTAATCAATGATGTAATATCTGACGTCATCAGCAGAGGATTGCGGTCGCGTGAGTTATAGTTGCCTGCACTAACTATAACGGGGGAATTTCATTGGTTTTTTACGAGGGAAATGTCCAGCTAACTATAACATGTGTGAAACCTATGGTTTTTTAAGTGAATTTGCAAGGTTTTTTAAATGCTAATTCCTAACTATAATGTGTGTGAAACCTATGGTTTTTTAAGTGAATTTGTACGTTTTTTTAAATGCTAAGTTATGTATTTATTAATATATTTTTTTTCAGGTTTTTCACAGCACCTTGCGCGTGCTGTGGGCGCACGGTGCGCTTCGCGCACCGAGCGCCCACAATGCGTTGTGCGTGCCGAGCACGCACCGTGCGTGCACCCCGCACTTTTTCGTCAAATAAATAAATGTTTTTTTCACCCTTGGGGGTCCTTCAGTCACCCCCTGACAAAGGCTAGGGGGTCAGGAACTGTCCACCCTGCCCCCTTTTCACGTTCTCCACCTTTGTTTATTACTGCCTCAGACTGCGAGAGACAAAATGGCGGCCGACACTTCCTGATTTCGACCGATTCGAATGTTTACTGACATCTAACAACCAATCAGAATTGCGCTCGCGCACGTCACCGTGCGCGCACCGTGCGCGCATGGTGCGCGCTTATAGATATATATGTACATTTAACTGAAATTTTCTCAGGAACTACTGAACAGATTGACTCCAGATATTCAAAAGGCACATCCCTGACCTGAGGACTACCTCTCTGCCAAATTTCAAGTAATTCTGTTCAGCCGTTCGGGCTGCACCTTGGACTAAAGGTCCTACGGAAAAATGCATGGGGAAAACGCGTTTTGGGACCCCCCCTTTTTCTCGGACCCCGCTTGACAAATCACCCCGATACTTTCAGGGTAGGAGCTGAGCCGAGCGCCCCATTAGTTTTGAAAATTTCGCGAGGATTCGTCAACCGGCGCGAAAGTTATTCAAAATTGAATTTTGAGATTTCCTATGGAAACACGGTCCTAACTATAACTATCTACTGGCGACCGCCAGTAGATAATATATATATATATATATGTACATATATATATATATATATATATATATATAATAATATATATATATATATATATATATAATATATATGTATGATTCTTTCATGTTATAATGCAGGCACAATTTTCTACATGACATTTTCTATGTGAAAACATTTCTGCACCACTTTATCCGCATTCGAAAGTGCCAATCTAGCCAATAACCCTATTGGTCAGAGAGGAGCAAGGAGACACCACACCCACAAGCTAGTGCCAAACATAAATGTGGCATCCCATGGCACCCTCCTCAGAACAGAAGATCAGAAGATGTCCGTCTGTGACCTGAAAGGCATCTCGAAGGACTGGATCTGCACAGTCTTGTACCAAAGCCAAAGAAGTGGACTCCAGGGGTCAGGTGGCACTGTGTGACTACAGGGACACAACAAGCTACATTTACTGGAAATGCCTAGTTGACCAGTACCAATTGGGACTGGATTGGACTTTGCTGGTGGACTCTGCTGAAGTGAGTTATGGCCCCTAAGGTCTTGGAAATCTTAGAAGTGTCCCAGTGGAGCTGCTCCAGATTCTCTGAAAAGTTGGGACTTAAAAAATGTTTTGACTGCCGAGACCTCTGGAGCTATGAAGGAGACTTTGTGCCAAAGGTGTCCGGTTTAATGCATTCTCTTCAAATGCAGCTTCAGGTTTGTCCCGCTGGAGGATTTCAAGAACAGTAAAAAAGACTAAGGGTCTGATTTTGATCTTGGTGGGACTCCCATTGCCCCTTTGTGGAGTCATTTACAAGTACTCCATAAAGCTGACAGATTCCTGCCCTCCTTATTTATGTATGGGCTGGCTGATCCTATGTCTGCATTGACAGAGTGTTTTTGGTCATGTAAGCGGCTCACCTCCGTCAATGTGGTGGACTCCTCTGCTGGCTAACATTACTCTGTCGCCATCAGGGTGGCTGGATTGTGCCGAGCTCATTTAGATTTCTTAGTTGTGCTGGCATTGCACTAACGGCAGATTCATGAAGGAGGGATTCCATTGCAGTACATGTATAACATTGTATTCTTCCTGTGGCTTTTGGATGGATGATAGCATCATACACCGGATGTGTTTTGGCTAATTGTTTTCACCTGCATACCGCACTATAAAACACACTCCATTTCAGACCATGGTCCTTTGGCATTCCACTTTTTTCATTTTTTTTTATTGAATGATAAGAGAATTATTTCAATTAAAAATAAAAAAATAAATTTACAAAGTTTGTCCTAACATTATTATTCACTTAGAATTAATTGATTATTAAAACTGTTAAGGATGAAAATGTATAATACATATTCTTACTTACATTTATAACAGACGATAGAAATGATTTTTTAAATCGCATATTTGTAAAGTCTAAACATTAGAAAAAACATTTTTAATGGACATTAAAACTTTGGTGCAAGCATGCATCATGATAAAGGACACTTACACCCAAAAAAATCGAAAATTTTATTTTGAAGTGTTAATACAGGTGTGTTTATTTTAACTTAATTAGTAAAAACACAAACAAATACGCATTACACCTTAAAAAAGAAAGAAATAAAATGTAACAAAATACAGAAAATGCACTAGACAAGGGGAAATGTTACATAAATCATTTAAACATATGATTTAAGTTTAGAACTAGCATTGATTTTACATAAATTTTTAAAAAACGTTTGACCTTGCCTGGTACAATTTGCTGAAATATGTTAAATAATTAAAAAAATGTGTTATGCATATCTTTAAAATTAGATAGTTTATGAAAAATTATTAAACACAGCTGTATGAACCCATTTTGAATTTTGATTAATATCAAAGTTTGTGTAAGTGTCCATTATCATTATGGAAACAAGCACCAAATTTGAAGAAAAAAAAAGTTAATACAGATGTGTTTCTTTAAAAATTTTAAACGACAACATTACACACATATGCATTACACAATAGAAAAAAATTGTTTGTAGGAGAAATAAAAAAATGCATGAGTCCAGAGTAAATGCAAACAGACAATTCAAAAGAAAACGGAAAAAACTAAGATTACTATTGATTCTGGCGACGATGGGGTTGATTTGCTTTGTGGTCTAGTAGCAGCAGCAAAAGAAGGACTTGGACGATCGGGTTCATGATAGAAAGGGAATTAGAAAAAAGAAATAAAGGTAAGTTTCTACCTTACAACCCTTTAGAAGTGCCAACTAGGGTGTAGAGGTTTACCAGCCACAGTAACATGGGCCCGAGCAAATATTGGTTGAACTCCCTCTGGCAGCCGCTTTTGCCTATGATGCCATCAACACAGGAGGATAATTCTGGCTGAGACAGCAGGACTCGGATGGACTATTTTCCAAAGACCCACAAGAATCTAAATTGAGTGGGCGGACCACCTAGTAGGCGGGTGGATAAACCGACGGAAAAGTGATGGCAAAATCAGATCGGCCAAGATTTAAATCAAGCCCTAAATTGGAATATAAAATCTTTGACCAGGATGAACCCGCTTGAGGTATCCACCTCCGCTCCATCGTGGTCAGCCTGAACTCACACCTAGATTCACATCTAGCACTTCAACAGACTATCATTGGCACTTAGTACTATATGGAGCTAATTTTAGATAAAACTTTAAAATAATATCTCTGACTTTCTTATTGGATTATTGTCATTTTGGTAATATTTTGTTTTTTCAAATGTACTCTATTTTTTAATTTGGTTTGGGTCTTTTTGTCTAGTGTTTTGACTTTATTATTGTTTTCATACTGCACCAATACTTGCCAAACTGTCCTAAGATTAGCCTGTCTACTCTGTGCTATAGCTAATGGGGTTTGAGCTATGGTTAATTTAGTGAGTGTCATTTACTGTAGCAAGCACCCCCAAACATACCATAAGAGACTCTTCATCGTCCATAAAAGTGGATCTTCTTTTATTCTCAGTTTCTCTCGTGGAGCATGTTCTAGCCAGACAACACGTTCTGTCACTTGGTGGTAACGCAATGACTTAATAGGGGTTTATTGGCATTTATTGTTTGTGCATGAATATTAAATCAGAAAGTTCTTCATATCAGGTTTATGGTGGGAAATCAAGTAAAGACAACATGTGAGATTGAATGCAAATCTATGGAGCTGAATCGTATCCAGTCTTGTGTCTAGGAACGGAGATTTCTGCATGTAATAATCAACTTTCTTACAGTCACAAAATTTTGGACTCACTTGGCAAAAGATTTTACATACTCTGGGGTCACACTTTGCATTAGTGGCCAAACAGTCTTGCATGCTTTGGAAACTGCTAGTCATATATGATAAATTGTTCTTAGACAGCTCTGGCAGGAAATGTACTACATAAACGGAAATGGAATGGAATGAACACCTCCCCACACCCGAAATACCAATTTCTTCTACATCAATCTATAGCCTTCCTAGCTCCTAGAGCCCAGGATTCAGAAATTAGTTTCAAGACATGAAAGGCCTGGCACCTTCTATACTCCCCTGAAATTCTCAATGCCAGCATGACCAACTGACCAGAATTCACCAGATTGTGAAGCTTCTCAAGAAAATCTACAAATAAACTCTGAAACCATGGGAGAAGTAACAGACAAACCACTGACAACTCAAATATGACCTGAAACTATGCCTGCAACTATCAAAGTGGAGTCATCACCACTACTGCCTCTTTCCAGTGCTGATCCAATAATGTCACCCTCGTAATCAGTGCAAATGTTGAAAATATATGGAATATATATATACAAGGGCTTGGTACTCTCCAGTCCTATAGGAATGTGTCCACACCTTCTGCTTCCTGGTCCGGCTTCCAGCTGAAAGACCTCCCTACTTGAACTTTCAGTCTGTTTGCAAAAAGCTCTACCACATATGGACCAAACATCTCTCAACTAGACAAGTCAGGATATCACACTCATGGTTTACATTAACTCAACAGTTGCGCCAGGGGTTCCAAATGTCAGCAACTTCACTGCTCAAGGCCTTGTAATGTCATCTGGAGGAATCATGTGGTGGGTTTGGGGCTGGCCTTGGACTGTCTTCTTGGAGCAAGACCAAGTCTGATTTGTATGTTACTGGTTCTGATCTGAGGTTGAATCCCGGGTAAAATAACAATCATACATAACAAAGTGCTCCAGAAGGAGTCACTTATAACATGCTTCTAATTTTGTCTGTATTCTAATCCAACCGTATAACTTAAATTATAGAAAGTAATAAGGCGGACCAACATTTTTTTCTATTTTACAGAAAGGATATTTACTTTTTTACTTTCTTCTTTTTTTTGTAACAAAACACAATATCTTACATTTCCAACATATAATCAGGAGTCTTAATACAAAGTTTTCAATAGCACTACCGACTCACACTGAAAAAAACAATAGATTCTGTTGTATCACCAACTGAACTCACACTCTATATCCTACTATACATACAAGTATATTTCAGAATCCTCCAAACGTAAGGCAATTAATTCCAAATGCGGTACCGACAAATCAGCCTGCCTGGTTCCTCATCTTCAGTAGGAATCACCTAAGTTAAGGTAAGTTGGTGATCTTTCAGGGGACTTTCCATTTTGGCTTTGTTATCATGACTGAGTCTTGATTATGGTCTCATGGACTGATTTGCCTCCAGAGACCAAAACGCTGACGCATTATACTCTCTAACAACACTCAATCAATCAGGAATAGACACTCTTGGATTGAAAATGCATGTTTTCTTAGGTGGATATACCATTCCCCATTGACCATTTTGAATTCAACAGAATCTATTTGTTTGTTCAGTGGTTTGCTCAGTGTGAATCAGTAGTGCTGTTGAAAACTTTGTATTAAGAACATTGCTTGTGTTTTGGGAATGTAATATGTTGTGTTTTGTTAGAAAAAGGAAATAAAAGAAGAAAAAAAAAAGTAAAAATCTTTTCTGCAAAAAAGGAAACGTTTTATGTTGGTGCATCTCATTACTTTCTGTGATTTAAGATATAGAGTTGGATTGGAATAGCAACAACATTAGAAGAATATTATAAGCGACTCCTTCAGGAACACATTGTTACATATGAGAATTCATTGCCCTATCTGATTGGAAGGGGTAAAATAACAATGCACTGGATTGCGTCCCAGAGTAATTGCCAGGGCTGAGATTAATTCAAGCAATCCACTCTTCCCGTTTTTGTTTTCTTCAGTTCTTCCCTTGGCGTCCTCTGTTCTGGTAGCATTCATCTTGCCACTTCTCCAGTGCTACCAATCGTAAATTAGTCTTGAATTGTGCCCATGCAGAGGCCTTCTTTAGATGAATAGAGTCAAAGAGTCAAAAAAGCTTTATTTCGATAAAAGAATTATCATAAAAGCATGTACATACAGATATATAAAAAACAAACAAACAATTCATCAAGGGAGCAATATTTACAAGAAGTCACAATAATTATGAAAATACTCTCCAACTTGGTAGCTTAATGACTAGTTATATAAATACATTAAAAAGTGTAAAAAGCAGTTAAAAAGGTTAAAAAAGGGGATGAAAGTGCTATAGACAGAAATCATCTACTGGGACTTGTTAGTTTACTTCTAATGATCCAAGACCAGCCCAGAAATTTGGCCACTGCACAAACTAGCATCAATCTTGTGTCAGATTGTAGAATACGTAAAGCAACACGGTAGTTTGTAGTGCCCAGGAGGCGACAGGCAGGGCCTAGCCATTTCCTTCTTGGATTGCTGTATGCTGGGCATTCAAACATAATATGGGCAATGCTTTCGACCTTATCCACACAGATCAGACAAGTGTCAGGTGTCTGATAGGGGGGCTTCCATTTACTAGTGAACTCTCGGGTTGGAAGAATCTCTAGTCTGAACTGGAGATACAAAGATCTATCCCTTGGTTTTTGTACAAACTCGAGATAAGGCTCAAAGCAAATGGACTGCTTGTGGATGTAGAAAGCTTCAGTCAGCCTGCCAACATTAGAGTTGCTAAGATCCTCGTTATCAATCCTGGCCCAATATGCACTTTTAAGGTCCACCTTACTCACGGGGACACCGTGTTCCCAGGCATCGTTTAGATCTAGTTGCTTTAAGGATTTTTTGATGTTACGGAGCCAGCTTATTTTATGGGAGCCTGGAGTGTTCATAATTTCTCTCAGGCCCTCAGAGTATTTTTCTAGCTCCGGAGTGCGCCAAAGACGAGCCCAAAATAACAAAGGGCGCAACCTAGCAATATCTTTGATCGAACGCCTACCCAGATCACTGAACAGTGGTTTCAGAGGGGTTCCCCTAGGCATTGAGAGTAGATCTCTCATAAATTTGTTCTCGGACAAGATGATGTCTTCAATGTTGTCAAAACCCCATAATTCGGCACCATATAGGGCCGTACCAACTGCTTTGGCCTGATAGATCTCTAATGCGGGAGTGATTGGCTTACTCCTAGAGGATCGATGTTCTTTGGCAATCACTCCCGTGGCTCGTTTGAAATTTAGTAGCATCTTAGTAATGTGGGGTCTCCAGCTTAAGGTGTCAGAAACTCTGATTCCTAGATAGTCAAATAATTTGACATATTCCAGGGGCGTTCCGTCAGACACGATAGGTACGCTGGGTGATTTATGTGACTTGAAGGAGAGGAGCTTAGTTTTTGATGTGTTAATAGCTAAACCTCTCAATGAACAGAACAAATGAAACCTATCTAAGAGCTTCTGTAGGCCTTTTGGTGTCTTCGAAATCAAGAGGGTGTCGTCCGCAAAGAGAAGGGTGGGAACTTTTTCACCCGCCAGGGCGGGGGCGTCAGCTGGAACATCTTGTAAGAATTTCACCACTCCATTCACAAACAGGGAAAAGAGGGTGGGCGCCAATACACAGCCCTGGCGGACACCTCTTTTAACTGGGATCTTATCAGTTTTCTGTGCCTGAGTTCCCCACCGGACCCTTGCAAAGTTACCCTCGTGTAGACGAACCAAAAGGTCCAGAAGAGGGGACGGCAAACCCATTTCCTGGAGGACAGACCAAAGACGGGCACGGGGGACCAGGTCAAAAGCAGATCTCAGATCTATGAAGGCCAAATGGAGACTGCCCATACCAATCGAAACAACCTTCCAGTGTAGCAAGAGCGGCCTGAAGACCTGGTCGATCGTGCTCGTCCTAGGTCTGAACCCAGCCTGAAAGTGTGAAAGAACACTATGCTCAGTAGCCCATGACAATATACGCTCCAGCAGAACCCTGCCAACGACTTTCTGGCCAACGTCAATAAGACTTATTGGTCGGTAGTTGGCAGGATCCTCCCTGGAGCCCTTCTTATATATTGGTACTACTTCCGCTCCTTTCCATGATTCAGGGATGGGTGACCCCTTAAGGATGGCATTGAGTAAGATGGTAAAATAAACAGCCCATGATTTAGGATCGGAGCGGAACAAATCACCAGGCAGGCCGTCAGGACCTGGAGCTTTAGCTAGAACTAATCTGTTGATGGCGGTCACAACTTCTACCTCTGTAAACAAGTCATAGTTGGTCAGGGTGGGATCTGTTGGAGCAATTGGAGAAAATATACTCAAGGTTTCATCATCTGTGCCCGAATAGAGGCTCGAAAAGTGAGCAAACCATTCATGGTTTGTGATGTGGTTAGAAATTACATCAGGGTCAGAGCCTCTTGAGTATCTGCACAGGTTCCAGAATGTGGCTCCATCCCTGGCTAGGCTAGCAGTTTTTAAAGCCTGCCAGTGAGATTCCTCCCAGGCAGACTTTGCTCTGATAACAGCCTTCCTATAGGCAGACCTGGCGTATTTAATAAGGGAACAATCCTTAGTTTTAATAGCCGATATAAGCTCCTTCTTACTTGACCTGCACTCAGAGTTAAACCAGGAGCCAGGTGACTTATATTTATTGGTTTTAGTTGTAGAAGAGGATATAAAAAGTGCTCCAATCAGCTCGGTGGTGGAAACATGAATAGATGTGGCCCTTGGGCACTGGACAGATTCCTCATAAGCTTCCCTAAGTTCAGCGGTTTTAGATGACAATATATTTTTTATAGAATGAATTTTTTGTTCATCTAAGGCGATTTTGGGCCATTTCAGGAACCTTTTGCAATTTGATGGAATAATATCTTTGGTGGACGATAGGGGACAGGGATCGGAAATTGCTTGGTCTGGTGGCCACAGGTTCTTTAGCGTTAAGCAAAGTGGGTTATGGTCACTGTCAATGGTTGGAGCTATGACCAAATCCACCGCATGGCGCCACAGTCTACGATCGATTAAAATATAATCGATTCGAGATGGACTAGAGACTCTATTAAAAGTATTGGCTGCGTGGAGGTCGGAGGGAAGTCGACCATTGGCAGCTCTCAGGCCAAATTCCAAAACCAAAGCATTTAGCTGAATTATCACCGGTGTCCATCTCTTCACTGGGGGAATAGATAAAGAAGGTATCCCCCATTTGGCGTCTTCTTCATCGACCTCTAAGATGTCTTCAGAGGCAAGGGGCTCGTAGGTACAGTTCAAGTCCCCTGCGACCAGAATAAGTGAGCTAGAAGGACAAGAGGAAAGCTGTTCTTCCAGTGTAGTGACAATTGGTGATTTAGATCCTCCTTGGGTGCCTCTAACATATATGTTGAAAAGCTCAATGCAGGGCCCCCCTTTCAGACCACTCAGAGTTATATGCATCATGTCCGGTGATGAGCTTTGTACTTCACGGACCCTACAGGGAAGGGCAATATTTATCCATATTATGAGGCCTCCAGAGGGGCGGCCACGGCCGATGGATCGGGCAGGAACACAATAACAGGTATAGCCAGGTTGGTACAAAGGTGTTAAGCTCCAAGTCTCTTGGAATATGCAGATGTCAAAGGTGGAAATAAAAGTGTTCCAATCCGGCAGGGTGAGTTTAGCTTTCAGGCCGGCAATATTCCATGAGACGATTTTATAGTTCAATGGTGGAGCTAGAGGTGGAGTAGGGTCAGGGTCCAGAGTGTATGAGATTGGGGTCAAGAGTTGTGTCCCGCCTTCCCCCTGAGCCCCACAAGGAATAGGAGAAAGTCCTATTTGAGTAAACATCCTGCAATTGGCAGCCAGGATTACTTGGGGTACTCCACCAGAAATTGGTAGGGTATTTGTTGCCGGAGTAAGTCAATCATTTAGTTCCAAATTAGATACACCCTCAGAGCCATGATTTAACAATCCACCCCACCTCCTCGTGTTGTCTTGACTTGCTGTAAGGAAGCGTCTGAATTGAATAGCAGACGAGTCAGGGGAGGAAGATCTGTATTCTAGTGCTATAAGGCCGTCAGCTAGGTGATGGTTAGCTAGAGTCAACTCTATTGCGTCCGTGTAATTGTTGTCAAGTCTGAGTCTGTGGACTCCCAATAGATCATCTCTTATGAGGGATCGGCAGCCTCTGACATGGCGAATCCAGTGTATGATCTTGTTTTTTAAGGATTCTTCGTTCTCATGACCGGCAGTCATGGGGACACCTACCATATAGACAGTAGGTTGTGAGCTGGCTCTCGGCTTTTGCACTATATGGGGTGGGAGAGACGGGGCGTGAGCTGGTTGTCTTTGGGCAGAAAAAGGCTGACTAGTGGCAACATAGGGATTTGCAGTTGACTGAGATTTTATGTTAGTATTAGAGTGATTGGACCGAGCTCTAATGGGTGGTGGATGGTTTAATCTATCCTGTGTCGGTAGAGATGTCATCTGGGGCAATATAGATAAACTAGGGTCAGGTGTTTGGAGGGAAGATATTTTTGTCTTTAGGTTATGCGCAATAGTAGGTAAGGTCGGTGGTGGTTGTAATAATGGGCTAGGAAGTTTTTTGACTATTAGCAATAATTCCGCAACTAGTGCTTTTAAATCGCTAATCTCAAGCTTCAGGGACATAATAGTTTCTGTAATTGAACCTGTAGCTGTTGTAGTACTTCCTAGTGATTCTTGGCGCAACCTATCCCCTTCTATCTGTAACCCAGATTTGGAGCCCCGAGCTGAACACGAGTTAAATATTGCAGGTACATCAGAGCTAGCAGTACTGGTAATAGGCTCAACATAGTCATTATCAATGTCGGCTAGTGGCTCAAAGCGGTTTGAGCAAACAATGACAATAGGATCAAGGGGTACTGGATTAGGAAGTGGGACACAGGAACTTGCATCTTCAGTAGTTTGTTTGAGATTGTCACTGTCACTCCGTGAGATGTCCCGTGCTGGAAATTGTTTACTAAACATTTGCGGGATAATGACAGGACTTGGACGGTGATTAGATGAGAGCGGCGAAGGTGGAGATGTAAGAGGAATGTCAGAATCAAGGATGGTAGTACAATCATCTACTAGCGAGTCAATTCGGTCTAGTGTAGTAGCAGGCGTAGATTTTTTGTTAAGCTTTCTGGCCTTTTTCCTTTTGGTCGCATTGCCAGTTGAGCTGGCCGCTCCCCCATTCACATCAGATATTTTCCTTTTGCCCATTGAGGCACTCGCCTGAGCACTCACCCAAGAGCACTATAATACACAGATTGTACTATGTCCCCTGATTATCACCAAAGCAAGGACCCCTCAATAGCAACACAGTACCTTATAGTAGAATAGGCAGGACGTTGGTCAAAACCACACTCAACGTGGGACCTTTGACGTTAGGGAGGGGGCCCAGCCCTGCCTCCTCCGGCCCCGGACGGCCACAGACGGTCCCGCCCTTGTCCCGGGCTTCTCCCGGCGCCACCCGCGCGCGTCCCGCGTCGCGGTGGGGGCGCCGACCTTTTGAGCGCCTCCTGGCGCATTGCCTGCGTCAGCGGCTTCCCTTACTGCTTGGAATGGTGGGAGTTGTGGTCCTGGCCCCACGTAGTGTCCACAGCTGCTGTCGGGGAAGGAGGCGGCTGCGGGAAGTGGAGGGGTAGCACTCGGCGGGGCAGGAGGCAGATGGTGCGAGGTAGGTAAACGCACTGAAACTCGGCGTGTTAGCACAGCGGCTGGAAACAGGAACCCGCTCTGCCGTGGGGGCGCCGACCTTTTGAGCGCCTCCTGGCGCGTTGCCTGCGTCAGCGGCTTCCCTTACCGCTTGGAATGGTGGGAGTTGTGGTCCTGGCCCCACGTAGTGTCCGCAGCTGCTGTCGGTGAAGGAGGCGGCTGCGGGAAGCGGAGGGGTAGCACTCGGCGGGGCAGGAGGCAGATGGTGCGAGGTAGGTAAACGCACTGAAACTCGGCATGTTAGCACAGCGGCTGGAAACAGGAACCCGCTCTGCCGTGGGGGCGCCGACCTTTTGAGCGCCTCCTGGCGTGTTGCCTGCGTCAGCGGCTTCCCTTACCGCTTGGAATGGTGGGAGTTGTGGTCCTGGCCCCACGTAGTGTCCGCAGCTGCTGTCGGTGAAGGAGGCGGCTGCGGGAAGCGGAGGGGTAGCACTCGGCGGGGCAGGAGGCAGATGGTGCGAGGTAGGTAAACGCACTGAAACTCGGCGTGTTAGCACAGCGGCTGGAAACAGGAACCGGCTCTGCCGTGGGGGCGCCGACCTTTTGAGCGCCTCCTGGCGCGTTGCCTGCGTCAGCGGCTTCCCTTACCGCTTGGAATGGTGGGAGTTGTGGTCCTGGCCCCACGTAGTGTCCGCAGCTGCTGTCGGTGAAGGAGGCGGCTGCGGGAAGCGGAGGGGTAGCACTCGGCGGGGCAGGAGGCAGATGGTGCGAGGTAGGTAAACGCACTGAAACTCGGCGTGTTAGCACAGCGGCTGGAAACAGGATGAATAAAGTATTGCTCTGTAGGTACCAGATCACCTAGTAACAGGTTTTTACTTTTAAGACCATTCTCCTCTTTTTTTAGAAATACAGTTCAGCTTTTTCCACATTTGTCTCAATCAAGACTTCCTGCCCAGAAACGTGTTCAAATATAACATTTAATTCCTCAGAACTACTTGTTTGAGTTCCAAACTGCATGGGTTCCCATACCTCTGATGTATGGTATGTTACTTTGCATGTTTATTTCAAGGTATAACTGTGTTGTCTCCTGGATCTTTATAAAAGTGTATGTTGTTATAAGCATATCAGTGCTAGATGTTTGTGCAATGCTTCATTCATTGCTTAGATGTTCATATTATCTGGATTTGAAACAGATGTCTTTAAAACAAAAATCACAAACGTATTTAGAAGAATTCATGCAGGGAGGGTAATAGCAGAGTACCAGCCCTATTACAATCATGAGACTTGCGTAAGCATGACAGATTTGTTAAATTTCATCCAGAGATTACAGTTGCTATGCGTGTGGCTTAAAAACAGTAATTCCCACCAGGGAAATCATATCTACATCTACCTTTTGTAGTGGCCTCTCATGGCCCAACTTGTTTTTCCTCCCCTTATACGTAACTCTGTGGTGTGGAAATATTGCCCAATTGTCAGGCTACTCATAACAAAGTCTTTAGTGTTTATTTTATTAGTATATTCAACTGTTCCATTTTTGAAAAAGGAACAAGTGAATATTCTTTCAATAATTAACAGATTTCAGATGAACAGATGTTCCTGGTTTTCAGGGTAGGTTGTATGTCACTAATTAGAACTCTTTCAAATTAAAATAAGTAGCTCTGTTGCAGGTGCATCTTAAATACTGTGTGGTTTTGATAACTACAATACGAGATTCAAATGAGAGGGATGAGAAACAATACCCTACATCAAGGGTGCAGATTTCTCTGATAATTACCTATACATATATAAGTGCAAACAAAATCTTCTTTATGATGAATAATTAGCAGTGAAATAATACCATAAAATGCACAGAGCAGAAGTGGAAATAATAATACATTTTATCTCATTAATATATGACGTAGCTTTTATATTGCTTATATGAACTAGGATGTACAAAATCTCAATTGATATAAACTAATCCTTGAACTGCATTTGCATCCGGGTCTAAAGTGCAGACTATATGGCTAAGGAGGATTTAGAGTCTGCAATATTTTTGGTGTTGCCTAACTGACATATATTATTAAAAGATAATTTCATAATGTGAAGAAAAAGGGTCCATTTCTTAAATGTATTGTGATGTGGATACAAGCAATACATATATATTAAAGTAACATTATAGTTAGGTGAATATGTCAGTGACAACAATAATGTTTAGAACTCGAAAAACTACAGAAAT
Source organism: Triturus cristatus (assembly GCF_964204655.1). Classification (NCBI taxonomy): domain Eukaryota; kingdom Metazoa; phylum Chordata; class Amphibia; order Caudata; family Salamandridae; genus Triturus; species Triturus cristatus. The sequence goes on from NC_140592.1 coordinate 184,647,219, forward strand.
TCAGCAGTTATAGTTAGCAGATTTAACTATAACTGGTGCCCCTGCCAGGCATGCTTATGAGCTCACATATTGCATCACTCATGACATGTTCTACGACATCACTAATGACATCTCAAATTACATCATTGATGGCAAAACTGATGACATCATCCAATGAGTGTCTTAGTTGTTGTATAGTTTACATAGTGGTGGGAACTACCATATTACTTAATTTTGTACAGCTTGTGTCTATCTAATGGGTGTAAGTGTTTATACAACGCAAAAGACCCGAGTCCTGTAATGGCTGCCAGACATAATTTTCTCATGTGACAAGCAGCTAATCAGAGATGGCCCAAGGAAAAAAAAGCTCCCTAGGCCAATCAGAATGCTCTATTTTTTAAAATTAGGCTTTGCTTGACTCTCACCAAACGTCCAGATGTACAAATATGTTTTTACCTTATTTTCTCAAAAACAAATGTATCCCAAATAACAAAAGGCACGCTTTCTTGAGCAAAATCTAGCTTTCTGACAAATTTGCTGTAATTCTCTTCACCAGTTTTTGTAGTAACACTTTCTAAAAAAGGGATTAGAATTTTGGAACCCCCTTTTTCTCTGCCTCCGCTTGCCGGATCACCAAGATACTTTACATGCACAAACTAGGTAAAAAAGATCACTTTTTTGGAAAGTTTCGAGGAGAGTCATCAAACAGTGCCAAACCTATTAGCTAAACAAAAGACGCATTTCCTATAGAAATGCTTACTTAACTATAACTACCCAGTGGCAACCACCACTGTGTTTGGCAGAAAGCTAGATGTTGACTCAAAAAGAGTGCTTTTTGTGATTTGTTGTAAATTTGGTCCGTAGCTTTTGAGAAATTAAGGTTCAAAATTTGATTGGCTGCAACCACATCAACAAAGATGTAGCGGCAGCCATTGTAGGGCTGATGGACTCAGTCCCCTGTCCTTAAAAAAACATATATGGGTGAATGGTAGGGTGTTCCCTGGGCCAAAAACATTAATTTATTTTGACGGGCCTGCAGATCTTTGGAGGATTTGTGGTCCAGTCCCAAAAAAAACAAAGCACAGTTTCCCACCCTTTTCAGTTTTGATCCCTGCCCCCGGGTGGATCCAGTTCAGGAGGGTGGCTTTTTTAGGTAGGGGACGCATACTGCTGGGCCTAAACAAATAACAACTGCCTGTGAGTGCCCCAGTACCACCCAGGACACCCACAGTGTTAGAATTTGGGTTACTAGTTGACTAGGGTGTGAGCTCTGCTCAAGCAACACACAGAGTCCTAGTTAGGGTAAGGCACAAGCAACCCGGAATTAACCTGGGCTCACCCCCTGGTAGCTTGGCACAGATCAGTCAGGCTTAACTTAGATGCAATGTGTAAAGTCTTTCTCCAACACTTCAAACAACAAAACTGTGACAACACAACACAACACAAAAAGATCCCACACCAGATTAGATAGAGCTTAATTTATTAAATAAAAAAGACCACTATCAAGATCAAAGGTCGCTTGATGGTGCCAACCCCTCAGAAAACCATGGTTCCAGGTGACTTTCAATGATAGTCTCAAAAGGATGGACGCTCAAGATATGTGAAATGACAAAACTGATAAAACATTGTCCAATAAAGCTAAGAGCAAAGCAAACTATGTTTTTGAGCTACTGACATATTGCTTTAGGAAAAAAAGAAGAAAACTATTAATTACTCATTTGGGATTCTATTTAAATGTGTTAAAGAGACTTTCTAAATTAAACAGTTGGACTGATTGGCTAATAACTTCATACAATAATATTTAATTATCAACCAAAGAAATGTACCTGAAAATAAAAGTCAGAATTGTTCCATATTGGAGTATGCTAGCAATGTCTGAGAATTATGAATTTCAATGATATATTGTTTTCAAACAGATAAAAAGGCCAAACAGTTTCAAGTCATTTTTTTATTTATATTACCTTTTAAAATAGGTGAGCTATAATAAGCGGATTCATAGAATGAGATCAGTACCTGAACAGGTACTGCACAGTTTCACAGAAGCCTGAGGTGCAAATATGTTACTCATTCCTAGTTTACTCATACTTGATGCTGGCATAGCAGTGCCATACTAAATATTAAACCAAAAAAACATATGCCATGCTACACTGACTGCTACTTGTTGCAATATCAGGATGACTGGGTGGATCTGTCACAACTACTGGGACTATTACTCCGTTGATCCCTGAAGGAGATAAAATGGTGGAGGACTTCTGGTGCCTCTCTGCCTAGACTCTAGTGGAACATCCACGAGCAGGTCGCTAAATGTTCATTATAGATTGCCTCACATTGGCAATCTTTAGTTCGGGGCAGAGACACACATCCCCTTGGAGTAGCCACCTCCTCTTTGCCAGCAGCTGCTTAAGGGCAGCAAATTTACACAATTTTAAAGCAACAGTAAAATTGTTAGTGGAATGACAAGGCCATTGAATACAGCTATGGCAGTTATTTATTGTAATATATTATAATCTGGTATTCTACCAGAGTGGCCTTCTGGTTGGACTATCATGTATTGCCCATCTTTCTCCCATCCCTTCTTTACAAGACTGAAAGGTACCTTGACATGGTGTCCAAACAGAAGCTCAAAGGGGCTGAAGCCCACTCCCTTTTGTGGTGCCTCCCTGTAGGCTAACAAGAGGCATGGCATTAAAATGTCTAGCTTATGCCTCACTGGCTCAAAAAGGTGCATCATCATGTATTTCAAGGTCTTGATTCATCAACAAACCCACTGGTCTGGGGATAGTAGGGAATGGGGATCGTGTAGGTAACGCTAATTCCACATGAATTCCATGTATGCTGACATGAAGCTTGTTCCTTGCGCCAAAACTTTCTCTTTGAGAAACTAGCCATCAATGCCTTCTCCACCAAGGATGCAGTCACTGTCATCAGGGGTATGGCATCATGATACCATAATGATGGCATAATCCATCAAAACCTTGGCAAATCTGCTCCGTAGGGCAATATTAGGGTTAAGATTGCTAACAAAGACCTCCCCTACTGTTTCAAAGTGGGCCTCTACTATGGGGAAATTCTGTGGGGGAGCCTTTTGCTTCTGTCCTCACTTGCCATTGGCTTGACAAGTCACAGAGAATCGGCAGAATGCCTTTACCTTGGTCCTCATTTTGGGCCAATTGAAGTGGGTAACCAGGCAGTTAAACGTTTTTTCCAGACCCAAATCTCCTGCCAAGGATATGCTATGAACCAGCTTCGGTAGGAAGGCCCAATAGCACTGTGGGACCACCAACACTCTGGTTGAACCAGGATGACCAACCTTAGGCTAACTATAGAGGAGGCCATACTCCCAAACAATGCGGTGATATACCATGAGATGCCTGTTCTAGGATTCAGCCTGTTTCAGAAAAACCTGTCGCTTGTAGAACTCTGCCTGAAAGGGTCCTCCTGCAGCTTGTTACCCAGCCAGTTTAGACAGGCCTCCCAGGTCAGATATCTCCTCCCCTCTAAGTACCGGGTCCTTCCCCAGCAGAGTTAGACTCCTCCCAGAATGTGGAAATTATGGGGGCTACTTTCCCACAACCCTGGCCTCTGTCCCATCTCCTCTTGGTCGGTATCCATGCCACTGTCTCAGGATCCAGATCCTTTTGACTCCCCTGATGGGCTGGCATATAATGTGTGGTTACTACCTTGTGCTCTAGGCCATACCCAAGCAGACAGCCCACAGGTTTGGCTGGGCTCACAGCAACTTTAATAGAACCAGGGACCTCATCCAACTCAAGAAGAACCATTACTACAAGATGGTGACTGACTTGGTTATCAGCATTCATCAGTCAGTGGAGTATATATGGAATGATCTGCTCTGCAGCACCAGCTGACGCCTGAAAATAATCATGCTGGCTCCTATGTCTCACAAAGCCTCCACACTCCTCCTATTGGTGGAAGGCCACTGCATGTACTTCTTAGTATGGCCAGCCATATGAGCAATGGGCTCCATCTCTTTTTCACCCAGGGACGCTAGGGTAACCTCTGCCCACTTCCTCCCCCAGCCCTACAATGGAAATCCCTTTGCTCCGCCTAACTGTGGGGGGCTTCTTGGAACATACTGAGTACCCTATCTTATTCCATGTTATTTAGACAATTATAATATTGAGCCTGGTGATATGGCACTATAAACTTCTTCCCACCACACCCCCCTCCCTCCTTTATTATCAAAGTGGACTAGGAATCTCTCCTCTTAAAGCTATTGTTGGGGACTTTAGTGAACTATTTTGTATTATCCTTACCTCCCCCTCCTTCTGTGGGTGCAGACCTTGAACCACTCCCCCAGGTATCATTGTGGACACTCTGGCTCTCTGCCAGAGATCCACATTGTTCCAAAGCTCACTAGGAACAGTGAACTTGGAGTCTAGCAGAAGCTGGTGTACTCTGTAAATCAAGTACTCACGATGTACATCCACATATTCAGATTATACAGCTCATCATAATCCTTTACTTTACTGTGCTTCTTTCAACCATCCAGTACCTTACTAGATAAGCCTACAAAATCCTCTAAAGACTAGTGTGACCGTTTCTGGCGTCCTAGAACTTCACGCAATACATTTCAGTACTTAGGCAAATTTGCAAATGAGGGCCTCCTTAATGGGGGCACACTTAACCTGACCAGCTGCACCTAGGGCCAATACTGTTCCTCTCCCAATAATGGGCATGTGCTTCCACAGGGTAACTCCTGAGCCCTTCCTTGGGAATCTGTCCATACTCTAGGCCACCTTATAAACCACTAGCCATTTGTCCATGTCATTCCCTACCACAAAATAGGACCCAAGGGGGATATTTACAATGAAATGTTGGTAACACCACGCTTTAAACACAGGTATGCACCGTATATACAAAATTCCAGCGCACCCCTGTGCTGGCACTAAAAAATCTGCCTAGCGCCAGTGCAGGCTCCCTTGCACCATGTTGCAGGGGTGTCTGTGCTGCAGGGCAGTAGTTTATGTGCAGGAAGGGACACGTTCCTGCACATAAACAATCTTTAAAGGCGATTTGCTGTTTCTTTCTGGGCTGCAGAATGCAGAAAACATAGAAAGAGGAAAATATGAGAAGAAATACGTATCGTCATCCTAAGACCAGGCTTTACCTGGCCTTAGTTTTTGACGCTGCTCCGGCCCTGTAAATATGCGTCAAAAAGCAATGGGTGTTGTGGTGGAACGCCCACCGCAAACACCCATTGCACGCCCCTTTCACGCTAAGTAAAGCAGAAAAGGGACCTTATTAACAAGATGGTGTTAAGCAGTGTTAAGTGGCTTAATGACACTTTGTAAATAGGGAGAAGGGGATACTGCCACCAGAGCATCACTAAAAGTGGCATTCTGGACGGCTTCTTCAGCTTCAGACCTCATTGCATGCACATGTTCCTCAGCACTGCCATACTAAGATTCTCCACATTGACCAGATACACCTCCATGTTCCCAAAAACATAAGGTACGAAAATTGAGTGCAAGAATAAACTTAGGAAAAATCAAAAATGACCCAATAGAAATCTAAAAGCTAGTTAAAAATCCATAATGGCAATCAATTTTTGCTATCAATTTAAAAAAGGATGTTTCATTTCAATTTAAGTCACTGTGTGGTACTGCAAGACACAAGACCTGGATCCCATGGCTAAACACCAATGAAAGAAAGCAGGTTATTTTATATAGGGTTGGGTGACTGCCCGCCTCAAGGAATAATAACACTCCTTGTCAGGGTGAATCCTAAAAGTCACTAAAGAGGAAGCATCACGGTATACTTTTAATAGGAATTTGTCAAAGGCTGTTGAGGTCTCTCAATGCACTGTAGCACTTTTACAGGAGTGGTCCCCAGCACATTTGAAGCTTTTTAAAAAAAATCTGACTCGTAGAATCAGTTACGAAAATGACAAAGAATATTGCATTCAGCTAAAGCAGTAGAAAGCGTTCGCTGAAGGCATAGATTTTAAAACTCATGCGCTCTATTTACAATTTGTATTAGAACATGGGGTAAGACATTGTATTCTTCTTTTACGTATGGGAATACTCCCATTAGCAGCATACCTCGCCAGTTGGGACGATATAAATAGTAATAAAGGCATATGTGAATTGCGTAAAGGAGGACCACAAGATTTATTGCATGTTTTACTAATTTGTCCAAACCCGAGAATGGTTGAGGCTCGACGAAGATTCATAAAACTTATCCAATTAAAGCACAAAGCGACACTAGCTCATGACTTAATTACGTTGTTTAACTCTCCAGCTAACGAATTAGTCTGTCAAAACTTGTTTACATTTTTTAAAGGTTTCTTGAAATTGTTTTAAAGTAGAGCACACAATCGTAACATTTATACTTAATAGAAGGTTGCACAGGCGGATTTTTAAGCATTTTTATTGTTTTATTTTTATAATGAATTGTTTGCGATTGCATTTCAATAAGGATGAGTTTATATGTACGTATTTGTTGATCTCAGTAGAGGTCTGAATCAAATAAAAATATTGTATTGTATTGTAAAAGTCACTAAATTAACCTGAGCTCAAGCCCCTGGTAGCTAAGTCACACAGCTGATAGGCATGATTAAGAGCAATGTGTAAAGTACTTAGGTAGTTCCAAAACAGTAATAAAGTACAAAACGAAACAATAAATAAACTAAAAATAAATTTGAAAAATAAAGTTTAAGATGACACAAAATCCATCAAGTGGAACTGACAAAATGAACTGTTAGGGTATATTCTCAAGAACGTGTGATAATCACCGCAAAATTATCCTAACGCAACTTTGCATATGGCAGTCTATCGCGGGAAAATAACGCTGTGTTAACGTAGTATTCTCAAACCGATAGTCCCACAATAACATGTCAAATGACCGCATTAAAATCAACGCGACGCCGCAAAAATGCGAAACACAAACGCGAATAAAGTTGCGATGAGGCCAATCGTGATTAAAAAATCAGAGACAACCAGCGCTCAGCCTGCAATTCCCACACGTCATACGGGAAGATGCACCATAAAACCAGAGAAAAAAAAATGGTGAGATGACAATGTACGAGCACAATCCCACATCCGTGACGTTGAACAAATGACCATTGTCCCACCTCAAATAGGTATCTCCCCACAGTCACAATGTTCATTGACATGAAGTCTACATTTAAACACCCACCATCCATGAACAAATCATAAAATTGTCAGCAATACTTGTCGCACTAACACTTGTCTGAGTGATGTGCCTGTACAGATGAGTGACATGCACTCAGGGAATGTGTTATTGGAATGCATTTATTTGTGGTCCTTTTGTACTGTCCCATAATTGCCTTGGTCTGTCACAATGTGACGTGCTCATGTGAATAAATTGTCAATGATGATGTTCCTATGGGCTATTCCTGCTGCAGCTGCAGTGGGGTGTGGTCCACCTTCCTCATCTTCATCATCATCGTCCGGTGCATCAGGCACTTGTATCCATGGGGCATTGCTGCGTACACATATGTTGTGCAACACACAACATGCAACGATCATCTTGCACACGATGTCTGGGCTGTACAGGAGCCTTCCACCTGTGATGTCCAGGCACCTGAAACGTGACTTCAACACGCCAAATGTGCGTTCTACGATGCCCCTGGTGTGTTTGTGGGCCGCATTGTACTGCCTCTGGGCCTGTGTGTTTGGGTCTCGGAGGGGTGTCATCATCCAAGCGCAGAGTGCATATCCTTGGTCACCTGTGACAGTGCAGAGAGACATGAGTCAATAGTTGGTTCTTCATGATGTGTTGGCCGGCTCACTGGTTCATTGGTGTGTGACATGTGTGACTTTGTGATTTTTGTATGACATGTACTGCTTGTTGGAAATGAGAGGCATCAATGTGTACTACGTAGCCTCACTGCTGCTCCTCCCTTCCCCCGAGACTATTCACTAGTGTGCGCAGCGCGGTTGCATCCCTTGCACCCCTACAGCACACCATTGTGATGCCTGTCTGCGCATGTCCACAAGCCTGACAACAACACAGTGATGTTGTGCGATGAAGGTGGGTGGCCACGTGTGTGTAGGCCTATGGTAAGGACAGGGCGCACACAGATGTAGAGTTCATACCTGGCTGAAATCGCCATGTGGTTGAGGGTAGACCTTTGGCTTATGCTGCGGAAATAGCAACAAACCCAACAGTTGGCATGACTGATCCCTGACCCCGAGCGGACTTGCGCACCCTCATGTACCCCTCGGCCGAGCCCGCACTCCGGGGGCATGCTACGTAGCAACATTGTATATTGCGTGACGAGTGGCGCCGACACTACACCAGAGACACACGCATTAGTAACTTCCTTGGCAAGACCTAAACTCAACATGCCCAGAGCCACGTGTTGAATGAGCACACCCCTACGCCTTACGGTCGAACGCCGGTCCACTCCCTTACGCTCACAGGTGGGTCGGACACAGATACATGTTCCAGGTCTACCCCACTGCCTGAAGTGACAAGGTTGCACACACTGTACACAGCACAATGTAATGTTGTATGGCCCGGGGCCCTCATGCATACATAATGACCACACAGACAGACTGAGACAATTTGTGGAACTGGCTACGGGCACGTGCGCCCAGCACCTTTTATTGCCAGGGTCAGATGTCCAGTGACGCCTGTGCTGGATGGGTGTTGGGTAGTGTAAGTCACCCCTCAGGGATTGGTTGGTGCTGGCAACAACTACAACAGTGATCAGACAATCAGAAGTTCAAAGTACAAACAGCAAGGGTCCATGACTTGAGCTGCACAGAATTAGCCCCGGATGCACTGCGGCCAGCACAGGCACACCTGCAAGGGACGGTGACTTGCAGTGCACTGAAATAGGGCCACGAGAGATGAGCCGGTCCTCGTTGATGTCCAAGGAGAATGTCGAGGAGTGTTACGGGGGACAGTGGAAGGTGTCCATCCAGGGCATGATGCAGAGGGCAGAAGCAAGCAGAAACAGCCAATATGGAGGAGTTGAATGCTACAGTCTCTTTTTTCCCACCCTGTCAGTATCAGCTACATGATGATGAAGACAACCCCCAGGCCATAGACTCAGACGCCACCAAATTTCAACCAGAGAGTGTCCCTGACTGCCGTGGCACAGAGTCATTGGCACCAGAGCTGGAAGGGGATGCAGTCTTCGATGAGGCCTCTACAATGATATCAACTCAGCCATAAATAAATCAAGGCTCAGTTCCAAATGTGTGACCTACGGGACCGCAGTGTGGGCCAGAGCCAGCGGTTAGCATGGGCCCACAGCTACGTGTCATTGGCTTGTGATGCACAGAGTTAGTGGCACCAGAGCAGTTGTTGGTAATGTCCGATCACCTCCATAACGAAGATCTTTTTTTCCTCAGGACTGAACCAAGTCTTCCTCTTACTCCTCTCCTTGCTTACAATGATGTGTACTCTGCCATTGCATAATCAAGACTCAGTTCCAAATGTGTGACCTACTCGACCGCAGTGTAGGCCGAAGGCAGAAGTCACCAAGGGCGCACAGACACGTGTGGTCGGAATGTTATGCACAGTGTTTGTGGCACCACATCGAAGGGAGTATAGTGACATAAACTCAGCCATAAAATATGTACTCTGCCATTGTGTAATCAAGACTCAGTTCCAAATGTGTGACCTACTTGTCCGCTGTGTATGCCGGTGGAGTACGTCAATGAGAAAGGAGTACTGCGGGCCTTGCTCGCGGAGGCCGTGATGGTCTGAGGAGGCTGCCAAGGTCCCGGGCCTCGGGCTTGGAGCATGCACTGGCACGTGGTGCGCCCTCTTAGAGACATGCCGGTGTCGGCAGGTGAGCAGTGAGGCCTGGATGCGAAGGGGCAGGCAAGACGAGTTCTGGGGACCAGCGGCCTAGGGTGCAGCAGGCGTACAGGATCGCAGGCACCACCGCTCATGGCGTCGGACTTGTGACGGGGTGAGAGGTGCCACCCTGGCAGACACATTGGCCATTCCGGAAGAGAACCACGCCCAGGGCTACGTGCTTTTTATTCACACCCCTATGCTAGCCTGGCGTACACTGGGCCAGCCCACTGCACACACGCTTACAGGGGGGATGTAACAAGCTACATTTCCAAGATCTTCCCCACTGGCTGGGGTCACATGGTTGCGTCCACTGTCCACAACACTACCACCACCAGCAGTATATGTCGACATGGATTTGTCTGTGGTCTGCATACTGCAGTCTGTCCAACACATCCACGCCACACTTGGCATTGTGTACATTCTCCTTCATGGGCCACTTGCCTCCTTCGCACATGCCTGGTTCCCACCTCTCCCCACATTATGCTATTGTGTGGCTGAGGTACCATGCCATTGATGGTTCATGTACATGGCTAGCCCAGGTTTCCGCAGTACGTTGTGCTGTCACATATGGTGGGTGGGCATGTTGTATGGCATGTTGTATGTGAGTTTGTAAAGTGTGCATTGCCAGAGTTGTGAGTTGCATGATTGTGGAGTCGAGGTGTGTGATGTGTTCATTTGGTACTTACCAACGAGCACTGCATTTCTGTAGGTGCCATCCTGGAAGCGCCGGACTGTCCATATTTTTATAGTACAGTCTCCCGCCTTTTCTTAGATATTGCTTTATGGTGACTTTCCATTTAGACATTACCGGGGCTCTTCATATCTACATTTTTCTCTTTCGTTCTGATTCCCTTAAGCTCTGTGGAATCAATTCCCTTGATGATTGGGTGCTTAGATGGGCACGATAGGGGGATTTTCTGAGGTTATGAGGGTGTTTTTCTCGTGCACACATCCTTTGGTTTGGCTCTGTGGAACCAATACACTCGATGCTTGGGTGCCGAGAAGGGCACAATAAGGGGACATGTTGAGGTCATGATGAGGGCGTTGTTTTCGTTTACATATCTTTCGGTTTGGTATGGCTTCTTCCCTACATCTCTTTAGGCTTCCCCATTGGATGATGCTCTTCCTTTTTAACTTTTTTGATATATTATAAATACTTGAGTTTTGACCTATTATTGATTGGACATTTCTATATATTTTTTGACCATAGGTATCTTGGAGAGTGATATAGCTGCTCTCATCACTGGATGACTTTCTCTACAGGACCACCCTTATATTGACATGATTCATTTGAGCTACTTAGCAGACAACCTTTCTTCATTGGATTGTAATTTTTAAAAAGTGAGTAAAATTTTAACATCTTATGACCATTAATTCAGATGTTCTGTGTGCTTAGCCCTTCATTATACTGGCGCGCCCTATGTGTTTGTTCTCCCCCCTAGTGACACTGATTATCATTTCCTGCAACACTACAAATTGAAGTAGTGAGGGAGAAGAAAGTAAGAAAGAACATAAAGACGGTGACATCCTTCCCATTTTTTTGGTGGGTATACATCCTCCTTTTTTCCTTAGCATTTGATCTCTTCTGGCTCCCCTCGTTTCGTGTTAGATTGAGATTGGGGAAAACTAGTGTTGCCCCTACTTAGTAAAGGACTTCGCTCACCTGTTAGAGATTTACTTTTAACTCCTGTTAAAAACATACTTCAGAATAGGCTTTTTAGTTTGCCACCTATTGCCTGACATTGGAATTACATTTCTGGTCGATTAGTCTCGCAAGGCTTTTTAGTATGACATATTGAGAGGAGTTTTCATATACATATCACACACTTACCTGCCATTGCAACTAGTCAATATGTCACGAATACGATGTTGTAAATAATGAATAGTTATTTTACGAAATATTGATCATTTTTGCACATTTTATGTTGATTTATAATTGTTTTTTGATGTCATATGTAGTCGTATTGGTATTTGAGTCCAATTGTATTTGGTCGTGTCTATAATGTCTATAATGTCCTTCATTGTGTTGGCATAATTGTTTGTGCTTAGTCCTTATGTGTGTCATTTATATTCTATTTTTCCTTTTGTATAAATTCGTTGCAGCCCTGAAGAAGTCCAGAGGTGGACGAAACGCGTCGGCTGCTTTGGCTGTTTTGGAAGTTTTAATATTTACATGACAAACTGAACAATAAAGAATAATTTTTTGAAAAGAAAAAACTTTTAGGATATGGACTTATTTAAATTACATTGTACAAGTTGAGTGGTGCATTTGGTGCTGTTTTTTCATGTACACTCCAGTAACTGGAACAGCATTGTGCTGGCGGGTGCTAACCAAGATTGCACACTTGTGGTGAATGGAATATATCACCAATAGATACGTTGAGTTACTGTTAAATCCAGTGCTGCCCTAGAGGGATACCACTAGCTTTGTGTGTTTTTTTGTTAACTCTGCGATGAGTCCCTTGAGAATATGCTCCTTAATGTTTTAAGTAAAAATAACACCAAAAAGCATTCTACGCCAATGATAGTCTATGGAGGTGGTGGACCCGGACCAAGGCGCGATTTGAGGTCGATCGAAATGGAGCACCAGTCAAATACAACATGTTGTTTAGGAGTGGGCGGAATTTGCGAAATCCACTTTCGCACATTATCGCGAAAATGTTAAAAATTATCGCAAACACGCGGAAATATCGCGAAGATGCGGATGTTTTTTTCCCGCATGTTCGCGAGATTTTCTGCATGGTTGCGGCTCGCCAACTTACCCATGCGGTTGCTCGCGGGCGCAGCCATCTTGTTTTCAGTTGTCTCGCGGTGCATGATCGCGAGAAGAAAGACGTGATCGCGCGACGCATGACGTCACTGCGGGCGCGAACTGTCGCGAGACAGCGCAAATGGCTAAAAACAATACAACATCTCATGGAGAATGAGACCGGATCAAGAAAACTTGTTGGCGAACGCAGGGATTCAGGTAAGGCAATCGCGCGCGCGAGAATGTATTATTTTACAGCGCGAGCAAGAACCAAATTATCGCAAAGCTGCGGAATGCGGAAATTTTGTCAAATTATCGCAATTTCCGCAAACGGAACGAAATTTTAGCCCAGGCCTAATGTTGTTCCTGGTGAAATTCTGGAAGTCAAAAAGTTAAAATTCTTTGGAGAAATGCATTGAAAGTTCCAAAGCAGAAGGAGACTTTGCTACCTTTTGAGAAGAAAAATATTCCCTGAATTGATGAAAACTAAATTAATAGCAGCTGTTGTGGAGCTGAAGGCTGGATACATAAAGCATTTGGTCCTGTTCAAGATCTGGAGCTTTGGAGATATCTCACCGAATATTTTTAAGTCCCAAAACAGAATGGAACTTAGTAATTTTTGGAGGTGTGGGGACCTTACAATGGGACGAAGTTGCAATGCAATCTGATGCTGTGGAACTGTTGGTCAAATACTTTCCTCTGCAGGTCCTACTTCACCTCTAGGCCTCCGGAGAAAACGTTTTTATAAGTTCCTAAACTTTTTCTGGCACCCAGACAACCACATGAGTAAACTTCTAAGACCCATAAGGCCCCAGGGAAAGGCACTTAGAGATTCACAGGGAGTCATGCAGAGGCCAACAGCAAAGTCCAATCCATGTTCAGTTGCCACTGGTCAGCTTAGCTCCTCAGGGAAAGTCCTCTAACACTACGTTGTGTCCCTATTGCCACACTGGAAGTCAGCCAACTGACCCTTGGAGTCCACTTCTTTGTCCTTGGTACAAAAGGGAGACAGTCCAGTCCTTCAGGGGTAATGTCAGGTAATAGTTAGAAGGTCCAGCCATCTTTTGAGTTCCAGCATCTATCGCCTCTTTAGTTCAGTAGGCTTCAGGTGCACAATGCCCTGCCAATCTGAGCCATGAGGGAAGAGTGTATTGATATCACGTTATAGTGTTGCACCACCCAAAATAATTCTGCATATTGGAACTTTTGTATGGATGAGTCAAGCTCTCTCTCTCTCTCTCTAATCTGTAACGTTGTGTTACATTATTTGTAAGCAACAATGTGAGCAATAGAGTGCTGTCAAAGTGAACCAAAGGCAACCAAGGGATTTAATAAAATACCAAAATGAGCTTTTTATTGAATTTGCAAACAGAACAATTCAGATAAAAACATTCATTCATCCACTTGCATGTCCATCATGTGTAATTACAGACATACTATCAATAATAAAAAACACAACAAAATTGATATATATTAACAATTGTGATTAAAATGTCAAAAGAAGTTAAAAAAGGAAGTGGCACAATTGGGTTGACTAGATTGTTCTAGGCGCGTTTCGGCACAGCAAGGTGCCTTCGTCAGGAAAACAGGGCCACAGGAAGGGATCTAATTATTTAATTGTCCTTGACCAGGCGAGTGGTATCCACGTTTATTCAGATGTAGGAGCCGATCTAAACTCGATTGTAGAAAAGCTATAATATGATGATAACTTCGCTTCCGGTCAGACACGAGGACACCGATAGCCTAAGCATGCTAGCTCTCTGCTTATCACAATTATTACACATCCTTCAGAGATAGTTACATTAAGGCTATACCCCGATCATCATCAGGAGAAGCAAAAGACTCTGAAATTATTCCTCAATTGCGATATCAAGCAACTCAAGAGACGGGCGCCTTATTAATTTCAACATCCCTAAATCTAGATACACAGTACATGATTCTTTTATCACCCGTGGGGTCATCATCTGTACCTCTCCAAGTTATCATCATATTATAGCTTTTCTACAATCGAGTTTAGATCGGCTCCTACATGGGCCGAAACGCGCGTAGAACAATCTAGTCAACCCAATTGTGCCACTTTCTTTTTTAACTTCTTTTGACATTTTAATCACAATTGTTAATATATATCAATTTTGTTGTGTTTTTTATGATTGATAGTATGTCTGTAAGTACACATGATGGACATGCAAGTGAATGAATGAATGTTTTTATCTGAATTGTTCTGTTTGTAAATTCAATAATAAGCTCATTTTGGTATTTTTATAAATCCCATGGTTGCCTTTGGTTCACTTTGACAGCACTCTATTGCTCACATTGTTGTATTATTATTGGTTGACTTAATCCTGTACAATTATTGTTACTTTCCCTACATTCAGGAACCATATCCCAATAGCAGGGGGCCTCTCTCTTAACGCTACATTATTTGTAGGCACCATATTTACAAAGACTTTGCATCGGGTTGCTTTTTTAATGCAAACCCTATGAAAAGTGTTGTGTTGGTATTTACAATCCAACACAAATCATAATTTCCGTAGGATTGTAATCAAAAGCTATGGAAATCAGTGCATTACGCTGACCTGTGTTATTTTGCATAAAGGATTAAACCATGGATCGTATATAGGTGTTCCCATGCCACCACCCATGAATTTTGATGCAAATCCCTATCTACATTGAAGTATTAACTGGGATTTGTGCCAAAATCCTGTGCCTTCTTGAGATGTCTCCTCATTTTCCCCCTTTGCATGTATGCTGCACACTTCAGAACACATACAAATAGTGAAATTCCCTAAATTATAGTTTTTGTGCAGAAAGGGACTCTTTTCTGAATAAAACCTTTGCTTACCACAATGCAGATACCCTTGCACCATGGCATAATGGTGTCTGCATTGGGTTATGTGATAGAGGCACTCATGGCTAAACCATGCCAGCCCATTCATGCCTCTATCACACAACCTAAACCACAAATGTATCGTAACCACACATTCCTTTACCACACATGCCTTTACCATATAATGTTGTGGTAAAGGCATGAATGGTAAAGGGGTATGGCTGTTTCAGGTCGTGAACCCCCACCCCAAGCTACAAACTCCCTACCTGCCCACCCCCTTACCCTGAGGTCCAAATACCCCGACCCCCTCCCACCGCTATGCTGTCCCTAACCCTTAACAAACACTACCTGACCCACTCCCACCCCCCTGCACTGTCCCTAAAACTACCCCAACCCCTTAGGCCTAAAACCCAAACCCCTATTTTTAAGAAACTAACCAACCCCCCTGAGCCTTAAAAATGACCCAGCCACTCCCTAAGCCCTAAAAACTACCCCGTCTACCCATTCCGCTCCCCCTGCCCTGAAGCCTACAACCCTGTCTCTTAAACACTGCCCCAACCCCCTCCTATGCCCCCACGCTGGCCCTAAACTACCCCAACCCCTTACACTACCCTTAGGCATAATACCCTAACCCCTAATTAAAAAAACTACCAAACCCTCTCCACCCCTGAATACAAACCCAGCCCTGTAAAACACCCCGACCACCCAGCCCTGCGACCCCCCCCAGCCTTGAAAACTACCCCCGACCCCAGCCCAGAAAACTGTCCCGACCCTCTCCTCCCAGAAAACTACCTCTGACCCCCTCAGCCCAGAAACCTACCCAGCTCAGCCCCACTTACCTCACAGCAGCTCTGTTCCTGGTGAGGTCTTCCTGCTTCCGGCCCTGCTGCAGCCAGCAGTTAGACAGCGGACCTCCTTAACTAAGACAAGCGTGGTTACGCTTGCGATTTTGGAACACGTGTGGCTGAGGCCGCAGTGTTCAGATTGTTTCCCTCTGCATTGGGACATTGCAACATAAAGGGCTCCAGAGCAGGGAGAGAGAATAACAGCACCATATCTTAGTACATATGGTGCTGTTCTGCTCTCTTCAATTCACGCAACACAGCGCAGCAACTTTACTTGCTGCCCTCTGTTGTAGGGTTTGTTTGTAAATCTGCATGCTGGCTCTCAACTTTGTCTTCTTGCGCTTGAGTGCTATGAGTCTCCCGCATGCACTTCCTGTTGTTCATCCCCTACACAAATATTCCCCTTCACACCTCTTCTCAATCGCTCCTGCAGCCTTATGGTACATCAAGAGCATTATGAGGTGAGCAGAGCATGTCTTTGGTCCATCAACCCCAATTTGCATCTCTGTATCACGAAGCCACAGCCCTCACATCCATGGACACATGCACTTGACAGACAAGATAACAGCACTTCCTCACAACACTAGTGGTAGCAATGCATCATATAAAGCCATTACAAATAATGTATACTTGCTGTATGGGGTAAATAAAAAATCTATAATCTACTTTCGTCATTCCAGCACTGTGTACTCATTGGCTCACCTTACGCCAGACTTCTCCAATGAGTAGCCTTTGAGCCACTGGTAGCTCTCCCGCTACTTATAGGTAGCTCTCCTGTGTGTAACCCAGCCTAAAGGTAGCTCTCCTGTGTGCAGCCCTGCCTTCCAAATTAGAAGAGTTTGGGGCATATTATCAAGCACGGCATTAAAATTATCGCCGCTTTAGCGGCAGGAAACTGCCGGTAAAGCGGCGATAATGGGCTTGATAATATGCCGCAGAGAATTCCAATAGAAGCCCATGTTGACACCAGAACACGGGCTTCTATGGGAATTCTCAAGGGCATATTATCAAGCCCATTATCGCCACTTTAGTGGCAGTTTTCTGCCACTACAGCGGCGATAATTTTAACGCCTTTTCTTGATAATATGCCCCAGAGTTTGTTTGACTTAATATTTGTATACCATAATTTGGCGTGTGCATCAAAGACGGAAATGTGTGTATTTTCAGTCATCATATGCTGATGTTTGGAGAAAATTTGCTGAATTTCCACTTCACATTTCAAGCTGATATTTGAGTGATACATTATGTGGCATTAGAGAGACACATCACTAATATCGTTCCCTTGGTTCCAGGGGGATTGCCATTATGGCTGCTAAGTATTACCCATATGGAGGCATTCAAAATTGATAAAACCTTTTCTAGATCACTGCCTGCAACCCTACCCGACTCCATGAGGGGATCCCTGCTAGTAATCTTGCATAAGGTGGCACTAATGTTATCTCGTCTGTTGTAGGTACTATTACAAAACAGATATTAGTAGCTCAAGATGATTTTCTTTGAACATGAGTAGCTCTTACTGCAGAAAAGGCTGGAGACCCCTGCCTTACGCCCTCTTTATATTTTTGGCAGATTAACAAAAATGTTCTCAAAAAACAGAAATTCAGAACGGTCTTATTTTTACATTTGGAAGTACATACATAAAACGCAAGTTTGATATTGGTAATTCTTCAAAGCACAACGCTTTCTATATTTTTTTTCAAACCGAGGGAGCTGGCATCGCATTTTTGTGAAGCAAATCTGCCACATGCTATTTTCAAAAATACATATTCACTGCATTCAAATCATTTCAAATATTTTCGTTTCTTACAATCTCCAAGGAGAGTGTTCAGTCATTGTTGCCATCTGGTGTGCCTCACTGAAGTCGCATGCAGCTGCTCCATTAGAACTTGCAATCAAGGCTTTCACATTAAAATTCAACCTAAATGAATGCAGCGGCATTGCAGGACACTGCGAACAGCAAGGCGAGAGATGGCATTCTTTATGGAAATCATGATGAGAACAGAAAGACTTCAGTTTGGATCAGGTTGGAGACAGGAACTGAACCCATCTAGTGGTTTTGATGGTCGGAAACATCACACTGACAATCAAGTCAGCTCACTGTCATTTGTCAGGTGTCACCCTCTTTTTATAATGATATTCATTCACCCCCCTAAAAAGCAACAAGCCCATTGACTTCTCGGATGCCACCCTCTTTGCAAGCCTGCATCCTCTCCCATCATCTTCCTGTTCTTCCTCCGTTCACTCTAATGCGGTCACACTCTTCAATATCTGGCCTCACCCTCATTCAAGACAGTTATTGTGATTGTAATGGCATTTATACAGTGCTTACTACTCCTGAGGAAGCATTGAAGCACTTTTTGGCGAGTAACACACTACTCCGGAACCCAAATAGGACTAGTGGCAAGGTAGTATAGGGAAATATGACATTTATTTGAGTGGTGGACATTTGAGTCTGCTATTTGGGGTGAAAAGAATAGTGCAGAGATCGAAGAGGGAGGGGTTTGCATTTATATAGCGCCTGGTACCCCTGATGAGGCAAAGCGATTTTTCCAGGAGTAGCACGGTACTCTGGAACCCAAACAGGATTAGTGGTGAATTAGTATAGGGAAATATAAAATTAATTTGAGCGGTGGGCGTGTAAGTCTGTTAGTTGGATTAGAAAGGATACTGGAGGTATAGAAGAGGGAAGTGTCTAGAAAGTATTTATTTGGAGATCATAGCAGCAGGAGCAGGTTTGGTATGAGTAGTTTGAACATCATTGGTGGAGATATACAGTGAGTCACTGCAGTATGAGGGTGGCGCGAAGGGCCGGACTGGCCTTAGCGGGCACCAGGCATTTTCCTGATGGGCCGGAAGGGTGGAGACCAGTTTTTTACCAGTGGGGGCCGGTGTTGTTGCTAGGGGCCGGTTTTGCAGCAGTGCTGCAAAATCTTCCCCTTGTAACAAAAGCGCAGTAGCAGTGTTCAAGCCCTGGCAATTACGTCCTTATGTCCCCCTCCCTCAGGGGCCTTTCGGACGTAATTGCCAGGGCTGATTTGCGATCCCAGACCGGTCCTGGTGATGGGGAACCACATGGCTGCTTTTTCACTGTGGACCTAGTGAAACATGATATGGGCCAGATGGATCATGCATTTTGCTCCTCGGAAAACGTCCCGAATCATAGAATCATCCCGTTTGCAATCGCGAAATGATTCAGACGCCGCAAACCCAATTTTGAAATTCGGTAAACTGCTACCAAATTGCAAAATGGGTTTGTGATTCACTATTTGGAAGGGGCGTGTTTAGGGAGTCCCTTCCAAATAGCGAATCCTAACGGTATGCAGAAATGTTTTGTGACCAGGAATGTGGTCGCAAAATATTCACATTTTACCACCTACTTCAAGTATGTGGTAACCCAATTGCAAATGGTAAGGGGTCCCCAAGGGACTGCTTCCCCTTTGTGAATGTTAGTAAAATAATTTTTTAAGAGCAGGCAGTGGTCCCAGTGGTCCCACAGACCACTGCCTGCTCTTAAATAATGAAAAGAAAACTTCATTCTTTTTTTTTTAAACGCATAAAAAAAAAAAAAAAAATGCTTTATTCAAAAGCAATCACAGACATGGTGATCTGCTGAGCCCAGCAGGCCACCATCCCTATGATTTTTACGATTCCTAGGAAGTTGCACATTGCAACATACCTCATTAATATTCAGGAGGTGGGTCATTTGCGATCCCCTAGGAATCGCTAAAAGTGTTAAACACACTTTCATGCATTCCGTTTTGAGATTTCCTAATTGCGAATGGCAAAGATTCGCAATTAGGAAATCGCACAACAAGGCCTCCAAACATCTGGCCTATAATTTCTTCATTCTGCAGCAGCCTTGGTTTGTCAGCACCGTAGGAAATGACAGGCGGTTCACCTACTTTTAAATCACACACATTGTTCTCTCACACGACCCATGCTACTCAGAGGAAGGTCAGGGTTGTGGCACGGGATGTTTAAATGCGCTTCCATTTTTATTGCAATCGGTTTTTTTTCCAGTTATAGGCAGAAGCTGTCCTTGTGCCCATAATTGAAACAAGCAAGCACTTTTGCGATTCTCAGGAGCAATTTATTTGAAAACAATATAATATAACTTTACATTGCTGAATTCAAATCAAATCCTCACTGCATTGGACATATCTTGGCAAAATAAATGATTAGGCATTATATTATTTTAAGCACGTTTTTGACAAAGTAAGGATCTAATGACTGTTGAGAGAAGTGCAGAATAATTAATTACAAGCATTGGCAAAGCCAATCAATCTTGCTTTATATAAGGGAGCATTGGCACTGGCATTCGCACGCATCTGAAAAAATACACTCTGCCCTTTCCCGATGCAGACTGCTGTATTATTGGCTTCTGGATTCAGCCCCAAATGTATGGCTGAGAAAGAGTCAATAAATTGGAGAAGTCAAAGTATTATCCAAAAGGTCATTGCCTCTGACAGGGCACTATTTGGGGCTGAATCCATGATGGGTTTCGGTGTACTGAAATACTATGACAAACTGGTGTCTGAATTTAGGGGAGGCTTTAAAGTTTGACAGATAGGGTGCTCCATCATAAACATGGTGGAGTATCTGTCTTCCAAACTGACAGTTCACCTGCTCTTTTTAGAGACGAGTGGACCACCATGTGCCCAGAGCAGCATGACCACTGGCTCCACCGGTGGAAACCCTACACCGATGGCTCCTATGTCAAAGTAGGGTGGGTGGTAGTCCAGCCAGGGTGGTGAAGGTAATTACCTCTGAGGCATGGCGGTGGGCAGGCTACCCACCTACCATACGCTAAATGAGGCCCTTAATTTCTTGGCTATTCCTCAACATTAGAGGAGGCTAAGCTACTTGCATGTGCAGATGTCTTGAGAAAGCTGATGGTGCATTTCAAGTCCATCCTGTTCACTGACCTCTTCTTTTCACATGGACTCGCCACCTCCACCTCTTCCATGCTTGAAACTTGTCTCTGATGGCCCCATCCCTATGGTATTTGCACTTGTTATGGGAAAACAGTAATTGCTTGGCAGGATCCAAAAACAGCTGAAACACTTTGATACCTCTTTCGTGTCATCCACTCCATTAAAAATAGAAGCTCATAAAGAAAGAGTACAGATAAACTTTTAATATGAAACTTGGTGGTCATGAAACCTTTAAAAAAGAACTTGGTGGTCATGAAACCTTTAAAAAAGAAACATACTATGACAAATGTATTTCATTTTTTAGGTTAAAGCATGGGCGCTGAAATATGTCTGCAAATATGAACGCCATCTTACAATGTCCCGAAACATACATTACATACAGGCCAAACTGACAATTTTGGTAAGAAATGCAACAAATTCAAATTGCCCCACTTAAGTTCCTCCACAATAGTGAAATTAAAATACCCTGCTTTTTTGTTTTATATCCCAGTTCTTTGTTCCTATATGCTTGTGTGTATTTTGATCCCCAACAGCCCTGTTATTGGCTTGGCCCCGCTACCTCCTTGTAGGACGTAAGTGTGTAGATGGCAGCCACAACAGGCCCATAAAGGAATCTATACAGTGTAGAATGTCCCTGAGGAACCGGGTGTTGGTTTAAGGGCAAATCCCAACATTACTGATCACAGACAGGCAGAGAGCAGCAAGGGATACAGAGAAGATGGAGCAAGACGAGAAGAAATACATCAGCCCAGCAGCACTGATGGGAAACAGCCAGAAGCTTAGCAGCACTTGGCGGGAAAGAGGGCAGAAGGTAGGGAGCAAGGAAAGGAACTGGCAACCGGGGCAACGAGGAGCTAACATACGAGGGGCAACGAGGAACGAATAGGACATGCGCCTAAATTGAGTGCCAAATGCCAAATGCTATAGAGACATGCAAAAAGAAAACATGTTGAAACCAAAATAGACAAGAGGCAATACAACCGCAAACATAGGGAGGGAAGGGCACTGAATAAAGAGAAGGCTAAGAGAGACAAGAAAGCCATGAACACATGTGCAAGGGGCCGAGTGAAATCCCACTCTAAGTATAAGTTAAAGTAATGGTAAATGAGTGGTGCCTACAGACAATTAAATCTGACTGTTCAAGACTGTAAAAAGTTGGTACCTCTTCTGTTTTGTACATCAGCACTAGGAAAGGAGACTGATACAAAGTAACAATTGTTCTTGGCAAAAGAATGGTAAAAACAATTTATAGCTCATTCTAATGCAGAGGTGACTTCATGTTGTGTGGGGGTCACAGAGATTACCTTTGAGAGTGCTTGAGAAAAAAACAATTTCAAAACAACACAATGTACCAATAGATATGTTTGCAACACTGTAAACAATATGCTCTACTTTTTCAACTGTATGCCATTTATTTAGGGGTAGTACGTTGTCCATTCAGTGGTGTCAGGCAGACTTCAAATAATAACTCAGTGGATTACTACTGTACTCACTAGAGCTCGTGAAAGAGAGCAGCAAGTGGGAATAGAACAGGTTGAACAAGATGAGAAGAAATCAATCTGCCCTCGCTCAGCTGGAATGAGAATTAATGGATGTTGCCTTCCACTACAGTATGCATTAGAAAGTGCATCAGAAAATGTAAGTAACTTATTCTTTCCAACTTTGAATCGATTCGAAAGTAATGCACGTTCAAAGGAGGGGTATCTGAGGGCTGGATTACGCCACAAAGTCCTGCAGAACTGTGCAGACTAAAGGGTTAATAAAGTTAACAAAAGAGAATCAAGTAGTGACTGGTGAAAGTAGGGACCATAGTGAATGGAGAAAGTATGGACATATGCACATATGGTTGCTTGGGAGATGTCCAAAACAGGAACACCCCAACCCAGAGCTATAGTCACAGCTTTTACCTTGGTGGACTAGGATAAATCATTTTTGGCCAAGCAGTAGCTGATATAGTTTGATGTAAAGCCTAATCCCTTCCAGTATTTTTAATTTCTTGATCGCCTTTCTTCATACCAGCATAACAAACAAATTGCTGTTCAAAGTGCCAGATGTACAAAGCTTTTTTCAGGTCACAAACGGCCTTATTTACAGAATCGGGCTGTTTGCAACTCGAAAAAAGGTTTTTTAAATGTAGAAAGCCCTATTTGTGATTTGGTAAGCTATTACCAAATTGTAAATTAGGTTTGCTAGCTGCTATTAGGAAGGGGCGTTCCAAGGGCGCCCCTTCCTAATAACGAGTCGCAGGGGCACGTAAGAATGTTTTGTGACCAGAATGAGGTCGCATAACATTCATACTTTATGGACTTCGTGAAGGAGGTGGTAACCAGTGGCGGCTGGCACCGATCGGGGGTGGCAGGGGCAGAGGCGAGAGGGGGGGTGTAAAATAAATAAATAACTTACCTTATCACCGCCACGTCTCTCCTCCGCATCAGGACTCGGCAAAACAGGAACCAGGAAGCACCCAGGCTCCCCTGATCTGCAATGCAGCGTTGTGCTTGGTCTGAGCGCCGTGGTTCGACACTTAGACAGGGACTGGGAGCCTGGGCATGTTCTCCACACAGGCTGTAATGCAGCCTGTATGGAGAACATGCAAAGTGTGCATGACTGTTTGGCCGGCCCCAGAGGACCAGCCAAACAGTCATTGTGCACTTGGAGTGGGTAAACCACTCCTCCCCTGCCCTGCTCTGAAAGCAGAGCAGCCCCACCCACCCACTTGCCCGCAAAGCAGGCTTAAAAGCAGTGGGGCAACGCTCCTCCACTACTTACTATTAGTGGTAACCCATTCGCAAATGGGAAGGGGTCCCCAAGGGACACCTTCCCCTTTGTGAATGTGAGCGCCAACATTTTTTAAGAGCAGACGGTGGTCCCAAGGACTTTTCATTTTTCTAATTTTTTTCGAAATGCATCCCATTTTCCTTAAGGGAAAGCGGCTGCATTTCAAAATAAAAAATCAGTTTTATTTAAAAATCAATCACAGACATGGTGGCCTGCTGACCCCAGCAGGCCACCATCCATGTGAATTCCGGCCATTCCCAATGGGTCACAAATGGTGAGCTGCCTCATGAATATTAATGAGGCAGGTCCCTTCCAACCCATTGAGAATCACAAACAGTGTGCATAGCTGTTTGCGATTTCCAGATAGCGAATGTCAAAAATGTACTATTAGGAAAATCGCAAACGGAAGTCTATGTACATCTGGCCCTTTGTCTTTAGTCGTATCTAAACTAATGCTTGGTGAACCACAGGGAGTGCACATTTGTGTGTGTAAATGGTGGCTTTTTTGCCTTATGCGAGGAACACAGACCATAAAGGCAGGCTTGGGACCATCATGGGTGACTCCACTTCTAAGAAGAATGCTTATCTCCTACAAATGTTTCTGCTTGCAGAACACCTCTGATGGGCTTCACAACGAGCCCAATTAAATTGTTTATTTTACCAGGTTTTCCAGAGAACCTATTTTAAATATGTATTTGTTTCAAACCGTTACCTCTAAAATGTATTCCACTCTTTAACTCTATAGGTAGACTAAATGCACCAAGAAAAACACTTTGATATTTCAGGGCATTTTTCGATGGTTTTCAGATCTACAGCCACAACATACACCACTAGCTTTTGATATTTCTCTATGAAATCACTTGTTTTAAATCAACCATAGAAGGTACAGTTACAGTAATGAGTAATTAATTTTTTAGCGAACATATTTTAAAAAATACAGGTTTTTTCTGCTACAAAATAACGATTCATTCTTAGTGGCTACGTTATATTTGTGTTATATTTACATACCTATGGATACGATGTTATTGTTTTTTTTTCCCCCACGTTTATGTTAATATGTACATCAACGGCAGGTTCAACCTCCAGTTGTGTCAAATAAATAGAAATATGCGTTTATTTGTTCCAAACATTTTTTTCTCTGCTCTGCCCTTCTGGTGACCTATGGGTTGCCTGTCTGTCACGTGTCACCTCATTATGCCCCCCTACGATCTCCCACAAAATCAATATTTTCTTACGTTTTGAACGCACATTTTCTATGAACATTTATCTGATCTCTGCCCATTTCCAGGTTAGCTTTCGTGTGTGACTGTTTCCAAATTATGAACCTACCGTCCATTGGATTGCTTCACAAATTGATAGATGGGGATAGTAATCCATATGAATTATTGAATTAATGATGGGAACCGCATCCTCCCTCCTTAATACAGTAAATAACCTACAATCTCGCAATTTGTGGTTAAAATATCAAAATTCATGTAGATTGCATGTGTAAAATTACGCCAAAATTAGTGACATTTATGTGAAATTAGTAGGCCTGGCGGTAAATTCCGTTCCGTTCGCGGAATTTGGGTAATTTCGCATTCCGCGGAGAACGCGAAATTGCCCAAAAAGCTGCGTTCCGCGACTTCGCGAAATTTTTTGCTTGTTCGCGTTCTCAATATGCGTGTTCGCGAGATATTTCACCCCGAGCACGCAAACAGCGATCGCGAACATGAAAAAAGTATCGCGAACAAGCAATTCCGCGTGTTCGCGGAATTTCTGCGTGTTCACGGAGATTTTTTACCGTTTCGCGGAGATTTGCGTACCGCGATTACGCAAATTCCGCCCACCCCTAGAAATTAGTTATGCCCAATTACACAAAATGTAAATCTGGATTTGGACTAATTTCGTGCTAAAAACACAGCACCAAATGCAGCGACCAGCAGCTGCTGCCATTCTGGTCATTCCCGTTGTTACAGCGCTATAATTTTGCAGCAAACATGGCATAATTACTCGACCCAGCATAATTTCAGGATTTTGTTTTTACAAACATAACGCGAAATTCCGCAGGCTCAATTTATATTTCACCTCCTCCTAGTGAAAAGGCATGTCTGTGCATTCTGTTTGAGATTAATAAAAACATCCATGAAAAAAAATTATACTACATAGAAAGCTCCCTTCGGTTACTGCTTTCTTGGAGTGGCATTCATCTGGGACCAGCCTACGGGACAGCATCCTTAGTGTGAGCAATGACTGATCCCCATTCCGCCCCTTCTGCGGGCTGTATGTGAGAATGTCACTAAGAAAAACACCGACTGACAAAAATATTGTGGCATAAATATAAGTAAAAATATTGCACCATTGGGTGCAGGTTTCCTATCATTAACTCCGATGGGGCGAAATTTTGGTTAAAGGCTCTTAGGACTCGAAAGCCACAAAATGCCTGGGCTGGCACCGTAGGGCCAAATTGGAAACACCACTATGGGAAGGGAATTGGCTACCAGAGATCTGGAAATTGAGAGGCTTCGAAGCCTGCGACCTTATCAGAATCTCTAAAGTGGGGCATCTGCTGGAAGATGGTGACATAATGCCCTTCTCTACAATGCAGCCAATCGCGGCCGGCATGACTTGCAGGTTGGGGGCGGGGGTAGCACGGGGAGGGGGTGGCGCGGGGAGGTTTAATTTTAATTATTACCAAAATACGTATCTTAGCTGGCCCGATCTGGTCCTTCGTCATCTCTGCTTCTCTGTTCCTCGCAGCCGCAGGAAGCAAGAAGCAGGCAGCCTCCTTTCCCTCCCCTAAGCCAGCCTACATGGAGTAAATGGCAGAGTGCACATGACTCAGGGCCTTGCAACATTGGGCAAGCCACTCCTCCCCTGTCATGTTGCAGGACCACCCACCCACCTGCCCCCAACCAAACCATTCTGCTTTCTCAGTGCAAGAAGCAGTAACACGAAATGTGTGGAGGATTGAGGGGCTTCCCGGAGACTGTATCAATGAGTTTGCCCCACTGGATGGGCGGCTTCTGCTCGAGGAGCTGGGCAGTGGTGCAACCTCTCTAAGTTATAAAACGTTAAATAACAATATGCCAGACAATTGTGTTAGGCTCTGTGGGAGATGGGTGAAGGATGTAGGCGATCCAGAAGACAACCATTAGGGAGCAGCCCTAATGCACCCGAGGGAGGTGACAATAAAGGTATGGTTACAGTTAACCCAGTTTAAAATCCTTCACATAGTGTATTATGACAGACAGAGACTCCATGCGATTGGGTGGGCAAAAAATCAGCATTAACTGCGCTGTAATGAGAGTGAGGGTTCCTTCTTCCATACAATTTGGGGATGTCCGATAGTCCAAGACTACTCAGTGGCAATTACTGAGAAACTCAGTAAGATCCTGGAAACACCGGTCCTGTTACACTCCAAATTTATCCTTTTGGGACATCCAAATGACATAGAACGTGCTAGTCTCACCCTGCGGCCCGCCACAGTGATCAATTAAAGCGCTGCGAGGCCTCCGGGTAGTCTATGCGCTATATAAATATAATTTTTCATTTCATTTCATAGACCTACTCAGGACCAAAATAGTGTTTTGCGGCATGGGCCTAATAGTGGCGAAAAGCGACATTGCCTGGCGCTGGGGAGTAGGTCAAGGCCCAACAATACAGGAATGGAGGTGGAGTATGGACATGTATATGGTGGCAGAAAAAGTGACATACACCATTAAAGGAGACCCCCGCAAGCTTTGTAAGATATGGGGCAGATGGACAGACTATTAGTAGCAGAAGATCGCGAAGAACATAGCCAGGGATTACCAAGAACAACATATGTGTGATGTGGTCTGTTGAAATGTGGAGATTGACTTCATGCTGTCCTTCTCTTATGAAACTGTACCGGCTGATAGCTGTCTGGGTTGAGGGTGGAGGGAGGGGTGGGGATTTGACATTTACTGTTAATGTTATTGTCACTAATGCCAATGCCCAGGAGTGGCCTGTGCAGGTAAGAGTGGTGAGTCGGGATGGGGGGACTCAATAGATGACGATGAGGGAAAATTAATTATTTATTTAATTTTCCCACGTCAACGTCTGTCCCATCCACCCTACCGCTCTTTCCTGCATGGGTTACTCCTGCCAATGCTTCTATATCAAAGGTGTACTTTCTGAGATATTGCTGCACCATTTTCACTGCAAAATTAAAATGAAGATATTCATAAAAAAGAAGATACTTAGGACACTATAATTTTGTAATGTAATATTTAGGTCACAATGTTGTGGAACCCTACCCTTCACCCGTTGACTTTATCACCAGAGCCCTTCACATTCTGTGGCAGCACACAGGACAGCTACTGGCATTTCGGGTGTCAGGCACTGTCAGTGCCTATTTACATGCAAGTGTGATCTGGGATTGGGCTGGACCAATAAACAAAGGAGTCCACTAATCCCCTTGTGCTCAATACAAGATGCTCGGGCTGCGTTACCACCAGCTTCCAACCAAAGCAACTGGTAGTACTTCCAATTGCTTCGCTCACTATAATTTGAATGAATATATCACTTTTTCAGGCTTCTACTTTTAAAAGGACAAATTATTCACATTTAAACACAGGTTGATTCCGTAAACTTCACAAAGGTGTCCACATTTACTGTGGAGTCTGGGACTTCTCCAATCTAGTTGATATCCTGTTATTCTCAGCACTTCCTGAAGCTCAAGGGTATATTGGCTACTCTTTTTCGGCCCCTTTACAAAGAAAAATATCATCCTCAGAAACCCTTTCTGTATGGATAAGCGATAGCCCTCACAATTACACCAAAGTTAATTGTGATGAAATGGTGGCTCTCCAACGAGAAATGGACAGCAGCTTTTGCTGAACACACAAGAGTTTTTCTCTTGGTGAAAACTTTGCTGCCTAAATCCTGCTTGCAAATACCTTAGCCCTCCAACTAGGTAGATTCCTCTTTCTCCTGCTGAGCCGAAATATATATATATATATATATATATATATATATATATATATTATTTATTAGGGATAGCATGCATAAAATTGGACTAAAACTACACTGTGACTTAGCTGGAAAATAGAACAGAGAAAAATAATAATATACTTCTTTCAAGTATTCAGTCAGCCAAAGATATTTAAGTAACACCTGACATTTACAATGTTTATATCCTGATCATGAATATGGCACTAAGTTCTGATGCCTGTGCAACTCCTAGACACACTTGCTTAGGCAGTAAAATGTTTATTGACAACAATCCCTGGAGCAGCTAGCTTTCTCTCCACTAGTAATTAACAGAACTGAAATAAAAAAGATGAAATCAATAATAATACTATATACCCGTTTGCCTAAAACAAAGATAAAGGGGCTTATTTTAATGCCGGTCAGACACGCACCCGTCTGGCATCATGTCAGAATGGAAACCGACCGACTAGTAGTCTGTAATTCCATCTGACAAATTAGGATGCAACCACCCATGACGTGGTTGGAAACACCAATTGTTCCATTGTGGCTTGTGCTGCGGTCGGAAAAGGGCCGTGTTTTCAAACAGCCATGCACCGTGTGGCAGGTACCATGTAGTGCCTGCCACACGAAGCATGGGTGTTTTGGGGGCATGCTGTGGGGCCCCAAAGTCCGATCGAACAACCAT
This sequence comes from Triturus cristatus, assembly GCF_964204655.1. Classification (NCBI taxonomy): domain Eukaryota; kingdom Metazoa; phylum Chordata; class Amphibia; order Caudata; family Salamandridae; genus Triturus; species Triturus cristatus. The sequence continues at coordinate 184,676,755 of NC_140592.1, forward strand.
TGAAAAGCTGTCTGAAGGGACATCATAAACCTATGGCAGTGCCTGAGCAGCCACCACCCTTATTGTAGGGAATAACATTCCGCCCATCAGAACCATTGGTCGGTCCCTACGCCCTGCCTCCGGCTGCAGCACATCTTATTACGGCGGTTAGACTGCGACATCAGATGTCGTTCGGATCATAACCGACAGCCTGTCGGTTGCTATCCGACTGACATCTTGATGAGGCCCCCTGTTATATAATTTCTTAGTCCAGCAGAATTTTATGCAACATTTGGACACAAGAAATTAAACAACTTCCTATGAAAGATGTAATCTTTCTGTTGAACCACAATTTGCAACTGAATGTAGACACCATTGACACCAAAAGAAGTAAAGCCATACCCCTAAGTGGTTTTGACCCTTCCCCTGCAGCAGTATTGACCACTGTTGCCAGCAACAAAGGCTATATCAAATTGACATAGATGGAAAAGTTATCACCATTACATTCTTCACAAAATCAGAAGACTCTTACTCTGTTATTGAGAAGGACATTTTGGCATTTTTATAGGTCGTAATCTATTTTCGACAATTTGTGTGGATGCAGTTTACTCTAAGAACGCATCACAAACCACTCCACTAGTAAGCAACTGTGATCTCCAGAATTCCAAGAGACACCAATGTTCTTAGAAATTGGAATACCACATAGCAAATCAACAACCCATATGTATTCTAACAAAAGGAGCCCAGTTGTGATTTATGCATGCATATTAGTTTCAACATTCCTTATTTGAGGTGTAATGAAATCAGTTGGTTCTTCCAAAGGATGAGAAGTATGTAAGTTATAAGGAATCTAAAAATAAACGTCCTTAGCACGGCAACATGTTTTTCTTTTCTTTATGCACACTTTTAGCAGTCTATAGTTTCTCTAATGAGTGGAGAGCGAAGAGGTGTATTCAATGGTCTGTCTGTGAACCTTGTCATTCAAAGATATTTTACTTTGTATGCACAAAATCGTGCGATCATGCTGTGATCAAGCCCCCTGTGTTCTGTGTGGGTCAAAATGTGTTGAATACTACTTCTTTTCCATCACTTAATTTACTATGCAAGAATTAAAGCACTTTAACCAGCCTCGCTGACTGGCTCGTTTTTGATTTGGGGTGATCCTTCAAGAGTGAGTAGAGAAAAAGGGGGAGTCCCAAAACTTGTTTCTCCCATGCATCTTTCCATAGGAATTTTGGGAAGCAATACAGAACAAGCATTTGCAATGCAATAGGTCTCGCATTTATAGGAGTTTGAGCTATTGGCATTGTAAATGACAATGCTTTTTATTTAAGTTTGTTTTTTTTAAAACATAAATAAAAGGCACTGTCATTTATAATGCCAATAGCTCAAACTCGTATAACTGCGAGACCTATTGCATTGCAAATGCTTGTTTTAAGATATGAGGACATGCATACTGAATGCTATTCTAACATCACAGCCATTGTTTCCTGTTATTTCGATGCGAGACGAACGAGCTGCACGAACGTTCGCAAACCACCATTTCCTGGTTCTCGCTTGCCGCGCTGCATTGCTGTTTTTGCAGGCTCTGCGCCAGGGCTGGCAATTCGGAGCGGAGCGGGCAGAGAGCTCATTGCAGGGCTAATGAAAGGTGTCAAAAAGACGAGGCTGTGTCACTGTGGTAAAAAGTGCTGAGGTGACGCTACCAATGAGAAATGGTAAATGTAGCATTGTTCCACGTGTTAGTGCGTGTTTGAGGCACCTCAATAGGGTAGTTGTGAACTGTTGCTTTATAAACATTAAATGCTGTGCATTTAAATTGAATGTTTGGACGGCTATAGAGAATGCAAACTGTTGGATTTTTCCCCCTTGTAGTGCATGTTTTAATATGTATGAGAGCCCTAGTAATAGCTAACGAATGACCTGTGTTGTTGCTGGGGCCTCACTGTTCTTTCTGCCTGTTTTTTGCGAGCGTTTGAGGAATGTGCTTCCTTGAGATAAGCACAAGTGTTATGGGGCTCTCTTTGCTCGACCAGAAGAATTCCTTGGGTTTGCTTTTGAAGTGGAGTGGGGGGGGGGGCGGGTGTTTTATGACCCGTCCGTCCGTCAGCTTAGAAACCTTTTGCAGACGTGAGCTGCATCTGGTGCCGCGTTAGAAGTGTTGAGCCAAGGTATTTACTGGTTGTGATCAACAAAGGCTACCTACCGTACCTATATTTGTAATTACAGAAGTATAGACATTGTGTTTAGTAAAAGAAATACATAAACTTCAAGTAATATGCCACAGTTGTTTTTTAAAAAATTTAAGTGAAGTTAAATCCAACGTGGTGTTAGTAAATGGAAGGGGTTTGTAAGAATACGCGTAGCAATGGTGAAAGGGTGTGCCTAACTGTGGTTTGAAAGCGCATATTATGTGAGTGGGAAATCGATGGCGCCGTTGATAAGAAGGGCTTTGCCTGGAGCTGCGTGAAGGTGGCAAACAGTCACAGCATGTGACTGGAGCCCAGAACACTTTGCTCGACGGTGTGAATTACAGTGTAACAAGAGATGGTGAAAGAGATAGTTTAGAATGAGGTGCCAAAAGGATAGGCAAGAAAATGGAAAGGCTTACTAGTTTTTTGTGCGTAGTTTCAGGAACACTAAAAATGGTTTGACGTGTTAAACTTGCTACTATATAAACGTGCCTTTGTAGCTTGTGTAAATACAAAAAAGTCTGTTATAGAAACGGGATATGAAAGGTTGGAATTGCTGCAAAATAGCTGAGGCACTTTCCGAACCGAGGTCAGGGCACTGCTCATTCAATTCTAATTTAAAATTATATTTGCAATACCTAAATGAATAATGCATCTTAAATATCTGCCCCTCTTACACTCTCAGTTCTCTTTGTTTTGTAAATCGTCATCATATGTTAAAGGAACTAATTCTACTGGGCGGCAGACCTTTTCACTTGCGATGTCTAGAAGGCACGCATTTCTCCTGAACGTACAAGAAAATGTCGAACCAGGCACTTCATTGAAGATGTGATGTTAAAGAATGATAAAAATTACACTTTCCTCGCAGGTGTGGGGAAAGAGGGCATTGAAAACAAACAAACACCCAGGACGGTTAACGCTACTGACTGCATTTCACGGCCGAAACTTTTCCAATTGCATTCTGCAGTTAACAGCAACGTAAGGCTCTGGTCCTGACGCTTTGCGGTTCCATGGACCAGGGCATTCACAGCCTCCCAGAGATGAAGGGGTTCAGTCTGCGCGCGCCGGAGCACCCCGACATTAGTTGTCTGCCCAAGAAATTAGAAGCAACCGGCTGATAAACAGCCAGAGAAGGAAACCTATAGGAATACACAGACAAAGTCAAAGAAAAACATGAAGCGATGGGGAGAGAAAGCGTGTGAGAGACAGCAAGAGAAGGAAAAATATAGGAAAACACAAAGTCAAAGAGGGACATGGAGCGATGGTGAGAGACAGCGAGTGAGATAGACAGCAAGAGAAGGAAAAATACAGGAAGAGATAGACAAAGTCAGAACAAGAACAAGCAGCGCGAAACTGAAAGTGATCGCAATCGCGATAAAACATCAAAGCGGCCGAGCGGCCGCGAAAGTGAAAGACTACGAGTGCTTTCAGGCTGCCAAATGGTGCGCGCGCCCGGCACACATGCACAGTAGTTGGCGGCCTGAAAAAATTCGTTTGCACTTCCAAAAGTGCTTACTATAAGTCTCGCCAGAGCAGCGCTAAAGCGCTTTCTCAGGCGAGACCTAAAAAACAGCTGAATGGAATCTCACCACATTTGACAGAAAGCTAGATCTTTTCTCAGAAATAATGATTGGTAGATTTAGGGCCGTATTACATAAGGTGCCCCGGAGGCACAACTAGTGTTTGCGCTCGCTTTTCTCCCCCCCGGGGCATTTTGGTATTATAGAAGGGGACACAGAAGCTTGTGCGTCCCCTTCTATAATACCGATAGCGCTGGCTCACTTAAAGTGCCAGCGCTATCAACAGAGGGTGTTCCCTCATTTGCATAGGGGTGTGCCCTATGCAAATGAGGGGATTCCTTCGACTTTGCACCTGCGCCATATTACAGACGTGGGCGCAGAGTCAAAGAAGCCCTCAGAAGGCACACTGACAGTGCACCATTTAAACGGTAGTTCACTGTCAGTGCAACTCCTGACAGCAGCCCTCTGCAGGGGGTAAGATGGGTCCCATTGAATCCCCAGACATCCCCTTGCAGGCAGGTAAATTCACTGACTGCACCCGCCTGCACGGGGATCTCTAATCCCCTTTGAAAGTGCAGGAGGGTGCCACTTGCACTGTGAAAACATGGAGCGGCTGCGTATTTTCACATGAATGCCCTGCCCTGGGGGCAGTGCAAATTCACGGCTGCCCCCAGGGCAGCACATCCACCATAATGGGGCGATTTGGCATTGTTTGCGCCTGGCGCACCTTTCCAAAGGTGCGCTGGGTGCAAACAATGCCAATACATAATACGCCCCCTGTTTTTTAAATGTTTGAGAAATTAAGGTTCAAAATATGATGATATCTATATGGGTGGTATCACAGGACAACTGAGCAGCCTGTTTGACTGCCAGCAACATCAAGAGAAATGTTCTGAATGCCATTTCATGACTTAAGTACTGCATGAGTCAGTGCAGCTCCCCCATGTGTTCCTGTGGGAATGTGGAAGCGTTAAAAATAGTGCAGCTTGGAGTGCTGCTTGTGTGAGGGAACTACGGAAGTTCTGCAGTACCACGAGAGGAAATCAATTTGGTGATGCTCAACCAAAGGGGAATGGCCAGCAACGGGTTGTTGACCTCCTGCGGGTGGTTGGGCAAGTGCCTGGCCACTTCAGCTATGTGCAGCAAGAAGTTGGCAACCCAAACTGGGTATTGGGTGCAGGGCCTTCCCTAGACCCCCTACTCCCCACCCCCCACCCAATGGAAATGGTCCATAGCTATGCTCACTGAAGGAGTTAGATAAAATAAAAAGCAAAGAAATTCACTGAAAAAAACAAAGGTTAAAGTGATCATATAGTAGGATATGGTAATAAGAGCTTAGTGAATGTTATAAAAAACAAACTAGAAATTCACTGAAAAAATGAAGGTTAAAGTGACATTACTGTTTGGCTTTGTAATAATAATAAAACTATTATTTTAAAAAACAATAAAAGCCCTGAAACGTACCAATTATAGTTAGATGAATTAACTATAATTTGCACCCCCACCATGCACTACTTATGACCTCACATATTACATCACTTCTGACATGTTAAATGACAAAATTGATGACATCACTGATGACATCTTAAATGACATGATGAACTACCTTTGTAATCTGTAATTGTATTTATTCCTTCCTAAGCAAGAGGAAATATCCTACTTTGTGAGCAAATTTCAGGAGATTCCACTTCTTGAATTCCGCATCCCTCCTTGTCCTAGTGAGCACATTTAATCATACCAACATCTTCATCTGAGTAAGTCCTTTTACAGTGGTAAAACACACATTCATGGATTCCTAAAGTGATGTTACGCTTGTAAAAAGGGCTGTTTGCACATGCACGCCAAACGTACACACACAAATAGCTGTGTGAAGAGGGCCCACAATGGAACTGACCATCCTGTGGCAATACATGTATTTTTAGTCATGTAAATAGAGAGCTCTATCCTATTGTTGTGCATTGTATTATATTTGTGCTTGTAAACAATAAGAGCAAAGTTAGGGATATGCATGCAATGCGATTCACTTACTGAGTGTTGGAAATGGCCTTTTTGCACGGTTATTCCCAAGTTGTTTTTCTTCTTCCTCCTATTTTTCCTGACCTGTTTCTGTTGGCCTTAGGACTCTGGGCACTTTACCACTGCTAATCAGTGCTAAAGTGCATACGCTCTCTGTGTAAATTGTTATTATGAATTGTTATCCATGATTGGCATATTTGATATACTGGTAAGTCCCTAGTTCAGTGCACTGTGTGCGCCCAGGGCCTGTGAATCAAATGCTATTAGTGGGCCAGCAGCACTGATTATGCCACTCACATGAGTAGCCCTGTAATGGATCTCAGACCTGCCACTGCAGTGTCTGCGCGCCCAGTTTGACCTGGCAAGTGCATCCACTTACCAGGCCCCAACCTTCCCTTTTCTTACATTTAAGGCACCCCTCAGGTAGGCCCAAGGTACCCCCATGTGCAGGGTGCAGTGTAGGTAAAGGGTAGGACATGTGCTGGTGTGTTTTACATGCCCTGATAGAGAAATACTGCCAATTTCATTTTTCACAATTGAAAGGCTGTCTGTCCCATAGACTAACATAGGAGAGGCTTTGTAATATCTTACAAGTATAACTTTCCAGTGGGAGAAGATTGAGAAGTGCAATTTAGGCTCACTGAACTCAGAATTTAATCATACATCTTTTTTGAGAGCTGGTTTTTAATTTGTGTGTTTGAAAATACCACTTTTAGAAAGCAGGTATTTTCTCTTTTAACCATTCTGTGTGCCTCTGCTGTTTTTGTATTGACTGTAGACAGCCACAAGGGGGGTTGAGGTATGTCCTACCTTTCCTTGGTGACTCATAGCTGGGATAAATAGACCTTGGCTACATTTAGAGTGGTGGGAGAAGTTTCAATTACACCTGAATAGGCTGTATCTCTTTTGCCCAATGCTGTCTCCACCTCCTGTGGTCATGCTGCACAAGAGAGGACAGAACTGGTTTAGACTGGGCTCAGAGACCCTTGCCGCAGAGAGAACAATGAGAAAAACCTTAAACCCCAGAGAATTAGATCACTTCTGGACTAAGGAGGAACCTCTGTCAAGGAGAGGAGCTGGAGAGCTGTAGAGAGGAGCACTGCCCTTTTCCCGTGTGTGCTTTTCTGGGTCGGCCTGCAGTTGTTGCTTCTGCCAAATAGAGGACAAAGACTGGAACCTGCTTGAAGAAGAATCTCCAAGGGCCTCTGTGTTCTGGCCTCCTGTTCTGAAATCTCAGCCACAAAGACTTCACCTGCAATCCACAGACCAGCACCTGGACTTCTCTGTGGACTGGTGCATTCAACAGGGTGCCAATTCCAGTTCCTTTGGCCTGAGAATTGTGTAGTTGGTGCTGCATAGTAAGAAAAACAACTCCGGCACCACCAGCGTAGCTGCCAGTGGTGCCGCGACCTGCACCGAGGCAACCCCTCGTGAAGTGCACAACGGAACGCTCCACCTGCACCACAGTTCCGATGCCCTTCTACGCCCTTCGACACCTGCACTTATTGGTCTTCCTGAGGTCAGTGATCGCACTGACGACGTTACCCCCAGCGCATGTATCCTGTTACTGAGAAGTCGATAACCGATGAGGGTGACTTTGCAAACTCCTCAACTTAACCTTGCCTCACTGGAACCGACGCCTCACTGCCAACACCACCTAACTTCCCTTGTCCTGGATTCAATGCCTCGCCTCCTCGTGGATTTGGCGCCTTGCCTCCTCCACGGCAGCCAGGGAACTGGTTTTGCCTCAGAACCAACGCCTCACCTCAATGATGCCGTGCATCGTACATATACTTAATTTCCAAGGTACTGTTGTTTGGGAGTGCTTGCGACTCTGTGCCCAACGCCGCGCACCTTGCAGTCAGCTCCGTACTTTAGACTTATACCTGTCACAATGTCGTAATAGCCCCTGGAGGAGCAATTTTGTTCCTACAAGTTCTATTTTTTAAATAACTGTTCTAAAAGTATATCTTGATACCTGTATGTTGGATTGTTTTTGTTTTTGTTTTGTTTAATTTAGATAAAGATACTTTATTTTTCTAAACTGGGGTTGGGTCCATGTGTGGTGTTTTCACTGTGTTACTGTGTGTTTGTGTACAAATACTTTACACATTGCCTTTTGGGTAAGCCTGTCTGCTCATGCCAAGCTACCAAGGGGGTGAGCAGGGGTTATCTGAAGTGTGTAACTCCCTTACCCTGACTAGAAGGAAGGGTCTCTACTTGGACAAAGGTGCATACCTCTGCCAATTAGAGACTCTCATTTCTAACACTCTATGCCATTCCTAAGTGTAATGGATTGTGGGTGCTAAATATCACAGGTGCAAACAGCAATGACATAGAAATTGAAATGTTGATACTTTTTTTAAATATTGGTGAATTATTCAGGAAATTATGCACTTTTTAATGTTTTGTAATTTTTATGAGGGTCCCAGAAAGTCTTTTATCATTCCTATTCCTAAAAAAGCTGGCTTCAAGAGGGTTAGACCCGCTTTTATTTTTTTATGACTTCTGTTAAGTGATTCTGTACTCCACACGCTTAGCTTTTTAAGTGCCACCATTAGGCTTAGGTCCAGCTGTGATTAAATCTGACAGTGGGACCTATTTCTTCTTACTTCTGTAACAAAGGGTTTAGAAAGATTTTACTGTATTGTTTTCTTTTTATACGCATGTTGGAGTTTTATAATGTATGTATGACTTTTATGGTTTTATTTGATAAACCGAATAAAGTATAAATAAATTGAATTGAATTGAATAATTCAAGATTAACACTTTTTCTAATTCATTACAAGACCGGAGGCTGCCATTATGCATTATCTTTTAATGCAACTTCAAGAACACCCACTTAAAAGTTACATCATAAGTAAAGGTTCTAGAATAAACAAGAGAAACTAGGTAACAACAGCACAGAGATCATCTTCTATTAAATGCGGCTTTAAGACAGATAAGTTGTGCCTTTCTTTCTTCCTGTCACTGTGCTTACTTCTTACGGAGATTTAGCTATTATTCCTAATTATAATCATTGTTTATCTTTACAACTATTCTTGACCCTATCTGTTCCTTGGCACACTTGAGAGAGCCTGCCTTATTTTAATTTGATTATTTTCATGTTACATTGTTTGCCCATATGTCTCGTCCTACCCCGACGTCCCCTTGTGCCTTTTCACCGACTACTTACTGAATGTTGCCTCACTCGATTGCCATTGTGTCCTTTCTACAGCATATCTCCACGCCACTCCTTTGTGCGGTTGGCGCTTGGAGGCACGCACGCCCTCTCTTTCCGTCGATTGCCGTCGTGTCCTTTCTTCATCCCCGGATCAAATAGACCGCCTCTAACTCGTCTGCGGCACGGCGTGGCCGCTCCTACGCAGTCCCAATGTATGGTCTACTGGCCGCGCCGCACCATCTCCTGCTTCACCCTTATGTGCGCATCACCATTTAAATAAAAAAAAAGAGAGTGGAAGAGGAGACAACAAGGGCTCTGTGACTTAGAAGAGAGACCCTTAGCAACGGTACTATCTACGCACAACGCAGGCTAGGCTTCTAGTTTCCTAGCAACACATTCAACAACAACTGCTTCCCTTCGCCGGTTGACACAGACTTGGAATTTCTTCGTTTTTTCGTAGTTTTCTCGTCAATTTTGACGCTTCCACCGACCTTTTGCCAAATTGACTCCATCCAATATTTGTTCAGCTGGAATTAACAATTAATTTATATTTGATACCAGAAATTAACAACAATTAATAATTAATACCTTAAAAAAAAAAAGAAATCTTTTACCTGCCTTTTCTACGCACTATGGGAGGTCCAAGCACCTCAAACATACTGGGAGGTCTACGCGCCTCTACTACCGAAGGAGGACTAAGCTCCTCAATTAATACGGGAGGCCTACGTGCCCCAACAAGACCACGTGCCAACAATGGCATATTTCATGCGGATGCCCTAAGCGGCTCACATCATCAAAGTGCTTCAGATCCCCTCTTATCCAACAAACTGGATACTTCCAATGAATCCCTGGATGAATATATTTTGGACCTAGACCAAATTGACGACGATATTAGCATTGACGTATCGGATGGAGAACTTCCCTCCTCCTCTAAACAAATTATTTTTGATCCCCTTGGTGAAGAAATGTTTTCCCCAGACAATTTACAACACCCGAGGAGCTCACAGTGGTGGCCACAAAAACATGTGGCTAAATTTATTAAGAGGTGGATCAAGAACCCCTTGGAACATGAGACAAGAACCATCTTGAGGGCAGAATGCCCTCGCCCTATCATAGAAGATAAATTCTGCTTAACTCCCAACTTAGACCCTGAACTCATCAAGTTCTTATTCAAATTGGGCAGAGATCCTCGGAAAGGTATGGCACGCTCACTCAAAACCTGTCAAGACCGCATGCTCGAAATGCTTGGACTATTGTGTCGTTTGATCGACTTAATCGAGGAGAGCTACACGAATGGATCACATCCTAATATTGATCTCCTTCGAGGATGGAGCCAAAGAACACTAATCCTCCTCGGCAACGCCAACGCAGCCTTGAATACCGAGAGAAGGAAAGTGGTCTTGTCAAAAATCGACCCTAAACTCTGCGACATGGCAGAAAAAGAATCTTCATCCAACCCCAATGGCCTCCTCTTTGGGGATGATATGATCAAAGGTCTGGGAAAATATGTTGCGACATTTACTGCCCTAGATAAAGCGCAATCCAACATACGCAAAGTTTTCAAACCAAGTGTTTTCACAAGGGCCGGCAGAAGGGGTCGCTCTGCCGGCCGGCCGATTCTTCCAAAGACCCTTCTCAAGAAAAAGAGGTTTCGGTCGCCAGTTCCAAAACAACATTTCGTTCTTCCCACAACGAGGACGATCTTCCCCTTTCAGAGGTTTCAGGACCAGAGGAGCCAATCCCTCCAACACCTCAAGTAAGTACACTTCCTCCTCTTCCTTCCTCTTCTACTCAGAGAGTAGGCGGTCGCCTAAAACATTTCCTACACGTATGGAAACGAATCACACATGATCCTTGGGTTTTAGAGACCGTTCAAGGATTCAGAATAGATTTCACGGAGAAACCCCTTCCAAGTTTCAACTCCCCAAGTTTTAAACCTGACACTAGAACAACACTCCATCGTCACGGAGGAGGTAAATTCTATGTTGACAAAGGGCGCAATCATAGAAGTTCCTTGGGAACACAAGAATTTTGTGAGCAATATTTTCCTCGTGGAAAAAAAGGACAAAAGGTGGAGACCGGTAATAAATCTAAGAGAATTAAACAAATATCTCACTTACAATCATTTCAAGATGGAAGTTATCCATCTCCTCAGGGACATGCTTTTAGAGAAAGACTGGCTAGTGAAATTAGATCTAAAAGACACCTACTTCACCATTCCTATGGCGGAGAAGTCCCAATCCTTCCTTCAATTTGCATGGAACAACCAGCTCTATCAGTTCCAAGCCCTTCCCTTCGGCCTATCTTCAGCCCCCTGGTGTTTCACCAAAGTAATGAAGGCCATTACCACGGTCCTTCGAGAAAGGGGTGTCCGTCTCATAATCTATTTAGATGACATCCTTATCATGTCCCAGGACCAGTCTCAAATTCTTTAAAGACTTGAACACCACGGTGGAATTAATAGAGAGTACCGGTTTTATTATAAACAAGGAGAAATCCATCCTGATTCCATCAAGGTCTCTAGAGTTCCTCGGCTTCACGGTCGACACACTAAAATCAATGCTTTTACTTCCCCCAAAGAAGATTTCCAAGATTCGGAAAGAAATCCGTCACGTCCTGAAATTAGATCTCATAACATTAAGGGAACTAGCTAGACTTCTGGGCCTCCTTTCTTCTTCTATTCAAGCTATCTTTCCCGGTCCTCTTTACTATCGAGCCCTTCAAAGAATCAAGGGCAGGGCCCTCCGCTCCAAGCTTTGGTGCGGAGACAGAATTTACCTAGACGTGGAAGCCAAGGAGGAACTGACTTGGTGGCTAGAGAATCTAGACGCATGGAACGGGAAAGCCATCTTTGGGACTTCCCCAGATTATGTACTGGAATCGGATGCCAGCCTTCATGGCTGGGGTGCTTGTTTTCAAAATCAGAACACGGGAGGTTTATGGTCTTATTCGGAGAGTTTACATCACATAAACTTTCTAGAGTTAACTGCCGGGTTTTACGCATTAATGAGCTTCAAGGATTCCCTTCAAGGGAGATCAGTCCTACTCAAGATGGACAATATGTCAGCTGTCGCCTACATCAATCGCCTAGGCGGTACCAGATCTCCAGACCTATCCAACCTAGCCAAGAAACTATGGATGTTCTGCCTGGAACACCAAATTTCCCTAAGAGCAGAATACCTTCCCGGTCTAAAAAATGTCTGTGCGGACTGGAATTCAAGGTTCCTGGTAGATCACACCGATTAGAAGTTAGACGCAAACGTATTCAACAGTCTAGACTGTCTTTTGGGTCCCTTAGAAATAGACCTCTTTGCGAGCAGACTCACTTCTCAACTTCCCAGATACTTCAGCTGGATGACCGACCCGGGTGCTCTGGCAGTGAACGTCTTTCTCCAAGATTGGAAAAACATTCGGGGATACGCCTTTCCCCCCTTTGCGATGATTCAACGCGTCCTTCAGAAGTTGAGAACAGAACATTCTTCAATAATCCTAGTGACCCCATTTTGGCCGTCCCAAGCGTGGTTCCCAACGACCTCGGAATTAGCTTACGAAATTCCCTTTCTACTTCCAGCTTCACCAGGCCTCCTAAAAGACATAGACGGTTCAGATCACCCGCTCCTTCTGAACGGGACTTTGAACCTTCTTGCATGGAAGGTGTCAGGTGATCCAACGAAGTCTCTGGACTTTCATCGCAGGCTTCTTCTCTCCTCCAAGAATCTTGGGCCCCCGGTACACACTATAGTTACAACAGCATCTGGAAAAGATGGGTTTGTTGGTGCATGGAAAGGAACCTGGATTCCGTGGAGGCTCCTGTCGTTCATATAGCCAACTTTCTCATCAAGCAGTTTGAAAGAGGTCTTTCATATAGATCAATTAACTGTTATATGTCTGCCATTTCTGCGGGTCACTCACTTTCTAATGGTAGAAATATCGGTAAAAACCCAATAATTTGCAGAATTATGAAGAGTATCAGGCTTAAAAGACCTCCCAAACCGAGATATGACTCCCTTTGGGACGTTAGGTTACTACTTGATCTCTTTTCTAACTGGCCAGATAATAACTTGTTAAATAACAAGTCTCTCTCCATCAAACTAGCTACTCTCCTTTGTCTGATATTGTGCCGTAGAGTCTCAGACGTTAAAGCCTTGGAAATATCCAACAGATCCTATGACACGTTCGGCGTCAGATTCGAAATTATCTAGAGGACTAAAACAATGTCTGATATGATTTTTTACCCTAGGTTTGACACTTGTAAAAAATTATGTGTGGTCGATTGCATGAAAGAGTATGATTTAAGGATGGACCCCTTTCGCACCACTGGTGTAACCCAACTCCTTATATCCTTTGTTAAGCCCTTCAAACCTGTCTCTTCTTCTACCATAGCTAGGTGGGTTAAAATAGCTATGCAATTAGCAGGCCTCGATCTGTCTAGATTTCAGGCACATTCCTTAAGAGGGGCTATGGCTAGTCAGTCCTTTTGGAAGGGATGCAAGTTGGATCATATCCTCAAAGCAGCAGACTGGTCAAGTTCCTATACCTTTGCAAAACACTACTGCAAACCTGTCGAACACTTGTCCGATGTAGTTCTTCTTGACTACCAACATGCATAATGGCAGCCTCCGGTCTTGTAATGAAATTGCGATTCTCCTATTACCATGACCAGAGAATCTGGATTTCATTAAAGACACGGAGGCTGACATTATCCCAACCCTCCCTCCTGGAGTGAATTTTAACATCTCTTCGATTGTCATGTGTAATGCTTTGTTTTAATTACAATATAATTCCATTTTTTCACAGTATTTTGCACTTTAATTGTGTATTATGTATTATAATATCATTTACCACTGTTTCTTCCCCCCTTTACATAGGGTGCTAAGTTCAATTTGCTAATATTTTGTCCCTTTTCAGATAATTTGTCTTGATTGGCTCTTCTTCACGATCCGTTTTAAGCAGCATTCGACACCTCACCTTCCTCTGTTCCAAGGAGTGAGCTTTCCTGCATGATGCCAGCTTTTGGACTTCGTTGCCTCTGGAAGAACTTTTTATTGACCTTCATTGCATTTAAAAGAGGATGATCTCTGTGCTGTTGTTACCTAGTTACTCTTGTTTATTCTAGAACCTTTACTTATGATGTAACTTTTAAGTGGCTGTTCTTGAAGTTGCATTAAAAGATAATGCATAATGTCAGCCTCCGTGTCTTTAATGAAATCCAGATTCTCTGGTCATGGTAATAGGAGAATCTCAATTCTAACAGACTGCATCCCAAATACCCTATATTTGACTAACATTGTTGAGTAAATAATTTGTGCATTTGTAATCACACTTGGGCATGGAGCTCTGGAAATGTTCCTTTGCTTCTTTATACTGGATGTGGAGAATTTGAACGTGGCCATGCTAAACTCCCACCCCCACGCCACGTAGGTGTCCACGTCATCCTCTTTACACTAGAATGTGAGATAAGTCATTCAGCGGCAAACACGTATCACATAATGACATATTTCTCTCGTGGGTATGCATCTGAAATAGCACTGCTAAAATGTTCTACTTAGTCATCTTTTGCATCTGTGATGTCTTCTCACACACTGTTCTAAAAATACCTAATCAAAACTGTGAGAGAACCAAAGACTGCTACCGATCTGTTCTGCCGTGTTTAGGCACCCACTTGGCGAAATCATTTATTAAATAAAATATAAAACAGAGTCTTATGGTTGCTTCAAATAAAAGAGAGCGATTGAGATTAGATTACTTCTAACATGTAATATTCCATGATAATTATTATGATGTTTTCCTTTTGACGGTGTATGTTTAGGCTTTTGTTTAATATTTACGCACAGCAAGAGAAATCAATGTATATTATTTAATGGTACTGAAAATTTTAGAGATTCAATCCTCAAGCAAGAAGAACATGTTTTATTATTCATTGCCTAACAACTTGTACAAATATATAGATATTTTTCGGTAATATAAATACAGTGCTGGTTGATGGAAATCACATAGGTGAGATGCAAAAAATATACACATAACAAATACACACAATACACATAGCATATACACATACACATAACAAATACACAGTAATAGACACATTAACATGAAGATACACATAAAAAAGTATTCACCTTACACTGCCGCTCGATATTCTGCAGCATGTCCTCTGAGCATGAAGCCTACTCTCTCATCCAATCGCGACACTGTTCTAAAGGGCTGGATCTGGCTGGCTCCATGCTCCAAAAGGCACTGTAGACCTCTTCCTGATCTCCAACCCACCTGTCCTAGACAGCAGTGTTGGAGAGGTGTGAAGTGTGCAGGTCAGTTTGGCTGTAGCAAGGTAACAGGCCAAACCAACATGCACAATGCAAACTTAAGTGGCCACCACTCATTGGCAGCAGTGATGCACTGGCCCTGCCCTGCCCCCGCCCTGCCCCCGCCCTCCATTTGCTGGCAGGAAAGGTTAACAATAAAATGGTAATAAAATAATTTTATTAACAGGGAGGTTGATGCTCCTCCTCTCCCACGGAGGAACAGCGGCTGTATGAATAATATATAAATAAATATCATTGCTTAAGAGCATTGACTTTTCATTTTCCTTTTAAACTACACCACTGAAAACAATTCTTTGAATGTTTTAAAGTACTTACCTCCATTGTATTGCATTTTTCATTTATATTGTGCATTGTATCACTGCTGTGGGCCCTCGCTGTAAGCTACTGTATATGCACTGGCAAATCCAGTAGGTCTTGCGAGCAGTGGGTCCAGGGGAGTAGCTTGGTCAGCATGATTGAGCTACAGATTTCTAACAATCACGCTGGAACACATTACATGAAAAGAGGACATGAGGGGGGCCTTAAGGGGCAGTGGAAAGAGGGAGGTGCGTGGATACTCACAGGTACATAAAATGCAATATTTTTCAAACTAATCAACATTTTTCAAGTCCTTCAAAACATAGAGAGAGTGTGTGTTTTTGTCAGTTTGGACATGTAAAAATTCCAGGTGAAATTCAACAGGCACTTCACATTACCCGACTGAAAGCACATGCCCCCAGCTATCAGGAGAATAATTTTTTTCGGAGGGGGGGGGGTGGGGTTGAGGGGGGGTCTAACACCTCAAACACCCCCCTAGAGCTACACCCCTAAAACTGCAAGTCAGCGCTAAAGGCTTTGGAAATGCATGTTACACACCTCAGTTCCAATAATTACCATGTTTGTACTTTGCACCTGGCAAAGACACAAGTCCTTTGTACACCAGGTAATGCCTTGTCCATAACTAGAGATCACACAAGTCGGACAAAGTCCAACCATGAGATCAAACAGGTGCCCACCAGTCCCCCTCTATCGTAGGATACCAAAAAATTACGAACAGAACAAATCTGCACTCTGATTCAAGGCAGTGGAAAACCATAGCTGCTTACGGAGACGAAGCGCAATAATAAGTAACCGGTTTGGAATCCTCCGGTACACCGCAGACCCCCTCTGTCCTGAGGCAACGGCTGTCATCAAGGGATCCAAGACTTGGGCTCAAGTCACAACAGAAAGCAATCCGGGAGGATTTTACTGACGGCCAAGCCCCCCAGCGAGCATCTAGTGAAGAGACCCACAAATACCGTAAGGTAAGCGAACGCGAGTCGGAGGACTCACGGGACGCCATTACCAGGTGAAAGGGTGGGATCTAAATATCTAATGCTGGGTACGGAGGTAAACTAACGAGCAGCGGACGGGAGCGAAGAAATTATTCACAGCTTCGTGTTTGCGCTCTACGCCCACACAACTGCAACCAGTTCTGTCATTATAGCCTGCACAGCAACAGTATGTCGGCAGACGCGCTAAGGGAGAGAGAAGAAGCAGCAGCCAATATGTTCGATGATAGTAAAGCGCCAGCACAGGACTCAAATACCCATAATGCACCACCGAACATCCGCAATACCAGCATTCGTGATAAAGTGAGACAACTTGAAACATTAATGAAAAGCGAATTAAGCAAGTGGTGGGAGGGTAAATCCCTCCAGAGGTATTTAGACGTAAAAAGAGTCCCAAGGGGCCTACGAATTCTTTTAGCCCCCAGTTATGAAAATCCGGACAAGCAAATGATGAAGGAATAGGCAGAGACTAATTTGGAATCGTCCATGAGGTTGATGGTCATACTAGTCAAGTATGCTGAATCGGACCGCACTAAAATACAAGCTGAAATTGACAAATTAAATATTGATCTTAATGCCATGGGCCAACAGGAGGAAATCAAAAAACTTAAAGATGAAATGGCAAAACGCTTGAAAAGGGAGGAAGATAAAATAAGGGAAAGAAAAACTTATAAATTTCATCGTGATAGCATGGACTATGAATGTGGCAGAGTCTTCACTTTTGCCAAAAAATATGACAAATTGAAAATATCTAAGTATGGCAATACAACACAAGGCCAATCAACAGTCCAAATGCGATCAGACAGACCGGATGAAGCAACCTCCGTGTCAAGCATTAGCTCAGGACGAGAAAGTGATTCGGAACTAGAAAGTCGTGCACAGGCTATGTCACAGGTACCAGCGAATATCTCTCTGGCGGACGAGGTAGATTTTTTATGCCTGGAACGCAGGGTCACCTTACGTCCAAGAATAAAAAACAAACAAGCAGGAACTCCACAAGAAAAAGGAGGGAGAGAAGACAAGCAAAACAACGACGCTCCACAACAAAAACAAACACAGAGGAAGCAACCAAGGCGCAATTGGAGAAGATAGAAGAAACACAGATATCGGCCGATCAAATGATCATCAATCTATCCCACATCACATTAAACGAAGCGGAAAAACAGCTCCTAGCGCTAGGCCTATCTTATTGTCCTGAGAGTACATTTAACTACGCCTCTACAAGAATGGACATCTTTAAAAGCATTCGCAAATTAAAACTAAAAAAACACTTCCTCCATTTGGAATAAAACAGCAGCAAAAAATCAATCCCTGACACGCAATGCTCAGAGTCCACACTGGTGAACCTCACTCCAAGGGATCTACCGACGCTACAAGCACTACAAGATCTGGCCAAGGAGAATGATACGTCCTCACAAATGGGCAACCCAGTACAAGCAAAGAAGGTTTGTACACCTTTCAAACCCCGCTCTACATTCAATCCAGTCACTGTGAGGGATTCAATTGATATCTTTAATGAGCAAGTTGTTAATGGCATTAAGAAACTTAATTACGCTGTAAATTCCATGACAAACACTAAGAGGAACATAAAAAAAGTACAATATCAACAATTGATAAGCAAACTTAAAAAAGACAAGGAGGTAATCATTCGAAATTCAGATAAGGGCGGCAACATTGTGCTGTTGGACAGGAAAGACTATGTGGAAGAGGCAATGTCTCAGTTAAAGGATAGAGAGTGTTATACGAGATATGATTACCAGACACTAAAAAATATGTATAAGGTATTTGCAATGAAACTAATAGCCTGGAAAAGTGCGGGGCTACTAACCGAAGATGAATACAAATACCTGCGTAATGACAATCCCACCATTCCGATTATGTACTTCATACCCAAAGTACACAAAAATCCTTTACAACCACCAGGAAGACCAATAATATCAGCTCGTAACAGTCTTCTTGAAAAAACTTCAAGATATGTTGACTTTTTTCTCCAACCCCACGTACAAACCTTGCCCTCCTATATCCGGGACACCAGTGATTTCCTCTCAAAAATTGAAGACTGTGTGTGGCACAAAGAATATCTGCTAATGACTCTAGATGTTACATCACTCTACACGTCGATAAACCACCAAGACGGGTTATGAGCAATGAAACATTTCCTTGCATGAAGGGGTGTCCTATTTGAGGACCATAGCAATATGTTAAACCAACATGGTTGAATTTTGTCTAACCAACAATGTGTTTCTCTTTGAGAATTCCTTATATCAACAACAACGAGGTGTCGCAATGGGGGCCAGTTTCTCTCCCAGCTATGCATGTTTGCATATGGGCTGGTGGGAGGAACTGGTCCTCTCAAGACAATACTCCACGCAATTCAATAACAACATAGTCAAATGGGTCAGATTTATTGATGATCTGTTCATAATTTGGCGGGGTGACACCTCTGAAGCTATCACATTTGTGGAAAGTCTCAATCAGAACAATCTGAATTTAAAATTCACAGCTGACATTAGTTCAATATCAGTCAATTTTTTAGATGTACAGATTTACATCAATGAAGGTCAGATACATACCACGTTACACAGGAAATCAACAGCAGGCAACTCGATACTCCATGCCAGCAGCGCACACCCGCATCACCTCATACAAAGTATCCCTTTTGGGGAGATGCTGCGCCTTAAACGTATTTGCAGCAACACCACTGACCTTATACAAGTGCAGGCTGCCAGTAGAAAAAGATTTCTGGCAAGAGGATACTCGCAAAAGATTATTGACAAAGCCATAGAGAAAACCAATGACCTAGACAGAGCAATCCTTTTCCAAAACAAAGGAAAAGCCAATAACACTGAGGATCAATTTAGATTTATTCTAAACTTCATCAAACAAGGCAAAACCCTTAGAAACCTAATTAACAAAAACTGGCCCATCGTTTTGGGGGATCCCATTATTGGTCACTTACTCCCTCAGAGAGTTTCAATAACCTTCAGCAGAGCGCCATCTATGCGTAATGCTCTGGTCAGTAATGACTTAGAAAATCAAACCCAAGTCACTTGGCTCAGTCAAAGAAAGGGTTTTTTTCGGTGTAAATCATGCAAAGCATGCCAACAGGGCGTCAATACTACTGCTTTCAAGACACCTTTTATTAAAGATGAAATCCCAATCACGAAATACCTAACCTGCAAAACGGATCATGCCATTTATGTGCTGGAGTGCCCCTGTGGACTGAGGTATGTAGGGAGTACCATCCTCCAAGGGCACAAGAGGGTACTCCAGCACTTGAGGGCAATTAAGAATTCTGATCCAACGTATCCTGTCGCAAGACACTTTGAGGACCTCCACAATTCTGACCCCACTCTTTTAAAATATTTCTTGATTGACAATATTCCACACAAAAAAAGAGGAGGTGACCGGGTCAGAGCACTCAGACAATTAGAGACCAGATATATCCTTAATTTAGATACCAAACACCCCAATGGTCTCAACCAAACCGAAGATCTTTATACTTGCCTTTGAATGTCTGCCAACACATTCCCTTGTCATAACAGTGTCCAGGTGATTATAGAGTTATGTAGCTTTACCATAAGATGATCGATCCAATATTGGGAAATACTAGATTTAGTAAAGGAAACTGAGATATATAAAAATACATGATGGAACACTATGTTCATATTCCATATTTCCTTATGCTGCTTTACATATGTTTATTTCTCAAACACTACACTAACACATCGGGTCTTTTAAACACCAATAAAAAATCTTTTAAAATTTTGGGATAAATTTACACATTAGCACTAAGCACTTTAGAGAAAAAAATGAAAAAAATGGTTTTTCTTCTCACTTACACCAATTTCACATGCAAATAGGTAGGTACAAGGTTGATAGATACTGATCAGGACCTTTGCAACGACTTTCGTATTTATACCTGGACGGCGCTATTGACATATACACACACGCATACATTTATGTATAAATTGTTTATGGCTACTTTTTTGGTGCATCAGCAATATTTATGGGATTTTAAGCTTATTTATTTATTTAAATGAGGTTGAATTTTTAAACTTAGCTGATTGCTCAAAAACAAGATTTAGAGCCTATCATATCAGTATGTGTATTAGTTGACTGTTGTATGCATTTCAGCAATTTTTTTAACAATTTTTACAATTGCTATTTGCATACCAAGTGAGAGATAACATTAAATGTATAAACTCACTCAGGAGATTTCTTCCATGTCCATGATCCAAACCGAACTTCATATGCATGTCCCTTTAAACAAATTGTAAAAAAATGTGAAAAAAATGCAATTTAAGACACCACGAGATGTGTGAGCGCGTCATGTGATCAAGGTCCTTCTGGGACCGAAACGCGTCATGCCGACCGTGTGAGCTGTGGCTGAATAAAATTTTGAATGGCGAAAAGGATTTTGTGGTCTACACTCTGATTCAAGGCAGTGGAAAACCTTAGCTGCTTACGGAGACGAAGCGCAACATATATATATATATATATATATATCTATATATATATATATATATATATATATATATATATATATATATATAATACATTTATTAAACATCATTCATTAAAATCATTACACAAACAAGTATAGTTGCATGATTTAAATTTAAAAACATCACTAAAAACTATACAAAACTGCGTGAGTCTGGTTGCTACAATCTCTAAAGTGCATTGGAATTGTATGCCTCAAGCCTTAAGCCGGCCTCTGATTTCTATCGGACAAGTTTTTTGAACAGCAGAAGAGAATACAATGTTGCTTACAATAGGTGAAAATATCCATGATTTTACACATTTTAATTGATCATTGGAGCGGTTTCTCTCCTCAGAGCTCACATTTTGTAAACGGACAATTGAGGACGGTTCCAGAGGGGTAGAAGCATGCAATTATTACTCACCTACAAGAGCGTATGTTTCGTGCATTAAAAGCTGAAGTAATAACTCTCTCCAATTCTTCATGAGAGTTTGGCACATGCAGAAGAGATGGATCAAGTCCTCTTTCGCTGCACCACATAATCTAGAGTTAATGCTCTCAGTGTTCATTAACCAGGGTAGAGTCTAGTCAAGTGAAGGAAGGTTGCCAAACTGAAAGTTCATGAATTTTCATTTCATAAAAGGTGAATAACCTGCCCCAAGTTATGGTTTTGGTTTTAAAATGTAATAATTATTCATCAGCATCCATGCATGTTTTCGTTTGGACAGTGCTACCTGTGCCAATGAAAGGTTTTAAATAACATTATTCAATGTTTCCTTTTAGAGGTGTGTGTGACTGACACATCACATAAGGATTTTATCTGAAGTGTAAATAAAGAGTTTTCCAGGTACCTCCTTGAAGTTGAGTGTTTAGAACCATTTGCTATTTTCTCCACAAGATCTGATTAAGAGATCACTGAGTTGTTGTTCTCCATATGTGGCAGCACTTTACAAAGGCTCCCTGCCTGGCTATTGTTTGCTTCATTATGCCAAATACAAGGCTTATATCAACCGTGGATCTGTTCCTCGGCAGGGAGAAAAGGTACCTGTATGTATTGGAAACAGTGCTAACCAGCAATGTTGAATCCCGTCCTTGTAGTGTCTCACTTCCATAAATGAGGGTTGGTAGCAATTTGGCAGATATCACTTCCAAAATTGGGGCTAACGTGGGTCTATGAATGTTATATATAGAGTATGAAATGTCCCACATCATAGAGCAGCCTTTAACCCTCAGCTGCCTAATCTGTTGTTGGAAAGAAACTTTGGAGTTCACAATCATCCCAAGGTACAGTTATGCATCAATGTCCCCAATTTGACCACCCATCTATGGGTTTTGTTTATTTTGTTGTCAACCACCAACACCTAAATACTCAGTGAGTTTATTGCCATATTTAGGCGTGCACTCTGCTAAAATAATAATAAGCCTTTGCAGACCCACTTTAGTTTGACTTGTTCTGCATATAACAGGTTAGATATAGGGCAACCACCTATTATTGGTGTGAGAGAATTTACAGAATACAGATCAGCAGTCAAATTGTCTAGAAATAAGTTAAAAAGTTGAGGGAACAAAAACACAACCCTGGTTCAAGACTATTTGGGTTTCAATCTTCCTAGAGATATGTGAATTATCACCAGTCTTAATTCTTACCCAGGTGTTAGTGCAGAACAACTGAATGGACCTCACAAGGGAAGGCTGAGTTTCCCACTGCACAAGTTTCTGCCCATAACCTATTCATCTGAACACGATCACTAGCGGCTTTGAAATCCACAAAGCAAAGATGTAAAGGTATTTGCTTTTTTAACTGTGGATCGATAATCAGTGAGAGTGTTAGGGTGTTGGTTGTGGTGCCTGTTTCTCTGCAAAATTCGATCTGATTTATAGAAGTTAATTTCCCGTCTTTTGCAAAGGTTGCCAATTCTTGCAGCAGCAGAAATGCTACGTATTTATCATCCTTATAAAGATGCATTACTAGTCTATAGCTTTCTGGTGCTGATCTGAACTTTGTGAATTGGGTTTATAATACAACCTGTCTGGAGCCTAGTTTTGCCTCACACTAGAGGGTGTGGTAAAAACATTTTTCGCAGCACAGAATAAAGGATTTTCCCTAAAGATGGACTGGGTTCCAGAGGGCTCCATCACAATGTCCTTTCACCATGACCATCACAATTTGGGTGGTTGAATATGACATAATTGACTTGACTTTTTTCATTCATTGAAAAAGTTTGAATAAATATTCATTAGATCTTACTTTACCGATAGTCGAAGAACTTTCTGACATACTGAGAACCTTGGAGGAAGAAATTCATAATGTCAAGGTGAAATTATCCAAACAGATTCAAGATGATGAGTGGAAAACATTTTGGATGATGTTAATAAGAAATTTGATAGAAATGCAAAGAAATATATGACTGAAAAATTAAAAAAATTCTAAAAACACACCATAGACTACACACAAGATGAAGTCTACACCTGGGCTGAGGTGTACTCACAGAGAAGATGGCAAAGGAACCCCAACACAAAATCCTCAGAAGAGAGTCTGGCATCTGATACAGACATAGCTATTAATAGACCGCCAATCTCAAGTCAAATAAGAGTATCAGCATAACCATTGACAAGTGCAGGTGGACAAATATTCTCTTATATGGCTTTTTTAGCCATAAGTCCAGCGGCCAACAATCAACCAAAAAGGAACATGGAAAAACTAGGAGGAGGAAAGGAGAAAGAGCAAGAAAAAGTGAGGAGAAATTTACGCAGAAAGACAAATATTTACTAATAAATATCTCTACAGTCAAATTAACCAACGTCCAAATAGTCATCTCAAACAAAGGGACCTCCTAGTAACGCTATTGAAAGTAAAATTTCTTTTTTCAGGTTCATGAGAATAACACGCTGAGACCATTTTGTTCAGTACCATGGTATCTTCCACTGTGATCACACAAGAACCAGCATATGAAGAATTTAAAGTAAAAAGTACAATCCTTGCTCCTATTTCTCATAAGTCTCCAGATTCATTTGAAGGATTAGTGAAATATGATATCAAATCTATCAAGTTTGAAGCCACAAAGTCTAGAACTCTCATCAAAAAAGAGTGGAACACATTGCAAGCACTAGCACATGAGAAAAACCTCACATTTCAGCTTGCAGACAAAGGAGGGGCCCTTGTGGTCATGAATACAGAATTGTATGAGCATTAAGTAAATGCGCATGTCTACGATGCCAATATGTATATGCATTTATCTAATGACCCACTCAAACTTTTCAAACCATTTAATTTAAATTCTGAATAAGGCCACATACATGGAACGGACAAGTAAATGCACATAAAATTACCTACTCACTGAATATCCACATAGGCCTCAGTTTTATATGTTATCTAAGGTCCACAGACACTGCACAAACTCCCATTTAGACCTATAGTATCTGCCTGTGGGTCAATCAGCGAACCCATCGGCAGATACCTTGACTTCTTTCCTCAACCCATTGTACAACAGCGGCAATGATTAAGGATACTACACATGTTTTTAATACTATCACCCAATTGCCTAAAGAAGACATGGCAGACTGGTGGCTCCTCTCCACTATTGATGTCAACTCATTATATTCATCTATTCCTCATAATGAAGGATTGGAAGCAGTGAAGTGGGTCCTATTAAAACAAGAGGCAATTGGTGCCAGCAAAGTATTTCTTTTGGAGCTATTACACTTTTAATTATTTCACAGTTGCTTCAAGTGGCAAGACATTTTTTCCCTGCAGAGCAGTGGAACGTCAATAGGTTTTCCCAGAGCTCCATTTTATGCGAACATCTTCATGGCAAAATTTGGAAATGATTTTGTGTTGCAAGATGAGAACTGGCAGCAGCTCCTAATAATGTACAAATGAGCCATATTAGAACTAAATATGGGTATGAAAACCAGTGTAATGAACACATAAAATTCATGCATCAGATCAACAAACAATGTACCTATTTTCCGGAGTGAATAATTGTGCCACAAATGTATTGTGTGTCAACAGATTAATCTAGGGAAATGAACTCCAGTGACATTGAGTCATATAAGAAGATCAGGAGGACCATTCAACAGTGCCTGTGTGCAATGGGCTGAGATGTGTCCTAGTGATTGTGTGCATCTCCTCGCGTTGGGTTGAAGCCTACCTAGCCAGTAGAAATAACAGTCTTACGGTAGCTAAACTGTTGTTGAGGGAGCTCATATCAAGGTTCAGTTTGCAGATTTTTCTGGTGTTAGACCGAGGGATTAATTTTAATAATGCAGTCCTGAAAACGTTTTGTGAAAAGTTGCAAATGGAGTGGAAATTGCACTGCAGTTTTAGGCCAGAGGCTTCTGGCATTGTGGGGCAGGTGAAAGGCACGTTGAAAGCCCAATTAGCCAAAGTGTGTGCATTAGACACTTTGCCTCTTGTGCTGATGTGTCTTCGCAGTGTTCCTGATAAAAAAACAGGATTATCTCTGCACAAGATAATCATGGGGAGAGAAATGAGACTGCCTACACTGCCCATAAACGCGCTTGTGAATATTACAGATGACATGATTCTTGACTAATGCAAGGGACTAGCTGACGTGGTCCTTTCTGTGTCCCACCAGGCTGAAGCTGTTGCCACCTCTCGATGTCTGGAACAGTGCCATGACTTCAGACCCGGCGACTGTGTCTTGATTAAGAACATGTTTTGAAAACGTGTCTGTAACCTAAATGGCGTGGACCATACCAGGTCATCCTAGTGATAAATACTGAGTGTGGGAGTAGAGTGGAGTGTCCTCTTGAAGATGTGACAGTATCTGTCCCTGAACTGCAACCCACCGCTGAGAGACAGCAGGAAGAGGTTGCCCAGCGTACTGAGACTCCGCCTGTCTGTGACAGCAAATCTTCTGCCTGAGGAGGATCTTGATAAACTGACAGTTGGAGAGTTGCAGCATTAACTGCTACCTGAGCAGGACTCAGACCTGAAGAAAATCTTCTTGCTGCAATTTTCTACTTAATAGTCTATTTCTAGAGAAGTAATCAAAACTGATCAAAATAATAAGCATATGTTCAAATGAGCAGGTTGGCTTGCAGGATTATCCTTCCGTACTTCGTCCACAGTAGCCGAGATAAAGCCTAGTGTTGCCCCTAAGACCATGAGTCCTAGTGTTGAAATGGGTTAATACGATGTCAATAAATACCATGATATCCGCAGGCCCGACAACGGCAATACTAATAAAATAAATATCAATGCACGCCATAAACTGTACCCACAGGACTATGTCAATACCCTTCAATATAATATCATTATCTTTCATAAGCTGTACCCGTGCAATGGCACCGACACCGGCAATAACAAGACTAGTGTATGTCATAATTCATGCACAAATGATGATACTGTTGCTAGTAAACACAATGTTGATGTACGTTATGACTTAAGCAAACTTAACTGTGTCAATGCCAGTAAGAACAATGTCAATGTACGTTATGACAACTGTACACTTAATGTTGAGAATGTCGATAAAAAATTATACCAGTGACTGCCATATTATTTTCAGGAGTTCCAGTGAGCTTGTCTCATTGCTGTTGGATTTACCCAAGGTGACCTCCCCTTCAACCCTGACCCAGAGACACTTGATGAGACAAGTCCTACGACCCACACCCGCGCCTATGAAATGCTAGGTCAAAGGTAGGGTCTCTTTTAACATATAGACAAGCGCGCGCCTAGGGAAAACCCTGATCGATCCCACACACAGTTGCACCACTAACAGGTCTGAGGAAATTGGAACCAATAAAACATGTTTGGCTACAGGCTCATGTTCTCCATAATACCACAAAGTTAGATGACCACATGTAGATAAAAAACACTCAACCAATCAGGAAACGACATGCACACCACACAGGGGGCCCGATTCACAGAACTAACTTAAGACAAGATCCTAAACCTACTACCATTTTGGTATTCACAGAAGGCACTTACTCATTTTGGTATTCACAGAGGGCACTTAACTTACTAATTTTGAGTAATTTACTCATTTTGAGTAACTTACTCAATTGTTTTATTGTACCTCCCTCATAAACTGTATATAAAAGCGGTCAAATCTTTGTGCATGAGAGACTTTGAGCAGATACACTCTGTTGAGGCTCTCCTGGCCGCAGGGTTTAATTAAACCAACTTGTTCCTGTTTTGCCAAATGCCTCATGTCTTTTCATTTATTTAAGGTAAACTCATATCCGAGCAACACAACTGATAAAATGTTACACACATTTGATTATAAGGCTGTGCATGTGGATGCATCTAGAGGAGATTATTCTTCAAATGAATATTTTAAGTTGTTTAATGAGTATGTTGTGACTATGGATGCTAGGGATTGCTATGTCTTCCCGCAGTTACCAGAGTCAGCAACAGAGGAAATTACCTATCATCATATTCCTCTTGCATATGGTGTAACGTGTAGCCTTCTGATGAGTCTGTTTTATGGAAAGGACAGTTCCAATATTATTTTTTCAAATTATGATTTAGTTGTAACTGAAGTTCCTCTGACATCTTCATACTAAGACATCTTCATGCTAAGATGATGGATACAGTTCACAGTCTGCTTAGACTGAAAGCTACATTGGACACCGCCTTTGCTCATAGACACAATCTGATTCCTTTGATACATGTAAGGCAATATTCAGCAAAGTAGAAGTCTGGTAAATACTTCCAAGACTTTTGAAACAATGGAACACAAAAGCAAGAGTTATTTCAATGTGTAATATTTACTAATTAATTTAATGTCTGTCAATCATCAACTTGACATGTAATTAAGGTGAAGTACCTGAACAAAATGATATCAGTGACTTTGTTCACGTACTTCCCCTTAATTACGTCACCTTTTTGAAAATTTGTACTATTGATAATTGACAGCCAGTAAATGAATTAGTAAATATTATGCATTGAAATAACTCTCGCTTTTGTGTTCCATTGTTTCATAAGTCTCAAAGCATTTGCCAGACTTCTACTTTGCTGACTATTGCCTTACATGTATCAAAGGAATCTAGTTGTGTACCCCGACAGAACCACTTGTAGTTCTTTCTGCTAATTTCCAGGTTCTGAGGGATACTTGGTTACCCCATTGACTGTAATAGTTCATAGACACAATCTGACATGTTCTTTAACTGAGGCTGAGAAGAAAATATTAGGAACTGACAGAAGACAGCAATAGAGCAATGAAGGAAAGGGACAAAACAGGAAGGGATGAAACATACCAAGGACAGTGGGATACTGAAGAAGCAAAACACATAGACTTAGGAGTTATTGCTGCTCTACTTCTATATTGGCTACACAAAGGAAGGTTGTGTGTGAGTAGGGATAAATAGACCCTTAATACTAAGAGCCTGGGTAAAAGGGATTGTGATCATACCTTCGAGTATATAGGGACATGGCTTCTGTTTTTTGGCAGAACAAGATCCCGTTATTTCTTGTATCTATTTTGTTTGAGGGGAACATGCTTCCTTCAAATTGCCCAGGGGATGTTATGGTACATGTTATTTAGGTAGAGCTCTACAAAGATGTATTGTGTCGAACATTTGAATGAACCTTTGTGGGCAATATCTCTGTTTGTAATTTTCTGTTTGTAAATTTTTAAAAGGCAATTTTTAGGAGGTACAAGTATGTGAAAGCAAAAGGAGAAGCACAAGATAGGAAAGGTTAAAGAGAAAGGATGTGAAAATGCAGGAGAGTCAGTGTAGATTTTATGATGACATGAAACATCTGGAAAATACTAGACGAGAGTTCTTGAAAATTTCAAGATATTGTATTGATCTCATCTGATTAGAATTCACATGTGTGTTATTGTGGTGGCTAACATTGCCATCTGAGGGGGATTGGAGGCGCACAAAGTTTCATTACATGAGGACACATTCATTTTTTTTAGGCAAGGGGAGATTAAGTGATTTGCACAGAATCACAGGATGTTCAGCGTCATTGCCGAGACTCGAACCCAGTTCCCCAGATTCAAGGTCGAACACCCTAGCTGTTAGGCCAACTCCTCTCCAATTAATTAAATTAATAAAGATTAACATGTGTGGACATCTAACGCAATGAAATAGAACCCCTGTGAAACTGAGGCTTTTTAAATGTGTGCACTAATGTTGAGTTTAACATGCAAATTAATACTGAATTCACGTTACATTTATACTTTAAGTCAAATTTGCATATGTTCGGAAAGTCAATTCAAAGGTGAAATCATGTATGCACTCGATCACGTTTGCATTTACTTTGAACTATGTGTGCATCAGTATAATCATGTACTTGAAGTGCATGGTAAATGCTTAGCTAAAGTTAGCCTGGCCAGAGAAAGGCTTTGAAATATGCTTTGCTTGGTTAGAATGTTCTTTCCTTTGCAGGTGCGTTCTCAAGGTTTTATTAGCTAAAGAAAAGGAGTATTGTTGTCTGTATACATTTCTTGATAGCAAGGACGGAGAAGAGAAATCTTGGCAAGAAACAGGAAGACCTAATGAGCAGATGAAACATCCTATTCAATGCGTATCAGGAGAGGAGGGATTTTCAAGGTTACAGCATCTGTCCAAACTCTGTGGGATGAGAAAGTCCTCCAATGTTGCATTTGCACAACATGAGGATAGAGACAACTGGTCTCTGGAGGGGTGAAAAGAGATACAATTGTTGCTGAAGTTTATATTTGTTTTAACTAGTGTTCACACTATTAGAAGTTAGAGCAGATTTCCTTGGACGTTGAGGGGTACAGACCTATCTGCTTCTCTCCTTTATTCTTGCTATTGTGAAGCTTCATGTTAAACACTTATTCTATTCTGAGGACTTTTACTGAAGTCTTCACTATTCTGACACCTTCTCGCATTTCCAAATTCTCTTGAGACCCCACTCCAGGTACCACCCTTATTATTCAATGACTCTAGAACTTATTCATGTTAGGAGAGAACTTCAGAGTTTCTTTATGGAACATCTATTTCTGATTCTGGTTCTCTGTATTGTTGTGTCTGTAATTAATTCATACCTTATCACTCTGAGACTGAACCTGTGGTAGATTTCAGATTCATGTATCTTTCTAATATTATTCTAATATTCGTATACATTGGTTTGATTGTTAATGTCCAATAAACCACTGAACTCCAATCACCGATTCCTAGTCACTATTATGGGGTCAAATGGGCTATATACAAGTTGAATTGTCTTATTAATGTTAACTTCCTTTTCGTTTCAGTCAACTTAAAGAGATCCGTCAGTTGCGAGATTTTAAATCATGTTTCTGTGTGCTCTCACCTATATATGTTCAAGGTGCGTATATGTGTAGTCAGGAATAGTAAATCTATATGCACCTTTCAATATTTGGTTTTCGAAATGTTTTCCATGATATTCTTACAGGACGATAGTTCTGATCTCCATATTCAGTGGTGCAATCAGCCTAGAGGAAGCAAAAGACTACGCTAATCATAGGCAATCTTTAGTCGTTTGGGACTGGCGAGGCAGGCAATATTCCAATAGAATGTACGCAACAAAAACAACTGGTGCCAACCCAACTACTCCAAGCAGCTAGATGCTGTGTTGAAATAAAAAACATCACAATCCATTGACAGTGCACTTATTGTGTTACTTAAGCCAATTCACATTTCAGTAAACCTAAATGTTTCTCTGAATTAACAAAGACTACCTATGTTCCATTTAAATGTCATAATGTATTTTAAAAGAAATAAGCATTTTATCAGATATAAGTCTATTTATCTCTGAAAGCATGAACCGAGTCTCTCGTTGACAGATCAAACAGTCTTTTTCAATCATGCCTGCAGTATGCAGTGGGGGTGGATATCTGCTCATCAGCAAAGCCTAGATGAAAAAGTTAAGCGAAGGCCCAATCTGCTGCATCATTTCAATGAATAACGTTATGGTTGTCTGTTTAATTAACACACGCGCCACAGCTCTTCTCTGAAGTTGAATAACAAAGATCATGGTAATTCCTATTTTTACAGGACACGTTTTGCTTTATTCTAAGCTGTCAGACAACCTAGATTTGCAGCCACATTGAGGCATAGCTGTACACGGTTTAATGATTGCACTAGCTGGAAAGAATTCCCTTACCTGAATTTGAGTGAGGAGGAAAAATATGATCTACATCAGAAATCTTTCAATAAAAGCAACTCACCCCAAAGCCCACACTATTGAATTATTAAGATATGTGGGTGTTAATGTCCAAAAGGAAATGTCCAAACATGGCTCTCAGACTGTTGCAGATCAAATGTCCCTTTGGCATTGCTATCTGCAGAACTTTACTGGCTTCATTTTAATATTGCTAATGGAAAAGGTAGGTTTCAGTAGGAATAGCATAAACACAGTTCACATGAGCACGCCTCGGTCACAACCGCACCTCTCTTGTTCCTCTGCAGATGTGAAAGGAGCAGTGCATATATGAAGCACATTTGCATCTATGCAACAAATGGAGGTCGCTATCACATGCACCAGCCAGTGATCCTTCCATTTGGTCAAAACAGTAATGACTGGCTGGCATTAAAAAGTGACCGGCACTTGTTTTATTGTTGACATGTTTTAATCAACAAAATAGGTTTTTTTGCAAGTCAGAGGTGTCAGTTGTCTTCCCTGGGCTTATACACACTATCCTGATGGCAATGTGTTCTGGCCTATATTTGCAATAAGTATGTGCATGCCTTAACTGTGATGCAGCCTCTGGATTTCAGTGTACATCATATGGACTTATACATCCTAGGCAACAGTAGAGACAGTAATTGTAGAACTGGTCTAGTGGTGGCTGTGCAGTTACATGGTGGATGCATTAAAGAGAACTGAACATTTTCACTGTGTTTGTGTTCTCTTAACGTTGGCAACGAGTTGAAGCATCCACCAATGAACGAGCATGTTAAGTCTGACCGACTTTTGTCTATGCCAACAGTGAGAAGGGCTGTGACGGATTCTGTGCAGTGAGTTTGAGTCTGCAGTGCTTCATGAGGCAAATTCTGAGAGCTACTTGCTTAGCACTGACATTAGCCCAAGGATTTGAAAGCTGCCATTGCCCGGACCCCGGTGTTAGAATAGAACACTTACAGCATGCTGGCTGCACCACAAGAGTGTGATAGAGCCAACATCAGAGCATGTCCCTCACGTAAAGTAGAAACCTCACTGTGCAGCTCACTGGCGCATGAGCTGTTCCGCCAGGCATATAACTAAACCCCTCACGGCTGCAGCATTCCCTGGACTCCAGCGCCATGAAACCGTTTGGTGTACTTGCGCTTTACGAGCTCATTTAACATAATATAACATAACATGAGAGAACACGCTGGAGAGTAATCAGGAATTGATTCTCTGACAAATGTGAATACTAGAACGCTAACCATCGTTGTGGAGACGACCGGCCAGACTAATCCTGGAGGACGTACTGAAGAAGCATGTGTTAAAAAGCACGAGTATGCATAAGCAGTTGAACAAGCGCTGTGGTCATTAAAACCGACAGGACATCTTTTGTGCAGAAGTTTGTTTATTTTCAGGCATGTTTGATCATTGGAGCTTTCCGTCACCTGGCAACCTTAACTAGTTTTCCAGTGAATCACCGCAGCTGCTGGATCATCCTTGAATGGTATCTTTCTGAGCTGCTACATATT
The DNA here is from genome assembly GCF_964204655.1 of Triturus cristatus. Classification (NCBI taxonomy): domain Eukaryota; kingdom Metazoa; phylum Chordata; class Amphibia; order Caudata; family Salamandridae; genus Triturus; species Triturus cristatus. The sequence continues at coordinate 184,709,345 of NC_140592.1, forward strand.
TGTATGGCGGGGGTAAGGTAGCAATTGGGCTCAGGCACCACACTAGCAATTGAGGACAGCCAGCCACAGGTATTTTAATTTCTTACGCTAACTTATTGTGGTAGCTTGTTATATCAGTTAGTTATTTTGCATTGATATGTTAGTTAATTGTTTTTGTAACCTGAATTGTCTACCTTCTAAGCCATGGCAACAGGAAGTATGCCTCCACCTCCTCAGTGATCCGATCCTACCATGAAAGAAATGGAAAAAACTCTTTGATTCCTACTTGATTGCGATTGGAGGGGAGAATGTTTTGCAAGCAAGGAAAAAAGTAGTTTTATTACACAATCTGTGGATTGAGGGCCATAACATCTACGAGAGCCTGGCTGAGATCACTATGGGAAATGCTGAAGGAGAATCTAGGGAAATTTTTGAGATGTCCATGTTGATGTTAGAGAAGCATGTTGGTCCAAGGATAAATGTTATCATGGAGAGACATAAATTATTCACAAAAGTCCACAACAAAAAGGAGAAAGTGGACAACTATATACCTTCACTTAAGAATTTAGCACTTACTTTAGAATTTGGAGATTTGACTGAGTCTTTCATTAGGGACCAACTTGTGCACTGTACTAACACTCCTATAGTGCAGGAGAAGTTACTCATTAAGAATCCCACATTAAAACATGCAATGGATGTAGTGGAGGGTATGGAACACATGACTGGGTGGGAAAAGGAAATGCAGGATAAACCTACCAATTTTTGAGAGAGAGTGGTTCACCTTAACTTGTACACTGAGGAACATGATGAATATTGCTCATCAGTACATAAAGTGGGAGCTACTACCTCTAAGGGATGTATCAATAATGCCAAAAGTAAAGGAAATGTTGTTAAGGATACACAGGATGAAATGAAAACAAGCAAAATGAAAAAATTTAAATGTTTTAGGTGTGTTAACTCCATTTACTTATCCAACAGAACCAATTGTTATGCCAGGAATTTATTTGACTTGTAGGGAGTGTGGCAAAAGAGGACACCTGGCTATGGTATGCAAGACTACAATGGTGCAATATAGTGATGACCAGTCAGAAGTGCACTAACATGCTATACTGTGTATCACAGGACGAAACCAGTGGAGTGAATCAGATGAATGATTAGGTGGCTGTTGGTCGAGTGGCAATGCCTGAGTGCCAGATACTAGTGAATGGAAAGGAGATCACGGTTTTGGCAAGTCTGGGTTCCCCTTAAAGGGAGCAAAAACTGGGAACGCATAATTGGAAGTGAAAATATAAAGCTGTGTGCCCCTGGTATTTTACCCTGGTGGCTAAGGTGGTGTGAAAATTGACCTCATCTGTTACACCATAATGAGTATCAATTTCAAGGGGCATGAAATTGTAGGTAAAGTATATGTGGCCAAACATGGAGCAACCTTTTAGGGTGGAGACCCCAAAAGAATGTGGGGATTGCGCTAAATCCCAATGCCACAGACCAGGTTATGCTCATAGCTAACGTCAGTGAAGATGAGAACTTGGTCAAGACCTTTCCCGAAGTATTCAGGGAGGAAATAGGATTACTGCAGGGATTTGAGCACAATATTGTCCTCAAGAACAATGCCAAAATGGTAGATCATATGTTTTGGGAGGTCACAAACCTTATGATGGTTCCCTTGAAAGAAGAGTTGGACAGACTGAAAAGGTTGGATGTGGTGGAAGTAATTGAGCTGTCTAAGTAATTTGCCCCTGTGGTGTTTGCACCCAAGGACAATGGGTCCAAGTTGAGAATGTGTGTGGACCTCAAGCATCTTAAGATGTGTATTTAGTTGGACCAACAACCCCTTCCGAATATAGCGAAATGTTGTCTATGCCAAATGGGTTTAGTTTGATTGATCTTTCTGCAGCTTACTGCCTGAGATGCTGCACAAAGATTTCCGTCATCTCACATCTTTTGTAACATCTGTAGGAGCCTTCAGGTTCAAAAGAATGCCTTTTGGCCTGGCTTCGGCAGCTGCATGCTTTAAGAGACTAATGAAGGGAGTCCCGGATGCGGTCACCAATGCACTGTTTTTCCATTCTGGTTTACAGAACCGAGGACAGAGCAGCTCATGATGTCATCTTGAGGCAAGTTTTAGAGAAGTTGAGGGACAGTGGGCTTGTGTTGAAGCATGAAAAGTGCAAATTCAAAGTGGGCACGGTATTGTACCTTGAACATACTATCTCAGGGGAGGGCATTAAGCCCAAGGTGAATTTAACGGAGTCCATCACGAAAGCCCCAGCTCCTGTAGACAAGGATGGTGTTCGGTCATTCCTTGGACTGGCCGAATACTATTCAAAATGTGTACAGTGGATGGCTAGCATAATGGTCCTTCTAAGGGCCATGTTGAAGAAAGGTATCAAGTTTGAGTGGTCAGCCAAGTATAAAGGAGCTTTCTCAAAATGTAAAAAGATAATTGAAGAATGCCCAGTTTGGGACATTTTGATGTGACAAAAAAGGCAATTTTGACAACCGATGCCAGTCTCAGAGGATTGGGGAGTATTTACCTGGGCTTTGTAATGCTGTGGCAGACTGTCTCTCCAGTCTGCCAATTGGGGATAGGGTGCTCTCTGAGACTGATATCCTGGTGATGTGGGTGATGTAGTCATCTTTGAGTCAGCTTTGAGCAAAGTGGAATGGAGTGAAGAATGGGAGAAGGATACAACTTGGGCAGAAGTGATGAAATATATTGTTGAGGAATAGTCTGATCACAGGTTCCTGTCAGAAGAGGTAAATCAATTCTGGGATGTGAAGGAATAATTAAGTATATTGCATGGTAAGCTACTCAGAGTAGACGGCTTGATTTCACCAGAAGGTTTAAGGAACAAGATAATATACTTGGCACATGAAGGACACATGGGCCGAAATCTCACCAAGGCAAGAGTATGGGAGAGTTACTAGTGGCACGTCCTTGACAGACAGACAGAAGGCCTAGTAAGAGACTGTTGGTTGTGTGCAGGCAGTGACCAATCCAAGGTGGTCAGAACAGCACCCCTATCCCCAGTGCAGGTGCAAGAAAAGCCTTGGTACAAACTAGGGTTGTACATTGTTGGACCTTTGAATTTGCTGCCTCCTGGGGAAAGGTATGTGTTTGTATTGATGAACTATTCGTCTGTAGGAAAGTAGGATCTGCTTTAATGGTTGCGCCCACTTTTTGCCTGGTGCTATGCTGTTTCTGACTAGTCTGATTGGGATCCGGCTAATCAGGACCCCAGTCTCTGTGCTTTCTCCCCTAAATTGGTTATGGTAAGTACTTAGGTAAATCTGAGATTGGATACTGGTGTACCCTATAAGTCCCTAGTATATGGTACCGAGGAACACAGGGCATAGGTACACCAGGGGTCCCCATTGGGCTGAAGCATGTATTATGCCACCCATGGGAAACCACTCAAACTGTAACTACAGACCTGCCATTGCAGCCTGTGTAAGCTGTTGCTAGCACAATTTATGACAGATATAGGTTTCCCTTTATCTAAGGTCACTGCACTTAAAACCTATTAGTCACCTCTAAAGCAGGCCTTTCGTTCCTCAAGGCATGGTGCTTGGTCCCATGCTGTAAGTGCATCAGCCATTATGATACATAGAGTGGCCATGCGTCAATAAGCAATGACCATCTCTAAACTGGCTGTAATGAACCCTGTCATGTTTGGTATCAAACATGTTGGAATCATACCCCCACCCCATAAACGGTGTGGGAGTTATGATTCCATGAACTGTAAAGCTCCTACGGGAGGCCCTCTCTGCTCCCTGTAGCAGTCTTCTAGATCCAGACTGCACAACATGGCTGCTGTCGACCAGAGACACAATTCTGCCCCCCTGCTGCTGAGCCAAGCTCGAACAGGGGAAGGCAGAACAATAGGTATCCTGTCACAGGAAGGTGTGAGCACCTCCTCGATAGGGTTTAGTGTATTGTGGCCGGGTGGGAGCATTTGCCAGCACCTCTCAGTCTGCTTGAGGGGCACATTTGGTGCCCTCCTTTCATAGTCCAGTCCAAACCAGTTCAGGGAGCCTATGGCTCCTGCTCTGGCAAGAAACAGGACAAAGAAAATGGGAGTATCCTCCCACTGTCCAACCCCTCCCTTGAGAGGTAACCCTGAATCATCCCAACCCTTTCCTTAGAGTACTAAGGGCTTACCTGTACGTGGGTCCCTAGATTTGTTGTGTGACAAGATTCATATCAAGACACCACTTCTTCTTCGACCATCTGGACACTCTGGACTTCGCTCTGGGTATCAAGACTACAACTGGGAAGACTCCTGCTGCTCCTGGTCTCGTCAGCCTGCTTGTCTGCTGCAATGTCGGTTCCTGTGATACAGGAACCTTCCAAGGCCTGTGGACATTCAAGACACCTGAAGGAATCTCCCGTGAAGTTAAGGAGTCACTTCCCTGCATCTGCAGGCACCACAATGAAGCTGACCGATCTGTTGATCCTGTACTCCCACGGACTTCAAAAGGCTCAGCAACACAGGTTGTGGTTCTTCACATTCCTCGAGAACTGCCATGTCCTCTCACCAAGTTTGAGGCCAGTATCCGTCGTCGGAGCCGCAGGAACCAAACCCTTGTGCACCGCATCGACTTACAGTTGCATAGGCTTGTTGGCTTCTTTCCACCAAGATCTTTGGCTCCAAGTAGCCCCAACCTGAAGCATCTCCTGTGACCAAGATCTTTGTCTCACTACATCACTCGCGACTCTAGTGCTTCCTGCCTGTGGGTCCTCTTGAGGGTCTTCTTTAGATTCAGCAGGGTCAACTGATAGCTCGTGCCTGCTCTGACTGTCCTTCTTGTGGTGAGTCACCTGGACCTTGCTGGTCCTGACACTGCACCTTTTTCATTTTCCACGTTGGTTGCAGTTGCCATGGCTTGTTGGTGCTCCAAACGGACACCGACCACTTAACTATCAACATACGACATGGGACAGCTCGTGAACAGCTCCTGGTCTTCCACAGCATCACCTGGTCCGCACAGCTGCAGCTCCAAGGTCATCGTCAGCTTCCCTGCAAAATCCGACATCAGTGGGCATTCGTATTCTGTGCCTCCTGGTCACTCCTGAGTGTTATACACTCTGTCCCCTCTGCTTGCAGGTACTTCTCATCTTGAATCCACCTTTGGGTTCCACGGGACACTTTCACCTTGTCCAGCAGTGGTGTCTACCTGATGTCCTCCTTTGAGTTCGGCGGTTTCCGATGCCACTTCACACGTATGCACCTGGCTGCCCTGTTGTGGGTATCCTGCTTCCTAGGGTATCCACGAGTGGGGTGGCTCTCCAACCTTCTGTCTTCCATGAGGTTTCCTCAGGGTTCACTGGAAAGGGTCCTTCTTCTGTAAAATTGCAACCGCAACTTACCCATTGACTTGTATTGAGCCCGTGGTAGTGTTTCCACTCTGCACACGTCCTCCGTGAAGTTCCTGGTTACTTACCTTGGTTGGTTCCTTGGGCCCCCGGTACTTCTACGTCTTCTGAGTATAGTCTTGACTTGAGTCGTGGTTCACATACCACTTTTTTAGTATTTGGTTTAGTCTCCCCCTGATGACCACTGTGTATTTGTGCTACTTACCTGTTTATATTGCAAAGTATTGTGTGCATTGTGTATATCTCCAGGTAGGAGATATCTGTATGTGTTAGTGAGTGTCTTATAATAAATACATATTTTTATAAATACACTGTGTGGTTCTTTTTCACTTAATGTATACCAATTAGATTATGCTCTGATGAAACAAGCTGCTTTACACTCCTTCTGCACTAAGCCTTTCTTGTCTACGACCACTAAAATCACCACTAAAATCACCATAAGGGTTGTCTGGGCTAGTGCAGAGTGCCCACTTACATAAGTGTGCACTATATACCAAGCTAGCTTCTCACAACGTCCAAGTGGGTAACTGCTTGCCATACAAGCTCTATCACCACAACAAGTGTAATGGAGTTTTCAAAAGATGTGTTTTTGTGTGAAGGGATCCCGAGGATGTTCATTACAGGTAATGGGGTCTAGGTTGTGTCAGAGGAGATGAAGTGTTTCCTTGAGGAGTTGTTAATTCAGCATCAGCCCATTGCACTGTATTCCTCCCAGGCCAGTGGCCTGGTGGAAAAAAGGAACAGCTTAGCTTAGTGAGAGATTGGCCTCAAGCTGCTGTGGCAAACAAGATTGCTCAGGAAACTTTTAAGAGAGAAACTATGGGTGCACTGCACCACTCCCAACACTTTACCAAAACTCTCCATTGCATAGTTTGAAATGACTTATGGCTGGTTCCAAACTTGACCCCAAATGGTTGAAGTGAGCGAGAGGAACAGTGAGTCTTAACAAGGAAAGAGTGGTGGATCATCAAAGGGGGTATAAAGAGTGCTTTGATGCAAAACATGGGCCCATTCATAGATTTTGGCAGGTGAGAGAGTATGTGTATGTCAAGTGACCAAGGTCATCTGTCAAGGGAAGATCCAAGTCCATGGGACCTTTCCGCATAGATAAGATCAGGAAGAACGTGGTGTTGCTGGGAAATGGTGAGATGTGGAGCATGTCACGCCTGGTGCACCTTGTGTTTAACAGGAACAGGCGGAGATTCCATGTGTGATGAGAGTAAACTTGGTACCAACCCTGAACACAAAGGGGAGGTTGAGGTAGAATCGCAAACAAGGTTGCCATCTGTGGGCACATGTACCAGGAGGAGACCCACCTACCTTAAGGATTATGTATAACTGATCTTTTGTGAAAGGGGAATGTGAAAAGATGTTTATGTTTTTATAATGTTCACATCCTTGGTTCTGTAGTGCTCTGTGACACTGGGTTGTATCCTGACATTTGGTCTGTGTTTTCTCTCCTGGTTTTCATGTGGTATCTACAACACAGTTGTATTTCTTTTCCAGAGTTTTATTTTTCTTATTTTATTGTTGGGTGGGAGGAGTTCTTTTGGCCTATATTTGAAATATGTATGTTCATGCCTCTTTAACCGTGATGCAGCCTCTTGTATTCCTGTGTACATCATTTGGAACGTTATTCATCCTAGGCAACAGTGGAGACAGTTATTGTAGAGCTTGTCTAGTGGTGGCTGTGCAGTTACATGGCGGATGTACTAAAGAGAACTGAACATTTTGACTGCGTATGTGTTCTCTTAACCAGGGGCGTAACAAAAGTTGAAGGGGCCCCCCTGCAAGGTACACAGAGGGGACCCCGCTCCTGATTTAATCCAGAGCTCTCCGGTGTGAGTACAGTGCTGAGGGGGCCCCCTGCAGCTCGGGGCCCCCCCGCATTGTGGGTGATGTGGGGGCCTGTGTTACGCCCCTGCTTTTAACATAGTGCACCTGGTTATGTCAAACACATAAGGTAAATAGCATTTGCATCTCCTTCTCTGGGTTTCATAAAGCAGAATAAAGAAGTGAAAATATTTTGGGATTAAAAGAGACAGTTTACTTTTCATCACAATTTATAAATTGTTGAATACGAAAATTCCAATCTTCTCATTAGCCAGTTTGGCAGATGTCACTGTCCCTACATAATTATGTAAATAAATTTGCAGTTTTAGACTCTACAAATGCAAACCAAGTGTGATTCTCTTGCTTCATATATTACGTTGGTTAGCACCCAAGGTAATATAGGCACCATTCCTTGGTGGTTTCATATATTTGTCAATCCCCTAAAATGTGTGTTACAATAGTGAACACTATTTTAATTGTGATGTTACCGAACTCCATTGTAAAATTATGTCTAATTGCCCACTTACAAATGGCCACTAATGACATCATTTTGGCAACTAGGTTTTTGGATATTAATCTGAGCAGTGCCAAAATGCAATTTTCAATTCTTTAATCATTTCTGAAGAATGGTAACAAGGATTAACAAAGTAAGGCATCCCATTATCAAATAACTAATTTAAAGCTGTGAAACACAATAGAGTGGACAATGAAAATGCAACAAAAGTAAGTATATGTACTGGCTTTGTAAAAATTAGACACGCAATACAAAGTCAAATATAAATACCTTGCTCCAATATGCAAAAGGAACCTCGAAAAAGTTATCCCTAGCCATGGTAGGTGTACTGGACCCTGAGTAAGGTTTGTAACTGGTCAAGAGGAATTTTCCTTTGTGATTTTTAATCACCCCTGCTCTGTGTGTCTATTTACTTTATGGACCTTTGTTACACTATTAATATCAATAAGCGACTACCTTTTGTATACTCATATTTCAGATGGTAAGCGCTTGAATAAGAACTTCCTATATATCTGAGGTAAATGCCATCCAACGCCAATTAGAACAGCTTTCTAGAATCTTTTATTAATTCTTCACTGCCTTCCTGCATACACTGTCTTTACTATTTTGCATCATCAGCAACTTATGAACAACTCTTAAGATCTCCTCTTACTTAACTACACCAGTAATTAAATACTCACTCCAGTTTTATTTTCCCAATTAATGGAGATTTCCAAAGTTGAAGATAGGAGCATTTCTACACATTATAGAGCTGTTTAATGCAACATTCGTTATGCAACTCTTCAGTGGGCATATCTGTAACCAGGGTGGTGTTTAGACATAAAACCTGCTCCTGGAGTAGTTATTTTAGCCAAATCTAGCAGCTGCTGTATTAGAGTTGTAAGGCAATGGGCTTTGCTGTTAATAGAGCATACTGCAACTTTATTATTTTCAATTGCACACAGGACTTTACACATTTTATTTCATAAATGGTCATTCATTAAAGACGACATTTCAAAATATGTGGTGACTTTAAACATAAATGAATAATGGAATGGCCATACCTTTGATCCCACTTAAAAGAAAAGCGTGTACACTTTACATTGATATGCATGCCACATGAATCACACCCACCTTAATTCATAAATGGAACACATCATGTCAGAAAGATTTGTACAGCAGAACATTTCTTGTCATAGCGATATGTGGAATTAGTTTTATCTCCATGGCATCTAGAGTAAATCTTGTCAGACTGATATGCGAGGCACATCTTGTGTCATTAAGGAAAGGTTCACTACTTGAAAGCTTCTTTGTAAGAGAATCTGGGTCTATTCACAAAGGTAAATATACAAGTGTTTATTTACTCACATATACATTTACTACTAGAGCTTTGTGTAACTCTACACATTTTTGCTATTCACCATTACAGAGAATTGTTTTACACCTACGTGTAGATGTATATGTCTCCAACCCATCAAACCAGGGATGGAGGCTCCTACATTAGGGTCTGGAATCAGTAGGTTGAGGATTTGTTAATCCTAATTGAATAACGTGCTGATAAATCAATAGGAAAAGGTGAGGTACAGTTTGTTTATGTGGTTTTGTGGCTGCAATGTGTACTGTAAAAAATATGGATTTTGCATATTTGTTACATAATTTGGCACATCATTTTCAACATTTTCATATTTCACAAAACAAAATTCTAGCCCAAATGAATGAAAGTAATATTGGAACAGAATTACCCTCCAAATGTTCTACTTTTTTTTGGCTGCATATCTTACATTTACAAAACACCCGATTATCCGCGGGACTAACAGGCTTAACAAGCACTTAAGACATAAGGCACAAGCAAGGGCTCTCAGTCATACATTGGGGGAATCCATGCTTCATCATTTGGGATTTCTCCTCTTGGCTGCAACCCCTTGTGCAGTCAAGGGATACAACCCCCTCACTGTTAGGGAGGAGCTCAGGGATGTCTTTTAGGTATTATTCAGATATAGGATCTACTAAAATCCACCAAATGTAAAGCGCTATAGTGTTCGAGTGATGGGCGCAGTGCAAGAAAGTAAAATGATACGTGTTCTAAAATTGGCTACAACGAGAAAAAGAGCTTTATTGGTTAACTCTCGGTGTCAAGGTTAAAAACAGTGCATGTGCAGTTGGGCAATATTAACTGCAACAGTCCAGAAAGCAGGTCTACATGTTTCGGCCAGTATGATCAATTAGATCTTGCCCTTCCACTGGACCTAGATGTTAAATGCTACAGCGTGATCTGTGATAATAAAGTAAAAAATCAAACACTTAGTAGTGTAATACAACCTACAAAAACCAGTAGCCTCAGTTTTGGTGGGTTACGATATGTTGGTCATACCTGTGGAAGACAAGGAAATGTAAAATGAAAACAACAATAACAGAGAGATCAATTGCTTGTGCTCAAAAGTCTTTCAATTACATGAGCCAAAAGTGCTAATCGTTTCAAGTACCTTACAGTATACACTATTAATTAAAATACATTGAAATACAAAGTACTTTTCAATTTACATTTCCTATAAAAGGCTCTTTTTTCTCCTTCTTCCCCCAATGTATGACTGGGAGCCCTTGCTTGTGCCTTATGTCTTTAGTACTTGTTTAAGCCTGTTAGACCCACGGATAATCGGGTGTTTTGTAATAGTTGTATTGGGGAATTTATCCACGCAGGTCTCAAAACACCTCCCTCGGACCCTCTATCCTCCGTTTTGTATTTTTTGCATATCTTACATAACATTGCTGCATAATTTGATCCACCATGCCGGGTAACCCTAGCTATCCTGATATGTTGAAGCTCTACTGAGCTGTTTAGGGGCTACAATTATAATGAGGAAATCCTTATTTCATACGTAACTGGGAAATATTTCCTACATTTCCTTGTGCTATGTGGGATATTATACAACTGTATATTGCATTTTGTGCAACTAAAGCACCCACTCACACATATATATATATATATATATATTCACTGAAAAAACCATAGGTTTCAGGGGTGTTATAGTTAGCTGGACTTTTCACTTGTACAAAACCATTGAAATTCCCCTGTTATAGTTAGTTCAGCTAACTATAACTCGCGCGCCCGCAATGCACTGCTGATGACGTCACATATTACATCACTCATGACATGGTCAGTGACATCACTCATGACATCGCTGATGACATCTCAAATGACATCACTGATGACATCATCCAGTGAATGTGTGTTTTTCTGAAAATTAAATATGTTTTGTATATGTATATCTCAAGGTCGATGGAAGAATAAATGGGTATATAAGTGTCTAAATGGATGATTTGTTTTTGAAAAATTGATTGTGTAACTGCCTGATTAAGTGTATCATAGTGAATACATGGCTTAGTGAGTAATGTTTAAATATGTAAATATCTGTATCAGTCTCTCACTTTGTGTATAAGTGGCTGCATGGGTTGGTGAGTAGCTACATGGGTGTCTATATAGGTTATTAGTTGGTCTTTTGAGTATCAGTCTGAGTGTCTGCATGGTTCGGTGGGGGGTATTACGTAGTGCATAGGTGCATGAATGAGTGACTCACTGTTTGAATGTGTTGAAGACAGCATGTGTGCAGGACTGTATGGGTGGATGAGTGTGTGTATGGGTGTGTTAGTGAGTGAATGACTGTCTCAATAGTGTCTTTATGAGTAACTACATATGTTTTAAACTAGTATATGTGACTATTGGTCTATATAAGTGAGTATATGTGAGAGTGAGAGATTGAAAGAGTTCCTGTATGAATAAGTATGTGTTTCTATAAGTGATTGTTTAAAAGACTAAGTATGTGTAAGTTTCCGTAGAAGTAAGTGTGGTGGTGTGTGTATAACTGTATATGCAAGTTAATGTATGTTTGATTCTTTATTAGCATGAGTGACTATGTGTGTGAGTAACTCTATGGATGAGTGGCATTGTGTAACAGGATGTATAGGTGTATGAGTACATATGATGAGTGAGTACATGTATGAGTGACTGTATAAGACTGTTGGTGAATGAGTGGATGTGTATGTGGATCTTAGAATTACTGAAGAGGTTGTTGTAACTGGTATTGGTATGTCCATTGTTTTGAAAAGTTTAGTCTCTATTTTTGAATGTGTGTATCAAAGGTTATATTAGGGTGAGAGGAGGTCTGCCACTCTATCACAAGGATGATGTCATCAGTGATGTCATCAGTGATGTCATTTGAGATGTCATCAGTGATGTCATGAGTGATGTCACTGACCATGTCATGAGTGATGTAATATGTGACGTCATCAGCAGTGCATTGCGGGCGCGCGAGTTATAGTTAGCTGTACTAACTATAACAGGGGAATTTCAATGGTTTTGTACAAGTGAAAAGTCCAGCTAACTATAACACCTCTGAAACCTATGGTTTTTTCAGTGAATTTCTGAGGTTTTTTAAATGCTAATTCCTAACTATAACACCCCTGAAACCTATGGTTTTTTCTGTGAATTTCAAAGGTTTTTTAAATGCTAATTTCTAACTATGTCTACAGAGATAGGACATGTGAAGAAAGAAGACAAAATGCACAGAAAGAAAAAAAAGAAGTGCAGAAAGAAGCAACAGAAGTCCTCAAAGACGAAGAAAAGTGCAGGAAGAAGGATAACGTGCAGAAAGAACAAAAAGAAGAGCAGAAAGAAGCCTTGTTGCAAAATCCTCCTGTACCCTCAACTTTTTCAGACGGATACTGGTGGTAACTGAGTCTGACTAACCAGTAGTAGAGCCAGTGCTATGTTAAAAGAAACTTAGAATACAGTGAAAACACCTATATACACTAGGGAACATTATGCGTTGGGGTCCCCCTGTGATTAGCATGACCTCCTCTGTAAGCCCCTAGTATATAATAGGGCAGGGGGATTAAAACTACCTCTTAAAACAGGCCACAGGGCATTTTTGCACACGTTAACTCAGGCCCAGTCCCCTCCCTTCACCACTGTGTAAACACGCCCTGTGTCCGTTTTTAGTTGGGAGATTAAGTTCATTTGAATCCTGAGGGTCCCTAGGGTCCAACTAGCCCACTAGGTACCTCCAGTAAGTGCCACAGAGCTGCGTTGCAGAGAGGTGTAAAAAGTGGCACGGCCTGGACCACCTCTCTGCAATGCAGCTCTGTGGCGCTTACTGGAAGCACTTGGTGGGCTAGTTAGCCCCCAGGGGCCCTCAGTACTGAAGGAAAATTATATCCCCAATTTAAAACGTGCCATAGAACGTGTTTGCACATGTCACCTCAGGCCCCGTCCCCTCCCTTCACCACTGTGTAAACGCGCCCTGTGGCTGTTCTAAGTTGAGATATTAAGAATCCTAAGGGTCCCTAGGGTCAAACTAGACCACTAGGTACCTCCAGTAAGCGCCACAGAGCTGCGTTGCAGAGAGGTGTAAAAAGGGGCTTGGCCTCTCAACACCTGTCTGTAGCGCAGCTCCCTGGCGCATACTGGAGATGCCTGTTGGGCTAGTTGGCCCTCAGGGACCCTCAGTATTGAAGAGGAATTAATTCCCCAACTTACAACTCGCCAGGGGGCGCGTTTGCAGAGTGCTGCAAGGAGGGGGCGTGGCCTCCGGCACGATGCCAGTCTTTTATTTATTTTAATTTTTTAAGAAGGGGGGCTGTGTGGTTCCCCTTCTTATTCTAATTTATTGGCCCTGATGACCCCATCCCCCAGGGCCTGTCTCCTAATTATATTTTTTTGACCCCAATCCCCAGGGCCAGCCACTGTTTTTTATTATTTTTAAAAAATATATATTTATAGACACACCTAGGACATGCTGGACAAACCGTACGTACCTATCACCATGACGATTTGCGTGATATTCATTAAAAGGCGACTATGCATACAATGACTCCACGTGGTATGTATTTACACCACTAGTGAAGCTCTGACATGTCTGATGCCCTACCGTGCCTAATCCCGGTAGACACCCTTGTCGTTTATTTATACAAACAAGGGTAGCTATTGACGGGCACATTTAATACACATGCACACCAAGCCATTCAAAGGGGATTCGACAAAAGTTCGACCAAAACTATGCAAGAAACCCCCCTCACGGTTAATAAAACACACATCCACTGCCGGATGTGTAATACTTTTTATTTTACTCTCTGGAAAGGGGGCGAACATCACTTGAGAGTCACAGCGCGCTCCTGGCAGAGCCCAATGCTGTGTTACACCCACCATTGCCTGCTGAGTGCCACACACCTCTGTGTTGTATTCCACTAGCTAGTGCATATGCTATGACACTCTCTAGCCCATGTGCACTGTAACACCACCCCGTGAATATGTCATGCCACACTTGTCTTCGCACGGATTATATTGCCCCATCTAACGTGCCTTCCTCGATGCCTATGTTATAACGCACAGTGCTATGCCATACATATTACAATCTGGGATCCATATCTTTGTCACAGTGCATATGCAACGTTACACTCCCCAGCACATATTTTATATTACAACTTTAGAGACTAGTTAGGTTACACAACACTGCCCTGTGCATATTACACTCCAAGGCGCATATCGCATAGCACGCGCTAGTGCCTGTGCAATATCGCTCTCTCCAATGAATCTGTCATTGCGCACAATGTATTGCATATTATATTTCACGCCCGGTTCATCTTATATCACACTTTTTGGTGCATAGTTTATACCATACACTATATCTAATTTTCATTTTCAATCGTCTCTCAGGACTATGTTCTATATAACACTGTGTTCACCTACCCTTTTCACGGGCATTACATTTTGCGATAGGGGGTGGAGGGTCAGGGGGTGTTTCTGCCAAGTGAGCCCGGAGTCACAGTCACAAACGTCCTCTTCTTCCTGAATAAAAGTGAGATTATGCTGCATACTTGTTCATATTTTAAGTAGTTCGCACAGACACACGTTTTAAAAACAATAAAGTTCCTAATACCCGCCTTCTCTGAACAGTTAGCTTGCTGCCCCATCCCCCTCCTCCCTATCCTCTGTTGTGTGAATCCATGGACTAGCCTCCTCCCTCCTGCCATGCATGGTCTGATGTGCTGCCACTGCCCTCAATTTAGTATGATGTACCAGTCCACTCCCCCTGCCCTCCATTGCCCAATTCTATGCCCCATCATTGACCTCCTGCTTAAACTCTGTGCTTAGCTTGCTGCCCCTATTCTCCTTCCCCCTGCCCTCCGATGTCTTTGTGCATGCCCCTGCTCCATCCTTTTTGCCCACCATGTTCCATGGACCTGCCACTCCTATCTACTCTGAGTGTTCTGTTGAGCTACCACTCCCCTCCCACCTGCCTAGCATTGTCAGATGACTGTAACCTGTCCCTGCCACCTCCACCCTGCCTGTCCACATGCCATGCCCCTATCCTCTTCCTCCTGTCCTACATGGTCGATTGTACTGCCACACCCTTCTGCCCTCCCTGGACTGTTGTGCTGCAACTGCTCCTCCTGCCTGCCCCGTGCGGGCTGTTGTGAGGCCCCTTCCCCTGAACTTTCTTGTCTGTGCACAGGTCCTGACCCTCCCTTCTATCCTCCATCGTCCTTTGTGCATGCCCCTGCACCCTCCTTCTTGCCCATCATAGCCATTGTGCTGCCACTAACCCTCCCACTTGCCATGCATGGTCTTCTGTGCTGCCATGGCCCCTCCCACCTTCCCTGTGTGGTCAGTTAGCTGCCCCTGAACCCCTCCCACCTTCCCTCCATGGTCTGTGTGTATGCCATCACAGTCTCACTGTCGCTCTTCATGGTGTGTCTTGCTTCTAGTGCCCATCCTGCCTGACCTCCATAGCTATCTTGGTGCTCCTGCCCTGCCCCCTTGCCCCCAGCCCTCTGTTTACATGTGCAGACCCCTACTCCCTCCCTCCTGGCTTGTCTGTTCCATTGTAATGCCCCTGATCCATCCCTCCTGCCCTTTATGGTCTGTTATGCTGCAGCTTTCTCTCCTGTCTGTCCACTAGGGTCAGCTAGATACCATTGCCTCTTGCCCCTCTGTTCTCTGTTGTCCATGTGCATGGTCCTGTCCCCTCCCTCTTGCTTTCTATGAATTGTGGTGCTGCACTCCTGTCCCACATGCCCTGTGTGGTGTATTGTGCTGCTGCAAACCCTGATGCCTGCCCTGCAGGGTCAGTTTGGTGCACCTCTCCATGTCCCTCCTGTCCTCTGTTATCCAAGTCCATGTCCCTACCCCATTTCCTTCCATGATCCAATGTACCATACTTGCGAACATTTTGAACTTGGTAAGAGGGAGATTTTGAAAAAAAACTGAGGTATTGATTTTCCCCTTTGAGTTACATTGAAAAAGAGGAGATTGTAGACAGGAGACAGATCAAATAAAGCCCATTTGAGCTTAAAAACATTGGACGTTTCCTGGCTGAATCGGGTCTGTTAGCATGAATGGTTGTACTACCATTGCCTCTTCCTTCTGCCCACAATGGTCTATTACATTGCCACAGCCTCTCTTGCAAGTCCTGTATTGTTGGTTTGTTGCCCCTGCCCCCCTTTCCACTGCCCTCCATAGTCTGTTGTGCTGCCACGGCCCTTCCTGCCTGCTCAGTGTGGTTAAATTGTTGCCTTTGCACCCTCCTACCTGCCTTCAATTTTCAGAGTCCGTGCCCCTGGCCTCTGCCTCTCAATAGTATCCTAATGAACAACTAGATTGCTAACATTCTACATTTATTATAAAAGTGTGGAACGCCTGACGTCATCTTGATGTAATCAAAACTGTAATACCTAAAGCATTTCCTCTAGAAATTACATATATGAGAGGGTCTTATTGGCATCAAAATTATGGTTAGTGCTCTAAAAAACTAAAATACGGACATATTTTCTGAGTTTTCAAATAGCGACAAAGCACTTTGAAATGATTTGTTACCTTTATGTTTTTTTATCCAGTTGACCACTTGATTAAATGTTGCACTTAGGGCAGAGGATGTGGTGTTACTTCCAGATCTGCAGACTTTGCAACTGGGGAACCAGGTTGGAGTTTCGGCTTCAGCTCGACATTCTGTGATTCTGGTCAAATCACTTAGTCTCCCCATGTATACAACCAAAATAAATTTGTTCTTGTGTGATGTAACCACTGCTCATGTAAAGCACTCCAATACCTGACAGGTCTGCACTATATAACACTGCAAAAACACAAAATAATAAGTGTTTTGCACACTTCTGTCATTGGGCTATATTTGGGCTACATCTGGGTGATTTTGGGCTACATTTGGGCTCTTTTGTCTCCGGTGGCCATCTTGGGAGATTTATTTGTTATGAAGTTTCCTAATTTCCTCATGTACTGCAGTCTCCTCAGTAGGAAATGCTTTCAGTTTTTTACTTTGATTCCATCATGAAGGTATTCAGATATGTCACATATTTGCCATAAATTCTGAATGTTAGCTCTCTAGTTGCTCATTAGATCACTGTAGTAAAACTACTGTTCACCATGGAAGTCTGCTCCTGGTATTAAAAGTGCATGTTTCAGTCTGCATGTCAGAATATTTTAATGAAATAGAAGAGGATTTGAGAAGTCACTCAAAATGTGCCCTCATTTTCTTTCTTCAGCATTAATCATAATTTCTATGGCAAAATGAACCCCCTCATTGTGTTCCTTTTTAAATTAAATGTTTTAAGTGTTACCAGTTTATTCCAATCAAGATGGCTTCAGGTGTGCCATACTTTTGTCATATTGAAGACAGTAAGCGCTCTAGTTGTTTTTAAGAACACTCTGGGACATTCTGTCATTGGGCTATACTTGGGCTACATCTGGGTGATATTTGGGCTACATTTGGGCTCTTTTGTCTCTGGTGGCCATCTTGGGAGACTTATTTGTTATGAAGTTTCCTAATTTCCTCATTTACTGCAGTCTCCTCAGTAGGAAATACTTTCAGTTTTTTACTTTGATTCCATCAAGAAGGCATTCAGATGTGTCACACATTTGCCATAAATTCAGAATGTTAGCACTCTTTTTGCTCATTAGATCACTGTACTAAAGCTACTGCTCACCAGGGAAAATTGCTGCTGGTATTGAAAGTGCATATTTCAGTCTGCATGTCAGAATTTTTTAATGAAATAGAAGAGGATTTGAGAAGTCACTCAAAATGTGCCCTAATTTTTCTTTCTGCAGCACTAATCATACTTTTTATGGAAAAATGTAGCCCCTCATGTTGTTCCTTTTTAAATTAAATGTTTTAAGAGTTACCACTTTAATCCAAGCAAGATGGCTTCAGGTGTGCCATACGTTTATCATAAGTAGGACTGTTAGCGCTCTAGTTGTTCTTTGGAACACTCTGGGAAGCTGCAGTAGAACACAAAGGAATCAACTGACAGTCTCTGCCCTTGTTGGATGTACATGTTTTACTGAGAATGTCAGACTTCATTCTCACATGACTGAGAAAGATAATGTGAATTTACAGAAAATAAGCTCTCAGTTTAGCTTATAGATCACCTTCCAAACCTCTGTGGGAAAAGCATGAGAAAATATTTTTCTCTCAATCATGATATCCCAGCAGAAGGCTTTTTCTCATGGTGAAATCACCTTAGAACATACCACAATTCCTAAAATGAGTATGGTACCATCAACAAATGATTTATAATGTAACTAAAGTCTTAAAACCTTCTATTAACTGCAATGCTTTTTAATGAGGTGCTATCATGTATATTGGTCCCAAGATGGCTGCCAACACTTCTTGGATGAAGTGCTGACAGCCAATCAGATCTCAGGATGACATGTGTGGTTAGGCTCCGCCCACATATATATATGATTTTACTTTTGATTTTCTCAGGAACTACTGAACAATTTGACACCAGACCTGCAAAAGGCACTTCCCTGACCTGAGGACTACCTCTCTGCCAAATTTCAAGTAATTCTGTTCAGCCGTTCGGGCTGTACCTTGGACTAAAGTTCCCTATGGAAAAATGTATGGGGAAAACACGTTTTGGGACCCCCCTTTTTTCTTGGCCCCCGCTTGACGAATCACCCCGAGACTTTTAGGGTAGGAGGGGAGCCAGTAGATAGTTATAGTTAGGACCGCCAGTTGATAATATGAAGTAAACTCCTTTTCACAGTTGTTTTCCCTCTGCGCTCAAGAACGGAGTACGGACCACAAAAGCGTGCAACTTCAAAATGTTATTTTGCTCGTACACACAACTCCATCAGCATGACGCGTTTCGATCCTAAAGGGATCACATTTATATATATTCACTGAAAAAACCATAGGTTTCAGGGACGTTATAGCTAGTTGGACATTTCACTAGTACAAAACCATAGAAATTCCCCCGTTATAGTTAGTTCACCTAACTATAACTTGCGGCCCCGAAATGCACTGCTGATGATGTCACATATTACATCATTCATGACATGGTCAGTGACATCACTGATTACATCACTGATGACATCTCAAATGCATCACTGATGGCATCACTTTTTTAAAAAAAATCTTTATTTTTAGGGAGGGGGCCGCGTGGTCCCCTCCCCGGCCATTTCTTTCCCCGGGACCCCATCCCCCTGGGCCTGGCCACATGGTTTGGAACTGTGGGGGGAGCCCCAATTCTCCCACGGTCCCATCGGCTCCCTGCCTCCTGTGGGAGCCAGCATTGCTTTTCCACACGGGGAGCTGCTGACATGCAGCTCCCCATGTGGAAAAGCAATCTGCTTTGGATTTTGGAAGAGAGAGCAGGTTTCCCTGCTCTCGCTTCCAAAATCCAAAGCAAGTTTGCTATGGTAGGGTGGGAGCCGCACGGCTCCCGCCCTACCATAGCACACAGCAGTGTCCCGGGGGTGGGCACCCCGGGACACTGCAGTAGCCGTCCCTGGGGGGTGCTGGTCCCCAGGGCCATGGAGGGCTCCAGGAGGAGGGCCACGCGGCCGCTTAAAAATAACAAAGCGCGGGAGTCCGCGCTTCATTTTCTTTTATATTGTTCGGCCGGATTCACGCACCCAGCGCGAATTCGGCAGATTATTATTTTTTTTAAATGCTTTCTTTGGCCCTGGGGGTCCCTGTGGGACCCCCTCAGCATGCCTAAAGGGTCAGGGTGTCTGTACCCTGCCCCCTTCTCTTGTTTTATATCTTTATTTCTCTGTTTTCTTGTGACTCAGTTTTACCGAGTCACAAGATGGCTACCAACACTTCCTGGTTCGGAGTGTTGGCAGCCAATTAGAATGAAGCTCATGGGCAGGAGGGTTCGCGGAACACCCGCACTCCTGGATATCGATATTAGTTTTTTACAATTTCTCAGCAACTACTGAATGGATTCACACAATTTTTAAAAAGTTTGCTTCTGAGCCAAGCGGTTCCTTTTTGCTAAATTTGGTGTAATTCCGTTCAGCAGTTCGGGCTGTAGGCTTGGCTAAAGTTTCCTATGGTAAATTGATATTTTGACTCTTATTTTTTAAATTTCTCAGCAGCTACTGAACGGATTTACGCCATTTAAAAAGAGGTCGCTTTCTGAACCAAGGGCTACCGTTCTGCCAAATTTCGTGTATTTCCGTTCAGCAGTTCGGGCTGTAGCCTTGGCTAAAATATCCTATGGAAATCAACATGGAGAAAACACTTTTTGGGACCCCCTTTGTTTCTCAGCCCCCACTTGATAAATCACCCCCAAACTTTCAGAATAGGAGCTGACCTGGATAGACCTTTTTTTTGGAGAATTTCGCAAACGTTCGTTAAACGACGCCAAAGTTATTATCAAATTAAAAAATGCTTTTCCTATGGAAACTAGGTTCTAACTATAACTAACTACTGGCGACCACCAGTAGGTAATATGTGTGTGTGTGTGTATATATATATATATATATATATATATGTGTGTGTGTGTGTGTATATATATATATATATATATATATATATATATATATATTACCTACTGGCGGTCGCCAGTAGGTAGTTATAGTTAGGACCTGTTTCCATAGGAAATCCGCAACATTCTATTTGGAATAACTTTGGCGCCGGTCGACGAATCCTCGCGAAATATTCAAAACTAATGGGGCGCTACGCTCCGCTCCTACCCTGAAAGTCTCGGGGTGATTCGTCAAGCGGGGGCTGAGAAAAAAGGGGGGTCCCAAAACGCGTTTTCCCCATGCATTTTTCCATAGGACCTTTAGACACAGCTACAGCCCGAACGGCTGAACAGAATTACTTGAAATTTGGCAGAGAGGTAGTCCGCAGGTCAAGGAAGTGCCTTTTGTAGGTCTGGTGTAAATCTGTTCAGTAGTTCCTGAGAAAATAGCATTTAAATCGATATATATATCTGTAAGCGCGCTCCGTGTGCTTACCGTGCGCTTACCGTAAGCTTACCGTACGCGTACGGTGCCGTGCGCGAGCTCAAATCTGATTGGTTGTCACATGACTGTAAACATTCGAATCGGACGAAATCAGGAAGTGTCGGCCGCCATTTCGTGTGTTTCACACAGAGAAAAAAAGGGAGATAACGAGAAAAGGGGGCAAGGAAGAGAGTTACAGACCCCCTAACATTTGAAAGGGGGTCAAAGAAGGACACAAAAGTACAAAAAATACATTTATTAATTTTAAAAAAAAATCGCAGGGTACGCGTACGGTAAGCTTACGGTAAGCTTACCGTACGCATACGGTGCCGTGCGCGAGCTCATATCTGATTGGTTGTCACATGACTGTAAACATTCGAATCGGACGAAATCAGGAAGTGTCGGCCGCCATTTTGTGTGTTTCACACAGAGAAAAAAAGGGAGATAACGTGAAAAGGGGGCAAGGAAGAGAGTTATAGACCCCCTAACATTTGAAAGGGGGTCAAAGAAGGACACAAAAGTACAAAAAATACATTTATTAATTTTAAAAAAAAAATCGCGGGGTACGCGTACGGTAAGCTTACGGTAAGCTTACCGTACGCGTACGGTAGAAAAAAAAAATAAAAAAAGAAATAAAATTCTGATTTAAGTGTTTAGATATTAGGGGGCTCTAAAAAGAGCCGTTGTGTTTTTGAAGTGATTTTTTAGTGGTACCTACAAGTAAGTACCGACGCAGAGTCTAAGGTTCAAGAGGAAGACTCTGTTCCCTTCATCATTGAAGTGTACACCATCTCCTCTATAAATGTCTTGCATGTCGTAACGCAAGTTGTTGTGGTAAATGGAACCCATACCATAGTCTCGGAGGAAAGCAGAAACAGATTTGTTGACGTGCTTTCTTGCTTTGTCAATCTGCAGACAAAAATGATTGGACCAGTTCCATTTTTGCCTTTGGCATATGTTAGAATACACAAAGGCAGTTTTAGGGAAAAGTGAAAACAGTTGTGCAAAGGTCTCCTTCATAAGCATTTCCAGACCTACCCCAGTCAAAGTGCCTAGGTCATTGCCACCACAGTGCACTATTATGAGGTCAGGGTGTTGGATTTGCATGAAGGATTTCACCAATGGCATTACTTGGTGCCACTTTAACCCTCTCTGACCAATCCATTTAATGTCTACATTTGGCAAAGCAAGGTCTCTCACCATACCTGTTTTCTCTGCATACTTTTCACTCCAGAAGACATAGCTGTGCCCTACAATCCACACTGTGAACATCTTCAAAGGAGATCTGGATGCACTCAGGAGGTGTATTTCAGTAGAAAGGGAAAAAGAAATGAAAGACAGTTTGGAAATGGAGGCATACATATTTTGTTTAAATAAAAAGAACTCATTGGCTGTTGCATACCATTCTACACTAAAAACTAGGCTGTACGTGTCAATTTATAGAAGCATGTTTTGTATTGGTACAGAAAAATGTGTTACCAAAGAACATTACTATGGATTTGCTGTTAGGTTAGAAAAGTCAAGCACTCTTGCTCTTTGAAAATGAAACATTATGTGGTGAACTTCTGACCTGACTTCACAGAGCAGTGTTCCATGAGCTGTTGCTATGGTAGCAGGCAGAAGTCAAGTTGGGGGAAGGGTGCTAGGCAGAAGTCAAGTTGGGGGAAGGGTACTTTTGGAAAAGGGTTGGTTTTCAACCAATAGAAATGTGTGATTACATTTGAAAAAAAGGGGGAAGCACTGAGATTTGAAATTAACATGTATATGTGTGGAAAAAGAGAGGGAAACATTGCCATTATCTGGTTTTGCTGAGAGGAGAGAGGTGTACAGAACAGAGATCCTGGCTCTGATAATCTGCTGTTTGAGTGCCACATTTCTTTCACAACTAACTAATTTTAAAGGTGAGTTATGAGTTTGAGGGGGGATGTATGTGGTAAATTAAGAAATGAATAATAGAATTGGGATTCCTTTTGTTGAAGTTGTGTTTATCATTTTGTGTTTTGGGAGAAATTTAAATGTAAGGAACATGTAAAATATTATGGACTATGTTTTTACCATAAATTAAGGTGTACTGGTATAAATGAGGAATACTTTTAGGGTTTGAGGTTGCAGTCAGTAATGCAAATACATTCAGCATCACTAAGGCTGGTTGCCCTTGCTGGAGTGTAGTCATTCACCCAGGTTACACATGTTCCTGGTCTGAAAAAGCTGTTTGGACATGTGCTGTTTTCAGAATCTGAAAAGTGGATTGAAAATGTGTCAGACTGTAAAAGTACTTATCACTTGTCAAAAAAAAGAGTAGTAAGTGTGCTTTCAAATTGGCAAAGAAATTTCGTTTTCTGACTAATATCAAACCATGACTCTGTGTGCAAAGAGGAATTATAGACAGAGATTTATTGCGTATTACTCTGGTAATTTTACATTTGCATTAGTAGGAAAGGGGCACCTATTTTTCTGCAGAAGCAGACTCTTAGCACACACCCAGCTGCTTATCTTGCAGAATCATGCATAGTATTCACAACCGAGTGGGGTTTGAGGTTGCAGTCAGTAATGCAAATACATTCAGCATCACTAAGGCTGGTTGCCCTTGCTGGAGTGTAGTCAGTCACCCAGGTTACACATGTTGCTGGTCTCAAAAAGCTGTTTGGACATGTGCTGTTTTCAGAATCTGAAAAGTGGATTCAAAATGTGTCAGACTGTAAAAGTAGTTATCACTTGCCAAAAAAAGAGTAGTAAGTGTGCTTTCAAATTGGCAAAGAAATGTCGTTTTCTGCCTAATTTCAAACCATGACTCTGTGTGCAAAGAGGAATTATAGACAGAGATTTATTGCGTATTACTCTGGTAATTTTACTTTTGCATTAGTAGGAAAGGGGGAGCTATTTTTTCTGCAGAAGCAGACTCTTAGCACACACCCAGCTGCTTATCCTGTAGAATCATGCATAGAATTCACAACCGAGTGGGGTTTGAGGTTGCAGTCAGTAATGCAAATACATTCAGCATCACTAAGGCTGGTTGCCCTTGCTGGAGTGTAGTCAGTCACCCAGGTTACACATGTTGCTGGTCTCAAAAAGCTGTTTGGACATGTGCTGTTTTCAGAATCTGAAAAGTGGATTCAAAATGTGTCAGACTGTAAAAGTACTTATCACTTGCCAAAAAAAGAGTAGTAAGTGTGCTTTCAAATTGGCAAAGAAATTTCGTTTTCTGCCTAATTTCAAACCATGACTCTGTGTGCAAAGAGGAATTATAGACAGAGATTTATTGTGTATTACTCTGGTAATTTTACATTTGCATTAGTAGGAAAGGGGGAGCTATTTTTTCTGCAGAAGCAGACTCTTAGTACACACCCAGCTGCTTATCCTGTAGAATCATGCATAGTATTCACAACCGAGTGGGGTTTGAGGTTGCAGCCAGTAATGCAAATACATTCAGCATCACTAAGGCTGGTTGCCCTTGCTGGAGTGTAGTCAGTAACCCAGGTTACACATGTTGCTGGTCTCAAAAAGCTGTTTAGACATGTGCTGTTTTCAGAATCTGAAAAGTGGATTCAAAATGTGTCAGACTGTAAAAGTACTTATCACTTGCCAAAAAAAGAGTAGTAAGTGTGCTTTCCAATTGGCAAAGAAATTTCGTTTTCTGACTAATATCAAACCATGACTCTGTGTGCAAAGAGGAATTATCCACAGAGATTTATTGCGTATTACTCTGGTAATTTTACATTTGCATTAGTAGGAAAGGGGGAGCTATTTTTCTGCAGAAGCAGACTCTTAGCACACACCCAGCTGCTTATCCTGTAGAATCATGCATAGTATTCACAACCGAGTGGGGTTTGAGGTTGCAGTCAGTAATGCAAATACATTCAGCATCACTAAGGCTGGTTGCCCTTGCTGGAGTGTAGTCAGTCACCCAGGTTACACATGTTGCTGGTCTCAAAAAGCTGTTTGGACATGTGCTGTTTTCAGAATCTGAAAAGTGGATTCAAAATGTGTCAGACTGTAAAAGTACTTATCACTTGCCAAAAAAAGAGTAGTAAGTGTGCTTTCAAATTGGCAAAGAAATTTCGTTTTCTGCCTAATTTCAAACCATGACTCTGTGTGCAAAGAGGAATTATAGACAGAGACTTATTGTGTATTACTCTGGTAATTTTACATTTGCATTAGTAGGAAAGGGGGAGCTATTTTTTCTGCAGAAGCAGACTCTTAGCACACACCCAGCTGCTTATCCTGTAGAATCATGCATAGTATTCACAACCGAGTGGGGTTTGAGGTTGCAGTCAGTAATGCAAATACATTCAGCATCACTAAGGCTGGTTGCCCTTGCTGGAGTGTAGTCAGTAACCCAGGTTACACATGTTGCTGGTCTCAAAAAGTTGTTTAGACATGTGCTGTTTTCAGAATCTGAAAAGTGGATTCAAAATGTGTCAGACTGTAAAAGTACTTATCACTTGCCAAAAAAAGAGTAGTAAGTGTGCTTTCCAATTGGCAAAGAAATTTCGTTTTCTGACTAATATCAAACCATGACTCTGTGTGCAAAGAGGAATTATAGACAGAGATTTATTGCGTATTACTCTGGTAATTTTACATTTGCATTAGTAGGAAAGGGGGAGCTATTTTTCTGCAGAAGCAGACTCTTAGCACACACCCAGCTGCTTATCCTGTAGAATCATGCATAGTATTCACAACCGAGTGGGGTTTGAGGTTGCAGTCAGTAATGCAAATACATTCAGCATCACTAAGGCTGGTTGCCCTTGCTGGAGTGTAGTCAGTCACCCAGGTTACACATGTTGCTGGTCTCAAAAAGCTGTTTGGACATGTGCTGTTTTCAGAATCTGAAAAGTGGATTCAAAATGTGTCAGACTGTAAAAGTAGTTATCACTTGCCAAAAAAAGAGTAGTAAGTGTGCTTTCAAATTGGCAAAGAAATGTCGTTTTCTGCCTAATTTCAAACCATGACTCTGTGTGCAAAGAGGAATTATAGACAGAGATTTATTGCGTATTACTCTGGTAATTTTACTTTTGCATTAGTAGGAAAGGGGGAGCTATTTTTTCTGCAGAAGCAGAATCTTAGCACACACCCAGCTGCTTATCCTGTAGAATCATGCATAGTATTCACAACCGAGTGGGGTTTGAGGTTGCAGTCAGTAATGCAAATACATTCAGCATCACTAAGGCTGGTTGCCCTTGCTGGAGTGTAGTCAGTCACCCAGGTTACACATGTTGCTGGTCTCAAAAAGCTGTTTGGACATGTGCTGTTTTCAGAATCTGAAAAGTGGATTCAAAATGTGTCAGACTGTAAAAGTACTTATCACTTGCCAAAAAAAGAGTAGTAAGTGTGCTTTCAAATTGGCAAAGAAATTTCGTTTTCTGCCTAATTTCAAACCATGACTCTGTGTGCAAAGAGGAATTATAGACAGAGATTTATTGTGTATTACTCTGGTAATTTTAAATTTGCATTAGTAGGAAAGGGGGAGCTATTTTTTCTGCAGAAGCAGACTCTTAGCACACACCCAGCTGCTTATCCTGTAGAATCATGCATAGTATTCACAACCGAGTGGGGTTTGAGGTTGCAGTCAGTAATGCAAATACATTCAGCATCACTAAGGCTGGTTGCCCTTGCTGGAGTGTAGTCAGTCACCCAGGTTACACATGTTGCTGGTCTCAAAAAGCTGTTTGGACATGTGCTGTTTTCAGAATCTGAAAAGTGGATTCAAAATGTGTCAGACTGTAAAAGTACTTATCACTTGCCAAAAAAAGAGTAGTAAGTGTGCTTTCAAATTGGCAAAGAAATTTCGTTTTCTGCCTAATTTCAAACCATGACTCTGTGTGCAAAGAGGAATTATAGACAGAGATTTATTGTGTATTACTCTGGTAATTTTACATTTGCATTAGTAGGAAAGGGGGAGCTATTTTTTCTGCAGAAGCAGACTCTTAGCACACACCCAGCTGCTTATCCTGTAGAATCCTGCATAGTATTCACAACCGAGTGGGGTTTGAGGTTGCAGTCAGTAATGCAAATACATTCAGCATCACTAAGGCTGGTTGCCCTTGCTGGAGTGTAGTCAGTCACCCAGGTTACACATGTTGCTGGTCTCAAAAAGCTGTTTAGACATGTGCTGTTTTCAGAATCTGAAAAGTGGATTCAAAATGTGTCAGACTGTAAAAGTACTTATCACTTGCCAAAAAAAGAGTAGTAAGTGTGCTTTCCAATTGGCAAAGAAATTTCGTTTTCTGACTAATATCAAACCATGACTCTGTGTGCAAAGAGGAATTATAGACAGAGATTTATTGCGTATTACTCTGGTAATTTTACATTTGCATTAGTAGGAAAGGGGGAGCTTTTTTTCTGCAGAAGCAGACTCTTAGCACACACCCAGCTGCTTATCCTGTAGAATCATGCATAGTATTCACAACCGAGTGGGGTTTGAGGTTGCAGTCAGTAATGCAAATACATTCAGCATCACTAAGGCTGGTTGCCCTTGCTGGAGTGTAGTCAGTCACCCAGGTTACACATGTTGCTGGTCTCAAAAAGCTGTTTGGACATGTGCTGTTTTCAGAATCTGAAAAGTGGATTCAAAATGTGTCAGACTGTAAAAGTACTTATCACTTGCCAAAAAAAGAGTAGTAAGTGTGCTTTCAAATTGGCAAAGAAATTTCGTTTTCTGCCTAATTTCAAACCATGACTCTGTGTGCAAAGAGGAATTATAGACAGAGATTTATTGTGTATTACTCTGGTAATTTTACATTTGCATTAGTAGGAAAGGGGGAGCTATTTTTTCTGCAGAAGCAGACTCTTAGTACACACCCAGCTGCTTATCCTGTAGAATCATGCATAGTATTCACAACCGAGTGGGGTTTGAGGTTGCAGCCAGTAATGCAAATACATTCAGCATCACTAAGGCTGGTTGCCCTTGCTGGAGTGTAGTCAGTAACCCAGGTTACACATGTTGCTGGTCTCAAAAAGCTGTTTAGACATGTGCTGTTTTCAGAATCTGAAAAGTGGATTCAAAATGTGTCAGACTGTAAAAGTACTTATCACTTGCCAAAAAAAGAGTAGTAAGTGTGCTTTCCAATTGGCAAAGAAATTTCGTTTTCTGACTAATATCAAACCATGACTCTGTGTGCAAAGAGGAATTATCCACAGAGATTTATTGCGTATTACTCTGGTAATTTTACATTTGCATTAGTAGGAAAGGGGGAGCTATTTTTCTGCAGAAGCAGACTCTTAGCACACACCCAGCTGCTTATCCTGTAGAATCATGCATAGTATTCACAACCGAGTGGGGTTTGAGGTTGCAGTCAGTAATGCAAATACATTCAGCATCACTAAGGCTGGTTGCCCTTGCTGGAGTGTAGTCAGTCACCCAGGTTACACATGTTGCTGGTCTCAAAAAGCTGTTTGGACATGTGCTGTTTTCAGAATCTGAAAAGTGGATTCAAAATGTGTCAGACTGTAAAAGTACTTATCACTTGCCAAAAAAAGAGTAGTAAGTGTGCTTTCAAATTGGCAAAGAAATTTCGTTTTCTGCCTAATTTCAAACCATGACTCTGTGTGCAAAGAGGAATTATAGACAGAGATTTATTGTGTATTACTCTGGTAATTTTACATTTGCATTAGTAGGAAAGGGGGAGCTATTTTTTCTGCAGAAGCAGACTCTTAGCACACACCCAGCTGCTTATCCTGTAGAATCATGCATAGTATTCACAACCGAGTGGGGTTTGAGGTTGCAGTCAGTAATGCAAATACATTCAGCATCACTAAGGCTGGTTGCCCTTGCTGGAGTGTAGTCAGTAACCCAGGTTACACATGTTGCTGGTCTCAAAAAGTTGTTTAGACATGTGCTGTTTTCAGAATCTGAAAAGTGGATTCAAAATGTGTCAGACTGTAAAAGTACTTATCACTTGCCAAAAAAAGAGTAGTAAGTGTGCTTTCCAATTGGCAAAGAAATTTCGTTTTCTGACTAATATCAAACCATGACTCTGTGTGCAAAGAGGAATTATAGACAGAGATTTATTGCGTATTACTCTGGTAATTTTACATTTGCATTAGTAGGAAAGGGGGAGCTATTTTTCTGCAGAAGCAGACTCTTAGCACACACCCAGCTGCTTATCCTGTAGAATCATGCATAGTATTCACAACCGAGTGGGGTTTGAGGTTGCAGTCAGTAATGCAAATACATTCAGCATCACTAAGGCTGGTTGCCCTTGCTGGAGTGTAGTCAGTCACCCAGGTTACACATGTTGCTGGTCTCAAAAAGCTGTTTGGACATGTGCTGTTTTCAGAATCTGAAAAGTGGATTCAAAATGTGTCAGACTGTAAAAGTAGTTATCACTTGCCAAAAAAAGAGTAGTAAGTGTGCTTTCAAATTGGCAAAGAAATGTCGTTTTCTGCCTAATTTCAAACCATGACTCTGTGTGCAAAGAGGAATTATAGACAGAGATTTATTGCGTATTACTCTGGTAATTTTACTTTTGCATTAGTAGGAAAGGGGGAGCTATTTTTTCTGCAGAAGCAGAATCTTAGCACACACCCAGCTGCTTATCCTGTAGAATCATGCATAGTATTCACAACCGAGTGGGGTTTGAGGTTGCAGTCAGTAATGCAAATACATTCAGCATCACTAAGGCTGGTTGCCCTTGCTGGAGTGTAATCAGTCACCCAGGTTACACATGTTGCTGGTCTCAAAAAGCTGTTTGGACATGTGCTGTTTTCAGAATCTGAAAAGTGGATTCAAAATGTGTCAGACTGTAAAAGTACTTATCACTTGCCAAAAAAAGAGTAGTAAGTGTGCTTTCAAATTGGCAAAGAAATTTCGTTTTCTGCCTAATTTCAAACCATGACTCTGTGTGCAAAGAGGAATTATAGACAGAGATTTATTGTGTATTACTCTGGTAATTTTAAATTTGCATTAGTAGGAAAGGGGGAGCTATTTTTTCTGCAGAAGCAGACTCTTAGCACACACCCAGCTGCTTATCCTGTAGAATCATGCATAGTATTCACAACCGAGTGGGGTTTGAGGTTGCAGTCAGTAATGCAAATACATTCAGCATCACTAAGGCTGGTTGCCCTTGCTGGAGTGTAGTCAGTCACCCAGGTTACACATGTTGCTGGTCTCAAAAAGCTGTTTAGACATGTGCTGTTTTCAGAATCTGAAAAGTGGATTCAAAATGTGTCAGACTGTAAAAGTACTTATCACTTGCCAAAAAAAGAGTAGTAAGTGTGCTTTCCAATTGGCAAAGAAATTTCGTTTTCTGACTAATATCAAACCATGACTCTGTGTGCAAAGAGGAATTATAGACAGAGATTTATTGCGTATTACTCTGGTAATTTTACTTTTGCATTAGTAGGAAAGGGGGAGCTATTTTTTCTGCAGAAGCAGACTCTTAGCACACACCCAGCTGCTTATCCTGTAGAATCATGCATAGTATTCACAGCCGAGTGGGGTTTGAGGTTGCAGTCAGTAATGCAAATACATTCAGCATCACTAAGGCTGGTTGCCCTTGCTGGAGTGTAGTCAGTCACCCAGGTTACACATGTTGCTGGTCTCAAAAAGCTGTTTGGACATGTGCTGTTTTCAGAATCTGAAAAGTGGATTCAAAATGTGTCAGACTGTAAAAGTACTTATCACTTGCCAAAAAAAGAGTAGTAAGTGTGCTTTCAAATTGGCAAAGAAATTTCGTTTTCTGACTAATATCAAACCATGACTCTGTGTGCAAAGAGGAATTATAGACAGAGATTTATTGCGTATTACTCTGGTAATTTTACATTTGCATTAGTAGGAAAGGGGGAGCTATTTTTTCTGCAGAAGCAGACTCTTAGCACACACCCAGCTGCTTATCCTGTAGAATCATGCATAGTATTCACAACCGAGTGGGGTTTGAGGTTGCAGTCAGTAATGCAAATACATTCAGCATCACTAAGGCTGGTTGCCCTTGCTGGAGTGTAGTCAGTCAACCAGGTAACACATGTTGCTGGTCTCAAAAAGCTGTTTGGACATGTGCTGTTTTCAGAATCTGAAAAGTGGATTCAAAATGTGTCAGACTGTAAAAGTACTTATCACTTGCCAAAAAAAGAGTAGTAAGTGTGCTTTCAAATTGGCAAAGAAATTTCGTTTTCTGTCTAATTTCAAACCATGACTCTGTGTGCAAAGAGGAATTATAGACAGAGATTTATTGCGTATTACTCTGGTAATTTTACATTTGCTTTAGTAGGAAAGGGGGAGCTATTTTTTCTGCAGAAGCAGACTCTTAGCACACACCCAGCTGCTTATCCTGTAGAATCATGCATAGTATTCACAACCGAGTGGGGTTTGAGGTTGCAGTCAGTAATGCAAATACATTCAGCATCACTAAGGCTGGTTGCCCTTGCTGGAGTGTAGTCAGTCACCCAGGTTACACATGTTGCTGGTCTCAAAAAGCTGTTTGGACATGTGCTGTTTTCAGAATCTGAAAAGTGGATTCAAAATGTGTCAGACTGTAAAAGTACTTATCACTTGCCAAAAAAAGAGTAGTAAGTGTGCTTTCAAATTGGCAAAGAAATTTCGTTTTCTGCCTAATTTCAAACCATGACTCTGTGTGCAAAGAGGAATTATAGACAGAGATTTATTGTGTATTACTCTGGTAATTTTACATTTGCATTAGTAGGAAAGGGGGAGCTATTTTTTCTGCAGAAGCAGACTCTTAGCACACACCCAGCTGCTTATCCTGTAGAATCCTGCATAGTATTCACAACCGAGTGGGGTTTGAGGTTGCAGTCAGTAATGCAAATACATTCAGCATCACTAAGGCTGGTTGCCCTTGCTGGAGTGTAGTCAGTCACCCAGGTTACACATGTTGCTGGTCTCAAAAAGCTGTTTAGACATGTGCTGTTTTCAGAATCTGAAAAGTGGATTCAAAATGTGTCAGACTGTAAAAGTACTTATCACTTGCCAAAAAAAGAGTAGTAAGTGTGCTTTCCAATTGGCAAAGAAATTTCGTTTTCTGACTAATATCAAACCATGACTCTGTGTGCAAAGAGGAATTATAGACAGAGATTTATTGCGTATTACTCTGGTAATTTTACATTTGCATTAGTAGGAAAGGGGGAGCTTTTTTTCTGCAGAAGCAGACTCTTAGCACACACCCAGCTGCTTATCCTGTAGAATCATGCATAGTATTCACAACCGAGTGGGGTTTGAGGTTGCAGTCAGTAATGCAAATACATTCAGCATCACTAAGGCTGGTTGCCCTTGCTGGAGTGTAGTCAGTCACCCAGGTTACACATGTTGCTGGTCTCAAAAAGCTGTTTGGACATGTGCTGTTTTCAGAATCTGAAAAGTGGATTCAAAATGTGTCAGACTGTAAAAGTACTTATCACTTGCCAAAAAAAGAGTAGTAAGTGTGCTTTCAAATTGGCAAAGAAATTTCGTTTTCTGACTAATATCAAACCATGACTCTGTGTGCAAAGAGGAATTATAGACAGAGATTTATTGCGTATTACTCTGGTAATTTTACATTTGCATTAGTAGGAAAGGGGGAGCTATTTTTTCTGCAGAAGCAGAATCTTAGCACACACCCAGCTGCTTATCCTGTAGAATCATGCATAGTATTCACAACCGAGTGGGGTTTGAGGTTGCAGTCAGTAATGCAAATACATTCAGCATCAGTAAGGCTGGTTGCCCTTGCTGGAGTGTAGTCAGTCACCCAGGTTACACATGTTGCTGGTCTCAAAAAGCTGTTCGGACATGTGCTGTTTTCAGAATCTGAAAAGTGGATTCAAAATGTGTCAGACTGTAAAAGTACTTATCACTTGCCAAAAAAAGAGTAGTAAGTGTGCTTTCAAATTGGCAAAGAAATTTCGTTTTCTGCCTAATTTCAAACCATGACTCTGTGTGCAAAGAGGAATTATAGACAGAGATTTATTTTGTATTACTCTGGTAATTTTACATTTGCATTAGTAGGAAAGGGGGAGCTATTTTTTCTGCAGAAGCAGACTCTTAGCACACACCCAGCTGCTTATCCTGTAGAATCATGCATAGTATTCACAACCAAGTGGGGTTTGAGGTTGCAGTCAGTAATGTAAATACATTCAGCATCACTAAGGCTGGTTGCCCTTGCTGGAGTGTAGTCAGTCACCCAGGTTACACATGTTGCTGGTCTCAAAAAGCTGTTTGGACATGTGCTGTTTTCAGAATCTGAAAAGTGGATTCAAAATGTGTCAGACTGTAAAAGTACTTATCACTTGCCAAAAAAAGAGTAGTAAGTGTGCTTTCCAATTGGCAAAGAAATTTCGTTTTCTGACTAATATCAAACCATGACTCTGTGTGCAAAGAGGAATTATAGACAGAGATTTATTGCGTATTACTCTGGTAATTTTACATTTGCATTAGTAGGAAAGGGGGAGCTATTTTTCTGCAGAAGCAGACTCTTAGCACACACCCAGCTGCTTATCCTGTAGAATCATGCATAGTATTCACAACCGAGTGGGGTTTGAGGTTGCAGTCAGTAATGCAAATACATTCAGCATCACTAAGGCTGGTTGCCCTTGCTGGAGTGTAGTCAGTCACCCAGGTTACACATGTTGCTGGTCTCAAAAAGCTGTTTGGACATGTGCTGTTTTCAGAATCTGAAAAGTGGATTCAAAATGTGTCAGACTGTAAAAGTAGTTATCACTTGCCAAAAAAAGAGTAGTAAGTGTGCTTTCAAATTGGCAAAGAAATTTCGTTTTCTGCCTAATTTCAAACCATGACTCTGTGTGCAAAGAGGAATTATAGACAGAGATTTATTGCGTATTACTCTGGTAATTTTACTTTTGCATTAGTAGGAAAGGGGGAGCTATTTTTTCTGCAGAAGCAGACTCTTAACACACACCCAGCTGCTTATCCTGTAGAATCATGCATAGTATTCACAACCGAGTGGTGTTTGAGGTTGCAGTCAGTAATGCAAATACATTCAGCATCACTAAGGCTGGTTGCCCTTGCTGGAGTGTAGTCAGTCACCCAGGTTACACATGTTGCTGGTCTCAAAAAGCTGTTTGGACATGTGCTGTTTTCAGAATCTGAAAAGTGGATTCAAAATGTGTCAGACTGTAAAAGTAGTTATCACTTGCCAAAAAAAGAGTAGTAAGTGTGCTTTCAAATTGGCAAAGAAATTTCGTTTTCTGACTAATATCAAACCATGACTCTGTGTGCAAAGAGGAATTATAGACAGAGATTTATTGCGTATTACTCTGGTAATTTTACATTTGCATTAGTAGGAAAGGGGGAGATATTTTTTCTGCAGAAGCAGACTCTTAGCACACACCCAGCTGCTTTTCCTGTAGAATCATGCATAGTATTCACAACCGAGTGGGGTTTGAGGTTGCAGTCAGTAATGCAAATACATTCAGCATCACTAAGGCTGGTTGCCCTTGCTGGAGTGTAGTCAGTCACCCAGGTAACACATGTTGCTGGTCTCAAAAAGCTGTTTGGACATGTGCTGTTTTCAGAATCTGAAAAGTGGATTCAAAATGTGTCAGACTGTAAAAGTACTTATCACTTGCCAAAAAAAGAGTAGTAAGTATGCTTTCAAATTGGCAAAGAAATTTCGTTTTCTGCCTAATTTCAAACCATGACTCTGTGTGCAAAGAGGAATTATAGACAGAGATTTATTGCGTATTACTCTGGTAATTTTACATTTGCATTAGTAGGAAAGGGGGAGCTATTTTTTCTGCAGAAGCAAACTCTTAGCACACACCCAGCTGCTTATCCTGTAGAATCATGCATAGTATTCACAACCGAGTGGGGTTTGAGGTTGCAGTCAGTAATGCAAATACATTCAGCATCACTAAGGCTGGTTGCCCTTGCTGGAGTGTAGTCAGTCACCCAGGTTACACATGTTGCTGGTCTCAAAAAGCTGTTTGGACATGTGCTGTTTTCAGAATCTGAAAAGTGGATTCAAAATGTGTCAGACTGTAAAAGTAGTTATCACTTGCCAAAAAAAGAGTAGTAAGTGTGCTTTCAAATTGGCAAAGAAATGTCGTTTTCTGCCTAATTTCAAACCATGACTCTGTGTGCAAAGAGGAATTATAGACAGAGATTTATTGCGTATTACTCTGGTAATTTTATTTTTGCATTAGTAGGAAAAGGGGGAGCTATTTTTTCTGCAGAAGCAGACTCTTAGCACACACCCAGCTGCTTATCCTGTAGAATCATGCATAGTATTCACAACCGAGTGGGGTTTGAGGTTGCAGTCAGTAATGCAAATACATTCAGCATCACTAAGGCTGGTTGCCCTTGCTGGAGTGTAGTCAGTCACCCAGGTAACACATGTTGCTGGTCTCAAAAAGCTCTTTGGACATGTGCTGTTTTCAGAATCTGAAAAGTGGATTCAAAATGTGTCAGACTGTAAAAGTACTTATCACTTGCCAAAAAAAGAGTAGTAAGTGTGCTTTCAAATTGGCAAAGAAATTTCGTTTTCTGTCTAATTTCAAACCATGACTCTGTGTGCAAAGAGGAATTATAGACAGAGATTTATTGCGTATTACTCTGGTAATTTTGCATTTGCATTAGTAGGAAAGGTGGAGCTATTTTTTCTGCAGAAGCAGACTCTTAGCACACACCCAGCTGCTTATCCTGTAGAATCATGCATAGTATTCACAACCGAGTGGGGTTTGAGGTTGCAGTCAGTAATGCAAATACATTCAGCATCACTAAGGCTGGTTGCCCTTGCTGGAGTGTAGTCAGTCACCCAGGTTACACATGTTGCTGGTCTCAAAAAGCTGTTTGGACATGTGCTGTTTTCAGAATCTGAAAAGTGGATTCAAAATGTGTCAGACTGTAAAAGTACTTATCACTTGCCAAAAAAAGAGTAGTAAGTGTGCTTTCAAATTGGCAAAGAAATTTCGTTTTCTGCCTAATTTCAAACCATGACTCTGTGTGCAAAGAGGAATTATAGACAGAGATTTATTGTGTATTACTCTGGTAATTTTACATTTGCATTAGTAGGAAAGGGGGAGCTATTTTTTCTGCAGAAGCAGACTCTTAGCACACACCCAGCTGCTTATCCTGTAGAATCATGCATAGTATTCACAACCGAGTGGGGTTTGAGGTTGCAGTCAGTAATGCAAATACATTCAGCATCACTAAGGCTGGTTGCCCTTGCTGGAGTGTAGTCAGTCACCCAGGTTACACATGTTGCTGGTCTCAAAAAGGTGTTTGGACATGTGCTGTTTTCAGAATCTGAAAAGTGGATTCAAAATGTGTCAGACTGTAAAAGTACTTATCACTTGCCAAAAAAAGAGTAGTAAGTGTGCTTTCCAATTGGCAAAGAAATTTCGTTTTCTGACTAATATCAAACCATGACTCTGTGTTCAAAGAGGAATTATAGACAGAGATTTATTGCGTATTACTCTGGTAATTTTACATTTACATTAGTAGGAAAGGGGGAGCTATTTTTCTGCAGAAGCAGACTCTTAGCACACACCCAGCTGCTTATCCTGTAGAATCATGCATAGTATTCACAACCGAGTGGGGTTTGAGGTTGCAGTCAGTAATGCAAATACATTCAGCATCACTAAGGCTGGTTGCCCTTGCTGGAGTGTTGTCAGTCACCCAGGTTACACATGTTGCTGGTCTCAAAAAGCTGTTTAGACATGTGCTGTTTTCAGAATCTGAAAAGTGGATTCAAAATGTGTCAGACTGTAAAAGTACTTATCACTTGCCAAAAAAAGAGTAGTAAGTGTGCTTTCCAATTGGCAAAGAAATTTCGTTTTCTGACTAATATCAAACCATGACTCTGTGTGCAAAGAGGAATTATAGACAGAGATTTATTGCGTATTACTCTGGTAATTTTACTTTTGCATTAGTAGGAAAGGGGGAGCTATTTTTTCTGCAGAAGCAGACTCTTAGCACACACCCAGCTGCTTATCCTGTAGAATCATGCATAGTATTCACAACCGAGTGGGGTTTGAGGTTGCAGTCAGTAATGCAAATACATTCAAATTGGCAAAGAAATTTCGTTTTCTGCCTAATTTCAAACCATGCACACAGGAATTGTTGTTAGATATTTAATTTGTGATGGTGTTATTGTGATTTTCACTTGTAGGAAAGGGGTACATAGATTTGAAAAGATCATAAAAAATGTAGTAATATATTTAAAAAAAATAAAGGAATTTTTTTTTTAGTTTTTTTCAGATATTGCTGAAGAGCAGTGAACAAAATTTAAGATGCCTACAAAATCCAGACTAAGGAAAAACCACAAAAAAATCTATATTTGAAGACAACTGGAGGACCTAAGTTAGTTGGAGATGCTCATGTTGGGAAAAAGAGAAAGTCTTCTGGTAAGCAGACAAAAGATTTTTTAAACAATATCTTCAAAAAAAGGAAAAATGTACAAAATGTCTGTACTGGAAAGAATGTTTTAAATAGAAAACAACAGGAAAAAATTGAGCATTTAGTTAATGCAAATATACCTTCAGAAACAATAAAGATTAACTTAAAAAGAAAAACAGCGTTTAAAGAGATTCGTAGAAAAATGTTTCAGAGAAGAGTTATGTCCAATTTGATAAAGGATGTGAAGAAATATAAGAAAAAAGCTACATTTTATAAGAGAAAAAAAGAAATTGAAGCCATTGCAGCAAAGGCTTTAGAATTAAAAAGGAAACTACTCATTTCAATTTTGAACAGGATGCGTACATTAGATAAAATGGTCACTGTACTGAAATCACAAAGACTAGTGAAAAGAACAAACTTTTGTAAAGTGTTTTTAGGAGAATGGATGCATAGTTCAAGTAGTGAACCTTTTTTTAATGAAGAGAGTTATTTTCAAAGTAATAGTTTGCTGCATGCAGTTGACACCAGAGGTCGTGCTTATGAAGTGAAAAATGGTTGTATAATGGAGAAGGAGAAAATGGTTCCAAGAGATGAGGAACAAGTGATGGCGGATGAGGCTATGGGGAGACGTCCTAAAGCCCCAGTGTACACTTGGAATTGTAGTAGTATTTGCACTGTGCGTCAGGAATCTATTGATAAATTTCGTGAGTTTCTAAGAGAATATAGTAAAAAAAGTGTTAAACAGAAGATTAAGGTGCTTCAAAGTCTAGATCCATGCAGAGTGAGAGAGAATACTGGTTTGCAGGGACATTCTCTGGCTTGTCTATCTAGAAAAGTGTGTAAAAGTGTTTTTCATCATTTTAGGATGCTGGCTGTTCATCATACTGAAATGAGAAAGTTTGTGAGACGATTGTATTTTGCTAAAAGTCCAGCAATAAAGTTAGATGAATTGAATAGGGCTCTGTTCCGTGGATCGGTATCAGATGTAGAGAAGGTTACTGATGAAATTCAGTTTTGTTACTTTGGTCCAGAACAAGAGAGTGCAGGTAATGACACAGTTATCGTGGAAGATGTGGAAGAGAATGTAGAACCCTCTGTAAGTAAGAAATTTGATGATCAAATGACAAAATTTGCAATCATCTCTAAAGAAAGACCAAATATTACTTGTATTTGTTGCCGCAGAACTCATTATAAAAAACAAACCAGGAATGTTGATCTCTACAGAAAAAGTGAAAATGAAGATCATTATAAGTGGAAGGATTTTGCCACATATATATTTCTTGAAAATTGTTTTGAATTGGGTGAAGATCAGCGTATTTGTAAATACTGTTACAACAAGTTAGAAGAAAATAGAATGCCGACCAGAGCTGTACATAATAATTTAGAATTGGATGCTATTCCTGCCGAACTTTCTAAATTAAATACATATGAGTCTATACTTATTCAGTGTGTTCATCCCTTCCAGACCATAGTACGTATGGAGCCCAAAACTGGTAAATTACCTCCTTCAGATTTACTGAGAGGTTTAAAAGGAAGAGTGGTGTATTTGCCCTTGGATTTGAAAAAAAATATGGAAACTATTGATGCAGATACTTTGGAAACTGAACCATTAGTTATTCTGGTTAATGGTGTACCTACAAAGAATAAGAAGATTTGGCAGGAGCTGGTAGATGTACGGAAAGTACAAAGAGCAAATTTGTATTTGAAAAGGAATAACAAATGGTATGAATCAATTTATATAGAAGAAGAAGAAGAAGATTTACAAGAAGACACAGAAAGACCAACTGGACAAATTGAAAAAGTGGACAAGTCAAAGGAAGAAGAAATTTATGAACATTTTAGCATACATCCTCTTCATTCAAAAGAAGTTATGGGAGACACTATTGATCTGTTTCAGATGAAGAAAGCAAAAGGAACTCCCGTGAGTGTATGGGAGGAGAGCTTGGAAGCTCGATGTTTTCCCCAGCTGTTTCCTACAGGAAAAGGAGGACGATACGATGAACGTCCAGAACAGATTCCAGCATCTGAGTATCGGACTACAAGACTATATGCAGAAGATCCAAGATTTCGACAAAGTATTCCTTATTTGTTCCATCTTTTATTTGAAAGCGACTTGTCTGCATTGTCTTATGCAGTAAATCACATTTTAAAAAGTGGAGTACATTTACAAAATGTGTCTGCTAAGGATTTTATGGAGAAAGTGCAGCACCGAGATGATCATTTGGAAACACAACTGATCAATCTGATGGCTTGTCAGCGTGGGACAAATGAATATTGGTACCGACGCCATGGTGAATTAAAATGCATGTTACGGAATTTAGGAACACCAACATGGTTCCTTACCCTAAGCTGTGCTGAGTACGCTTGGGATGATTTACTGGATTTTCTACGAGAGGCAAATTCAAACATTAAAAACGTCGAATACAAGACAGCAGGAGAACTGTGCTCATTGGATCCGGTTAATGTTTGCAGATATTTCAATCATAGATTTGAGGCTATGATGTCCTTCATCTGCAATAAAAAAAATCCACCTCTTGGAGAAGTTGTGGATTTCTTTTGGAGAAAAGAGTACCAGGCAAGAGGTGCTCCTCATATTCATATGCTGTTGTGGATCAAGGATGCCCCAAAGTTTGGAACAGATACTGGTGAAGCAGTGTTATCTTTTATTGAAGAATATGCAACATGTGCTATACCAAAAAGCACAGAAGAGAAAAAGTTAAAAGAGCAAGTTTTACGTTTCCAAAGTCATCGGTGTGGAAAATACTGTCGACGGAAGTACAAGACAAAAGATAAATTCTACACTAAATGTCGATTTGGATTTCCTAGACCTGTTCTTTCAAAAGGAAGAGTAAACAGTTTTATGTCAGCTGTGAGACATACTATTACAAGAAAATCACCTAAGAATACCTACAACCTAAAAAGAAAAGAAGAATCATAAAATATAAATGACTACAACCCAGTCATTTTATCCATGTGTAATGCTAACATGGATATACAGTATGTAGCTGACAATTCCATTGCTGTTGCTCGATATGTTACGTCTTACATTACGAAATCAGAAAAAACTGAATTGAAAGAAATGTGGGAAGAGATTTCTCACGAGAAGACTGTCAGTAAGAAGCTGTACAGTTTCAGTTTAAAGATGTTATCGCATCGAGAAATTGGATCCTACGAATGTTCAGATAGGTTATCTTCTGCAAGTCTCTACTCAAAATCAAGAAGAATATTTTGGGCAAGTTTAGGCCTTGCAGCAATGAGAAATCGGGTACTGAAATCTGTTGGAGAAATTGAATATTTGGCCGAGAATGACCCAGAAAGTACAGATATTTTGAAATCAAACATGTTGGACACATATTACCCAAAGAGAAGTGTTCATCTAGAGAACATGTGTCTCTATGAAGTGCTGCAGAACTACATTTATTCACGGAAAGCCGCAGAAGACATCAACAATGGAAAATATAAAGTCATTGGTGAGGAAGGATGTTTGGTGAAGCAAACAAAAGGAAGTTTGATAAATCACCGGAAGCTGAGTTGCGACACTACTGACAAAAAGGAATTTTACTACTTGGCTCTTTTACAGCTGTTTAAACCATGGCGTTCAGAGGACGAACTACTGGGAGAATTTCAAAGCTATGAAGATTCCTTTAATGCTTGCAAAGACAGCATAGAATGCAGTACTTTCAGAAATTATGTGCAAATGTTAAATGAAGAAATTGAACAGGAAACTACAATTGCAGCTGAAGTAGCTAGAGACAGTTCTCAAGACAGCCAAAGTTCTGGAACACTCAGTCAAGATCCCCTAGGACAACCAATCGTTGAAAATGAAGCTGCAATAGCAATGACTGAAGTGGAAACGGCTATGAATCAAGCTCAAGAAGAATTTATAGACTTACCAAATTTGGAAAGACAACTGAATGAAGAGCAGCAACAAATTTATGAAGAGATCAGAAACAAAATTGATCACGGATTACTACATGAAAAAAAAGAGTGCTCATGCACATCATTTCAACCAATCAGGATGTATGTAAGCGGACAAGCTGGAACTGGAAAAAGTTTCTTAATCAAAGTCATCAGAAGCTACCTACAGCAAAAAACAGATTCAACTTTGTCTTGTGTGGTTACTGCTCCAACTGGGTTAGCAGCATATAACATAAAAGGAATCACCTTACATCGTTTGCTAATGTTACCAGTGGAGCATGAGAACAAAATACAATACCACAAGCTAACTGGAGAAGCATGCTTGGAAGTTTCAAGAGTATTGAAGAAGATGCAAGTTCTCATTATTGATGAGGTGAGCATGGTATCAAACTTAATGCTTGCCTTTGTGCATTTAAGAATGCAGCAAATTCTAAGGACAGACTATGACGTGTTATTTGGTGGAAAACATGTCATAGTTTTTGGGGATCTTCTACAGCTTACTCCAGTTAAAGGACAACCAGTGTTTAATACTGTGACACATGAAGACACAAAGAAGTCATTGGGAAGCATTGGTAATGCAAATATTTGGTCCTTCTTTGAGTACAAGGAACTTACTACTAATATGAGGCAAGCAAACGATGAAGAATATGGAAGTATTCTGAAAGATATCAGAATTGGACTACTCACTGAAGCTGGCACGAAAGCATTACAGAGTCGGTTGCTACATAATTTATTCCCAAAGGAAGAAATAGTTGCAGCAAAAATATACAAGAACATTGCAGAAAAGAAAAGTGTCAACTGCTTAATGCCAACTCTACATGAATGCTCAATATTCAATGAGGAACTTTTGAAATTGGAAAAGGAAGAGATTAGGAAATTGGAAGCAGTGGACAAAATTCAGCATGAAAGAATTACTATTACATTAACAGGCAAACTGAAAAATAAATTGGATTCACTAGAGAAGAACATTTCCAAAACAGCTGGATTAGAAAAAAATCTATATGTTTGCATGAACTGTAGAGTATTTTTAAGGAGAAATTTGGATGTTGAAAAAGGTTTAGTGAATGGAGCTATGGGAAGAGTTGTGGGTTTTAATAATTACCAGAAAAAAGATGGAATTGAATGTTGAAAAATAAAATTTGATCAGATAGAAGAAGTTATAGACATTTGTCGTTGTACAGTTCGTTTCATGCTTGTGAAAGACTTATATGTACGTAGCAAACAGTTTCCGTTTTCTCTAGCATATGCTGTAACTATTCACAAGTCTCAAGGATTGACTGTAGATTGTGCTTTTGTAAACATTGGTTCAACTGTGTTCAAAGAAGGTATGGCTTATGTTGCTTTGTCACGAGTGAAAACATTATCTGGTTTATTTATGATAGACTTTGATGACTCAAAAGTTAGTGCTGATGCAAATTGTGTAAAGGAGTATAATAGATTAAGAAGAACCTATGCTCCTCATTTAGGTCAGTATCCTGTGTTGGAAAAACGTGTTGTTTCTCGAAAAAGGAGAATTGAGAATATCTATAATGAGGATATAGATAGGAGAAAAAAAAAAGAGGAGTGATGTAATTGCAAGCAAAAAGAAAAAGGAAAATGTTGAAGAGGTTGTAGGTTGTCATTTTGAAAATAGCTCTGGTGTCAACTGCTACGCTAATGTAGTGCTGAATGTTGTATTTTATCTGGAAAGTTTGAAAGAACAGATAATAGTAAATCAGAGAAAAAGATTCTGTTCTGAGTTGAGTCTCCTTTTTGAAAAGCTGAGTAATGATAAAACTAAAATAGAAAGTGCTACTGAAATTAGAAAACTTTTAGATGTATGTTCAGGACGAACACAGTTTTCTCAAAATGTACAGCAAGACGCACAGGAATTCTTAATGTATTTTCTTCAGGTACTGGAAGAAGAAGGGGTACACATTGAAAATATGTTTGGTCTCTCTTATAAATGGGAACATAGTTGTGAAAACTGTTTCCATACATGTGGCTCTAATGTTGATTCTGAAAGGTTTATTTATTTAACATTGCCAGAGTGTAAAACAGTCACTTTTGCTAAATTAATTAAAGATGCTAATCATAGCATGGAATGCAGTGAGTGTAAATCAGACATGTTTTCAACGTTAATTTTAAAGGAATACGGACAGTATGTAATTTTAATGATGCAACGATGTAGAGCTGATGGTTCAAAATTGGATACTTTAATAAAGAAGTTTATAGGACAGCAATTATCAATTTCAGGAAAAACTTTTGAAAACAGTTGCAATAATTTTCCATGAAGGACCTACTGTAACTTCAGGACATTACACAGTTTATCTTAAATGTGAAAAAGGCTGGACACTGTGTAATGATTCCCAATTGATTTTCAAGCAACGTTTGCCTTTTGATTTAGCAAATTCCTATCTATTCTTCCTGAAACCTAAATTTTAGAGAGAATTGGCAAGATCTGTACAAAACAATTTTACCATTTTATTGGATTACCATTGGAATTTTCAAATAAAAAGATTTTTAAAATTACCATTTGGCCATAAGGAAAGGTAACCAATTGTATTGTGGACTTATTTAATTACTAATTAATCTTTCGGAAACCAAAATTTTAGAGAGAATCGGTAACATCTGTACAATTTAAATTTTGGAATTTTATTAGATTACCATTGGAAATTTAATCAAAAAAGAATTTTAAAATTACCATTTGGCCTAAAGGAAATGTAACCAGATGTATTGTGGAGTTATTTGAGATATATTATTTTTGTGATTATGCTTCTGTAACAAAATT
This sequence comes from Triturus cristatus, assembly GCF_964204655.1. NCBI lineage: Eukaryota > Metazoa > Chordata > Amphibia > Caudata > Salamandridae > Triturus > Triturus cristatus. Next base: position 184,753,246 of record NC_140592.1, read on the forward strand.
GTCAGACGGTATTTTAAAGAAATAGTTATTGTTATTAGATGATATTTTTTTTAAATATTTTGCATTTCTATAATGTTATGTTTAAGTGAAAAGAGATTCTGGGCTTTTTTAAAACAATCTTTGAGATTGTAATTTTTTTTTGCCCGCTGTTAAGTGATGAATGCAATTGCTTTCACGATTTATAGTGAGATGCAATATATTCTGAAAACAGCAAAAAATATGTAAATACGTGTACTGTATTATATAATGATTTATTAAATATTAATACATTTTTCTTTTTTTTCAGATTGTGAAAGAAAATTTTCGAAAAAAAAAACATTTTTACAAGTAATTTAAATTAAATTTTAATTAAAAATTAAATTGTTGGGTGGGTCAGGTAAGTCAGAAATTAGATGGTCCCTTTCTTCCACTTCTCCTCAAACAGATTTTCAGTATTTAGTTATTAATCCCTCAAGGACCTTGTAATGTGGTAATTGTTTTTTAGTGTTTTTTAAAAAAAAAAAAAAAAATACGCTTACCGTACGGTAAAAAAAAAGAAAAAGTTTTTAAGAAAAAATTAAAAAAAATTGAGCGGTAAGGTTGGCTCTTAAAAGAGCCGTTGTGTTCATGCAGGGACAGAGGAAAGGAAGAATGGGAACATTAGCTGGTAGGACAAATGTGCTGGTCTATTTTGTTGTTAATGAGGGGAAGACTGGTCTCCCTATGAACAATTAGACCATGGCAAAATGAACACCGCATTGTAACCCTCGCAAACCGATGGTTAGTTTCCACAGGACCAGAAAAAGGTGAATCTGCCCCCACAGATGAAGGGCTCAGCTGAGCTTCCGAAGAAGGACTCGGCTGAGCTGCTGTGGATGTGCTTACTCGACTTACTGAAGGGTTTCCTCTAGTATGTCGTGCATGTGTCCTAGGGTGTACATCCTCAAGGTGTCGTAACATAGTGTGATTCCCGAAGGAATACTTCTTGTTAGGATTACCTCTTGAAAGTACACGCTGGCACAGCTTACAAGTCACCAAAGCAGCATTGACTTTTTTCTCGCCCTCAGGAAAAGTAAAATACTCCCATATAAAAGAGCTCTTCTGTTTCCTCTTTCTCTGCCTGATGGTGGTGCTGCTAGCCTCACTCTCAGCAGAGGAGTGCTGGTCTGCCATCGTATCCCAAAGACAACTCAGCTCCTTCTCCTAAGGGATCACAAGCAGAAATGAGGGGAATGGGTGTGGTGTAGGAGAGTTCTAGAACTGAAACTACTTTGAACCAATCAAAAGTTTTGTTTCTTGATCACATGACCCACCGTGCGCGTACGTTACGCTTACGGTGCGCTTACGGAGCGCTTACGGTAAAAGTACGCATGCGCGTAAAAAAGACACGCGCTCGCGCGCATGCGCATAACAGGCACGCCCCAACACTTCCGCGTAACGTGCGCGTGTAGCGTACACGCTTACGCGCCGCGTATGCAGTACGCACGGTTACGTAAATTGCGTAACCATACGCAAAAAGAGTAGAAATATTACGAACATTACGCAAACCGTACGCTTACCGTAAGCTTACCGTACGCGCACGTAAAAAAAAAAAAAAAGGAAAAAAAAAATCAGTATGTTATACTAATATATCTTACCTGTTTGGTAAAAAAAAAAGATGAGAAAAAATAATATATTGCAGAATTTTTAAAAATTAAGCATAGTGTTTTAAGAGAATATAAAGTAAAAAAAGAAAAAAAAAAGTTAAAAAGCTTGCAAATAAAAAAAAAAAACACGTTTAATATAAGAATTTGTATTAAAAAAACCATACAAAATCAATGAAAAAACCATGGGAATCACACATGTTACAGGTAAGAATTAGCATTTAAAAAACCATACAAATTCACTGAAAAAACCATGGGTTTCACACACGTTATAGTTAGGAATTAGCATTTAAAAAACCTTGCAAATTCAGTGAAAAAACCATGGGTTTCACACACGTTATAGTTAGGAATTAGCATTTAAAAAACCTTGCAAATTCAGTGAAAAAACCATAGGTTTCACACACGTTATAGTTAGCAGACATTTCACTCATAAAAAACCACTGAAATTCCCCCGTTATAGTTAGTTAAGCTAACTATAACTCGCGCACCCGCAGTCCACTGCTGATGACGTAACATATTACATCACTCATGACATGGTCAGTGACATCACTCATGACATCACTGATGACATCTCAAATGACATCACTGATGACATCATCCAGTGAATGTGTGTTTTTCTGAAAATTAAATATGTTTTATATATGTAAATCTCAAGGTCGATGGAAGAATAAATGGGTATATAAGTGTCTAAAAGGATGATTTGTTTTTGAAAAATTGATTGTGTAACTGACTGATTAAGTGTATCTTAGTGAATACATGGCTTAGTGAGTAATGTTTAAATATGTAATTATCTGTATCAGTCTCTCACTTTGTGTATAAGTGTCTGCATGGGTTGGTGAGTAGCTACATGGGTGTTTATATAGGATATTAGGTTGTTTTTTGAGTATCAGTCTGAGTGTCTGCATGGTTCGGTGGGGGGTATTACGTAGTGCATAGGTGCATAAATGATTGACTCTCTGGTTGTATGTGTTGAAGACAGCATGTGTGCATGACTGTATGGTTGGATGAGTGTGTGTATGGGTGTGTTAGTGAGTGAATGACTGTCTCAATAGTGTCTTTATGAGTAACTACATATGTTTTAAAGAAGTATATTTGACTATTGGTGTATATAAGTGAGTATATGTGAGAGTGAGAGATTGAAAGAGTTCCTGTATGAATAAGTATGTGTTTTTACAAGTGATTATTTAAAAGAGTAAGTATGTGTAAGTTTCCGTAGAAGTAAGTGTGGTGGTGTGTGTATAACTGTATATGCAAGTAAATGTATGTTTGATTCTTTATTAGCATGAGTGACTATGTGTGTGAGTAACTCTATGGATGAGTGGCATTGTGTAACAGGATGTATAGGTGTATGAGTACATATGATGAGTGAGTACATGTATGAGTGACTGTACAGGACTGTTGGTGAATGAGTGGATGTGTATGTGGATCTTAGAATTACTGAAGAGGTTGTTGTAACTGGTATTCGTATGTCAATTTTTTTGAAAATTTCAGTCTCTATTTTTGAATGTTTGTATCAAAGGTTATATTAGGGTGAGAGGAGGTCTACCACTCTGTCACAAGGATGATGTCATCAGTGATGTCATTTGAGATGTCATCAGTGATGTCATGAGTGATGTCACTGACCATGTCATGAGTGATGTAATATGTTACGTCATCAGCAGTGGATTGCGAGTGCACGAGTTATAGTTAGCTTAACTAACTATAACGGGGGAATTTCATTGGTTTTTTATGAGTGAAATGTCCGCAAACTATAACGTGTGTGAAACCTATGGTTTTTTCACTGAATATATATATATATATATATATATATATATGTAAAAGCAAAGAAGCGGGTCTGACACTTGCTCAGATTGCCTTCAGGTAATATTTATTCACCACGCACAGATTTCATGCATAACCACAGGGAAAACACCTGCCAGACGCGTTTCCGCGAATGCCTTCTTCATTGTCAGCTTTGTGTTCACCAGTTCATTTTGTGTGGGGCTTTAAATTACTGCAGATGAAAACCCACTTGAGCTCTCTTGTCCAATAGAGCTGGCAGCGTACTCTCTATTTACAGGTAAAATTCAAAGCCCCCACTGTGTGATGAATATTCAAAGTCCCACCAAACAGAGCATGTAGGCGATCTCTCACGGCGAACTTCAGTTAAGTAACCAGTTTGTGCATTAAGTAATGCCTTGACTTTGTCTCTCTCCTCGTTTGCCTCAACCTAGTCTCGGCCGGGAGGGTGCCTCTGTGTGCATCCAGCACTATTCCAAACAATGCCGGCAATCAGGGGAGCTCCAGAACGAGAGGCATGTCAGTGCACAGTGCCAACTCGCTGCAAAACATCCAAAACCAATCCCGCCTCAAAGCAAAGGAACAGGTCTGACACTTGCTCAGGTCGCCTTCAGTTAATATTTATTATATATATATATATACACAAGCCTAAATATTGTAATTCACTTTACATTGGGGGTCATTGTATTTCCCTTCCTCCATTGATTTCTATGAGAGTGTGTTGTAGTATCTGCGATTGGCCAGGTGTGGTGCTTGCCTGATTCCTAGGCTAGGGTGGAGTACATTTCCACCTGTTTTGGACTGTAGCAACCTTTAGAAGTGTAGTTGGTGAATAGCAAATAGTCTTACTCTTTGTGGGTATTTTATGTATGAGCATGTTTCTTCTTATTCCCTTCCTTAACTTATAGTCCCTCCCATTTAGCATGAAATACTGCCCATTTTGAAACCACTCTGAATTGCCCCCCATATTTACTATAGAAATGTTAATCTGTGCATGCAGATATCACCAGACTGAAATGATAGGAGAAGACAGATGCGAAGGTCTCTACATACAGGCTTGAGAATAACATTCTGCATTATCTCCCCCTGCTGGCTCGATTTCGCTGGATGTTTCGGCGCTCTGTTGCGGTTCGTTACCCATAAACGGCAGAGACTCTCTGTAAATATCCATAAGCTTTACAGATGTATAGAATTGGGTCGCACTCACGGGTGGTTTGCGATTCCTTTAATACAAATTCATGGTTAGTTCCAGAACCAAACTTTAACGATGACCCAACGCGGTTTGGTTTTGCAGAGTCCTTGTTCACGGGTATGTGATCATCATCTCAGGTGCCTATTAAGTATGTCATTCATATTACTCATTTCCTGTCATTACCTCTTTGGCATTCTGGGAAATGTAGTGTGTTCATGCAAAACGGTGCAAATATTAAGAAGATTGTGCAAATTTTTAAAACAACCTAGTTAATATTAAACTCGGTATGAGCTATCTTTCATTAGCTTGTATGCTGCAAATTAATTGTTTTACCAAATAATCAATTCATATACATGTACATGATATTATAGTCGACTTCCTTGAACTTTTCCAATCTCGAAAACATCCTCATAATAGCCTCTAGTGGGTCTAATCATATATTCTTAAAAGACCAAATTCGTAATTAAATCTTATCATCTTTAACTGTTAATGTAGCCGTTATTTTCCTATTAATATCAGGGGATTAGGAACAGAATTCTAAGCTCATATTTTACCCGGCATATATCTATAACTGCCGCAAAAATTAAATCCCACTAGTGGGTGTCCTTCATACCGATATAAGTGCTCGTGTATATGTGCTTTAGTGGTTACAACTATTTCAAAATTACTTCAAAACAAATCAAAAAAGATCAAAATGAAGCATCACTTAAATTTCAGAAGTGTATGTACAATTACTTGTCCTGATTCAATCCATGCTGTGTAAGGGTTCACAAGTCCAGAATGTGACAGGACTCTCTTTGTCTCAGTTTCTGTACCCAGTCATCACCTCGTTCATGCCGGTCAATTGCCTTGATTGTGTAGAATGTACGTTTTTTCCAATCCCCTTCATGGTTTAGTTCCATATGTTTTACCACAGCATTTCCGCAATCTTTATTTATGGTTGCCCTTACATGTTCCAGGATTCTTTTTTTTAGTTCATGAATGGTGCTCCCCACATATTTTCGGCTGCATGGACATTCCAATACATAAACAACAAATTGGCTCTTACATGTCAAGTGTTTTCTTATTGTCCATTTTTTTTGTTGCCATTGTGATTTGTTGTCTGTTTGGCTATTTGACATCCCTTTCAATTGTTACATTTGAAGTAACTGGATTGTGTTAGCCAGCTGGCAGATTTACTTTTATTTTAAATGGCTGTGCATCAGGATGTCTTTCAGATTTCTAGCTCTTCGAAAGGTTATGTTCGGGTGGTTGCCCATTAGTTTAGCCGTTGTTTCATCTAATTGTAATATGTTCCAAGTCTTTCTTAAGATCTTTCTGATTCCCTTTGCCTCTGTTGAGAAAGTAGCTATTAGGCGTAATACAATTGCTTTTTCATTTGAATTTTGCTCCTTTTTCTTTAGCATGTCAATCCTTGATTTTTGTTGCATTTTGTTTAGGCCTGTGAGTTGTATCTTCAGTATATTTCATCAATTCATTATCTTGAGAGCATATTCTACAAACCCTGAGGAATTCTCCGTATTTTATTTATTTATTTATGCATTCATTTTATTTATAAAGTTTTATATAGCGCGAACAAGATCCCAAAGGATATCAGAGCGCTTTACCAATGGATGGAAGGAAGGTAAAAAATGCAATATTGACATAAAAAAAAGCATAATAAGCATGAATAATTACAGTACAAAGGGGTCAAAGGAGAAACATACAACAACTAATACATATCAATTTCAATTTGAAAGAACTTTATTCGGTTATAAAGAAAATAACCATAAAAGTACAGTTTATATATCACACCAAGGTTCCACAATTTTAAAAGAAAAAAGGAAAGAATCAATAAATAAGAATAAAAACTTAATAATCATATCACAATTGATTTACGAAATGTAAAAACATTTTTTAAAAACACAGTAACAGAGGCAATAGTATATGCATTGTCCAAATACTGTAACACCAAGAATGCAAGGCGGCATTGTCTCAATTCCAATCTTTTTAGCACAGGAATAATCCATATTCTCCTAGGTTTGGAATAAAATGTGCAAAAGTACAATATATGAATAGATGACTAGGCTGCCACATCATCACATGGGCAATTACAGAGTGCTCTTGACCAGTCGTTTACCTCAGGGAAACTCAGAGATCGATGCAGGATATCTAGTCTGAGGCGCGTTAACAGAAACCTATCATAATCCCTAGTGGTTAGCAAAATATATGGTTGTACATTTACAGAGGTCAAAGTAAGATGGTGTGCTACCACTGAAGTCTTGGCCATTTCACTCGATATTCTAGATTCACTCATGTATGACATGCATATATTTTTAAGGTCCTTTCTTGATACCCTACACATAGTAGAGGGGTCATTATAATATTCGACATGGCCTATTTGAATCAGAAATGTTTTAACGTATTTCAACCATCTTATGTGTTTTGCCCCGTCAATACCCAGTGCATCTTTTAGAACATGGCGATTAAAAGCAGATTCTTCAGTCGTCCACGCACTATGCCACAGAAGAACAGGCTGTATCTTAATCACATCCCCAATGTATGGCAGGCCCAGTTCAGTGTGACAGATGAATGTTGACGTACTCTCAGGTACTGCCAAAAGATACCTGAGGAAGATGTTTTCTGCCAATTGGAGTGAGTTAACATTAGCGTATCCCCAGATACCTGCTCCATAAATGGCAATCGCTACGCATGATGCTCTATATATATGTAACAGTTCCCCAGGAGAGCGTCTGTCCAATTTCCTACTAAAATTGGTTAAAGCCATCAGTGATTTACTAAATAACAGCCTTCTCACTTTGATAGCCCTGCTCCAAGAACCTGACTGCTCAAATAGGATCCCTAGATATGAAAAAGTATTAATATTCTCTAATGCCCTAGTATTAATATAAACAGTATTTTTCTTTTTGTTTGCGCCAATCCCACATTTCATGAAAAATGTTTTGGAGCAGTTAATTGTAAGGCCCAAATTTGTCATAAATTTTGTAAAGGAAGTTACTACCCTTTGGAGACCAATGGACGTGCGGGCCATCAGGACCGCATCATTTGCATAGAGGAGTGCAGGGATAGGGCGTGTAGCTACCAATGGCAGATCCCTGCACTCCTTAATTACAGTACCTTCAAGATCATTTATATATAAAGAAAATAGGAATGGGGCAAGGACAAGCCTTGCCGCACTCCTCTTGAAACTCTAAAGTGCTTAGTGCAGTCTCCCCCCTGTCCAAAACGAACCCTCGCCTTTGCACCCGAATATAGCTGCCTTAAAAAGGAAATTATAAAGTTGTCCACTCCCAGCCCCTCCAAAAATACCTAAAGCTTTTCATGGACTACACAATCAAATGCTGATGTTAAATCAACAAAAGTTAAAAACAACCTTTCCCTTTTAGCATTGGTATATTTATCTAAGAGAATATGTAAATTTAGACCCTGATCAATTGTCCCAAGACCCTTACGAAAGCCATATTGCAAATCACTTAAAATGGAGTGATCCTCCGCCCACAATTGTAGTCTATCCAAAACCACACGCCCTATAATCTTGACTGTAGAGTCTAATAATGAGATTGGGCGGTAACAAGCTGGATTAGCCCTATCGCCCTTTTTAAAAATGGGAACTATAATGGATTCATACCAAGACGATAAAAACCCCCTGTAACAACAAGCATTAAAAAGTTGTGTTAAAATTGGTCCCCATAGTTCTATGTTGTTTTTAAACAGGTCAACCGGAACGCCATCCGGGCCCGGCGCCTTACCACCCAAACTGGCTGTTATGGCCAGGTTAACCTCACACACAGTAAAAACCAATCCACAATCCTGGAAAATGGGTGTTAACTCCGGGGCAGCCTCATATACCAAGTTTTCCTGTACATCCATTATTTGGTTGGTATAGAGCTTAGAGTAATGAGAAACCCACTCTGACTCAGGGATAGCAATCTCTATAGTGGCTTTCGATTTATCAGCCAAAAAAGGCGCATTAAACGCCTTCCAAAATGCAGCAGAATCACAGTCAATCGAAGCCTCATGCAAGGCATTCCAAGCTTTCTCTCTAAGATGTTTCTTCCTAGCAGTTAATGCCCTCTTGTAATTCGTTCTAGCTTCCCTAATAAGGTCCTGATCCTTCACTCTTGCCTTTAATGCATATTTAAGTTTAGTATGGGCCTTAGTACAGGTGGTGTCAAACCACCCTTCACGATGGTTATCCTTCTTTTTAGCATTTACCCAGAGAATTTCTTTAATTTGTGTTGATATAATCAAAAAATTCTCTATAATTTCTGCATAAGAGGAATTTTCATCGAGACAGGCATGGAACATATTTTTACACCTCTTCAATAGCTTGGTGACAAATTCCTTCGGGTTCACTTTCATTCACTTCAGTGCATAACCATTTTGCCTGCTCAAGGTGATATTCGTCAGAAGCTGCGTGGATCTGCCTTTTGTATTAAAATCTTTATTAAACGCCATAATGTGAATACTTAGCGGAAAATGGTCACTTAAAGCGATGTCATGGGTAGTAAAGTTCTTAACACAGGGGGAATGTCTGCTAGATATCATAATATAATCTATTATTGAAAAGGCACCTCGTCCATTAAAAGTTGGAATAAATGGGACCTCAGGTAGACAAAGATTATTAGCAAACCCCATATCACAGGAGAATGCAATGTCGTTCAAGAGGTCTCCATGTACTGTATGGGAGAAGTGCGAAAGACTAGTGTCTTCTCCATATGTTATCCCACAGGTGCCCTTATCACCATTTTGACATAAGAGACAATTAAAGTCCCCTCCCCAAATAACAAAAGCACCTTTAGTTGTCTGTGTTTGTAAGTTAATCAGATCTCTGTTCAAAGTTCTAAAAACTTTCTCCCGCGTCACCAAGGAGGCGTTGTTATAAAAGTTCAGTATTATCACGCAGGATGCCTGATCTACATCCATGCTAACAAATTGATAGTGACTATTACTGACAACTAATTCAACTTTCCTTATATTTAGATGGTTACTAATGTAAGTGCAAAGTCCCCCTTTTGCTCTACCATGAATAGACCCAATTGCTGGAGTATGAAACGTTTTAAAGCCACACATGTGGATTGGCTCTTCCACCCATGTATCCTGTAAACATAGTATCTCGTAATTGTTTGCATAATCCACCCATACTTTATTGGATACTTTTGTTTTTAAACCAGCCACATTCCAAAACATAATCTGACAGTTAACGTTCCTCCCTTTACTACCAGTATTTCCCCCAGTTCCCTCAATGAACGATGATATAATTTCGTTATGGGGCATGGGGGTATATTCCAGGGCATCCACCTCCTCTATATTAATAGCCTCAACTGCATCTATATTTACCAGTGTCGCCTGGAGTGGTTGTACTACTTTTGTAGCATCAGGACTCGTTGTTAAAGAGCCCTTAATGCATCAATCCTCCAAGCCTCTGGTTGTTATGCCTTGAATAGAGTCCTCTAGACTCAGTCAATCAACTTCCTCGAGAAAGTTGAGTCTATCAAAACGGTTTTGAGTAGGAATATTAAACTGTCTCCTATAAAGCGGGGTAAGATTTCCCCAGTTAGACCTAATATTGTTCCTGAGTGGTAATTGATAAAAATATCCTAAAGGAACAACACTAATATGTGAGCTTCCTGTGAAATTAGCACCAATTCTATTCAATATCAGTCTCACTAGCGTTGGTGTTTTGAATGACAACACAACACAGTCCCCTTGAAGTTTTTTGGACCCTCTTCCTAACCATCCCACTCTCCTTACCATCTTGAACTCATCAAATAACTTCTCGGTTAAACCTGTCCTGGTGCCAAGCCACTGTAAGGACTTATTCCTTAAATTCTCCCAAGATTCTACCATCTCGTCTGCTAATGTGGGTACGTTAACTAACACCACTACATACGGTGTAGCAGCTGGCGGTAAGTCTAGGTATGTAATCTGTTGTGTCCCCTGAGGCATGATCGCACAATTAGTGTTTACTGGAGGTGGAATGAGTGTAGACTTGAACACAGCTGGTGTAATAGCAGATAGGTGTACCTCGTTGTTGGCAAGAGGGGTTTGTTGAATGGTTGCAAGGGGCACATAACCAGGAGCATTATGTGTAGCTATAGCAGAGCCAGCATGGTTTGACTTGGTACTGTTATTAAGATTTTCGTCGTTCACAACATGGCCAGGCAGTTGCATTCTATCAGGTACTAGTGGATGAATAATATCCAGACATTTGACTAATTTAGCCTCCATAGTGTCTATTCTAGTTGTCAGATTACATACACTTTCTCTAATCAATGTATCCAGAGCATCCCGCTTTGCATTTAACTTCCCTACCTCACTCTGAGTATGCATATTTGAGCTAAGTACTGATCTTTCCCAATTTTCTGCCTTAGTGGCTGGAGTGGATTTTACCCTTTTAGGTGCTCTTTTACGGGTCTTAGGTGAGGGCCTTTCAATTGAGGGGCCCGAGAGCTCGATGACGCTAGGACAATTATCCGGATTCCTGGCGCGCTTATTCGGTGGTTGCTGCGATACGTCATACTCCTGCTCACTACCTGACAAATGATCAACAGTATTCACCACGCAGCCATTTGTACCCACAGTATTTCTCTGAGCCTCATTTAAATCAGAACTAACTATCACTGTGGTGCTTTTCTCCACTCCAGGTTTTAAAGCCTCCTCAACTGTGGTAATCTGGCGTTCTATAGCACCTACTGCCCCAGTAAGATAATTAAGTAAAGACTGGCGGGAGTGCTCCCCTGAATTAGCTGTTGTCTTGTTCTGTATGCTCATTATTTTTCGTTTCCCCATGCTAGATGTATCACAAACAAATCACTAATACCAATAGTAAAATATAATACCATTAAACAATTACAAAAAACGAGGGTGGAAGATGGAAAAACTTATGACCAGTTCTTTTTAAAGTCACTTAATGCCCTTCAATAATAATAATAATAATAAAGGAGCTTGTAAAGCGCATGGTGACGCCATCTCGGCGTGTCCCCGCGCTGTGGAGAAAAGTCAGAGCCAAGATATGGTAGTTTAGGAGGAAAACAGATAAGTTTTTAAAAGTTTCCTAAATAAGGGCTCTGAATCCGCTTGCCTGATATTCATGGGAAGAGAGTTCCATTCTTTGGCAGCCATGACACGAAAGGAACATCCGCCCATTCTGGCTTTCTTGACGCGGGGAATTTTAAGCAAACCAGTTCCCCCCGAGCGGAGAATTCTAGTAGGCTCATATGGAATAGCCAGATCTGTCATATAAGAGGGAGCTTTGTGAGAGATAATCCTATAACAGGTTAGAAGCGCTTTAAATAGGACTCTCTTTTTTATGGGGAGCCAGTGCAGAGTGGCTAGGGCTGGCATAGAGGCTGACCTTTTCGGAAGTCTAAGGACTAGGCGTGCTGCTGTATTTTGAAGTACTTGAAGTCTCCTGAAGTTTTTTTGCGAGGTTCCAAGCAGGAGCACATTGCCATAGTCTATCCTCGAGGTCACTAGAGCATGGGTCATAATGCGCCTGGCTTCCAGAGGGAGAAGATCTAGGGTGCGGTTCAAGGTCTTCATTACCCCGAAGCATTTCCCAACCACTTTATGTACATGGTTGTCATAAGAAAGTCTAGGATCAACCCAGATGCCCAGATTCTTGGCTGCTTTACAGGGAGTAGGCAGCGGTCCCAGGCATGATGGCCACCACTCCTTGGTCCAGCTCGCATCCCTTCCCCCAATTACCAGAACCTCCGTTTTTGAGCCATTAAGCTTCAGGCAATGCTGGGTCATCCAGCCTGCCAGAGCCTGCATGCAGGTTTTAAAATTGTTAGCATCAGTGGAGGGTGCTTGAGACAGAGAAAGCAGGAGTTGGGTATCGTCGGCATATGAGACTAATTCAATGCCGTACGATTCAACCACTTCCGCCAAAGGGGCCATATAGAGATTGAACAGGGTGGGGCTCAGGGCGGAGCCCTGAGGTACCCCCTGTTCTAATGTTATGCTATTAGAGCGATGTGTGCCTCTCTGAACCTGGAAGCATCGGTCGGTGAGAAAGGCTTTAAGCCAGCCCAGCGCTTCCTGGGTGACCCCGGCTTTGTTCAGACACTGCAGCAAGATGGAGTGTGCCACAGTGTCGAACGCGGCACTAAGGTCAAGCATAATCAAAGCCATAGTCTGGCCCTCATCCGCACCTGCACGTAGAGTTTCGGTCGCTCTCAGAAGGGCGGTTTCTGTGGAAAACCCTGCCCTGAACCCAGATTGAGAGCTGTGGAAGGCCTTATTCGACTCTAGATGGGCCATGAGTTGGCTGTTAGCTATTTTTTCGGCCACCTTCGCCAGATACGGTAGCAGCGAGATGGGCCGTAGGTTTTCAAGGATATCCTGACTTAAGTTGGGTTTCTTCTTTATAGGAAGTACAATGGCTTGCTTCCACTCCATGGGGAGGATGGCCGTAGAAAAGGAGAGTTGGAGAATATGTCTGAAATGTTGTTCCAAGACTTTAAGGCTAGCTGCTAAGATCTTAGGAGGCGCAGGATCACGAGGGGACCCTGACTTAATGCTTGTACAGATGTTAATTAAGGTATTAGTACAAGGAACAGTAAAGCAGTCAAGGCATGCCTCATCCTGAGTGATCTCCGAATTCTCAGTGAAAGCAGAGCCCAAGGGCAGATCCTTTGAAAAATTAGCATAGATGTTAGTAATTTTGCTAGCAAAGTATCTAGCAATATCATTACATGATTCAACAGAGTCCTTCTGGGTATTACTCTCACTAGATACTATCGAGATTTCTTTAAAGATTTTAAAGAGCTCCTTTGAGGAGTTCTCAGCCTCTCCAATGCGGGTCTTGTAATACCGTGCTTTAGAGGAACGAATAAGTTTGTGATATCCTGCTTGCGCTATTTTATACTGAGATTTGGCTTTGGGGCAGAAGTTAATGCGCCATTCTCGTTCCAGTTTTTTACAAGCGGATTTTGCCACCTGAAGTTCCGAAGTAAACCACGGGGAAGGTTTTCTGGTTTGCCTAGTGATTAGTGATCTGCGGATAGGAGCAGTCTTATCTAGGGCAGTTATAACATGGTTCTTCAGGCATGAATAGGCAGCCTCACAATCTGACCCTCCAGGAGGTCCAGCCGCAGCAAGAATGTCGATGAAAGTATCTAAGTTGAAGTTTTTCCACTTACGACATCGGTACATCTGCGTACTATCACTCCTAGTTTCAGGCTCGGACAGCCAAATTCGTAAGGGAATGACAAAATGGTCCGACCAAGGCACAGGTATTGGAGGAAGCGTTTCTACTCCATTCCAATTACCAAATATGGGGTCGATCAGATGACCTTGTCTGTGAGTAGGCTCTTGGTTCTTAAGAGTAAGCTGCAGGGAAAGTAATTCATCTTTTATATAGGAGGCATCCTTATCTTGGACATCATCAAAATGAATGTTCATGTCGCCCAGTACCAGGAGTTTGGATTTCCTCAAGGCGAGATGTGCTGTCGCCTCTACTAGACTAGCTGTAAAATCAAATAGTCTACCTGGGGGTCTATATATAAGAATGCCTGATAGGGAGTGTTGAGGTCCCAGTGAAATACTAAACGAAGCAGCTTCGCAGTGGTCAATAGTTAGGGGGAGTAGGGAGCACTCCAATGGGGCTCTAACAGCAATAGCTATTCCACCACCCCTACCTTCCTGCCTGTCAAGCCTGGCGAAAGAGTATCCTGGAGGCAACGCCTCTATGATGTCTGGGTCAGAATATTCGCCAAGCCAGGTCTCAGTTAACAGCAGTATATCCAGTGCCTCATCCTCAAGTAGGTTGTAGACCTGATTGCAGTGCTTACTGAGAGATCTACAGTTAAGCAATGCGGCTTTTATCAATTTTTTTGGGGGGACTGTTATGGAGCCCATTTCAAGAGTAAAAGGGCACATAGAGCAGTTATGTGGTGATAAAGCCTGCATAGAATGTAAGCATGGTAAAGGTATAGTAGGGCGGAGATTTAACAAGGTTTGTTTATCATACCGTATGTGGAGGGGATTAGGTAGGCCAGGGTGTATGGCCCCGCGCCCCGTCCGGCCGCGGACGGGCGCAGACGGGCTTGACTTTGGCTCGACTTCGGCGCGCCCGCTGCACGCGTCCGCTGCGCGGTCGCTGGCCCACACACATTTATAGGCAGTAGGGGCCACTAGAGCGCTAACCTGGCCGCTCGAGCCGGAAGTGCTGGCTCCTCCTCACCCTCCGCATCAATCGCCCAGAATGGACGCGGCGGACCGGGGCGGGAGTTAACAATGAAGTGAGTGTCAGGAAACAGGTAAAACACACAATGATTTTTAAAAAGTAGCCACTGCACAGTTTTAAAATATCACGCTGTGAAGCAGCGTTAGTATTGAGAAACTCACAAGTTCGAAAATAACACAGCGCGAGCGGATAGAGCCTGCCACTGCCACCGGCAAGACTCTTCTCCACAGCGCGACTGCGTGAGACAGAGAATTATATACACTTCCCTTAAAATACCACTAGAGCGCTAACCTGGCCGCTCGAGCCGGAAGTGCTGGCTCCTCCTCACCCTCCGCATCAATCGCCCAGAATGGACGCGGCGGACCGGGGCGGGAGTTAACAATGAAGTGAGTGTCAGGAAACAGGTAAAACACACAATGATTTTTAAAAAGTAGCCACTGCACAGTTTTAAAATATCACGCTGTGAAGCAGCGTTAGTATTGAGAAACTCACAAGTTCGAAAATAACACAGCGCGAGCGGATAGAGCCTGCCACTGCCACCGGCAAGACTCTTCTCCACAGCGCGACTGCGTGAGACAGAGAATTATATACACTTCCCTTAAAATACCACTAGAGCGCTAACCTGGCCGCTCGAGCCGGAAGTGCTGGCTCCTCCTCACCCTCCGCATCAATCGCCCAGAATGGACGCGGCGGACCGGGGCGGGAGTTAACAATGAAGTGAGTGTCAGGAAACAGGTAAAACACACAATGATTTTTAAAAAGTAGCCACTGCACAGTTTTAAAATATCACGCTGTGAAGCAGCGTTAGTATTGAGAAACTCACAAGTTCGAAACTAACACAGCGCGAGCGGATAGAGCCTGCCACTGCCACCGGCAAGACTCTACTCCCCTTACTACTGGAATGATGATGACAGCGCTGTGGCCCGGCCCTGCCTCTGTCGGACTATGACAGGCGTAGACGGGCCCGTCTTGGCCCGGTCTTCGCCCGGGCGCGCCCCCATGCGCGTCCCACGCTGCGGGACCGCCGCCGATTCTTTAAAGTGTTTGATTTCGCTTTTCCGTTTGCGGTCTCCCGCGCTGCGGGACCGCCGCCGATTCTTTAAAGGCCCTCCAGGGACCAGGGCTAAAGTGCTGCGTGCTCGTCAGGGTCCAGGGGCAGTGTTTGATTTAGCTCTTCCGTTTGCGGTCTCCCGCGCTGCGGGACCGCTGCCAATTCTTTAGAGGCCCTCCAGGGACCAGGGCTAAAGTGCTGCATGCTTGTCAGGGTCCAGGGGCAGTGTTTGATTTCGCTTTTCCGTTTGCGGTCTCAGGCTAAGAGGGGGCAAATAATGAGGTAAAGAAGAGTGGCATGAAATGAAGGTTTAAAGTAGGATCAGAGATTTCGAGCGGATGATCACAACCCATTTAAGGTAAGAACTTGTTCATTAGGAATCTTTTAGCTTCCAATTTGAAAGCAGCCGTGGAGGAGATTCTGCGTACTTCCGGTGGAAGAGAGTTCCAGATCTTCGGGGCAGCGCCGGAGAAGGCTCGTTGGCAGGTTTACCTTTTGATATAGATTTGTGGTTTCAGGAGGAAAGAGTTCGCACTTCTTGAGGATCTACCGCCCCCAGATAGTTCAAGTTTTTGAGCTAGGTAACTGGGTGTTTTGAAATGTAGGGCTGTGTGTAACAGACAAGCCATCTTTAGCTGAATTCGGGCTTCGTAATTCAACCATTTAAAAGATTTTAGGACTGGTGATATGTGTGCTTTTCTTTTGGTACCTGTAACCACCCTAGCTGCAGCATTCAGAGAAGCCCTTAGAGGAGCCAAGGTATATTTGATGAGTCCACAGAGCGTAGGGCTGCCATTATCAAGTCTCGGCAACACAAGCGCTTGGACCACCTGCTTGAAATCAGATTGTGAAAGGAATGGTTTGATATTTCTGAGTGTCTTCATCAACTGATTAGCTCCCTTACAGACACTGCCGATATGAGTCTTCATTTTCAGATGCTTGTCCAGGGTGATTCCAAGAGATTTTGCTGAGTCTATAATGAGGGGGGAGCAGTTGAAGGCAGTGAGGTGATTCAACCAAAGGTCTGTCTTGGGGATGTGGTTCAGAGGAGAGATGAGAAGGAATTCTGTTTGGAGGTTTTGATCAGAAGGTGGTTCTCGGTTAACCAGTTTTGAGTAGACGTTAGGATAGAGTTGAGTGAGATGATTTTGTCCGGGAAGGAGAGTTTCATAGAGTTGTGTATCATCCGCATACATGTGGAAGAAAATGTTCATGGAATTTAGTGCATTAGCTAAAGGTTCCAAGAACAGGTTGAATAGTATAGGAGATAGGGCAGACCCGTGGGGGACCCCCATGAGTACTGGAGAGGGCTGGGAGAGAGTGTGGTCCACCTTGACTCGTTGTGATCTGTGGTGGAGGAAAGACAAGAACCATTGTAGCACCTGACCGGAGAAGCCCATTCTGTTCTTCAGAATGGATATGATGTTATCGTGATTGACCTTGTCGAAAGCGAAGGAAAAGACAAGGAGGATTCATTTTGGTCGAGCCTTTTTCAGATGTCATCCAAGACGTGAATGAGAGCCGATTCAGTGCTATGCCTCTTCCGAAAGCCAGATTGATGCTGGTCTAGGAGTTGGAAGTTCTCTATGTGCGCACAGAGTTGGGATTGGACGCATTTTTGCTAGGGTGGAGATGTTGGATATAGGGCAGAAGTTGTTAAAGTTAGTCCTGTCAGCATTAGTTTTTTTTAGTATGGGTAAATCCTGAGCTGCTTTTAGGCACTCTGGGATCAAGCCCTGTGAAAGTGAAGCATTTACAATCCTTATCCAGGCGGGGATGAGAACATTCTTGATTTCTTTGAAGATGGAAGGAGGCAACGGGTCACTGAAATGATTAGATGGGTTGATACTCTGAAGATTCTTGTTGATATCTTTTTCACTGAGGGGAGGGAAGATGCCCCATGATGAATTGTTCTTGGTTTTCAGGCTGAGCTTCTCAAAGAGGTCCGGAGGTGGTGCGGGCCCCGAAGATGGCAGTAGAGCCTTTTGAGCGGTGAGTTCAATGTTGATGAGACTTGTGTTCTCTGTGAAGAAAGCAGCCAGTTCATCGCATGAGGGTGGGCTGCCTCCAGAATCAGAGTGGTTTGGAGCTACCACTGATTGTTGTTTAACCAGTTCAAAGAGTATCTTGGGGCGGTTAGCGGCCTGGTCAAGTTGGTATCTAAAGTAATCTGTCTTAGCGTTCTTGATTATTTTGTTGAAGGAGCTCCTAACATCGCTAAGAAGTTTTAGTTGGTCCGAGGAGGGATTGGATTTCCAGGATCGTTCAACTGCTCTAAGGTTGCGGCGTTCAAAGTTTAAATTGTTGTTGAACTATGGTTTGGATATTTTTGTTGAAGCATTTTTGTCTTGGAGTGGTGCAATGTCATCCATGATGTTAGAGATGGTAGAGTTGTAAAAGTCAGTGAGTAACTTAACCTCAACCAGGTCTGATTTGGAGGAGAGGGCAGATTTACATTGGGCTGCTAGTTCATCAGAATTGATAGATCTGAGGTCCCTTTTCCAAATCTTTGATTTCGTTGGTTGGGCCTTCCTCAAAGAAACCTCTCTGTTAATATAAAATAGGATGCAGTGGTGGTCAGACCAATCGCAAGAAGTAATGGTGTCCAATGAGATGGATTGATCCTTAGCGAAGATGAGGTCTAGAATGTTGCCTTTAATATGAGTTGGCCGGTCACAATGCTGAGTCAGCTCTTGTTCATCTAAAACAGATTTAGGGCAAAATACAACGTGGTCTTTGGGGTTATCCCAGTGAAGGTTGAAATCACCGAGAAAGATTTGGGACGTAGCCGAGTCGACATTCCCAGAGATAATTTCCATAAGTTGTTCAATGAAGGGGAGATTGTCACCCAGGGCGTGATAAAAAGTGTGAAGTTTTCACACCGACCGGTTATTACTAGAGATGCTGAGACAAAGGTATTCACAGGAGGATGGTGTAGAGGACTCTGAGTGAGAAACCAAGAGTTTGTTCCTGTGAATACAGGCTAGGCCACCAACTGTCTTCAAAACTCTGTCTAGGCAAATTATGCAGTGGGTAGGAGGTACTAGGAGGTCTAGGATAGGAGTGGAGGTGGGATTTAGACATGTTTCAGTGAGGATGATAATTTCTAACTCATTGTGTTGGATGAGGTCGAAGATATCGGAGGCATGTTTACTGGCCTCCTGGCAATATTTCCCAGTTCAATTTATTCTGAGACCTTGTGCAGATTGTAACTCATCTCAAAATGGGGACAGAGGGCTAGTACATCAGATGGATAACTCAACACAGTTCTTGATGCACTATATAGAAACACACTGGGGTACTCTCAAGAGACGCCTAGTAAATTTATTTTCAACAATGTGTAACAATGTAGTAATAACACACCCCCACATATCACTACCTTGCATTACCACATACAGACTTTCAGTTGGATTATCTTTATCAGAGGTTTTTATCCCTACCTGGAAACAAAATACAGAAACTGATACAAAAGCCCTCAAAACAAATCTATCATATATAGACCTGGTTTGGCTACTGTACACCTGTTGATGAGGTTCAGATTTAGGCACTGACCGTTTGTGACCCTACCAGTTCTAATCCCATTTTGAAAATTTGAGAGAATTGGTTCTCATCGGTCCAAGTTGTTAATCTGTTAAAAACCACCCAATCAAAGACCTTTATAATAGAGTCAATTAATGATATTGGTCAATAACACTGGGGTTTATTCTCCTCTCCCTTTTTTAAAACGGGTGCGATAATTTAGGATGACCAAGACATTGGGAACCTCTCAATTACTACTGCTTTTTATGGTCTGGGTAAGTAGTTCAGCCCAAACTTCAGGCTCACTGAAGTAAAGTTCAGGGAGAAATCGTGTAGCTTTGTTTTTAGACAATCATAAAAAACATTATTTAATTTCTCCAGTGTGAAAACTAGTTTAGAAGAATCATCACATGAGGGAAAAACATCTCTAAAGAGATCAGAAAAGGCATAGGTATAAATTCCTGCAACTTTTCTCACCCAACCTTTGAGAGAGATGTGGGAACAGATAGTCCTGCTGCCCAAGTAAGCAAAAATAGAGCTGATAATGATTTCCCAGATTACACATAACAGATGAGGAATGGGTGTTGCCTTTTAAGTCAATGTTCACGAACCCAATGGACCACCCCTCCCGGTAAAGAAACTCTGGATTCAAATGCCCCAATAATCATTTTTGATCAAGGTGAGGTGGAGATGGGCATTGCAGGGCTCTCTACCAACACAGCACCGGGCCCAGATGGCATCTCCCCGGATTTGTACAAGTCTGACCCTTCTTTCTGGGCTCTGGTACTTGTGGCTGTGTTTAACATAGCCGCAAGGAACGGTTGTTCCTGTCTTCAAAAAGGGTGATAGGAATAGCACTCACTGCTATCGGCCTATCTCCCTTCTTAACTCTGTGGTCAAGGTTATAGGTCGTGTTCTCCTGGAGAGACTAACTACTTGGGCGGAGGAGCATAAAGTTCTGTTGGATATCCAGTTTGGATTCCGACCGGGGAGGTCAACGGTTGCCCAGTGCCTCAGCCTTTCTATGTTATTGAGTAAATACACAGTTGCCCGCCCCGGCACTGTTTACCTTGCCTTCATGGACTTGTCCTCAGCTTTTGATTGTGTCAACAGGGTCAAACTGTGGCAGTCCATGAGGGCAAATGGGGTGGACAACAGTGTTGTTAACTTCTTGGAGCACCTGCATAGGTCCACAATGGACAATGTTAGGTTCTCTAAGGATTTTAGGGTTACCAGGGACCGAGAGATTAAGAGGGGAGTTCGTCAAGGCGGTATTTTGGCCCCTTTTTTATTTAATTTTTATACTAATGATTTGGATAGTGTACTTAGAGCCACGGAGTAGACTTTCCATATGTAGGGAGGCGTGGCATCCCAGTTTTACTTCATGCTGGCGATGCTGTTCTTTTATCCAGGACCGCATTAGGATTGCAATCGCTACTAAATGCATTCTCCAAATTTATGACGGATCGTAATCTGGCAGTAAATAACACTAAATCTTATATAATGCAAGTGGGGCGGTGACCTACAAAGAGTTATCAATTTAGCATTGGCCCTGCAAAGATCCCTCGTACAAATGTATTTTCTTATCTTGGGGTACTTTTGGATGACCAGCTAAATTGGGGGCCACTTGTTGCAAAGAAAAAGTGGGACCTGTCCCGGGTAAACACAGCAATTTTTAACTTTGCTTCCAAAGTAGGGAGGAAACCTATTGGTGCCATGTTAAAAGTTTATCATTCCAAAAGCGTGGCTGTAGCTAGCTATGGAAGCGAAGTTTGGGGACATATCGCTGTGAATTCCCTTCAGGTGATTGAGAATAAATTCCTGAAGCGGTTGTTGTGTGCTCTGTGCGGTTTATCAAATTTAGCGGCCTATGAGGAGCTGGGAGTCCCCTTTTTAAGAGACACTCTGGCTCTACGCCCTCTTGTGTTTTGGATGAAGTGCTGGATGAACGAGGAGTTAACTTTAAACCATTTGATTTTACGGGAGTGCATGTCTCTTGATAAGGCAATCCGAATTTCCTCGTTAAGATACATTAGAAGTAGTTTGGAAGGGTTAGGGCGAGCTGGTTTATTTTCTAAACCTGAAAGTATTGTTAAAAAATGATGTGGAATCAATTAGTTTAGCTTTTTTAACCCTCAAGAAAATGGAAAGGGATGAACAGGAGGTGCAGAAACCAAGTGTTAGTGCTTAAAACAACCCCGCTAACGGAGCCCTACTTGTTAGGGTCCTTATCTATACATGAGAGGTTTTTATTAACAAGGTTTCGGATGAATCTTTTTCACCTCCTGTTAGCAAGGCCTAAGGGAGGCAGTAGAGGACAAGTAGTTGCATCTTGTGGCTGCGACGGCCAGTCTCCACAGGATTTGCTGCATTTTATGTTTATATGTAGGTTTTATGAAACCTCCCAAAGGCATTTTCTGGTTCCCATTTTAAAGAAGTCGAATTTCTCTCAGGCTCGCCCTGCCCTTTTCTATTTGCAGTTGTTGAAAGAGGATTGTTTATTTTTTATCGTGGGATACTTGAAATCTATGGTAAAGACCAGGGCCTGTTTGGACACCTAGTTAGTGTTCGGATAACTAGATTCTTGAAAAATGTGAAGTTCTAGCCCACATTACAAATGTCAAATATGTAGAGGGAGAAATGTCCCACTCGGCACGGGGCATTTTATAACTGCATGTTATGTTTTAAATGTATTGTATGTGATCTTTTTTCTTAACCTGTGCTTTTTACATACTTGGTTATATAAATTAAATTGTGGGGGTTCTGATACTGGAATGTTATGTTATATGTATCTTTTTAATGTAAGTAGGTTTTATTTCTCTGTATGTTTTAACTTTTATGGCTTTCTTTTATGAATCCGAATAACGTTTATTTGATTTGATTTGATTTCCCACAATAGGGACTATTATTTAGACAACTAGATTGAAATAGTTGTTTCCATGCTTTTGTGCCTTTTTTCCCAAACTGGAAATAATATATAGAAACTGAAATAATAGTTCGCAAAACAAGTGGTTCTTACCACAGTATCCAGGTACCCACAGAGACAAACAGGATATGAAAAGGAGGTGACCCAGATAATTCATGATCTTGAACCAGAAAAGTCCTGGATCTGTTGGACTGGGGCCTAAACATCATAACATGGTGGATAGGTTCAGGTTATCCACAAAGGTGTCAAAGGAATCCAGGAGCGTTTGTAGCTCTACCACAGTTCTAGCTAGTAAAGTAAAGTAAGGCAGGAAAGGGGCATTTTCCTACGAGGAACATCTTTGCCATCTGTTAGTAGAATCTTTTCTAAGTTGTTTATATAAAGTGTAAAATAAAATGGGACCAAAATACACCCTTGATGAATTCCTCTTTTGCCAATGATGCCTTGGACCAGGACCCATTATTGTTATAGAGGACAACAGCAGATGTATTCATATGTAAATAGCATAACGTACACAGTGTCTTGTCCACACCCAAGGTCAAGAGAATGTTTCATAGTTTATCCCTGTTTACTTTAACAAAGGCCAAAGTGACATCCATTAAGACCGTAAGGATATACCTGGTTTTGCTACTGTGCACTTGTTGATTTGGTTCAGATTTAGGTACTTATCGTTTGTGCCCCTAGCAGGTCTAATCCCATATTGAAAATCTGAGAGAATGTGGTTCTCATTAGCCCAAGTTGTTAATCTGCTAAAAACCAACCTCCCAAAGACATTTACAACAGAGTGAATTGTTGATATTGGTCTATAACATTGGGGTTTAGTCTTCTCTCCCTTTTAAAAAATTGGTACGATAATTCAGGATGGTCAAGACTATGATAGTTTCCCAATTTCTACTGCATTTATGGCCTGGGTAAGTAGTGGAGCCCAAACTTCAGGCTCTTTGTCATACATTTCAGTGACAATTCAATCAGGACCTAGAGCTTTGTTTTTAGATAACTACAAAGTACCCTTGTTTAATTCCTCCAGTGTGAAAACTAGTTTAGAAACCCCTCACATGGGGGCAACGCATCTCTAAAGGGATCAGAAAAGGTATAGGTATAAATTCCTGCAAAATGCCTCACCCAACTCTCAGGAGCTATATGGGAACGGATAGTTCTGCTATCTGAGTATGCAAAAATAGAGCCATTAAGAATATCACAGTATAGGGAACTATTATTTAGACAACAAGCTTGAAGTAGTTGTTCCTACACACATCTGCCTTTTGACCTCTAATTTATAAGTAGACAAACATGTCGCTATCAGCCTTTTATCTCTTGGTTGGGTCTTTAATGTTCTCTGCTCGTTTTTGTGAGCTTGTCAACATTTGTCATCAAATCATCTAGTTGCTTGTGAACTGATATTTGCATTTGGTTCTGACAAGAGGTCAAAGATGGGATATAGTGGCATTGGCCTGCATTTCCAATGCATAATTTGTTTTGACTTGCTGTGCTACCATACTGTTATATATACGTTACACCATGGCATGTGATACTTGTGTTGCTGTCTGTGACTGGAATAGGGAAGATTGCCAAAACCCATGTATCTTCAAAATAGTCCTTTAGGGGACCTAGTTTATCTGTTTGGTGGTAGGGTGAATCTCCAGATGTTTTAGTGGTTTGCTACTTATGTCACTGGGATCTATGCTAGAAAATATATTGTTTTATTTCATAGACTAATTGGCATTTGATGAGTATTCCACACTTTGTGCACATTTTCTGAGGAGTCTCCATATACTCTGGTTAAAATGATAGTAACAGCCCTCTAAAGCTGTATGTGTGCATATTTTTAAACAAATCATGCTTGCTCGAAGCCACTGGTTTTGTTTTGTAGATAGTAGTATTTATTTTGGGATTTTTTTTGAGTTAGTTCTTCATGGATTGTTGCACTTTGTTTGTCAGCCAAAAGTGCGTACACTAAATGTATGTTTTATTGTAATATTTAGAGAGGATTTTGTATATTTGTGTCTAGGATGAGGGCAGAATATAAATGTGCCTCCCATTATCCACTTGTTGCTTTGTGTTAATCTTAGGAGGTTGTTTTCTGTTGCATAAATTCTTCTTCTTCTGTTATTGTTAGAGCTGTCATACAAAGGAAAGGTTTCCTTGCTATGCTTGTAGTTTAATCATCCGGTATATTTAGGTTTTTCAATTTTTTGGGGCAGCATGGGTTTCAGTTGTGGCTTTTCTGGTTTTGTGTATGAACCTTTTTATGTTTGGGATGCCCTGAAGTTGCCCTGTATTATAGTCAGGATTTTGTATATTTTGTGAGAGTTACTGGGATTTCCTGAGAACTAGTGCTGCCTTCCCTAAGGTCTTGTTACACGTTTCTAATTTTTATTTCTGTAACGTTAGGAAGGTGACTATACTTTCTAACATTTTGTACAATTTTGATTCTATTCATAGCCCTTCCCATAACATGTATCTGAATAATATTTTCTGTGCTTGTTCTCTCTTGACTTGTGTAAAAATCTTTGTTGAGATCTTTGTTTTTGTATGAATGCTGCAGGACAGAGCTTGATTCTGTGCTTGTTTAAACAAATATTGGTTGGAATGATAAGTTTACTGTAACTTTAAACTGTATAGTGTTTTTTTTTGGGTTACGTTGTTATATTTTCTTACGTGAGTTTGAAGTTTGGAAAATGATATCTAATTTCTGCCATTGCTGCGCTAGTGTTCGCTATTATATTAATTTTTAGATTTAAGTTACATGTTTGGCTATTGATGTCATTAAGTTATAATTTATTTATTTCATATTGGTAACTATTTTGAGTTGGCTTTTGTTTTATTTGGAGTTGGTTTCTGGAAGTGGTGGCCTTAATGCTGGATACTAATACACATTTTTGTATCATTTTTATGAAGGTTAATTAATTAGTAAAGTGTTAGTAATGATTTGTATGTTAAAGCCTTTATTTTATCTGATGTTTTTAATTTGCTTAATGGATGGTAATTAGTGTTTATATTTTAATAAAAATATGTGTTTGTGTGTTAATGTGCATGTGCATGTGTATGTATATATACATACACACACACATATGATATATTTATTACAATTATTACACTTTACATAAAATTTGTATTTTCTTATATACATATTTGGCTTTAAATTTCATTTACTGATATTTTTATATATTTTATCAAAGATTTCTAATATTTTTATTTTGTTTAGATGTTTAATAATTGGTTTAAAAAATGCTACCATGTTATTTAGTAGTTAACAGTGTTTTCAAATAGTGGTATATTGGGCTTTAAATAAAGTAATAGTTTTATATTTTATTAACAATATTTTGTTATTAATAATTGTGATATTTGGACAGTGTTCTCCATACTGAATGAGGTAACAATTTTGGGTCTCTTTAGTTTTTTTGTAGTCTGGGCAGTTTTGATATTTTTAAAGCAATATTTTTTATTTATGTAACATAAGACCATTTTTTTGGGATACGTGTTTTGGGGCAATATTTCAGTTTTTTTATATTGTTGTTTTAAATCCTGTCATACAACCAATCAGCATGCCAGTAGACACCCACCAGGAACCCATCATTGTCTTCTTTTGGAAAACAGGCAGTAAACCTACAGAAAATAAATTGCTATATTCCGTCCAATCTGCTTCTCAAAAGACTAAGGGCCTGATTATTATGTCGACGGACTTCTGTCCGCCCAAACCTGACACAGAAGCAAGACCGCCCGACTAGGAATCGGAGGTCCTGTTGACGTGTTACGATGTGACCGCCTCATTGTAGTCGCAATATGTATATTTTGTATTTACTGCGGGCTGCAGGCTGCAGCACACGCTGCAATACAAAAAAACACATGTAAACATCCGTGCACTATTTGGCAGGCACCACATGGTGCAGGGATGTTTAGGTCAGATGCGTGGTGGATAGTCTCTCCACCAGCCCACCATGTGGCCACCATCGTAATGGGGTGGGCGGACGTGCAGGGGCACATGGCGATAGTCCCACAACCATCGTAATTGGGCCCTAAGTCCCACAACAAAATAATACAGAGCTCTTCTTTTCCCAGAGTATTTCCTTATCACTCAGTGGAGCCAGATACAAGGAAAGTGTTATGGCCTGTTCGCACATTTCTTCTGTTCATATCTCTTTATTTGTGATGTAGAACTAAACCCAAACCCGTGCCTGCATGTTCTCTTAACAGAAAGCCTTTTATGCTAGTGCTGGTGGTTTCTACAATCCACTGACAATGATAAACCAACATTCCTCACTGGATTTAATAATCTAAATGACGTGGGCAAAAAGCAACATTTGATGTCCTAAAAATAATCAAAAAGGTCACAGCAGAGTGCAAACATTCTTCAGTCCCTTCAGGTGTTATATATGCTGGCAATAGAATAAATTTAACCAAATTGGTTTCAGTGGATAATTAAATAGGCAACATTGTTCTCCAGCTTGGATTTAAATTGTGATAATATAAAAATAAAGACATACACAATGTCGAAAAAAGCATGATTTGTGAAATATATATCAGTTCTTAAGCTGAATGGGTTAAAATATTAACTGATGTTTGCATCATTTTCCTTCAAACAGTTCATAACAACTTGCAGGCAAGTACTCCTCAGTCTATTTTAAGAATCTAACTAATTATGTCCAGGGGGTTGATAGAGTGCCATAGCAGTTGCATAAAAAGAATGACAGTGGACAACGATTGCACAGATATTTACATGCTAACAATGTATTGTTTCCCAGTTACCTTTTTCCGTACCTTTTATTTAATTATCATGAAGTATTTTGAAGACAATGTCCTTATAATCAAGGTCTCTTAATCAAACCCCCTCTTCCTCATGGTTTATACTAAGGGTGGGCGTAGTTCGCGAAGTAGCACTTCGCGAAGCTACGCAAAGTGAAGTTCGCACTACGCGAGCTACGCGTAGCACTTCGCGAACTGCGAAGTAACATGTTCGCACTGTGCAAGATGTTGTTTTCAATGATTGCACAGTGCGGACAAGCAACCGGCACTGTGCAATCATTGAAAATGGCATCTTGCACAGTGCGAGCTGTAGTTTTCTGCTGCTCGAGTAGATTTTTCCTCGAGCTGCAGCTTTCTCAACGCGAACTGGTAGTTTCTCATCGCGAGCGGTCGCGAGCATACGCGACCCCTCGCAATGAGAAACCTGACCTTCTCGCGTTGGGAATCTCGCCGGGAGGTTTATTTTCCATGCTCGCGATCGCGAACAAGGAAAAAGTCTCGCCAGGATGTCATTTTGCTTGCTCGCGGTCGCCAACTTGACGTTGAGGACCGCGAGCAATCAAAAAATGACCGCAGCACTATGCAACACTACGCTACGCGTGTTCGCACTGTGCTACGTGCAGTTCGCGTAGTGCGAAGTAGCGCGAACTTCGCAAACTACGCGAGCGTAGCGTAGTGCTTCGCCCAGGCCTAGTTTATACCCTTTCTTCCCATCCACTCTAGATGATCTTGCTTACTCACATAACCTTCTGAATGATACATGCAGTTGTTAAAGGGAACATCACTGATATGGCTATTTTTATTCTTTTTGTATATCTTTGTATAGCACAGACATCCAAGAGCTTTACAGTTGGTTCAAGGTTACCGAAAAAAACCTCATCAGGAATCTATTTTGATTTCCTCACTGCAGAGATCCGTTAGTTAGAAGTTATAGAAGAGTCAGAAAGCAATGGGACTTAAAGGACTATTGCAAAACATTGATGGGATTCTTTGAAGTGGATCACTAGAGATTGAAGAATAAGATACAGAGGGTCCTTTTGTAATATAGAGTAATACTTTGTCCCATTTCTGTTGTGTTTATCCCCAGACGTTTTACCCAGAGTGGGAGAAGGTGTTTAGCATGCTTATAGCTTGACCTGGGTATGAAGAAAACATAAAAGGCAGGAACTTCCTGAAACTGGTGCCTGTGTTGGTTTTGTTTAATACACAACCTTTGTAAGCAAACGGACCATGTGACAGAAAACCCAAGGGAGGGTGCAATGATTTATCATTAACCAGAATATGGAGCCCCAGAGCAGTGGAGATCAAGCAACCTGTAAACTCTGAATCTTTCCAGGAAGAACCACTTTGACAAAACTAGCCCCTGAATGCTTCAGAGGCGTGCTGGTAGTATTTCTTTCGAAGAGAAGGCTGCCTGTTAGAGGACTACCTCAGGGAGCTGTGCAAGATCAGCAGAACAATGGTTCAGTGTAAATGAGAGATGGGTTTGCACTACCAAGGCAAGTGTAGAGACCATCTGCAGTGTGCCCTATAGCATAGTGAATCAGTTCATGTATTTCTAAAGGTAGGGCAGTATGTCCTTTTTCCCCCCGAGTGGTGGCTGAGATACAGTAAGAAGTGAGCCCTGGAGACAGGTTCACCTAAGAAGTGCCTTTGACAGCTTTGCACTACATATGCATTGTCACTGTGCTTAGCGCTGTCATCAGCACCTGTAACATCTTCACACTAAAGAAATCATCCAAGCTGTGACCCTGGGTGGACTCTTTGATTATGTGGGTGGTGGGTTTGAATTTAGGGCTGAAAGATTTCCCATGGCAAGGCCCCCACCCACTGATGAGCACATGTGACTGTACCCTGCATCATCATGTATATGCACCTCACTTGATGCCATGACTGAAGTCATGCATTAAGATATCATCAGAGGCAGGGGCTTAAGTTGTAAGGGCTTAGGCAGGGTCTATGTGGCTGCTTCTGGCATTTGTTTGGGAGTGTGCACAGTAGTTGAAGGTGGTCCTTACTGACTGAGCCCGGTGAAAACACATTCTATCGAACTACAAGTGAAGTACAGTGTGAACAGAGAACTTTTAGGGGAAAGCACCAAAGACAATGTGACAATTACAAAAGGATGACCAGTTCAGTCTGATTACAGAAAGAAACGGTGTTAACTACAGACATAAGACTGGCCTGAGACTAAGGCAGCAACTGCTCTATTGTGCAAACATTGTGTCACCAGGACATCCTTTACAAAGAAAAGTCAGGGGCAGACTTGGATCCTATTGGCTGGTCCCCCCATGCAGCGATACCTTCCCCAAGTGGAACTATATGCCTCATTGTGCCCTTCCATAATTGTGTACAATATTGAGTTTGTGATTTAAGTACTTTTTTTTTAAAGCATTTTCATGGGCACTCATTTCTTAACCACTATTATATGCTTTGCTAGGTTTATTAGTATCTAACACTACTCCATGCCTCCAAAATAAGATTTGGACTGCTCAACCTCGCTACCTATGGGTAAAGGTAGAATTCAGGTGGGCGTCCCAAACCTTCACACAAATATAACCCAGGAACACAGTGTTATATGTTCTCATATTATGATTTGTGGGGAGACAAGAGTGGATAATGTAGAAATATGAGATACAGAGGCTTGAAAAGGAGCAGTGCATTGCGGGGGCGTGAGTTATAGTTAGCTCAACTAACTATAACAGCCAAATTTCTCTGGTTTTGTATGAGTGAAATTTCCAACTAACTATAACGTCCCTGATTTTCTAAGGTTTTTAAATGATAATTTCTAACTATAACATCCATGAAACCTATGGTTTTTTCAGTTAATTTCAAAGGATTTTTAAATGCTAATTTCGAACTATAATGTCCCTGAAACCTATGTTTTTTTTCAGTGAATTTCCAAGGTTTTCTTAAATGCTAATTTCTAACTACAACGTACCTGACACCTAGAGTTTTTTCAGTTAATGTCAAAGGTTTTCTAAATGCTAATTTCTAACCATGCCAACAGAAGTAGGACATGTACAGAAAGAGGAAGAAAGGTGCAGAAAGAAGCAAGAGAAATGCAGAAAGAGGCAATAGAAGTCCATAAAGACGAAGAAAAGTGCAGAAAGAAGCAAGAGATATGCAGGAACAGCCAAAAGAGGTGCAGAAAGAGGCCTTGTTGCAAAGTCATCCTTTGCCCCCAACTTTTTGCTGACTGGTACTGGTGGTAACTGACTCTGACTAACCAGGCCCGGAGCCAGTGCTACTCTGAAAGAAACTTAGAACACAGCGAATACACTTATATACACTAGGGTACACTATGGGTTGGGGTACCCCTGTGATTGGCAAGACCTCCCCTGTAAGTCCCTAGTACATAATAGGGAAGGGGGATTAAAAGTACCTCTAACTCAGAGGTGCAGAAAGAGGCAAGAGAAGTGCAGAAAGAAGCAACAGAGGTGCTGGAAGAGGCAGGAGAGGTGCAGAAAGAAGCAGGTGAAGTGCAGAAAGAGGCAAGAGAGGTGCAGAAAGAGGCAAGAGAGGTACAGAAAAAGGCAGGAGAGGTGCAGAAAGAAGGAAGAGAAGTGCAGAAAGAGGTAGAGAATTGTTGAAAGAAGCAACAGAGCTGTAGAAAGAAGCAAGAGAAGTGCAGAAGGAGGCAAGTGAGGTGCAGAAAGAAGCTAGAGCAGCTCAGAAAGAACCAGCAGAGGTGCAAAAAGAGACAAGAGGGGTACAGAAAAAGGTAAGAGAGGTGCACAAAGAGGCAAGAGCGGTACAGAAAGAGGCAGGAGGGGTGAAAAAAAAAGAAAGAAAAGTGCAGAAAGAAGCAACAGGTGCTGAAAGAGGCATGAACAGTGCAGAATGAGCAAGAGAAGTGCAGAAAAAAGCAACAGAGGTACAGAATGAGTCAAGAGAGGCGCAGAAAGAGGCAGGAAAGGTGCAGAAAGAGGGAACAGGGGTACAGAAAGAGGCAAGAGGGGTGCAGAAAGAGAAAAGAGGGGTGCAGAAAGAGGCAAGAGGGGTACAGAAAGAAGCAACAGTGGGGCAAAAAGAGGCAAGTGAACTGCAGAGTGAACCAACAGAGGTGCAGAAGGAGGCACGAGGGGTGCAGAAAGAAGGAAGAGAAGACAGAAGCAACAGAGGTGCCGAAAGAGGCACAAAGGGTGCAGAAAGAGGCTAGAGAAGTGCAGAAAGAAGCAACAGAGGCACATAAAGAGGCAAGATTGGTACAGAAAGAGGGAAGCGAGGTATAGAAGAGAGTTGCACAGATGGAAGAGGGTTGCAGAAAGAGGCAGGAAGGGTACAGAAAGAGAAAAGAGGGGTGCAGAAAGAGGCAAGAGGGGAACGGAAAGAAGCAACAGTGGTGCAGAAAGAGCAAGAGCAGTGCAGAAAGAACCAACAGAGGTGCAGAAAACGACAAGAGGGGTGCACAAAGAGGTAGGAGAGATGCACAAAGAGGCAACAGAGGTACAGAAAGAGGCAGGAGAGGTGCAGAAAGAAGGAAGAGAACTGCAGAAAGAGGCAAGAGAATTGCTGAAAGAAGCAACAGAGGTGCAAAAAGAAGCAAGAGCAGTGCAGAAAGAACCAACAGAGGTGTAGAAAGAGGCAACAGAGTTGTAAAAAGAGGGAAGAGGGGTGCACAAAGAGGCAGGAGAGTTTTTTTAAATGATAATTTCTAACTATAACATCCATGAAACCTATGTTTTTTTCAGTTAATTTCAAAGGTTTTTTAAATTCTAATTTTGAACTATAACATCCCTGAAACCTATGTTTTTTCAGTGAATTTCCAAGGTTTTCATAAATGCTAATTTCTAACTACAACGTACCTGAAACCTATAGTTTTTTCAGTTAATTATAAAGGTTTTTTAAATGCTAATTTCTAACTATGACTACAGAGGTAGGACATTTGCAGAAAGAGGAAGAAAGGTGCAGAAAGAAGCAAGAGAAATGGAGAAAGAGGCAATAGAAGTCTATAAAGACAAAGAAAAGTGCAGAGAGGTGCAGAAAGAGAAAAGAGAGGTGCAGAAACAGGCAAGAGATCTGCAGAAAAAAAGCAACAGAGGTGCTGAAAGAGGCAAGTGAAGTGCAGAAAGGGGCTAGAGATCTGCAGAAAAAAGCATCAGAAGTGCTGAAAGGCAAGTGAGGTGCAGAAAGAAGCAAAAGAGGTGCAGAACGAGCTAAAAGGGGTGCAGAAAGAGGCAAGAAAAGTGCAGGAAGAGGCAAGAGAGGTACAGAAAGAGGCAAGAGAGGTACAGAAACAGGTTGGGATAGTTGTACTACTGTGCCATACACTTATTGTTGAGGATAATGCATGTACACCGTACAATGACCTCAATGTATCACAACATTGTGTATGACTGTAATATGTGGCGATTGCCGGGTTGAAAATTGAAATTTAATAAAATCTGTTTTAAAAAAAAGAGAGGTACAGAAACAGGCAGGAAAGGTGCAGAAAGAGGGAACAGTTTTGCAGAAAGAGGCAAGACAGGTACAGAAAGAGATAAGAGGGCTGCAGAAAGAGGCAAGAGATCTGCAGATAAAAACAACAGGTACTGAAAGAGGCAAAAGTGATGCAGAAAGAGGGGAGAGGTGTAGAAAGAGGCAAGAGAGTTGCACGGAGAGGGATGAGAGGTACAGAAAGAGGCAGGAGGGGTACAGAAAGAAGCTAGTGAAGTGCAGAACGAAGCAAAAGAGGTGCAGAAAGAACCAACAGAGTAGAAAAAGAGGCAAGAGGGGTTGAGAAAGGGGTAGGAGAGATGCACAAAGAGGCAAGAGGGGTACAGAACGAGGCAGGAGGGGTGCAGAAAGAGAAAGAGAACTGCAGAAAGAGGCGACAGAGGTGGTGA
Source organism: Triturus cristatus (assembly GCF_964204655.1). Lineage (NCBI taxonomy): Eukaryota > Metazoa > Chordata > Amphibia > Caudata > Salamandridae > Triturus > Triturus cristatus. Next base: position 184,786,101 of record NC_140592.1, read on the forward strand.
AAGAGGCACGAAGGGTGCAGAAAGAGGAAAGAGAGTTGTAGAAAGAGGCAAGAGAGTTGCACAAAGAGAGAAGGGGTACAGAAACAGGCAAAGGGGTGCAGAAAGAAGCAAGTGAGATGCACAAAGAGGCAAGAGAGGTATAGAAAGAAGCAAGATAGTTACAGAAAGAGGCAAGTGATGTGCAGAAGGAGGCAAGAGAACTGCAGAAAGAGGCAATAGAGGTACAGAAAGAGGCACGTGAGGTGCAGAAAGACGCAAGATAAGTGCAGAAAGAAGCAAGAGAAGTGCAGAAAGAGGGAAGAGGGATGGAGAGAGAGGCAAGAAGGATGCAGAAACACGTAAGAGGGTTACAGAAAAAGGCAAGAGAGGTACAGAAAGAGGGAAGAAGGGTACATAAAGAGGCAACAGACATGCAGAAAGAGGGAAGAGAGGTGCAGAAAGTAGAAGAGATTTGCAGAAAGAGGCAAGAGAAGTGCAGAAAAAGAAAGAAATGTGCAGAAAGAAGCAACAGAAATGCAGAAAGAGGCAAGAGAGGCACAGAAGGAAGCAAGAGTGACTTGCACACCATTAGTACCAATGTAGCACCCACATTTAGCAATAAGTAACAGGTGACCATTCTAGGTTTGCGAAGGGCCTTGCACCACGCTGTAACACTTGTCGCTGCATTTTTGGCAATGTTTGAGCTGTTTGAGCTGGAAACAATGCTTTTTTTGTTCAAATCTACAGATTAGGGAGTGATTGATTAATTAACCACTGTTGACTGCTGCTGCTGCCATGTGGAGGGGGACTACAGATCCCAGACATCCCTGCCCAGTGCTGACATACGCGCCAGGAGGCGCTCCCGCCATTTCCTTCGCGCCCGGACGCGCATAATTTCCAGCGTGGCTCCCGCATCGCGGGAACCGCTGTTGACTGCTGCTGCTGCCGTGTGGAGGGGGACTACAGATCCCAGACACCCCTGCCCAGTGCTGACCTTCGTGCCAGGAGGCGCTCCTGCCATTTCCTTCACGCCCGGACGCGCATAAATCCAGTGCGGCTACTGCATTGCCGGATGCGCGCGGGCGCGCACCGTGCGAAGCCCAGACCAAGGGCGGGACTGTCCCTCGCCCGTTATCGACAGGAAGAGGCAGGGCAGGGCCACCCCCCTTACACCGGTTTACTGTCTGCACAAACAAGGTACTGTTGGTCTGGCGATTTTTATCCCACTGACATCATAAACGCGCAGACCACTTTGACTGTGGACAAGTGTATGAAAAGGGCAGAAGGGGTAGATATCCCAAGCCGATTGTTATCTTGTTATTCTAGCCTGCCGGCCTCAGGGACTTTACCTAGCAACATAGGTGGTGCTAGGGTGCCCGATATTGTGGTCGGTTGTGTGTGCCTACCCAAGACTTGGCGCCGTATCCTTTGGATTCATTTGTGTGGTAGTTAAGCATGGGGAAAAGGAAAGCAGTTGAAGCTCTGGGGGGGGTACAGCGGGGAAGGGAAGAAGCCAAAAAAGGGCCCCAAAAACATCGCCATCAAAAGGAACAATGGGGTCATGGATCGCATTGATAACTTAATTAAAGACTGCGAAGGGATGTTGATAATACCATCAGATGCCGCAAATAGGGTTAGCAGCACCCATCTCATCTCCCCCAAAAGTCTACCCCTACCTACAGGTTCTATATCTATACCGGCCATGTTTAAAAAACCTGTGGATAAGGGTATATTGGAACCTGTTATAGAGGGAGACTCATTAAGCAAGACTGCTCAACTTTCTGTTGAGCAAACAGGAAATGTTAGTGATTTGGAATGTTTAGTAGAATGTAGCAATAGATTTACTCCACTACTGTCCCTATCTGAGAGTACGGTGTTAGCTCAACCGAACGAATGCATAGTATCTGAGGGCGTAGTACTTCAAACAACTTAAACACACTCCTGTAAATGTGCATGCTTGAGGGAGACTCAATCTGTACAAGCTAGCTTAACATTACAGCCAGGAGTAATTTTAGAACTTGTTATTGTCCTAAAGGCCCTGATTGTACAGCTAACTGAGAAATTAAAAGACTCATCTAAAATGACCTATAATGACAAATGTTTGAACTGTTCAAAAGATGCTAGTCTCCGTACATCTGGGGGGGTCTTTGGGTAATGTCTCGGACATGGTTTTTCAGGGTAAGCCTCAGGACGGAGCTGAAGCAGTCACGACTGTTCTCCATCCTACTCCAAATGCGACCCAACTGCCAATCAATGAGACTCTGTACTCCTATTCCCAGCCATACCCTGATAGCAACCTTACTACCCGTAATATTTATGAGAATCATGGCGATCAAGCTAACCATAGATTGTCATATCCACAAGGCTAGAGAAAAAACAGTAGAAACCTCTTTCAGGACCTATATTGCTTTTGCAGAGACCTATACAGGTTCTATCCTGCCTCTAGTTACCTTAGGGGGGGCATTTTCCTTATAGATATCCACAAGGCTACTCCGGCCCCCTCCAGCATTGGCCAAACAAATTTCAACGAAGTTCCTTATCTCATAGTACAAAAAATCAAATATATTTAATTAATGTGCCTAAAATCAAGTCCAGCATATCCAGGGAAGACGAAGAATCCCTGATTAATAAAAGCATTCAGTGGCTCCGGCATAGGAGAAACTGCAGGTCCATAATAAGGGAAGATATTTACGCTGCCCAAAGGTTTGAGAGGTCCGACCATTGCACAGACTATGTATGTTTAACCCTCAATTCAGCTGAACTAGCGGAAAACCTAGTGGCATTCGATCTAAGAACGTCCCATTTGACCCTATCCAACATTAGGTTAAAATGTAATGCTCCCGTAAAGTCCCTGAACCAGAGGGGAGCAACATCTCAGAAATTCCACACTGAGGACTCCCATCTGGAAAAAGTAGATTGATGTTTCAATCTACTCCCTCCTTGAAATCAGCTAACTATTAACAATACTAATTTAGTTGGTGTTGGAAACTGTCTCCCTCATAACATTTATAAGAACAGTCAGAAGGGTGCTGTATCCATGGAGAGAGGGCTTAGTTTCGTTAAACACGGTCTAATAGTTTCTATCCCGCCTCCGGCCACCTGTGATCTGGTCACACTAACAGAGGATCGGGGTAATCATGTACTGGAGGCTTCCCGCATTATTACACAGGATTATGTGAATTCAGGTTTAAACCTCGTCTCCTGGAACATAGCGGGGCTACGCTCCAAGGTAGCCTCATCTGATTGGTCAGACTTTATTGAAACCTATGACATATGTATCTTCCAGGAGACTTGGTCCCTTGAAAGTTAATTTCGGCCAGGGTACTTAAACTTTTCAAAACCGGCTGTCGGAGGCAGAAAAGGAAGACCTTCTGGAGGGTTAACAATCTGGGTGAGACAAAATGCGGGGTATAGGGTGGAGGAAGTATTGATCAACAGTCCTGACATACAAGCTATCCAGTTATGTTCTGTTCGTCAACCGAAAGTGATTGTGTTAAACGTATATGCTAGAGGCACAGTGGGAGGGAAAGCGTCAGAAACTGTATCCCTACTTGATACCTTTGTAGGTGAGATTAGAGGCAAATGCAGAATAATAATTGCTGGTGATTTTAACTGTTGCTTTGAGCCACTGGATTTAGAAGATGGTTATCTTGGTGAAGAAGAAGATTCCCAGTGGAGTATAGCTACTCTGACCCTTGACCCAATAAAGAAATGGACTGCGGCTGCACTCCAACTGAAAAGTTTGTGTTTGGAGAAGGGTTTAAGAGCCGTGAATGGGAGGTCTAACTCTGATAGTAGGGGCTCCCATACATTCTGTAGTGGACCTAAAAGGAGCCGAATAGATTATTTTCTTATTAATTTGGAGTTGTGGCCTCTTCTTATTGATATGGAGGTCCGAGACAGAACAGAAAGTGATCATAACCCTTTGTTATTATCCCTATGGTTGCTAGACCTACATACCATGACTCATCCGTTGGAGCATGTCACGGCAGATGTTGTCCTTACGCAAGACATGAGAAGATTAAAATGGTCAACGCTTATTGACAATAGCACCATGTTAGAGCAGATGACAGCTGAGGTTGAGAATTGCAAATTTGGAAACTCAGGAAGCTATCAATCAAAACATTTTACAGGTGCATGATTCTCTGTTTGCCAACCTAAAAACTTTTTTTATTAAACAAGGCAAGTCTAAGAGACATGTTGCCTCTAAATCTGCCAAATGGTACAACAAGGCATGTAGAGTAGCCTATAAAAATCTGTCCAAAGCCATTAAATCAAAAATATACTCAGATATAAGGTCCGCAAGGTCCCTATATAAAGCTATTCAGCTTAAAGCTAAAAAAGAGGCTGATAACCGATGTTGGCGTGACCTCCTCCTAGCTAGTAAGGAAAGGGGTATGCAGAAGTTTTGGGAACTTGTTAAATGGGGTAGTGGTGAGACAAGTAAAATACCCCATAACTTTCTAGCCCCCGAACAGTGGGTGCTCCATTTCCAGGCGCAATTCAATTCCTCAAGTGCTATTTTAGCTCAACCTCAAATACAAAAGTCCGACTTAGTTGTAGTCTTCAATAGGGCTGAGGTGGAAAAAGCTCTAAAATCTGTTCCCAAGGGAAGAGCCCCCGGCCCGGATTGTATTCCAGCGGACCTGTTTTTATTTGATAAGGATAACTGGGTTGAATATATTTGAATACTCATAAATGCAATAGCCAGTGGTGCCCCAGTTCCAGAGTCTTGGTGCGGAGCAGAAATCCTCCCAATTTATAAAAAAGAAGACCGCGCCAACCCTAGCAACTAGAGGCCTATAAGCCTGATTGATTCAATGCAAAAAATCATGGCAAGGTTAGTGTTAAGTCGCATTCAGTCCTGTATTGATGATAAAGGTATAATGTCCCCTTTACAGGCTGGCTTTCGTCCACACGTCAGTACTATAGACAAAGTGTTTAGGTTTATATTAATTTAGTGGCGCATGGCAATCATCGCATGTGGTACGCTTTACGCGGCCTTCATCGATCTTAAATCAGCATTTGACCTAGTCCCACGCTCCAAGTTGTGGGGGGCTCTGGAGTCCATGGGCATGCCACCAGAATTGCTATCCCTGGTGGTCAAGCTACATGAGTCGAACTTCGCCCAAGTAAGGTGGGGATCCCAGGGCATGACCACTGAAAGATTTTTAGTATCTAAGGGGGTTCGCCAAGGATGTGTCATGGCTCCAACCCTCTTTAGTCTATTTATAAATAGGGTCGTTAACTACTTCCCCTCGTTTCCAACTGATGCTCCATCTCTTGCAGGTGTGAAGGTTCCTCTGCTTATGTTTGCAGATGACACCCTGATTATTTCAAAAACACAAAAAGGGTTGCAAAGGGCATTAATTCGATTTGAGGAATTCTGTGCAGACCATGAGTTGCTGATAAATGTGGACAAAACCAAATTCACAGTCCTGCACAAACACAAATTGATTAGAGGAGACGTATATTTGAATAACACCAAATTAGAACAAACTGATGTCTTCACCTACCTGGGGGTAACCCTGGGCAGAAAATTAAATTGGCAACCCCAGATCGATTTGATGGCCCTTAAGCACGCCCAATTAGCTGGTGTGCTGGGGAAAGAACATAAACTATCACAGACCAAGCCGGTAGGTCCTGCACTTCAGATCTATAATACCAAGATCAAAGGGTGAGTTTCTATATGGTGCAGAGTTATGGGGTTTTGATAACATAACCCCTTTAACTGTGGCCTGCCCCGCCCCCACCAACGAATTTAAAACCTTTGGGACTCCGTTATACTTTGGGACGCCTGGCTGACCTGTTGGTGCGTGTGGAGAACTGCTGCCCTGACTGCTGCTTTTCCTTGCATAATGCATAGGATAGATTTCTTATGTGTCGTTTTAGACTGAATTTACTTCCTTTTATGTTGGCCTCACCAGCAGGCTTCACCACGTCAATTGAGCAGAAGGGACCCTGCGGCTGCGACAACAGGTCTCCGCAGGATTCCCTCCATTTTGTTTTGCTCTGTCCCTATTTCTCTATGCCCAGGCGCAGATTTCTTGTAATTATTTTAAAAAAAGCCCAACAGGAACGTGCCAGGGACGCATTAGTCTTTTTGCAAAAAGCCTCTGATCCACTAACATTGTGCTGTATTATGAATTTTATTAAGGTTGCGGTCCGACTAAAGATGACTAGGGGAGAGGAATGAAAGACTTTGGATTTTCTATTTTTATGACCCTGTATGTCGGTATCTCTATTTGCACTAACTCTGTATAAGGATCTCGATTAATGTTTAATGACTTTTTACCCATGTATATATATGTGCTTTTATGGTGTTTTTTAATCACCGAATAAAGATTCTTAAAAAAAAAAAAAAAAAAAAAACTGTGGCACAGAATAAATTTCTTAGAGCTTTAACCGGTCTCCCCCAATCCACTCCCCAGAAACCCCTTTACTTATATCTTGGGTGCCACACGCTTGAGGAGGCAGCACATTTTAGACCAGTTGCCTTCTGGAGAAGACTATGGTCAACTCCTGAGTTGGTAGTTTATGCCAACGCATTGAAAGATGTTATTGGAGCCGATACATCCCATAAGATTCTCTGGTTACAAAAGGTCAAAAGTGGACTACAGGATATGGGTCTAAGCCATTTATGGGAGGATCCTGTTGGTAATTCCTTCCCCTCTAAGAGGATCTTTAAAGAAACATATTGGAATATGGTTAGAACAAAGTCAGCACTCCTCTCTTTGAATACCTCTTTGACTAATTTATTTTTGGACCACAAAAGTGTGGCCAAATATGAGGCCTACTGGGATTTTATAACAAAACCAGGTGACAAAAAACTCTATTTCCAGTTTAGAGTAGGTACCCTTCCGGTTAAAGCTTTCACCTGTAAATGGAGGAGTGTACCGGGCAACACATGTGTTTTTTGTCCTGAGCAGGCAGAGACAGTCCCCCATATATTCTTCACCTGTCCGGCGTATAAATCTCCTAGAGCTAAATGAATTAAAGCCTTATGCTCTAATATGGGCACTCGATCTTGTGCCACTGCTCTCCGTATATTAACATCAAATACTGAGGTGCATATTGTGATAGCCGTGACCAAATTTTTGAGTTGGGTGTGGAAAATAAGGGCAATTAAGATGAAGACAATCTGAATAAGTGCTGGCATTTTAGGATTAAGTCTAACTATCCATAGGTTCAGGGGGAAAGTAATACATTCTTCTCATTTTATGTATGGTTTTTTATCATAGTTTTAGTATGGGATGAAATCCTTTTTTATGACATGTTTTTAACTTTTATTGTCTCTAATATTGCACTTTATTGATAAATGTTCTTGTATCAAAATGTAATAAATGTAAATAATCGATGTGTCTTTTATGATCATAATGATCGCAATAAAGACGTTTTTGACTTGACTTGATTAGTTATTTGGCTAATGCGGAAAATGTATATTTGTGCGAAAGTCGGTGCAGCCAAACAGTCTCATAATTCCAGTGGCCCTGCTCATACCTCTGACTAGGTCCAGAAGTGCTCCTCGGTGATTCCTTCTTTTTTTTGTCTCATTGAGTTCATAGTTGAGCTTCTATGGAAGCGAGGAAGACTAAACCTGACATTACCACTCCACAACACAGACTACCATACCACATAATTACTCTCCATAACACATAATCCCACTCTACATAATTTCTATAAAATAAATACCACATACGTTCTATCCACATAATTTCACTGCGCAACTTACCACATAATTCCACTACATACAACGTACATCCACTTCACTCCGAAAAACATTTAAAAACTTTTACATTTACATTGCCAATAGCTCTAACTCTCACAAATGCAAAACCTATAACATTGCAAACACTTCTTTAACTAGTAGTTGCGTTCGCAGAGTGATGGAGAAAGGGTGCTGGGCCTCTGACCAGTGCTCAGTATTTCCGCTGCGAAGGACTTACAGGAGGTACCAGGAGGGCTTCTTGGCCACCAAAGTCCCTCAGGACTAAATTGGACTTCTTGCTCCATTCCGTACTCTGCCAGGAGGCGCGTTTACAGAGTGGTGGAGAAAGAAGGGCATGGCCGCCGACAACGTCTTAGCAATCCCACTGTGTGGGACTTACTGGAGGTAACAAGAGGGGTAGCTGGCCCCCAAGCACTCCCCCTATTACCTACAGTAAGTCCCACACAGCAGGATTGCTAAGTTGTCATAGCAGGCCATGCCACCCTTCCCCACCACTCATCAAACACACTTCCTGGCATGCTCTTGGATGGGGATTGAAGTCCCCTTCACTGCTGGGGGTCCTTAGGGGCCAACTAGCCTACCTGATACCTCCAGTATGTTCCAGATAGTGGGATTGCTAAAAGCTGGACACAGGCCATGCCCCCTTTCTCTATCACTCTGCAAACGCCCCTCCTGGCGTGTTCTAAGTTGGGGGATTAAGTCCCCTTGAATACTGAGGGCCACTGGGGGCCAACTAGCCCTCCTGTTATTTCCAGTAAGTCGCATATAGCTAGATTGCTGAGTGTGCTCAAAGACCACGCCCCCTTTTTAGACGGCTCTGTAAACGCGACCCGTGGCACACTGCTGCTCGGGGAATGAAGTCCACTTGTGTCCTGAGGTCCTCAGAACAAAATAAGGACCTCATCGCTCCACCAGCCATGCGCCAAGAAGCGCTTTGTAGAGTGGTGTAAAATGGGGCGTGGCCTCAGACCACCTCTCAGCAATCCAGCTGTGTGGCACTTACTGAAGGTAACTGGTGAGCTAGTTGGCCCCCAGGGACTGTCAGTATTCAACAGGAATTAATTCCCCAACTTACAACGCGCTAGGGGGCGTGTTTGCACAGTGGTGCAGGGAGAGGGCGGGGCCTCCGGCGAGATGCTATTTTCTATTGTTTTTTTAGAAGGGGGCTGTGTGGCTCCCTTTCTTTTAGCATTTTTGTGGCCCTGGGTACCCCATCCCCCAGGGCCTGACCCCTCTTTTATTAAAAACAAATGGAAAAAACGGGAAGGGGGCTGCGCTGCCTCCCTCCCGGGGCCAATTTCAGCCCAAGGGACCCCGCCCCCGGGGCATGGCCTCCTTTTTTAAATGTATTTATAGGGAAGGGGGCCGCATGGCCCCCTTTCCTATGCCCGATTCAGGCCCGGGGTCCCCATACCCCGGGACATGGCCTCCTTTTTTTAAACTTATTTCTAGGGAAGGGGGGCGCGATACATCCATCACCTTTCTGGATGTCCTTATTACTAAAGATAACGTAGGGATTCACACTGAAGTGTACCAGAATGAAACAGATCAAAACAATGCACTTGCGTTTCATAGTTTTCAACCAAATAACTTAATTAATCATTTACCATACTCTCAGTTCTTACGGATTAAAAGGATTTGTTCACAAAGGAAAACATAAGCATACAGAAACAGAAATACTTTGACAGAGGATACCCAGAGAGGATTTTGGATGAAGCAATTGAACACATGGAAAATAAAGAACGCCGAACATTATTGAGAAACAAACCCAAAAAACAGTTACTAAGGCAAGTGTTTGTGTCTAAATACTCTACGAGTTCCAAGAAAATTAAGAATATCATTGACAAGAGATGGGAAATTCTTAAAAATGAAGCAGATTTTAATAATCTCTTCAAAGAGAAACCTTTGCATGCCTATAGGCGGCCAAAGAATTTGAAAAAACTGCTGATGTCTACACCAAGGCAAGAAATCATAAATTACCAGGGTACCAAGACATTTTACAATTGTGTACATTGTAACAATGTAATAACAGGGAACAAGATTCAACAACTGTTAACAGGAGAATCTATAATGCTGGAACACGATTCAGACTGTAATTCCAGAAATTTGGTCTACAGTATTATATGTCCTTGCGGATTACTTTACATCAGCAAAACCGAAAGAAAGATCACAGTAAGAATTTTGGAGCACAAAAGCATGATCAGTACATCGCATAAAACTAGCAACTTAGCAGTACACTGGGCTGAAGTTCGCCACTCTATTGCTCAAATTGAGTTTCAAGTAATAGAGATAGTAACACCTATACCAGGTAAGGATCTCACCAGATCCTTACTACAAAGACAGATCTTTTGGATTAAAAAATTAATTGCACAATATCCAAAGGGATTGAATGAAAAATTGATATGGGTTGTTTTTTATAAATGCCTGTTGATTGTCATGTTTTGTTGTCACCTAATATCATTGGGTTTATGTATAAATGTTGGTATTGTGCTTTGGTGACGTGTAACCAGCACGTGACATTATCATTTGATTTTTTTCAATTTCATTTTCTTTTTTCTAATTCCCTTTTTTGACCTTTTCTATTTATCTACCTTCCATAAATTTCCTGTGATCAGTGCGGGTCTATTATCCGTATGATACCTTCTTAGATTTGGACAAGCTGTTGTATAAACTTTGTCCACCGAACATAGTGTCAAGAAAATAGTTGTTCATTTTGTTTTCAGCATGGTTATTCCCCTTGTGAACAGAGTTCCTACTGTTTCATCATAGCGCCCAGTTGGTTTTAGCTCTACACATAAATTTGTATTTAGTCCGTCATCGATTTTTGTGGATGTCAGGTTGATTGTTAAACACAAGATTGCGTGAACCTCCTCCTACGCGTTTAAGACAGGAACCGCCTCAATCGAAGTTCGTAGAGTTTTTGAAGGTGAGTGTCCCTCGGCATGTGGGGATACATATTTTAGAAAGTTGGCATAGGTCGTGGCATCAGTTGGAATGTGTATCACAGTAAGGTTGTTGTTTTCGCAGACTCAGCGTTCGTTTCCAGACTGGTTAATCAGAAGCAATACATCCCCTGGTATTCACGCAGGTCAGTGTACGAAAGCGGATTCTTTTGAGAACACTACCATTAGTTTGCAATGTAACCTGACGAGTGTTCTGGTTCCTCCCACAGTGAAGAGTAAAAGTGTTTGTGCAGTAAGTTTGCTGGATCTGTTATGCTTTGTTAATAGCACAGACACTTTGTTGCTATTTAAAGCACGATTGTAAGGGGTGCATGAGGATCGTTTTCTTTTCACCATCAGTTTTTCTTTCTTTCATCAAAGTTTTACCCACTATTCTAACTTTGGTTTATTTTCTTTTTTAGTAATTTTTGGACGGTGACATTATCTTGCATTATTGGCACGAAGGGTGTGTGTCAACAAATTTAATTCAACTCCCTGCGCATTGCACAAATTTGGTTAAGAATTGCATTTTTTCTATTCAATAGATTGAAGCCCCTGAAAAAGGGCCCGGTGGCCCGAAATGCATTGGGCATGCTACACCATCTGCATCTAAAGAATCTTCTGTGACATATTGTTTATTTGTATTTGTTAGTTTTTTGCAGATGCTTATTGATGAGAAGCTAATTGTTTAGTTAAGGTAACATTAATAAGATTGAAAACAATTTCTTTCAACTTGAGTATTTTTGTCATTATGACAAGCAGCAACGCAGTGCTATAGAGCACAGTGGTCAGGTGTAATTACTTGAATTAAGGTGGTTTCTAGTTGGCATGCCCAGACAACATGCTCACCACTGCAGCACACTATATTAGTCTGATTTACAGGTATAATAAAATTTAAATAAGATAGGAGTGCTCCACTCTTTCTACACAACCCCCTACCCTGGGGCAAATTAATTTGCGAGGGCCTGTGGGGGCACCCGCAGCCCCAGGGACAGTCACCTCCCCGGGGCTTTGTTTTATAAATGTGTAGGGGGACCTCAACTGGGGGCTTATACAAAAAGAAGCGCGGGAGCCCGCACTTCGTTTTCTTTTCCAGCCGGATTCGCGCACCCAGCGTGAATTCGGCCGTTTAAAAAACAATGCTTTTCTTGGCCCTGGGGGTCCTAGTGGGACCCCCTGAGCAGGCCTAGGGGGTCAGGGTATTTCTATCCTGTCGCCTTTTCTTCATTTTTCACTTTTTCCCCCCTTTTTATTGTGACTCGGTTACCGAGTCACAAGATGGCTGCCAACACTTCCTGGTTTGGAGTGTTGGTAGCCAATCAGAGTGAAGCTTGTGCCCAGGAGGGTTCGCGACTCCTCCTTGGTGCTCAGATATCGATATATTTCAGTTTTTTATTTTCTCAGGAACTACTGAACGGATTTAAACCATTTAAAAAAAAGGTTGTTTTCTGGACCAATACCTACCTTTTTGCCAAATTTGGTGTAATTCCGTTCAGCAGTTCGGGATGTAACCTGTTTCCAAATTCCTATGGTAATTAACATAGAGAAAACGCGTTTTGGGACTCCCCTTTTTTTGTCAGCCCCCGATTGACGAATCATCCTGAAACTTTCAAGACAGGCGCTGACCGGAGCACCGCATTTGTTTTGAAAATTTTGCGAAGATTCGTAAAACAACGCCAAAGATATTGGCAAATCAAAAAATGATTTTCCTATGGATAATAGGTCCTAACTATAACTACCTACTGGCGACCGCCAGTAGGTAATATATATATTTATATATATATCACAACTCGTCCTTCATCCAATAAAAAACTGAACAGCCCTCCTCGTAGTCTTCAGTCAAGGTTTATTCACAAAGCTGATTTAAACTGAAAACGTCAAGCTCCAGATGATTGGACTTGGACTTGATTCTCTATTCTGGCTTCAACACTAATGTAAAGCCCCCACACACCAGTGGTACATTCATCTTGCTATTACAAATAGAGAACAGAAATTGCTTGATTACTTACAAGTAATCTTTATTATTCCTTGTCAATGTCTTCCCTGGCACAGCCCTTACAACTGGAGAAGCGTCCCAATGCTGGGACAGGCTATGCTTCTATTAATAATTATGAACACTATATAACTGTAGGCTAACATCAATATTAATCCCTCTCCATTCCATTGCCCACAAAACCAAGCACTTCCTTTCTAGTCAACTTAAGTATACCAGGCTCTGAAACAGCTTCAATGGTGGTGGAGTACAGGAGTAAAACTGTGATGGCAAATTCTTGAACTACGGTTAATGAAGATCACTGGTTAAGTAATCAAGCCATTACCTCCCATCTTCCCCATTACAGTCCGTGTACCTTGAGATATGCCAACGTTCAACCTAACGCCAAGTAGAAATCAAATCTAGAAATAAGTACTTCTGTTCGTTAAATGTTTAATGTATTTTTTATCATTGATTAAGACACAAGAAAGTACACCTTTCAAAAAGTTACAGGAAGAGTCAGATACAACATCCAATTTGTAAAGTTTGACAAAAGTATCCTGAGAAATCCAAGTAGAGTATCCACAAATTTCCACTGAAGAAATTCCTATGGTGTCTGCCCATGATGCTGCCTCTCTGCTAGTTGATCTTCCCTGGATACCAAAGGGGACATTCTGACCTAGGTATTAATAGGCAGACATGATAACACATTTAATCCATATGCTATTTGTTTAGCGCATTGCACCCTTCAGACCAGTCCCAAAAGTCATTAGCAATCAACAAGAATACCTAAAAGATTCTGTCCTCTTGATGTAGATCTCTAAGGGGCCGATTACGATGCCGTAGGAAACATCTCTGACCCTCGGTCAGAGCCATTCCTACCGCATCGTAATCTCCTGGTCGGATTAATTTCCGACCGACCCATTTTGATGGAGTCGGACGGAAATTAATCCAAACAGGATTTCTGAATTGCTTACAACGAGCTCAGAGAGCATGTTCATCATTCGGAAAGGGGCCTGTAATCCCAAGGGCGGCTCTTTCCGCCAGAGGGATTACGATGGCAGTTTCCCACAGCCTTTCTGTGCCACCATTTCTGAGACCGAAAGGCTGTGGGAATTTGACTTTGGGGGCCCCATGAGGGCCCCCTGTTGAGCCCACCACCCGGTGTCGGGCACCTTGAAGTGCCTGCAGCAGGGTGCAAGTATGAACTGCACCTCTGCTCTTTACAATGGGAACATGCATTCTCATGTATTCGGAATGCATGCTCCCGTTGTAAAGAATAGGATTGCGACAGAACAGTGTTTGGTCGCATCCTACTTGCTGTTTGGGACTGCCAACAGGAGGTCGGTCTGTCCCAGTTCCAGATCAATGTCAGGCAGACTCAGGTCTGTCCGACATCGAAATTGGCCCTTAAGTCTCTCTTAATATTTAACTCAGGCTAAGATCTGTGGATGTTGAAAAAATACTGGTAAAATAATTTCTCGTTTCAATGAAAATGTGCTTTAACCTTAGAAATAAAGCATGGTTCTTAAAGTTACTTTGGCAAGATTTTATTTTTTAAAAAGGGTCATTTATAACTAAAGCTCTCTTTTTCCCAATCTCCCAGATGAAGTTATTGGCAATAAAAATGGTGCTTCGTAAGTTAGGACTGTTAAAGGAATCGAAAGGTGAATTTGTTGGAGCCTTTCAGACTAATGGTAAATTCCATGATGAAACTGGTATATGATATACTGGTTGTCTCTATGTCAAGCTTCTCAAGAGACATGAAACCAATATATCAGTAGACATGAAAGAATTAGTGTGATGCCTGAAAGATGTTATAGCTACCCATTTGTTTTTTAATGCTGATACATATAGTTCAGTCAAAAATAGATCTCCAGAAACCCAAAAATCTGACAAGGAAGACAACATACTAGTTGTAAAAATTTCCTAAAATACCTAGAAAAGGAGAGCATTGAGGCAGAAGGTCTGCTCTCCTCAAGACCTACTGCCACCTCCCTTGAACATCCTAGTTTTACTGAGGCTTGCCACTCAATTTTCATGCCTTTCGTCTGATGCACATTAGAAAATGATTATGCAGGGCTGCCTCCTTGTTGAGAGTGTTGATATTGACAGGAATAGGAAAATGAGGTACATCAACAAAAGTGTAAGAAGTGGGGCCGAAGGTCTCATTAGCAAGATGGGAGCAAATAGAGCAACCTGAGACTTCTCCCTTTGAAACTTCCCGAGCACCCTGTGGGGACAGGAACTGGAGGAGATGCATCAATTGCCAAAGTCTCCACTCATTGGGGCCTCAAGCAGAAGCCTTTAAGCATTGTATTGTCCCTTGTTGCAAAGAGGTCTGTCTATACAATTCATGCACAAAATCCTTGTTATGCTTTTCAAGACATGCATATTTCATTGCAGATCTACTGAGGTGCAAACTGACAACTCAGCCAATCTAACACTACATTTTCTTAGCCTTTCAGGTAAGATGTCTTCAGAGACAACAGCTGAACTGCTGCCCATATCACTAAATCTTGAGATGCTTGAGCTACACCAATACTTCTTGTTACACCTTGCATTTTATATAGGATATGCCAAACTGATTGCCTGTTTTAACTAACTCGGCTTTAATGGCAGAATCTGGCTGATAATTCCCCTCTAATGACAACTTGCCATACATTGTCTGTGTTCCCAAGACCCCACCCAAGCCTATCAAACTGGCATATAGAGTTATTTCCATTGGATCTAGAGATACCAACAAAGGGCCTGTACTTTAACAATGCTTCATCAACCACCAAGTCATCTTTCCCCTTATGTCCTCTGACAGAGAGATTATAGATGCCATGTCCTGGCTAGCTAGATTCCAGAAGGCTCACAAATGCAGAACTAATGGCCTTAGAGTCAGCCTGACTCATGGAACTTTGCTACAGCAGAACAGTTCCTACTTCACTCGTAAGAACTGCTCTACTGAGGCAAAGTCCATGCCTGATTTATGATGCTAAAGAGTCACTATCTCTTCCTCCAGTAGGAAGACCTACTTTTGAAGTTGTCTATACCATTGTGTGAGGTAATGAGATGTGCATTTGAAGGGGATTGCACAGCTCATCATAAATAGCTAATTTCAGTGGATTTGCATTCAAACCATAACACCTGCTACAATGGTATTATTAAGGGGAATTTTGCTGCTTTCATTTCAGTTTTGCTTTGCTGTTTACTAATAAAGAACGATATCTTACACTAATAAATATTTTTTATTCTGTGAAAATTAATAACATTTAGTAGTATGAAGATGCACAGATGGTAATATACAGCTTTTTAGAGTAGTTGAGCATGGTGTGTGTGATGCCCCTCCCCTACCTTACCAATGCTGTTTAATAGTACATAAGTGTTGCTTGCAATCCTATCATTAGTGTATAGGAGGTAGAAACAAAGGTGCTTAAAGAGAACAAAGAATCAGGTTTTTAAAATCTATCTAGAGAGAAATAAATCAGTGAATACTCCTTGAGAGTATAACCAGTGTTTTCTTCTGTAATGTCACTGTAACATGCAATCTGAGTGCCAGTAAGCAATGTCGTTTAAAATTAATTAGGCTTTACAATACTAATGTCAAAGAATTTGACAAGTGACAATACTAATGAGAAAGAAATCGACAATTGAGCTATTGCGATAAAATAACTTTTTGGGACGGATCTATTTTCTGTGTCATGACACATTTATATAAAAATCACACCTCGGAAATTAAGGTTGAAATCACACTTCACAGGAAATCCCATTTTGCTCACTTAAGGTCAGATTTATTGTATTGTGTTTTATTCTATGTTTGGCAGGGTGGCTGAGGACATTACATCAGTCCCCCTATGTACGTAACAATGCCATATTTAGAGATCTCTGCTGGCCCAACCGTGGTCTTTGCAGATTTTGATGAACTGGTGGTTCCCCTGATAGTACCAAATGTTTGGTGGATGGCTGCACTCAGTCTTCACGGACAACCTACAAACGTTCAGCTTTTAAAAAATAAATTCACAAATTGGTAACTTGTTTTAAAAAAGTAAATAAACAATGATTACCATGCTCACCAATTGGGGGTCATTAGTCATCCCTAAATAGGAAGGGCTGTGTGATGTCCTTACTCCATCAGCCAGCATTCTGTCGGGCCATCAGACTAGCTTACCATTGACAGAGCCAATGGAGGCACAGCTGACAGAAAGCTTATAGTTCACCTGACTCTAAATGAAGTGGGAGGACTGAGAGTTTAGCCAACAGGGTATTCCATCTCAAATGTGATGGAGTATCCTCTCTTCCAAATTCTAAATCAGGCCCTAACTATATTTGCCCCTATGTCATGGTACCCTTAAGTACTTTTTTGTACTAATTTGTACTTTTGTGAATATCATGAATATAGCGACAGGCAAGTATCTGCTCAAAAAATGTAAAAGTGTACCACATTCAATTGGCTCAGCTGGCAGTCCCTCATCAGTCCATTTTTGGGACTTGTTAAATTTTATTTCAATCATTTCAGAGATATAAGCAAACATGTCAGTGTCCAAAGCACATGCAGCAGTGCTATAGATTATGTAGAAGACCACAATCATCAGTAAAATATGCACAGTACATTGAGTTACTTAAAATTCAGGTGTATATCATAAGAAAGGGAATTAGTAGTCGCGGTGGATGATAATCCTCCACAAGTAACAAAGTCACAAACCCAAAGGCTTTGTGATAAAATCTGAGCTCATCCCTTGATAGCTATGGCACAGAGCAGACAGGCTACATTTGTGAAAACGTGTAAAGCATTTAGAAGTACCAAAACAGTTTAAACATCAAAACAACAATAAAAATCCAACTCCAATTCATGAAAATATGAAAATGTAATTAGCAAAATGTCATTAAAATGACAGAAATCCATTAAGGAGAAGCAGATATATGATTTTGGATAGATTGGCCAGGAAAAAGTTAAGTGCCAATAATTAGTCCCCGTTCGAATGTGATCGGTAAGATTTTACCTTAGCACTTATTCTCTGAAACTAAAGTCAGGATCCTCCAGCGGGGCAAGGCTACAGGCTGTATTTGACAAACTCCCTTCGTATTCAGACAAGTTCCTGTACAAGTCATTTTGACATAAAAAGTTCAGAGGAATAAAAGTTTGAATTTCCCACCAGGGAAGTCCTCTTGATGTTTGGAAACGTTTGTCACCTTCACCCCATCATGATTTCTACATTCTGAATTTGCCACTTTTTTGTGAGCGGAGGTTCCTCCAGTGGGGCATATTTGCAAGGCTGTACCCAAGAATATTTCACTGAAGTCAGTCTTGCCGCAAGAGTACACAAGGCAGGTTTTTCAATCAGCAAAAAGCTCTGAGCGGGACCAACATGCTCTTCTTGCTCACCGAGGTCACAACTGTCAACTGTCTGAGGTGACAAAGGTAAGTGCAGGCCTGGTGTTGAGTTCATTTGTGTGTGCCGCAGGCAGGGCCCTTTGAAGTGTAATCAGGACAGGGGATGGCTGCTCTCCTCTCACACCTAGGGTTATTTTGTGTTACTGTCTGGAAGAAATACACAAGCCATAACAGCAGGGGCATTCACATTCATGTGACCCGGGACAATTCCCAGAAGGGTAATTGGTTTGGGTGGAAAAAAGCCAACTTTCTAAAAGTGAGAAATGCACGGATTAAACATCCGATACTCCTGAGTGCACTACACTAGTCACAATAAGTGTACACAATGTTCAACAAGAGTGTAAAACCAATGCCACAACTGGATTCAATTCTTCTGTCAATGAATCTGCAAAATAATCCAGGAAACCACTCTTCCAATCAGCAACCAGACTTGAAAGAGAGTTCAATTTCTTTTAATTGCCATACATTGCAGTGAAGAACTCAAAAGGCTTCATGTCAGCTGAACAAAGATCTGAATAAAAATTCCTATTGCATTTTAGGCTTATCCTAGCCCTTCGTCAGGGAAATGTAAAACATTAATATAGTCATGATGTCATTTGCCATATAAACAAAGCACAAGAAAGAGGCTTAAATAGAGGAAGGGAGCGGTACAAAAGGGGGTGGTGATGGACGGAGCATCAGAACCAATCAAACACTCACACCCAGTCAACAGATCTGGGTTTGATCCATCACCGTTCTTTAGCCCACTCTGCCACCCCAGTTCAGACATGGTCATATGCAAATCAGTCTGACCCAGTGCCTCATGGGAACAGTCCAGCCCGAACTGCCAAGCCATGCCTTCCCTGGACCGGAAACAAGCTTCCTAGGACCGGTTTCTGGCATTTCAGCCGTCTTCAGCCAGGCTTGCTTGATTCCAGTGGCAAAGTGAGCAAGGGACTCACGTCTGAGCATACCCTGCCAACTTATGGCGAACAAAGCGGTAAAAAAGGGGGTGGTGATGGACGGAGCATCAGAACCAATCAAACACTCACACCCAGTCAACAGATCTGGGTTTGATCCATCACCGTTCTTTAGCCCACTCTGCCACCCCAGTTCAGACATGGCCATATGCAAATCAGTCTGACTCTGTGCCTAATGGGAACAGTCCAGCCCGAACTGCCAAGCCATGCCTTCCCTGGACCGGAAACAAGCTTCCTAGGACCGGTTTCTTGCATTTCAGCCGTCTTCAGCCAGACTTGCTTGAATCCAGTGGCAAAATAGAGGAAGGGGGCATTAGAGCGTGAAAGAAAAGAAGTAGACTATTTCTGCTATCAAGTTTACACAAACCAAATAAATGCATGAATAAACACCCGATAGTGCCACAATGAGTGCCTCCTGTTTATATCAAAAGAGTGAAATTATAATAGTGTCAGAAGTGCTTCCCAAAAAAGATGACAAGTGAAACACCACCATCAAGTGTGGAAAAGTGAAGCTGTCCCAGCATACCTTCGCCGAGAAATGCCCGACAGAATCGAAGAGTCAAATCTAAAACATCAACAAAACAATCTGTCACTAAAACCAACCTGATATCGTTTCAAAACAAGAAGAGAGAAAAAATCAAAAGCCAAGCCTACCGAAATGTGGAGAGCGCATTTGTTGGAAACCCAAACTCCGAGTGACACGGACACAAAACTCCATTACTCCTGGGATGAAGCCGGACGTGAATAAAACACCCGTCTGGTGACGTGCTAGCACGTACAGTGAATAGTGGCAATAGAAATGGGAATTACCACATTCGGTAAGCTTGGCTTTTGATTTCTTCTCTCGTTTGTGTTTTGGTTTAGTGTAAATCCATTGAGTAGTTTTTGTGAATTTGAATTTTAAAAAAACTTGCCGGAAGAGCTTCAAAGGGTTGAATACAAATATTCTGACTGTTAGTTGGTGAATCCTCCATGAATCTGTGAACTGTTAAGTATCCACAAATCCATAAAAATAAAAAAAGACATGTCAGAGATGCCACTGGATGAATGATCTTGTCATCCATTTTAGACTTGTGGATCCAGTTGTGCCTCAATGAATCTGTGCACTGCATTTGTTTATGTTGATGCTGGTAACAACAACTTTGATCTTAACCAGGAACAGTTTTAGTCACAGTAGATGCATTGATACAAAGATGTCATCATAACACTCTGACAATATTAAATGGCAAGAGAAGTCAAGGGTCATTATTTAAAAAGCAAGCAAGAAACATCATTTGAAAATACTTGATTATTAATGACGGAAATCAAAGTATGTGTGAAAACGACTCAAAGAAAACACTGCAGTGGCTTCATATTTCAAGAATACCATACCACAAAAGCAAAGATTCACAGCATGCATAATTTGTGACCCATGGAAGCTATTCTGGATGCTTCCATGCAGGCATTATATGGTTAATATTAAAATTATACATCATTTGCATTGTTTTGTCACAAGTTCAAAACTGCTGGGTTAGCGGTACAATGCATGTCATCCTGGCATGATATTGTATTCCATTATAGTGGTGGAATGTTGTTATTTCTTAATGGAAACATTCATTTGTACTGCATATGGAGTTTTGCACACACACCACTCAATATATTTCAGTATTCAAGGTCAAATGCCCTTAAGACTATACAAAACCCACCAATATTAACGTCTATTAAAATCAGGATGTATAATAGTCGCATCTTATTTTGTTGCCCTATTCTCAATGTTCTTCCTACTTCACTTTTACATACCAAGAGCAGTGTGAGAAATGTGCAAGTGCATTTCAAATATGTCATAAGCTGCAGCGTCTAGGAAAAATAACAGCATAACTAATAATACCACAAGCTTCACAAACCATTAGTTTGCAGAAAATGTCAAATTGTTTTCATAACAGTCTTAACCCCAGCAGTTTCCATGGTAACGGGATCAAGTGATGCATCAGCAGCTGGGCAGTTATTGTAACCATGGTTTGTCAGATAGCCACCCAGAGGGGACTTGACTAAAACCAAGGAAACGTGTTTTAGAAGCAAAGTACAACGTAATAAAAATGTAAACTAAATATGCCTCTAATTAAAACAATGTCATCACTAATCCATGACAAATTGTGCAAAATAATTAATGTAGCAGCCGCAGTGACCTGTCTGTTGTGATAATTAAAAGTGACATTTACTCTGTTAGTTAAATGCCTTAAAATATTTTGAGCTCCAAACACCATTATTATTATTATGCACGGAATCCTGTTAGCTTCTTCAAAGGTTGCTGTCGACAATTAAAATCATGATCCACAAAGAAAATGGATTTTGAGCAGAATTAATAATGTGTCAACTTGTTCCTGAGCAGATTAAGTAAATGCATATTGCAGGTAATTCAAAGGCATCCCCACTACAGGATGTGCAGAAAGAAATGCGGTTAAAACGTGGAAATGTGCAATTTTCTAACAGGCATCCAGCTCATGGCAATGTAATATTGAGCATATATATATATATATATATTCACTGAAAAAAACATAGGTTTCAGGCATGTTATAGTTAGGAATTAGCATTTAAAAAACCTTAGAAATGCACTAAAAAACCATAGGTTTCAGGGGCGTTATAGTTAGCTGGACTTTTCACTCGTACAAAACCATTGAAATTCCCCCGTTATAGTTAGTTCAGCTAACTATAACTCGCGCGCCCGCAATGCACTGCTGATGACGTCACATATTACATCACTCATGACATGATCAGTGACATCACTCATGACATCACTGATGACATCTCAAATGACATCACTGATGACATCACTCATGACATCATCCAGTGAATGTGTGTTTTTCTGAAAATTACATATGTTTTATATATGTATATCTCAAGGTCGATGGAAGAATAAATGGGAATATAAGTGTCTAAATGGATGATTTGTTTTTTAAAAATTGATTGTATAACTGACTGATTAAGTGTATCTTAGTGAATACATGGCTTAGTGAGTAATGTTGAAATATGTAAATATCTGTATCAGTCTCTCACTTTGTGTATAAGTGGCTGCATGGGTTGGTGAGTAGCTACATGAGTGTCCATATAGGTTATTAGTTGGTTTTTTGAGTATCAGTATGAGTGTCTGTATGGTTCGGTGGGGGGTATTACGTAGTGCATAGGTGCATGAATGAGTGACTCACTGTTTGTATGTTTTGAAGACAGCATGTGTGCAGGACTGTATGGGTGGATGAGTGTGTGCATCTGAAAACTGTAATGAAAATGTATGCAACTGTTAGAGTACTTAACACTTGGAGGAAAAAACAGTAGTAAGTGTGCTTTGAAATTGGCAAGCAAATTTCATTTTCTGCCTAAAATCACAGAAAAGAGTAGTAAGTGTGCTTTGAAATTGGCAAGCAAATTTCATTTTCTGCGTAAAATCACAGCATGAGTCTGGGAGCACAGAGGAATTGCTGTCAGAGATGTATTTCGTGTCTCTCTGGTTCTTTTTGGAAGTAACCATGCATATGTCTCTTGCAACTGAAAATACACAGTCTGCATAAGCAGACTGTTAGCACACACCCAGCAGTTTATCCTGTACAATCATGCTGAGTATTCACAAGTGAGTGGTGTTTCAGGTAGCAGCGAGTAACGATAATACATTCAACATCACTAAGGCTGATTTCTTTTGCTGGAGTGTAGTCAGTCACCAAGGTCACACATGTTCATGGTCTCAAAAAGCTGTTTGCACATGTGCTCTTTTCTGTTTCTGAAAACTGTAATGAAAATGTATGCGACTGTTAGAATACTTAACACTTGCAGGAAAAAACAGTAGTAAGTGTGCTTTAAAATTGGCAAGCAAATTTCATTTTCTGCCTAAAATCACAGAAAACAGTAGTAAGTGTGCTTTAAAATTGGCAAGCAAATTTCATTTTCTGGCTAAAATCACAGCATGAGTCTGGGAGCACAGAGGAATTGCTGTCAGAGATGTATTTCGTGTCTCTCTGGTTCTTTTTGGAAGTAACCATGCATATGTCTCTTGCAACTGAAAATACACAGTGTGCATAAGCAGACTGTTAGCACACACCCAGCAGTTTATCCTGTACAATCATGCTGAGTATTCACAAGTGAGTGGTGTTTCAGGTAGCAGTGAGTAATGCTAATACATTCAACATCACTAAGGCTGATTTCTTTTGCTGGAGTGTAGTCAGTCACCAAGGTCACACATGTTCATGGTCTCAAAAAGCTGTTTGCACATGTGCTCTTTTCTGTTTCTGAAAACTGTAATGAAAATGTATGCGACTGTTAGAGTACTTAACACTTGCAGGAAAAAACAGTAGTAAGTGTGCTTTGAAATTGGCAAGCAAATTTCATTTTCTGGCTAAAATCACAGCATGAGTCTGTGAGCACAGAGGAATTGCTGTCAGAGATGTATTTCGTGTCTCTCTGGTTCTTATTGGAAGTAACCATGCATATGTGTCTTGCAACTGAAAATACACAGTCTGCATAAGCAGACTGTTAGCACACACCCAGCAGTTTATCCTGTAGAAACATGCTAAATATATTTAATTAATTTTTAAATACATATAAGTATTATACTTATTCAAAAAATGAAAACCACATATATTAATATATATATTTAGTTATATATGTCCCTCTAAAAATCTATATGCTTCTTGCAAACTGAGAATATATTTTACAATGGGTTAATGAATCTTGCAACTCCTGTGTCAAAATTCACTTTAAATAATTAGGGTGATTAAGCTTATCCGAAATTTTGAAAATTTAAAAAAAAAAACAACAAAAAAACAAATCATTATTATGATTTCTAATCACAATAAATATAATTGTGATTATTTTGATATTAATTTTTAGCACTTTAAAACACCTCTATAAATTCCAAACAGTTTTTTAAAATCTTTTTGCAGGGGATTGACTCTTTATGAATCGTGGCTGTAGACACAAGGAAAATAGATATACTCCTCTTTTTCCAAATTTTATTTAAACTATGCCATGTAATGCTGTGCATAAAAATGATGTTCGGATTACATTGAGGTATTTGCACCTATAAATGTTAAACTATTTATTGACCATCGATTTGCACATTGCATTTTTGCACTTTGTAATTTATCAATTATTTTGAATTATTTATATAATTTATATAATAATTGTGGCATTTACTTGATATTATATGTACAGTCACTTGGTTCAATAACATTTGTTTTATCACTACGTTTTTAGAAAGGTCACCCAACAAAGAGTATTTCTTTTGTTTTCACTGCATCACATGACGCAATGAGTGGCATCTGTGTAAGTGCTATATATAGTGAAGTGAAAGAGCATTTCATCATGTGATCAAGCCCACTTGTTGGGCGAAACGCGTCATGCCGCCATGCCGAAGCGTCTATTTGCTTGAGAAATAAACAAGAAAACCACGCACCTACCTTGGAGTCCGTGTCACAATTTTTGCCTTCTGATCTGGAGGAAATAATAGTGGGAACTCTGGTGTTTGTTCATATATTTAGTTATATATATATATATATAAATATAATTATATTTAGTTATATATATATATATATAATTATAATTATAAATATTATTAAACTAATATTTTCAATTGATATTTTAGTTAAAAAAATGATTTTAAATGTAATACTTTAATAAATAAATATATATGTATATATATATATATATTATACACATATAAAACCAATAACATAAAAAATACCAACTTAATTACAATTAAGAAAGTAAACAACATAAACTTTCAATTTACTAAACATTAATTATTATTATCAAATATAAAAAATATGACCATTTTATAAATATTATAATTTTAAATATGCAAAATCATAACAATTTAATTTGACATAAAGTAAAGTAAACTAAACTATAAAATTCTAAAAATAATACATATACTATTATTTGAATCTAGGAGGGGTAAAATGTACTAATCCCATTCCACGCAGTGGAACAGTGTGGAAAATGTTTAATTGTGAAAGGGTAAAATGTTCTATTCCCACACCGGTCAGTGCAACAGTAGCGAAAGCGTTGGACTCATGAGGGGTAAATTGATTGCAAAGGGGTAAAATGTACTATTCCCACTCCAATCTATACAACAGTAGGGAAACTGTTGGATTCTGGAGGGGTAAAATGTAATATTCCCACTCCAGTCAGTGCAACAGTAGGGAAAGTGTTGGATTGCATCGGGGTAAAATTTGCTATTGCCACTCCAGTCAGTGTAACAGTAGGGAAAGAGTTAGACTCTGGAGGGGTACAAATTACTATTCCCACTCCAGTCAGTGCAACTGTAGGAAAAGTGCTGGATTGCCGATGAGTAACATTTACTATTCCCACTCCAGACATTACAACAGTAGGGAAAGTGCTCTTATTGTGGAGGGGTAAAATTTACTATTCCCACTCCAGTCAGTGCAACAGTAGGGAAAGTATTGAATTGAGGAAGGGTAAAATGTATTATTCCCACTCCATGAAGTGCAACAGTAGGGAAAGTGTTGAATTGCGGAGAGGTAAAATGTACTATTCCAACCCAGTCTATACTATTCTAGGGAAAGTATTGGATTGCGGTGGAGTAAAATATATATTAATTAAAATGAATTCACTTCCCATCCTACACCCCTACAACCCGCACCTGAAAATGTACTTAAAAAATGAATTACACAATTAACATAAATATTTATGAATGGAAGTGGGAACATGGGGGCGGGCTAGTTCTTGCCACAAGCTCCTCTCTACCCCCGGCGCCGATCTAATGTTTCCTGGGCCTTTTGTCATGTAATTCCACCTACTCTTCAATGCGTCTTTACAGCAACTGGGCGCTGCATTCACCTTACGGACGGTTGTGGTTTTGCACTGCCTTGCTTCCTGTGTCGTTTCCCCCGTTTGGCCCCCTCTGTTCTTTTCGGTCGGTCCTCGGCCGCATTTCCTGTCATTCTTCATGTTGTTGGCGGGAGAGCGGGGGCGGCGTCCCTGCTGCCTTTCGTCGCCGGACTGGGCAGTTCGGCTTGTGGGCTGGCCTCGAGCACAGGACTAGATCTGGCTGGCCTGAACGGGCGTTCCTTGGTACAATACGGCGGAGGTCGACTGCTTTAGGCGGCCATTGGGATCCGCCTTGATAGGCACACCTCATCGAGGATCTCTCTCCGTGGGACACCAGGTAGGATCAGGCCCTGTAATGTGCTAGCTACTACTTTTTATGCTGTCAGCAGTGTGGGTAGCGTTGAGAGCTGTTCTTGTAGCATTAGAAAGGTTTTTTTGTTGGAAAACGCCCCATCTCTGTTACAAGAGCAAGAGGCCACGAGAACACCTCAAGACCATTTTTTCCCTACTGGTTACCCCCAGCCTTTCTTCTCCTCGATTATCAGGCATTCTGGTTTTGCTCAGCTCATGAGCCCCAGACGAGTTGAAAACTCAATTAGAGGGGACTGCAGTGTTTTCTCCCCCTCAAATCAGTCCCCATGGAGGAAAAGGAAAACAAAGCCAAGGACCCCAGCTCTGGACCTTAATGAAATAGATAAAAGGGGTGCATGTGGCCACTCTACTTATCCTGAGTTTTCCGAGGCCCTTGTCGGCCCACACCTACAAGCTGCAGTTGAAGAGAAGGGCATAATTCCAGAACACCCCACCAGATACACACTGCGCAATAAAACATTTAACCGTTTGGGTCATTTGGAAACTTCTTCTATTATGCCTTCCTCTGTTTCTATTGCTGGAAAACCAACTATTAAGAAGTTAAGTAAGAAGTGAAGGGGGAGGTCAGCCCCTGATTTCACAATATTCTTCTGCTACTTCAACACGGCAGTTGAAAGAAACTCCGCAACTTAAGACAACTCCGTCCTTAAGATCTTATTTTAATGTGCAGGAAAAAACACAACAAACCGCTTCCTTAACATCAGACGCACCTCAGTTATCTATAGGTAAGGGTAAGGGTAAGAGATCTCCAACTGAGGTATCAAAGGTAGCAGAGGCTGAAATGGATCCTAAAAAAACAATCCTGTAGTGGATTAGGTGGCATATGCAAATATTCCAACTGCTAATATGTTTCAGGCCTTAGAAGAAAATGGCATTGATTTTGTCCCTGGCACTGACACTCCTAACTCCCCTCTAGTGTCTCCAGCAGTACCATCAGTTCCAACCAACCCTGATCAACTAAACCTGGCACAAATGTTAGATGCCTTATCCTTGGAAATCAGGAGCAAGTTTGCTATATCATAGACGAATCAGGCCAAAATACAAGAGTCGTGTGAATCCTTAGAAGTCAATGACAGCAATCACTGAGAGAATTTGTGTAATGGAAGCCTCAATAGAAGCCTTGAATAAACAAGTTCAGTCCAATCGTACTGAGATACAGGTATTAAAAGATGGGTAAAAAGACATACTAGATAAAATTGAGACCCTAGCTAATAATGCCAGATGAAATACCATCAAAATTATCAATATTCCAGAAGGCGCAGAGGGGGATGACATCAAAAACTACATCATAAAACTGCTAAAAGAGTGTATTCCCACTCTAAGGAGTTGGGGTCTGATATACAGAGAATTCACAGAGACCCTTTTACAAAAAACCCAAATAGGAAAAATCCCCGGCAAATTTTGGTTAACTTTTAAACCTACGCTCTAAAAGAACGTATGTTATCAGAAGACTTAAAAGCTGGTAGTTCCACGAAAGGGGACTGGGCATTTCGGATAAGGTCAGATCTCTCAAGAATCATGCAGGACAGACTGTGGGAACTGGGGAAATTTATGCCAACTTTAAGATCATTGGACGCAACAGTGCAGTTGAGATTCCCGGCCTTACTTAGGGTGATGTGGAAAAACAAAATGTCTAATTTTAGAAATATTTATGAATTAAGCAATTATTATTAATTAAAAATGATGTATTAATTCATTACAATTAATTTACTTCCGTCCCTGTACCCCTATAAACCCCACAACCCGCTACAGTACTAAACATCACAAAAAAGCATTAAACAAATTGTAATAACTACTAAAAATGTAACAACTATATTAAAAAACAATTAACTATACAAAATATTTATTACATATACATTTAAAAAAAATAAGCTACAATACTAAACAAAATTTTAAAAATGTAGGTATAAGCAACTATATATGTGTAAATGCTATTAATGATTTCGATATTTTCAAAATCCATATTACTTATCTTAAAATCGATATTCCTGACTATGATATTCTTGCAGATGATATTTCAATACCACCATATTTTCGACACAATATTTTAGTATGACGATATTTTGGCTTTGATATTTTGTCTGAATACCGGAAAATAATAAAGAGATATAAAGTTGTGTATATTAAGTCCCATATGTGTATGTATGGATAAATAGTCAGAGCCTTATTATGACTTTGGTGGTGTCGGAGTGGGACCGCCATGCTGACGCTCTGGTCTGAGACTGGCAAAGCCATTAAAGACCACCTCCCAGAGTGCATCTTATTTTTACTCTGGCGGGCAGTTCTTTGGATGTCCCACTGCGTACCTTTGAAAAAGGCATCGCAATGGGACCATCAAAGGCTGTTCCTGCAGGAACTGGGGGTGCATGCACACAGGGTGGCACAACACGTGACTCCCTGCATGCACCCCATGGTGCAGAGGCAACAGGGGGCACCGCTATGAAAAGTGTGGCGGCAAAGAAACTCCTAATATGCTTGGCAGTGCAGCAACGGCACCACCAGCATATTAGGGGCCTTAGACCGTTGTGCCACTGCCAGGGATCGTGGATCCCTGGTGGCAGCAGAAGTCCTGTGGAGGTCCAACCGCCACAGTCCTAATGCAATGGGTGGACCACCAAACTCATAATAAGGGTATTTATAATTGTTCATTTTTATGTTATATTTTCCCCAATATTTCAATAGTGAAGTACTTACAGATACAGAGATGATCATATTTACACATTGTGATAGATAAAATAAAACACATTGTGATAAATTAAAATAAAGAAAAAAACATATACGTTAACTATGCAGTGATGTATATATATGTTTAGCATAAATAATACATACATATTCTAACCATATGTAATCTATAAATTTGTTACACAGAGCTAACAAAATATCATTATATTATTAATCTAAAATTGATATATGTATTTGTACAAAGAAATGCACACATCTAATTTGATACATATAATCAAATTATACATACACATGTTTATGCTGTACATTTGCGTTTTGAGTATGGTGGTGATGTAGGAAAGAGACAACTCTTGATGAGTCTTCTAAAGATAAAATATTTATCCATGGATCTGATGTTTGTGGCAACTGAATTCAATAATGTGTCTTCTTGAATAGAGAAAAATGACCCATCCATGGCGTTTTTCTTGTATGCTGGTGTTTTGAGGCAAGGTGGCAATCTGAAGGGTGGTTTCTTTGCTGTATGTAAAGTTTATTCCTGATGTAAAGTGATCCTGTTCCATGTATTGCTTTGTGGGTGATACACAGCAGCTTGAAGGTGGATTTTCTGGCAACCAGAAGTCGCTGTAGGGCCTTAAGGCAGGGGAGATGTGGGCATGTTGCTTTACATGTAGGAGTATTCTGGAAGCAGAGTTCTGAGTTTGTTGTAGTCTTTTCATAGATCTGTGGTAAAGGCCATTGGTGTAATCAAGTTTAGACAGTACAAGAGAGATAGCAGCTAGGGCCTTTTGTAGAAATCCTAGGTGTTACAGAGTTTTCATAGAAATGAAGGTTGATTTTGCAAAACTATCCACTTGGGCATTCATTGATAGCTTAGAGTTCATGGAAATTCCAAGGTTTCTTATTTCCTTGGACACTTTTGGAGGGGGTCCCAGAATGTCAGGCGAAGAGTGGGTCATAGTTTTTCCAATCGCAACATGTGAGTATTTACGTTTTTGACACATTCAATTTGTGATGGCTCCATGGCATCCACTCATAAAAGGGTCTTTAATTTAAGAACATAAATCCTTTAATCATGCGACACAATTTCTTGTAACACTAGACATAATGTCTTTATACACCAACATCCCCCAGGAGCTAGCCATGGAGGCAGTGGCAACCCTATTGGCTAGAGTTACTGGGGAGAGACCTAACGATTTCATTCTGGAGTGTCTGGATATTGCTTTACATTATAACTTTTTGAATTCAAGGACAATCTTTTCCAACAAATAAAGGGCATCAGTATGGGACCTTCATGTGCTCCAAGTGTAGCAAACATCTATATGGGGGAATTTGTACTTAAACACATTTTCAATGAGATAGCCCCATTTTATGAGAATATAGCTGTTTGGCACAGGTTCATAGATTATGGTGCCGATTCCGATCCTGGAAAAATTTACCCCGTCCGAATTTAATCTGGACTTTTTTCCGTCCGAATCGTACAAGTAGCGTACAAACTGCCAAGTACGATTCGCATGGGAAAAACTCCATACGAATCACATCGGGAAAATTTCCCCACACGTCCTAGGGTCGGAAATTGTGTCCGACACATCCCCGGACGATTTACCGTACGAATCGGAAAAATGAAGTCCGGCCGCGCAAGTACGATCACTCCCGTCCTTTCGATTTCACAACTGTATGGCAAATACACCGTACGGACCAAACTCCCATAGCAACCATGGAGTCAGGTGCCCGCATACGCACCGAACACCCCACCACAGACCCCGCATGTACGCGCAAAACGGCCCCCGGCCGCGGATGTACGCGCCGAACCCCCACCAGTGTATGCATGGAGCGTACCCCCACCCATGTATGCATGGAGCATACCAACTCCCCACCCGTGTATGTACAGACTGTACCCCCACCCGTGTATGTAAGGACTGTACCTCCACCCCACCCGTGTATGTACAGACCGTACCCCCACCCCACCCGTGTATATACGGACCGTACCCCCACCCTACCCGTGTATGTACGGACCGTACCCCCACCCGTGTATGCATGGAGCGTACCACCTCCCCACCCGTGTATGTACGGACCGTACCCCCACCCATGTATGAATGGAGCGTACCAACACCCCACAAGCGTATGTACGGACCGTACCCCCCACCCGTGTATGTACGGACCGTACCCCCACCCCACCAGTGAATGTACGGACCGTACCCCCACCCCACCAGTGTATGTACGGACCTTACCCCCACCCGTGTATGCATGGAGCGTACCAACTCCCCACCCGTGTATGTACGGACCGTACCCCCCACCCGTGTATGTACCGACCGTACCCCCACCCCACCAGTGTATGTACGGACCGTACCCCCCACCCGTGTATGTTCGGACCATTCCCCCACCCCACCAGTGTATGTACAGACCGTACCCCCACCCGTGTATGTACGGACCGTACCCCCACACGTGCATGCATGGAGCGTACCAACTCCCCACCCGTGTATGTACGGACCGTACCCCCACCCCACCAGTGTATGTACGGACCGTACCCCCACCCCACCCATGTATGTACGGACCGTACCCCCACCCGTGTATGCATGGAGCTTACCAACTCCCCACCCGTGTATGTACGGACCCTACACCCAGCCCCCCCTGTATGTACGGACCGTACCCCCACCCGTGTATACATGGAGCGTACCAACTCTCCACCCGTGTATGTACGGACCCTACACCCAGCCCCCCCCTGTATGTACGGTGCGAAACACCACCACCGATGGACGGTGCGGAACAACACCCTGCCCGTGTTCGTACGCACCCTACCCCAGGCCCACACACCAGCACCCTCACCCAACATCGGGCATGTACGAGTCGTACTAAGCCATAGCAAAGGACAGCACTGTACAACAACATGGCCCATGTACACACCGTACAGACGCAAAAAACATTCCTACTGAACCAGGCCAAACAAAAAAAACACAAGGAGAGTCAATTCGAGGCACACAATACCACAAAAAATATCCAACAAGGCCAAATACATCCTATACACTGACCTGCAACTGACAAACAGCTAAACAGAGGCCCAAACCACTACCACTCCTTATAACACACCCACCCAAAGTTCAAACACAGCCACACCCACAAATGGACCAATAAAAAGGCCCAACACACACAAACCATGATCCTTTGCAACAGATCCACTGCTGCCAGACCCCAGAGACAACGCACTGCACCATACTTCAACCATCAATACACCTTACACTTGCACTCCTTCACACAACCACCATCACAAACACACCCTCATCACATTCACACACACACACCTGCACAACCACACTCACACACCCACAACCATCCACACCCACACCCCCACAACCATCCACATTCACACCCCACACCATGCCCACTAACAAGAATCCAAAGTTCACAAAGGAGGAGCTGGAGGTCCTTGTCGACGAAATCAACAGAGTCGAGCCACAGCTCATTGGAACATTGGTCAGACGGACCAGCATATCCGAAAAATCTGCCATGTGGGAGAGGATAGTCAATTCCGTGAATGCTGTTGGGGCCACCAGAAGGACCAGGCATTAGTGCCAAGCCAGGTGGTACGATCTGCGGAGGACGGTCTGCCGCAAAATGACGGACGACCACAACCAGGCCAACATCACTGGAGGAGGTCCGTCCCGCAGACCGGTACACTACCATCCCTGGGAGGAGAAGGTGATGGCCACGCTGCCGCTGTTGGGAGTAGACAGACTAGAAGGAGTCCGAGAGCCTGGTGAGTACACAAACAACTCACCTCACATGGGGGGAATGCCATATACAACCCAAATACCAATCATGCACGCAACCCCCACAAAGCCAGCACCGGACACAACCACACTCCAAAAACACACACATGCCACTAGCGCCTCCATGCCCCACGCCCCAAGCAAGGCCATGCCAAGTCACAGGCCACACAAAACACCAACACAAGACAGGATGTCCCCGATGCCGGGAGGGTGGGCCTCAAAACTAACATAGAGCAACTCTGAAGCACACAACAATGCCCTCAGCCCATATGGCTTAGGGCACAGCCATACAAACATTGTGTCCCCACACAGTACTGTTTTGCCTGCTAATGGTGGCCGCGTTGCAGGACGACATGGGTATGAAGGCACAATTTGCACATAACAGCAGCTAATGAAGACGCAGCACACTGAAAGAGTGTCAGCACACACCGCCACAGCAGCAGCGCAGACTCAGACACTCCGCCCAATGGGTGCCGGCAGAGAAGAAACAAACCCACATGAACAAGCCGATGGCCTTTGAAAGACCTGCAAACTGTGTGTGCCCAAGAAGCTGGGCTGAGGTGACAGAGGGTGACACACAGAGGGAGGGAGAGGGGCAGAGAGAGGGACAGAGACAGAGGTAGACACAGGGAGACAGACAGAGGAAGGGAGAAGGCTGACAGAGGGAGGGAGAAGGGGAGACGGACAGAGGGAGGAGGCTGACAGAGGGAGGGAGAAAGGGAGATAGAGGGAGACGGACAGAGGGAGGAGGCTGATAGAGGGAGGGAGAAAGGGAGATAGAGGGAGACGGACAGAGGGAGGAGGCTGATAGAGGGAGGGAGAAAGGGAGATAGAGGGAGACGGACAGAGGGAGGAGGCTGACAGAGGGAGGGAGAAAGGGAGACAGAGGGAGACCAAATCACCCTTGGGTGGTGTGGCCATGTCCGCTCGTCAGCAGGTGGACTGTGTGCATGTAGACAAGGTTTTGCAGTGCAGGAACCCCCCTTCAACCTTTGATAAACACTGGGCCATGTGTCAATCTGTGCACGAGTACATCCGTGCTGCAGGCACAAACAGAACCTTACACCCAGTATACCCACCCACTGTTTTTGTCAGAACCCTGTCACAAATTGTTAAGTTACCTACCTGCATTCTCAAAAAGCATTGAAAAAACAACATTTGGCCACGTACAGTGCAACACGTAAGGCGGCTCTGCATGGCTTGCTACGCCCGCTCACTACACTGCTGACTGCGTTCCCAAAAGATGCATCAACTAAGATTGTGTCACACATAGGTAAAGTGTCGAAAGCTGTGGCCAAGGGACATACCCATGCACAAGTGCACTGTGAGAGGAATGCTAGCCAAATCCAACCACCCAGAGGAACTGTGCCAAATCAAAAATTAATGAAACATGGATGTCGCATGTAACACAATTAACACTGTCTCTCTCACACACAGGTCAACGTCGTCGATCTCCCCCCAACACTGGGGGGGAAGACTCACAGGACCAGGCTCTGCGTGAAAAAGGACCCCACCGGCAGCGACGACTCTCACCACTCCGTGGATGACCCAGACCAACCTGGCCCCTCTGGTGTCCAACCACCTGCAGCACCTGCATCAGGTACAACTGTGCCAACCACCACCCTCATTCCTGCCACATCCCAGGAGACACCCAGGAGCCCTGCCCGCACACAATAACACAGCCAGTCTGTCCAGGAGGGACAAGGTTCTCCGGGTACCCAGGAGGAGGCAGGCGACACCGCAAATGCCATCCCTCAGGGGTCCCGGAGACCCGATGTGCCCACAACGGCAGGCCAGGCGCAAGTGGGCAGGGGTGGTGGGAGTGGAGGACGGCGGAGGCGCGAACCTGCCCAGTTGGCTCAGGACCCGGCTATGTCACACGTCAAAAACATCCTGGACGCATACCGGCGTGACTCCAGGTGCATCGACCAGGTAGTGGAGACCCTCAATGAGATGAAGACCCTGCAGGTCGAGCATCATGCCAGTCATCTACAACACCTTGGACGGATGGAGGCAAGACTGGCAGAGCTCCTGGCGGTGCACAGGGACGTGAGCCAATCACTCCGTCAGATCGCCCAAAGCCTGGCAAACCCTCCCTGTGCCACCAGCACCAGAAACAGGGAGGGAGGAGGAAGAGGATTCATCTGACGAAGCGTCCCTAGCATCGTCAAGGCCTGCTTCTGAGGGTCCCCGCAGGAAGGTGGGTCGTCCACGAAAAAGACCGTGAGAGTCAGCGAAACATCACCATCTCCCAGGTCACCTGGCCTAACACCAGGCCCTCTGGCCCAACAGCAGCACAGCAGCAAAGGACATTCTCTGCCACATGGCCTTGCTGGTCACTGTCTGACCACTGTTGACAAAGACTGTGGCACAGACTCTGATGACTTTCAATGGCAAGGACACCAACTCCCCCTGTGAACTTTGGATTCTACACTCCCGCCAAGCACCTCTTGTCATCCCCCCAAACACGTACCCCAGCACTAATAAAATTCATCACAATCACAAGATGATGCCGTCATTTTGCATTATTCCACTACATGTGTGTGTTGTAAAGTCAAACCATGCCTGATTCCTGAAGTAACTCCAAACATCCATACCCTGGTGTCTGAGTCTGGCACAGGACACACATGGGTCACAATGTACCATCCAAGGATGGAACTGGGGATCTTGTGCATAATGCAGAGTGTGCTGCCGCATGAGGCACAGATGCTGCTGATCAGCATAGCACATGTCAGCAAGCAATCCATGATGAACACCAGCTCGTTTGCGTGGACACTGGGTGCCATTGCTGCAGGGCCTGCAGCAGCATGCGCCATGTCAAGGAAACAATGCCACAAGTAGCACACAAAGACAAGGATCTCAGGAAGGAACTATGCAAAAGGTGTATGTCAAGGAAGGAATGTCTGGTTAAACATGGCACACACACACACAATGGATTCACATGCAGCACAGTGGCCGTCGTGGAGACTGACATGCCACAATACCTACACAGCCATGGACATCATGCACAATACAGAATCTAATCCCTGACAAACAGCTTGCATCTTGCTACTCTACACATAGACTCATATGCACCATCTCTGAGAACAATGCCAGACATGCCGCATGCACAGTGGCAACAGACCACCATTGACAGAGATGAGGCACCTTGGAGGCAGAGGGACACCTTTATTACTCATGTGTGTCGGAATGCTAATGCAACTCTGTCAACACATACACAGGTCATGTGGATGAACACGTGGGACCAACACTGGCACCCCCCTTACCACCACAGATGCTGGAAATCCATGGCACTGGCACACAAGTGACGGGTTACAGCTAAACACCCCCTGCTGCTCACGGAGAGGCTGCTATACACCATTGAGCCCCTAATGGGGAATTCACACACCATGTCAACCCGGTGCAACCCGTATGTTTCCGAGGGCAGTGTTACACACATTGATGGCTCCATCACAATCCACAATCCCATTACAGATGACTGTCACCAAGTCTGACCATCAATTCAGGTGAATTCTGCTCCATGTCATGTGCCCCATGGTGATTCTACATGTATGTAAAGTATCCAAACATGAACAGGAGCAGTGCACACACATTCAAAACAAATACCACTCCCAAAAAGCCGTGCTGCATCCCTTACCCGAAGGAGATTTTCGAACTTGTCCGTGCATGTAACGCTGATTCAGCACATGTTGCTGTGTTCATGAGGAATAGCAGGAGCACAACAATGCCACCAGCAGACAGCATGCGCAAGTACCTGTGGATGGGAGACACACCAGAAGTCAGCCAAAAGAAGCACATCCGCATGCATGTGCATGTACTCGACACGTATTAGGTTGTCAACATGCTTGGTGACAATGATGACTCTGGAAAAACATTCTTCAATTGCACCATCACTCGAGTGACACATCCAAACACACCTCTGACTCACTTGGAAGACATGCAGATGGACACACACATTGCAACACTTGCCACACACAGCCCAATGCGTGCACACTCAGACATTGGAACTCACCACTAAGCAAAGAAGACGCGTATGAGCCGACTCCGCATGTCCTCTACCGCCTCCTCCTCCTCCACATCACTTGCCTCGTGACCAAGCCCTTCATCCTCCACGAGTGGATGGTCCTGCTCATCTGGATCCAGGATGAGTGGCACAGCTTTCTCCACAGCCATGTTGTGCAGCATGCAGCACACGAGGAATATCTTGCAGACCTTCACCAGTGCATATGGGAGTGCACCACCGGTCTTGTGGAGGCAACGGAATCGGCT
This sequence comes from Triturus cristatus, assembly GCF_964204655.1. Taxonomy (NCBI): domain Eukaryota; kingdom Metazoa; phylum Chordata; class Amphibia; order Caudata; family Salamandridae; genus Triturus; species Triturus cristatus. The sequence continues at coordinate 184,822,965 of NC_140592.1, forward strand.
CTTCAGGAGGCCAAACGTCCTCTCTATCACTCGCCTGGTCCGCCCATGGGCGTTGTTGTAGCGGTGATCGGCAGCCGTGCTGGGGTTGCGGAGAGGCGTGATCAGCCATGGCATGTTGGGATAGCCAGCGTCCCCTACATGGAAACATCATGGACAAGAGTGGGTCAGGAGAAGCAGTAAGACAGGAAGATGACGTTAAATACAGGACTGCCAGAGTATACCCACCAACAATACATGCTCGTTTGTTGCGCAGCTGCAGCATCATTTCAAGCACCCTGCTACGCCTCATGATGTACGCATCGTGTGCTGATCCTGGAAAACGAGCACAGACATGTGAAATCACCATGTTGGCAAGACACACCGCAAGGGCATTAATGGAGTGGTAATGCTTGCGGTTACGGAAGGCTACCTCCTGTGCCTGTGGTGGTACCAAAGCCACATGTGTTCCATCTATGGACCCAATGACATGGGGCATCCCTCCCAGGGCATAGAACTCACGCTTGACAGCTGTCAACTGCTCAGGAGTTGGGAATTTAATGAACTCATCTAGGTGCTCCAACATGGCCTCTAAAAAATCATGCAGAACACGGCTGAACATGGTTTGGGACATGCCACCGACATGGGCAATGGTATGTTGAAAGGTACCCGGGGCCAAGAAATGTAGGGCTGCCATCACCTTCATCTTGGGTGTCAGTGCAGTAGGATACCTGTGTAGCGGTTGGAGGTGTGGTGCCAGCCGTGTCGTCAGGCCCTCAATCAAGCGTTGGGGGAAGCGGTAGCGGCGTATACAGTCATTTTCCCACATGTCAGCCAAGTCCGGAATTGGTCGAAGGAGAGGCGGAGCCCTGTAGTGAATTAGAAGGGACAACGAAGAGTGAGTACAGTACACCACCAATGTCAATGTACAGAGCACATGCTCAACAGGCAATACACATATGCTAGATGCATGTGTACGGTCCCTATCACTATGGGGGTGCTCGCGTACGTGTACGCCATAGTAGTCCGGACCCTACACACGCGTGTACGGTCCGTATCACTATGGCGTACGCATTCGCCAGCACTCCCATAGTGATGGGGACCGTACAAACGCGTTACGCAAATCTCCACGAAACGGTAAAAAATCTCCGCGAACACGCAGAAATTCCGCAAACACGCGGAATTGCATGTTCGCGATGCTTTTTTCCTGTTCGCAATTGCTGTTTGCGTGCTCGAGGAGAAATACCTCGCGAACATGCATTTTGAGAACGCGAACAAGCAAAAATTTCGCGAAATCGCGGAAAGCAGACTTTTGAGCAATTTTGCGTTCTCCGCGGAACGCGAAATTACGCAATTTCCGCGAGCGGAACGGAATTTGCCGCCCAGGCCTACATAGGATTGACATAGGGGACACATGAGGGACAAGTATAGGGGCCTAAATGCATGCTGGTTGTCATGGAGACTGAGTTTCAGGTTTGAATTTTGCATCATGTGGCCAGCAGAAGTCGGTTAGAGACAATATACTTTGTTGCAATGTGGTTGTTGACATTACATCATGCTCAATTTTAAAACCATGCAAAGCCTGTCACTGGGGTAATTTTAAAATGATTGGAGGACACGTAGGATGCAAATGTGACTGAGCCAATCACTCTGTACTCCTGTAAATGAAACAGGCCAGCAAGGAAGATATAAGGCAGCCAGGTCCCTTGAGAGAGCACTTGCCTGCACATCCTTTCATTACACAACACTGCTGCTGCTTGTAATTCCTCTGGCACCATGTCCAGGTCTGTGGGGAGGGCCCAGCCATTCACCATGGAGGAGAATATGGCGTTGGTGGATGTGATCCTCCCACAGTACACCATGCTGTATGGTCGACCGGGGGAGCAGGTGAGTGCAGACTCCACTAGCTTAAACTGTGCCCCTTTTTGTGACTGTGACTTCTGGCATTGTGTCCAGGTGTGACAGACATGCAGGGTTCATCATAGTGGTTCCCAGGGGGGGAAGGGCTCAGGTCTCCCATGCAGAGCATGCTGTAGTTCCTGTGTGCACAACGCACTAGCATGGTGCTTACTGTGACGATCACTGCATGGTGCATGCCGCTTTCGGACTGCCTAATCCTCCTGGAAAGGTTGTTTCTACAGTCCTGATGTGAGTCTGTGCTCCCCCCAGGGTGACAGGTGCCAGGACCCACAGATGTGTGTCTGTTCAGTGTACCTGTGGTGAGACTGTCCAAATGATCTGGTCGTCCCCTGGACATTGGTGTGTGTGTGTGAGTCCCCTGTCATGTGGGTGTGTGCATATGTGGAGTGTTGCACCCCAGCTGCATGTGGGATGGATACACCCTGCCCATCTGATGTGAGCAGGGAGCTGTGCTGGATGTCTGCCGTGCTGAGACAGCCCCACATCTGTGACACCCCCAGTCTAGTGGCACATGTGCAGAGTGAGGTTTGTAGCGGCTGTAGCCAATGCCAGGTGATTGTTCAGTGCCTGTGTGTGTCTGTGTACTCTGCTGAAGTAGCGTAAGTGGGCTGGGGCATGTGACTGCTTAGGGGTACTGTTCAGATTCCTGTTGTAGCTTGGGATGCACAGTGTGAGCCAGCATCATTGATTGTGTTGCACCCCTCATGCCACCTGTGTACTTTCAATGGCACCTACTACATTTGCCCATTCCCAGGAGGATGATGTCACTATGACAAAGGTTCAATGAGTTGGCTGCATACTATGGCCAGTTCAAACATGCATAATCTGTGATATGTGTGTCTCTGTATCATTGATAAGGTGGATTGATGTATTGTCACTTTTGCATCCTCACAGGTAGGTGTCTGTGCCAAGGGGGAGATCTGGAAGCAAGCTGTCAGTGCCGTGAGGAGGACGGAGGGTCGGAAGCGGCGCCTAGCCCAGGTGAGGAAACGCTGGCAGGACATCCGGTGCTGGACGCGGAGGATCGCACGGGTCCTGCTGGGGGACTCGCCTGTGAGCCACAAAAACCGTGGGCGCCTGACCCACATCCATAAGCGTGTGCTGGCGGTGGTCTTCCCTGACTTGGATAGGCGCCTAGCGGAGAAGCAGCAGCAGGAAGGGGGTAGGTACATGTGTGTTTGTTGTGTGTGACCAGCATTTGGAAGTGCGCAGTTGCATGGATACACTGCCAGGGTTTAAATGTGCAGTGCATATCCTGTTCCCCAAAGTAAAGCGGTGCTGTTCTTCCTCCCTTCCCCTCCTTGCCATGTGTTCCCTGGTCTGTGTGTAGTCACTCTTGCACAAGGTCATCTAGGCTGGCAGTTACTCCAAGTGCCCAATGCTTGCAGCATCATGTGTGGGGGTGGTGTGTAACAGGTTTTTGCACGTTGCCTGTGCCCTGGCCAGTTCTGTCATTGTGGGGTCCATGTTAGTTGCCACTGATGCTGAGTCCCGACATGGGAGTGTGTGTTTCATGTGTACTGCCTTACTGCCTGCATGTCGAATGTTGTGCCCTCTGACATGATATGCTTGAGTGTGAGATATGCATAGTGCAGGGATGGTGGCTTGTGTTCCAGTCATATCCATCCAGGGCCATGGAGTAGTGTGGCCACTACAGTCCCCTGGGGCACCTTTTCCTAGGTATCATGTGTGTCATCAGACAATGTGGACATTCTCTGTGTCTTCAGCATAGTTTGGGCCCTATGGCATAGTACCCTGGCCTCATTTGTATTCACGTATACTGTGCTACATGTGTCCACTGTACAGGGTGACCTAATTTAGCTGGTGCATACTCACAGGGGCCAGTGCCTGTGTGTCTTGGTACAACTATCTGATGATGGTTGTTTGTCAGTGATATATGTGGACAGGCGCACCAGGGGTAGTTTGTGTGCGATCAGGATTAATTGCAGGCCATGTGTTTTCATCCCAGACTAAGAGGTGTAAGTACTTCCTCTGTCTCAATCACATTGTCTCAGGTAGGGGGGGGGGGGTTGGTACGGGCGAGGCCTACATGTCCAAACCTGAAGTCTCCTTGCTCGGTCTGGCCAGTGTGTGATGTTTGTGTGGCCAAACACTCAAGGTGCAGTGCCCCAGTCATGTTGGCCATGGTTTTCAGTATTACCTTTGCAGCATGTCCCAAGAGTTGATAGACATGGTTCCTGCTCATCCCTTTCTTGGCTACGCTGTGTGTCGCTGATGCTGTGCTAGATTGTCCCCAGAGCCTGGCTCCTCTGTACAATTTGATATCAAGTTATTTGCTATTGTGTCATGCTCTCCTTATTTTAACAGTGGCATAGTGGGTCAACAAACTGTGTGTTGCAGGGACTACATATGTACCTTGTATTGTAGATGTTACTCTTGTTGCTTTTCAGGCTATGCACTGTGACCTATGTAGAGTTGACTCATGTGACATATGTATACAGGTGTCTGATTTCTCCTGTCTCTTCACCTTGCCCACAGCATCGTCAGGGGACTACGAGGGAGACAATGGCACGGACCGTGAGGAGGGAGCGAGCACCAGTGCCAGCAGTGCTGAGTTGGCTGGCACATCGAGTGGCACGGAGACCGACGGGAGTGCAGCGGAGGACCTGTCCAGTCAAACCACCACCGACTATGACGCAGACGGGTCCAAGGCTGAGCACTCCGAGGGGGCGGAGGCTGCTCCCACAGCTGACACCAGCACTCCATCACTACCCGCCCCCTCCATTCCAATCACCGGCCTCCCACTTGCTCGTGTCCCTTCCCGCCGTGCTAGGTCACCACGTGTCTCCTTCTTGCCAGGCACCGCACCCCATGCCCCTAGCTCCACTGCTGCCACCAATGCCGAGTCTGTGGACATCCTGCGGCAGTTGCAGGTTGGTCAGACTGCGATACTTAATGTCCTCCATGGCCACAGCCGAGTGCTCACCCAGATGGAGGCATACATGGAGGGCATTTCAGCTGCGCAGTCTGACCAACGCAACTTGCTGAGGTCCATAGACTCGACACTGACTGCAGCAGTGGGTCTCCTGCAGTGCTACGTCCCCCCCTACCCCTGAACCATCCACACTTCCCACTCCCATGCCTGTCCAAAGCACACCCAGACGTCCCCATGCACGCACACCACCAGACACAGGCACCACACCACCAGGGAAGGCAAAGCGTACACCTCCTGGCACGCACACACAGGGTGAAGTAGGCACACCCACTGGGTCGGGGGGAAACGGAAGACACGCAGCCAGAGTGGGAGTCCACATTCCTCACGACCACCACCCTCCAAATCCACTCCCCTCAGCTCTCCTGGCCAGGATTCCACCAAAGACTCCTTCATGGCCGCTCTGTCCCTGAGCCCCAAAGTGACACCACCCCGCAAGCGGTCAAAGAAGTCCCCGGTCAGGGTAGTTGAGTCCCCCCCCTGTCCACACCCTCCCCCGGTAGCGCTGCGACCCATCCCTGCGACCCCCCCCCCTCCTTGGGGCCTGTGGTTCCTTCGGGTGCAGGGGAGACGCTGGGCGACCTGGCAGTAGTGTGCAGCGCCGTGCTCGAATCCACCTTTGGCGCTGCCCCACCCCCTTGGTTGGAGTCGTCCGTCCCTGCACCCACAACACCTACCCTTGCCCCTCCTGTCCCTGCGGTGCCTGGTTCTTCCCCCCCACATGATGCCCCCCCCCCCTGTGGATGACAAGGTAGTCTGAACTGTGCAGGCAAGCTAGGGGACACGCATCCCAATGTGTCCCCCACCTGGATTGGAACTATGGACTGCCCTATGGGCCTTGTGCATATGGAACTCTTCATACAATTCATTTTAGAACATTGCTGAATAAAGCTATTTTATTTTCCTTGGCACACTACTGCTTTTCTGGCATTGCTGTTGGTGGTGCTGCTCCATGATTTGGGGTGGCGATAATGTGTTAGGTGTCTGGGATATGTTGTAGTGTGTTGGTCGTGGGGTGGACCCTGTTATCTGTGTGCCATCACACGGTATTTGCTATCAAACTTTGCTCATGTAAGCTGTTACTGCATGGTGACATTATCCCAAGGTGTGTACCTTCCTCTGTGGACCCTGACATCTTCCCTGCAGGGTGTTGTGAAGACATTTGTGCAGTGCTGTGTCTACAATTGCTGGGTGTGTGACGGACCCCTTCAACTTTGGCCATGCATGCTGGCCAAGGTCTCCACCTGCATCATTTGTGTCATCCTTGGGGGTCACTGTACTTGTGACTGGAGTATATTGACAGGACTTCATGTGTACATGTTACCTTTTCCGCACTATGCATGTGTGTACTCCCAGCCTCGCACACATGTGTTTCGTGTTCTGCTGGGTCTTTGAGCACCTGACTGACAATTGTGGCCATTGTATCTGTGTGCACTCAACCCCTTTCTTTCCATGGGCACAGCTGGGGGGACTCTGCACCCACCCCTCCTGTGTCTGGGCACTGCTGGGAGGACTCGGCACCCACCCCTCCTGTGTCTGGGCACTGCTGGGAGGACTCTGCACACACCCCTCCTATGTCTGGGCACTGCTGGGAGTGATAGGCACACACCCCTCCTGTGTCTGGGCACTGCTGGGAGGACTCTGCACACACCCCTCCTATGTCTGGGCACTGCTGGGAGTGATAGGCACACACCCCTCCTGTGTCTGGGCACTGCTGGGAGGACTCTGCACACACCCCTCCTATGTCTGGGCACTGCTGGGAGTGATAGGCACACACCCCTCCTGTGTCTGGGCACTGCTGGGAGGACTCTGCACACACCCCTCCTATGTCTGGGCATGTACGGTTGGGACATACACAGGTGTGGGTACGCTCCATTCATACATGGGTGTGGGTGCGCTCCATTCATACACGGGTGTGGGTGTGCTCCGTACATACACTGGTGGGGTGGGGGTACACTCCATTCATACACAGGTGTGGGTACGCTCCGTTCATACACTGGTGTGGTGTGGGTACGCTCCATTCATACACGGGTGTGGGTACGCTCCGTACATACACTGGTGAGGTGTGGGTATGCTCCATTCATACACGGGTGTGGGTGTGCTCCATTCATACACGGGTGTGGGTATACTCCGTACATACACTGGTGGGGTGTGGGTACGCTCCATTCATACACGGGTGGGGGTACGCTCCATTCATACACGGGTGTGGGTGTGCTCCATTCATACACGGGTGTGGGTATGCTCCATTCATACACAGGTGTGGGTACGCTCCGTACATACACTGGTGGGGTGTGGGTACGCTCCATTCATATACGGGTGTGGGTACACTCCGTACATACACTGGTGGGGTGTGGGTATGCTCCATTCATACACGGGTGTGGGTATGCTCCGTACATACACTGGTGGGGTGTGGGTACGCTCCTTTCATACACGGGTGTGGGTGCGCTCCATTCATACACGGATGTGGGTATGCTCCGTACATACACTGGTGGGGTGTGGGTACACTCCATTCATACACGGGTGGGGGTACGCTCCATTCATACATGGGTGTGGGTGCGCTCCATTCATACACGGGTGTGGGTACGCTCCATTCATACACGGGTGTGGGTACGCTCTGTACATACACTGGTGGGATGTGGGTATGCTCCATTCATACACGGGTGGGGGTACGCTCCGTACATTCCCGTACCCACGATTTGCAGGCCTGGGTACGTACCGTACCCAGGCCTTAAGAGCGTGGGTACAAGTCGTACCACGCCCACCACTACGTCACCCCAACAATGGCGTTACGGCCCGTACCCACATTCTAATGGCCTGGGTACGGGCCGTACCAGCATTGTTGGGGTGATATGGGGGTACGCGTGGTATGACCCGTACCAACGCTCTGAGGGCCTGGGTACGGTGCAGACCCCCAATGGGGTGCCGTAGGGGTACGCACCGTACCCAGCCCTTCAGAGCGTGGGTACGGGTCGTACCACACGTACCCCTACATCACCCCAACAATGCTGGTACGGCCCGTCCCCAGGCCTTTAGTACGTGGGTACGGGCCGTACCGCCATTGTTGGGGTGACGTAGTGGTGGGCATGGTACGGCCCGTACCCACGCTCTTAAGGCCTGGGTACGGTACGTACCGGTATTGTTGTGTTGCCGGTTCGCGTCAACATCCACTTCCGTTGTGGCGGACGCTTGCGTTGCTGGACACGCCCCCACCCCCTCGAGGTGACCAGGTCCTGCAGGTCAGGTATGTCCAGGGCATGTGTAATTTGTGACTTGTGTGGGGGTTATGTGTCCTGCCCCTGCCCCCCCTTTGCCCCTGGTTGTTATTCTGACCTTCTGCGGCGTCTGCGTCGGTGCCTGTAGAGCAGGTGGACTGCTATGAGGGCTGGGATGACACGTAGGTTCAGGTCCATGGCTGTCCGTCGCGTACAGGTGCACCTTGTGCGGGTCGTCCTGATTTCCTGGCAGTTTTTGGCAGCCGGAAAATATAATCCGTGCGGGGTGACGTCGGTGCGGATCGTACTTCCTGGTTCGTGAACCGCAGCCTGAATGCGTCCCGACGTCACGTCGGAGCATTCCCGGATCACATTCGTATGTATATTTTCGTCGGTGTTTTTTACGATTCGTACGGAAATGGTGTTTCCGTGGGAATCGTACTTCCATGTTTGTAATGTTTATTTCCCGGGTACGAGTCGGACGGAGAAAACGCTCCGACCGACGGTTCGTACCCGGTTTCTCCAGGATCCGAATCGGCCCCTATATATTTTTCATCTGGTCAAGAGAACAGTCAGATCTGGTACAGTTTATTGAGTTGCTCAATTTGAGTGACAGTAAGCTCAAATTCATTGTGAAATATTCATCTGAAAAAGTGGAGTTTCTTGATATTTGGATCATGAGCGGAGAGGGCAGTATTGAGGTTAGCTTATACAGAAAGCCAACAGCATAAAATACTATACTACAACATAGTAGCTTTCACCCCTCCTGCCAAAAAGATTCAATTCCCTTTGGGGAATTTCTGAGAATAAAGCGCAACTGTACCAACATCCAAGACTTGATGCTACATGCAGAACAACTTCACAAGAGATTACTCCTTAGAGGCTACCCTAAACGCCTTGTCAGACAATCAATGAAACGTGCCAAATACTATAATAGAAACAGTTTGATTAGTGGTAGAGAAAAACAACCCCTAGAAAGACTAGTCTGTGTAGTTAACCAATCCAGTTTCAACAATAAAATTCAACAAATTTTACATAGACACTGGAAGATTCTTAACATCAACGAAAAAGACATGGCACTGATGAAACCGATTGTGGCCTTTAGGAGGAACCCTAACTTGGGAGACAAGCTAGTACATAGCAGAACAAAACCAAAAAAAATGTGGGAGCAGAAGACAATTGATGGACTCCCCCCGATCCTAGGTAACCACAGGTGTGGGAACTGCCATGCTTGTCCATCATCAATCACTACCCAAAACGTTGTCCTATGGAACCAAGTCAGGCAATTTAAAAAGCCAAAACCAAAGGAAATGATGGACGGAGTGTTGAACATTGCAAGCACTCACCCCCAGTCAACTGATCTGGGTTTAATATATCACCGTTCTTTAGCCCACTCTGCCACCCCAGTTCAGACATGGCCATATGCAAATCAGTCTGACCCTGTGCCTCATGGGAACAGTCCAGCCCGAACTGCCAAGCCATGTCTTCCCTGGACCGGAAACAAGCTTCCTAGGACCGGTTTCTGGCATTACAGCCGTCTTCAGCCAGGCTTGCTTGAATCCAGTGGCAAAGTGAGCAAGGGACTCACGTCTGAGCATACCCTGCCAACTTATGGCGAACAAAGCAAAAACCAAAGGAAATGATGGACGGAGAGTTGAACATTGCAAGCACTCACCCCCAGTCAACTGATCTGGGTTTAATCCATCACCGTTCTTTAGCCCACTCTGCCACCCCAGTTCAGACATGGCCATATGCAAATCAGTCTGACCCTGTGCCTCATGGGAACAGTCCAGCCCAAACTGCCAAGCCATGTCTTCCCTGGACCGGAAACAAGCTTCCTAGGACCGGTTTCTGGCATTACAGCCGTCTTCAGCCAGGCTTGCTTGAATCCAGTGGCAAAGTGAGCAAGGGACTCACGTCTGAGCATACCCTGCCAACTTATGGCGAACAAAGCAAAAACCAAAGGAAATGATGGACGGAGTGTTGAACATTGCAAGCACTCACCCCCAGTCAACGGATCTGGGTTTAATCCATCACCGTTCTTTAGCCCACTCTGCCACCCCAGTTCAGACATGGCCATATGCAAATCAGTCTGACCCTGTGCCTCATGGGAACAGTCCAGCCCGAACTGCCAAGCCATGTCTTCCCTGGACCGGAAACAAGCTTCCTAGGACCGGTTTCTGGCATTACAGCCGTCTTTAGCCAGGCTTGCTTGAATCCAGTGGCAAAGTGAGCAAGGGACTCACATCTGAGCATACCCTGCCAACTTATGGCGAACAAAGCAAAAACCAAAGGAAATGCTGGACGGAGTGTTGAACATTGCAAGCACTCACCCCCAGTCAACTGATCTGGGTTTAATCCATCACCATTCTTTAGCCCACTCTGCCACCCCAGTTCAGACATGGCCATATGCAAATCAGTCTGACCCTGTGCCTCATGGGAACAGTCCAGCCCGAACTGCCAAGCCATGTCTTCCCTGGCCCGGAACCAAGCTTCCTAGGACCGGTTTCTGGCATTACAGCCGTCTTCTGCCAGGCTTGCTTGAATCCAGTGGCAAAGTGAGCAAGGGACTCACGTCTGAGCATACCCTGCCAACTTATGGCGAACAAAGCAAAAACCAAAGGAAAGGACTTTGCCACTGGATTCAAGCAAGCCTGGCTGAAGACGGCTGAAATGCCAGAAACCGGTCCTAGGAAGCTTAATTCCGGTCCAGGGAAGGCATGGCTTGGCAGTTCGGGCTGGACTGTTCCCATGAGGCACAGGGTCAGACTGATTTGCATATGGCCATGTCTGAACTGGGGTGGCAGAGTGGGCTAAAGAACGGTGATGGATCAAACCCAGATCTGTTGACTGGGTGTGAGTGTTTGATTGGTTCTGATGCTCCGTCCCTCACCACCCCCTTTTGTACCGCTTTGTTCGCCATAAGTGGGCAGGGTATGCTCAGACGTGAGTCCCTTGCTCACTTTGCCACTGGATTCAAGCAAGCCTGGCTGAAGACGGCTGAAATGCCAGAAACCGGTCCTAGGAAGCTTGATTCCGGTCCAGGGAAGGCATGGCTTGGCAGTTCGGGCTGGACTGTTCCCATGAGGCACAGGGTCAGACTGATTTGCATATGGCCATGTCTGAACTGGGGTGGCAGAGTGGGCTAAAGAACGGTGATGGATCAAACCCAGATCTGTTGACTGGGTGTGAGTGTTTGATTGGTTCTGATGCTCCGTCCATCACCACCCCCTTTTGTACCAATTGAATAAGCCATACAAACTGCAGGAGTAATAATATAGTTTATCTTATCCTCTGCCCCTGTAGACGTCAATACATAGGAGAGACATGGAGAGAATTCCGTTTGAGGTTGTCAGAACACAAGTCAGCCATTAGGACCCACAAAACGCAAGCACCAATGGTAAGACACAGCATGGAAAACCACCATAGTGAGAATGAGCTGAAATGGCTCATTCTGGAGAAAATCATCACCAAACCTGGATACGACACTGAAAAAGTAAGGAAGGATAGGGAAACCTTCTGGATTTTTCACTGTGATACAGTGCGGAGAGGTCTGAATGAGGAGATCCTGTGGATACTTACATGAATGCCCATTTAGTGGTGTGTCTCTGTAGCTCTTAGGACAGTGTACCTTAGCAGACTCAGTCTTGGCAAAGTGTTGCACTTGAGTGTTCTTACCCAGATTGCCCGACTGCAACGCGTAGCATACTGAATGCATGTCTATTCGGCAATAACCACAATTTTTTGATGTATTGCTTTTTAGAAACTCAGACACGCACTATGGCATACAGTGAACTATGCTAATCGGTTATAATCTGACTCTTTTTTTTGTAATTGATCCTGAAGGAGTCAGGATTATAGGCACTGTACTCAGGTATATAGAAGTTTTTTTAGCCAACAAATTATTCCATCTAGTGGGTACAGTCTGGTACTAGTCTATGCGAGATTCTCACTTTTTTGTTTGGCATTTCGCCAACATTCTATACAGATTTCCTATCATGTTTGCCATCAGTATGTAAATAGCTATGGTAAACTATATATCGCTAAGAAACGTGATGCCGGACCATATCACTTGATCGCAACACTTTACTTGAGCTATCCCGGTTTTTACACAATTTTTGACTCGATATTGACAAAATGATAGCAGATCTTTGTCAATGCAGGGTATTCCACTCCAATATGGCGGCCCAATTCGCTCACCATCCATACCTTTTTAAACTGGGCATACGAGATGAGATTTCAATCGTGAGATTTCCGTGATTACACTCTGATTGGTGTAAGATTTAAAAACCAGTCCCGGTTTGCTTTCGTGCAACTGCCGTCCTAAACCGATGCCCGGTACGGATTACTCATTCCTTTGAAACAGAGCTTCGAAGGTAAGGCGGCACAGGAGGTCAGCTTTTAGTTCTAAACACTCTCTTCCTTCTTTTTAAAGTAAGGAGGTGGTAATAAGATCTTCCTTTCTGGCACGCATTGCCGATTCTACTAATACAGCTAATAATAGAGCCAAGTAACTAATCTGCACACTGGTAGTAATGGGTAGGTGCAAAGGAGTGCTATCTGGTACCCCCATAACAGCTTGGAATTGTAGGAAGCATACGTCTGATTACAGGAGACATTTACGTATTTATATTATCAAAATAGTCGCATTCTCTAGACAGAATGGTTTTGGGTCCATATTTATTCGCCCATTATGAACATGGGCTTATGGATCGCTATATGTTAAATTTACATCGTATAACTCTAGATGGGTGTTTGGATCAAAATATTCTGTCTCCCAATATAGTGCGCAAAACCCCTAGTGTTATAACGAAACATGACGCACAATCTGTCTCTTCCTTTTTTAGTTGGGAAGCATTTTCTCCAAAAACATATATTAATTAATAAATGAAATTCCAGGCACGAGAATCTTCGAAATAATGGGCCAGTTTTAGCTATGCCGACCAATCCGGATTAAAGAACAGTCAAGTCTCATGCTTTAAACAGGGCAAGCTATACTGTCCTATTTATGTCAAGACAGATGACACTTTTTTGATAGTCTTGTAACTTAGCTCTCTCATTCTTTAAATCTTTACTCATAGGACTTGTTGTAAGCATTCAGGTGTTTGATGGCACATTTGTCAATAGACGGCTCTTTCAAGAAATAACAACCTGGTTGTTCGAACAGTCACAGGTACATTAGAGTCTAAAATTGCTTGGTTTTAATGGATCTTAGAAACCCTCTTTATCTATTTTCGGGCTGTGGAACGTACCTTCTATCACTTACGCATTCTTTCTCATTCACTGGTTTCAAACTAGCGTGTACCATGTTTGCATGACATTTCACTCAATGGTGTAGGTTTCCTTTAGTGACCTCTATCTTCCACTGCACTCATTGTCATCTCCTTACGTGCATTGCAAAGATCGTGTACTTATGTCAACAATTCCCAATCATGTTAGATGGTGTAGTACACTGTTTATCAGTCCTACGGGTTGGTCATGAAGCATAACATAAACTAATGATAGATTATTCCTTACCACAACCCATCACATATATATATATATATATTTGTCTTTTTATTACCCCACAGATAACCCCTGGTTTCTCTATTTTTTGAGTTTTGAGATTCCTTTATCATATCTTGGTCCTGAGGAAGGTGGCTTCGCCACTGAAACGCGCGTAGACCATTATTACCCCTGAGAAGTGGTCCCTGAGAGACAACTCCATCAGAAGCAGTGTCTGTCTGTACTAAAAAATATTGTTCTCTCCAGACCAACTTTGGACCCTTCACAGGGTTGAATCTCATGTGTTTTTTGTTTATAAGTATGACTGTAGGCTGAATGAGTGAGATTGTATGGTGAGTATGAACAGTTGAAGGTGGTTGTGGGGTTATGCACACTTGTATTTAAAGTAATCAATATTGTGCTAGTCATCAATTTTGACGCTATTGTTTGAATAGACAATGACAGATATGTATATATGTATGTATTTTTCTAATCAAATGTACACAAAAAGATAAAAATGATGTAATATATATTAAAAAAAACTTTTCAATATTTTAAGAATAAAATGTACTCTCCTAAATTTGGGTGTGCTGTATACTAATGGAGGGTTTGATGGCATGTCAGAACCTGTCTAGGTCACATTGAAAGCAATATAGGTCAGAACAGAGGTATTTTGTGTTATCCACTGATAAAAGGTTCTGAGGCGACTGAAGATTTTCGAGTTTTCAGTATCTTTGGGGCTTTCCAGCTTAAGAGGTATTTGTGTGTCATCTGTGTAATTATATTATGTGAGATAAAATTCATTGATCATTGCTGGTAATGTCTTTATGTAGGTTTTGAAAGGCATGTGTGAGATGATAGAGCTTTGAGGGACCCCTGCTTTTGTGAAGTACTGTTTGGATGAGAAGGGGGAGTATGGATGACATTTGTTCTGTTTAAGGTAGGACATGATCCAGTCATGAGCAGTGCCTGCCATGCTGGCTTCATAGAGTCTTTAGATTAGACCCATTGGTACTCACAAACAGTTTGGTCTGTGATGTGACCAAGGGCCACATTGATGTCTGCAGGGTGGTGATGGGGGTTGTGGGTGTAGGGGAAGCAAACCCCCCCCAAAACTGGGATTAATTCCGCCTTCCCCACTTAACCAAATTGTGTGATTTTTTTTGTTAGTGCTGAATCAAGTAAATAGCAGCCCAGTGCTGCTGTTGATGAGGCCCTGCAAGTAGAGGTCAGGAGGCCCACATGTGGCCCCAGAGCCATACTTTGAATATCAAAGGTCTCAACTCTTGCACAACAAACTTGTGCACAGCCCTGCGCAGGTGGGGTCTGCGCTATGGATGTTTGTCTTTTTGGAGGGGGCTCACAGTTCCAGAATCCTCGGGGGAGGAGGATTTGCACTATAGGAGAGTCCAAGGTGTTTTACTGATGCCGCACTCACCTTCAGCCCAGTTACTCCTGCGCACCATCTAGATTCCAGATGATTGAGAACGGCACACCAGTCCAACAGAAAGTCATGAAAGCAGAACCCACCAGCAAAATCAATCATTGGGCATGCCAGCCTGGGGAGTCCATCCATGAGGATGACGAAACCTTTCAGTCTAGTTGCACAGCACAAGCAATCCCAAGAGAGACCATCCAAAGTCAGGAGGAGTGGCTGAACCACGCCCCTCAGCCACTAAAGTCTAGGCACCAGCTCTAGAGCCTCTCCTCCCTGCAAGCTTGGCTCCACCAGTCCTTTCACCCTGATGCTGTGTGCTCTGCGCTAGCAGTCTCTCCACCGGACCTGTGCCCCTGTAGGCTCCAATGATTCAGGGCTCATAGATCATTCCCTGCCGGCAGCTCCGGTCCCTTTGTAGTTCTACCAAGCTCTGTCTCAGTTCACATCCCATGCTCCCACCTCTTACTTCCAGGCCCACACTCTCTCCACCCCGCAGGTCTCTGCTCACACTGTACCCACCTCCTCAAGCCGGTCGCCCCCTCCCCAAAGGCGTCTTTATGTTGGGGATTGCCTTTCCCATAGCACTACATGTGCAAAACAAAACCTCCTTTTTGACAACTAAGCTAGGGGTGGAAGGCAGCGCCAGTAAAACTCCAACTTGTGGCAGAGGTGGAGTTTTTGGTGATCTCCATGTAGGAAAACTTCACGAACCCTGATGGTGGAGCAGAGTTTACCACCCGCCCCTAATTCTATCCCCCTTCCTGGACGGACTCCTGTTTGGAAGTCGGAAATTATGTAGTTGTCTTCAATGAGTTGTGACATCTGGGTGAATGCTGCTCTTTCTATCAGTTTGCCCAGGAAAGGTCCATGTATAATCGGTCTGCAGTTGTTTAGGTCATGTGGATCCAGATTTGCTTCCTTTAAGAATTGGCAAATGTATGCCATTTTTAAAGTTCTGGAAAAACTCCTGTAGTTAAAGAATTGTGATGATTGATCTCACTGGTGTGGCAGCAGATGGCGTGTTCTTGATGATTTGTGGTGGACAAGTGTCAGAAGGGCAGTGACTCACCTGCTAGATTGAACAAGATCCATAAATTCAGTTTCTGAGGGAATGCAGAGGCAGTGTTAGCCTAGCCTTGGAGGGGATTGTAGGAAATAGGTTGGTGCCAGTGGGTTTCCTTTGTTTTAAATATAAGTCCAACATGTCTGTTTTGATTGTGTAATGATTTGCCATTAATTCTTGAGAAATGGGATGACTTCCTGCTGTGCATTTAGGTTTATGAAATTCTGTGAGAATTTTATAAAATGTATGGATGATATTGTAATTCACCCCTCATGTTCCAGGGTGTAGGGCACAAATGTGCTCAAACTAAGTAGACAAGATTATCCGAATATACTTGACTTTGTTACCAGCCAAAGGTATTGTGGGTCTGGAGCTCAGATAAAAAATGTGATTGTCATTAAACACTTTTAAATCCCTGCCCGATAGAATGATATAAGCCCTAACTTTAAGCTAATGAAAATGGGCAACAAAGCCTTTAGGGTAACCACAATCCAAGTTTGGAGCAGCATCCCTTTGCACACACACATTTAGCTCCTGCTCTTGTGACCTTTAGGAAGCTACTGAAAAGCAGGTTGTTTAATGAGCACCAAAAGAATCCACAAGAGTAAATGCTTCCCTTTATAAATAAATTAATTAACACTAGTCAACAGTCAACCAATGCCATTTCAGGAGCATGAAAATCATGAAAAACCATAGTATCATGAAAAAACCCTGTCTGGGTATTTTAGTACCTAATGTTTACGTACACTAGAAAAAAATGGTGACCAATCATTTCTCCAAATATTGCTTTCACAATTAGCTATGTCAGACACTTCAAATAAAGGACAGGCTCTCTCCTTAGTAGTTTTACCAGGCTGTCTATCAAGCTCTTGAATTGGTACTAATAATGTTTACCTTTTAGAACAATCTTGAACATCTGAACTATAAATACCAGCTGCCTTGTTTTTCCGCTTTTCAAGATGTGCTCATACCCTGCGAAGAGAAATTCTGTGTGTGACTCATTACTCTCAATTAATTGTTATCCATCTAGTCCTGCATCTTTGTATGAGTCTCATCCACCTTGTTCGGTCATTTTCAATTACCTTTGACTGCAAAAAAAACACCCTTGTGTTGTCTAATTAATGATGTAACACCACCTTAAAAAGTATTGCTGGTCATGTAGCAGCTGAATATAGAGATGTTGACAATTGTGAGCTTCAAAGGAGACATTAAGAATATGACTTACAGAGGATATAATTTCCTCCATGCAGAGCACCAGAGAGTAGCTCTTAAACAGAGTTATTGTTATTGTTAATTGTGATTTATAGAGCGCTTAATAACTGCAGGTCTCTTAGAGTCGTCATTTGCTTCTCATAACTAACCCTGCAACCAACTCTGTCAGTCTACTAAGGTTGCTGATGCCACCAGAGAGATCTAACCGTATTACGATGCCTAGATCACCTTTGTCCATGATGCTCACAATTGATATCTATACATCAAGGAGCAGTAAAAGTGGAGTATACCTGTATATCTCGGTACCTGGATATAAACAGTAGTATGAGTGACAGATTCTTTATGCAACAGCAGATAGCCCTGAGTGAGCAATGATAGGCTTTTTATGAATTTGCTAAGATATTATACATTACTAGTGCTTCAGATAATAGTAGGTGAAAAGTGACAAACATGATATGCAGAGGTGTCTGTTTTAAACATATAAATTATAACAGGCAGGAGGATATATTTAGAAAAAGAGGCAATTGGTTTGAGACATATGTGTCTGCCGTAAACAAATCTTCTAAAAAGAGTCCAAGAAATATATAGTGTCACTGTTTCGACCTAATCGGTAGAATGTTTAAGGTGACTTAGATAACTGGATCTTCATCAAGATACACATTTGGTCATTACATCACAGCTCACTTGGCACACAGATGGTGGTTGGCAATTGTGGGCATCATACAGTGTGCAATAATAATGATGCACTCAAGAGTGTCCTTTACACACACATGCTTCCTCTTAGGGAAAGATCATAGTGCCAAACAAAATACAGTCACACAACACACACTCTGTAGAAGAAAATGTGTTGTGTTATGGGGAGGCTTGACTGGTTTTACCGAAGGGATTTTTAGACAACTATTGTAGAGCTGTAGGTTAAAAATCAGCCCTTCCATTGCCTGGTGAGGGGTAGTAGCTAGCCTCTCCTATAAATGTGGGTGCACTTTCAGTATAGACCTAGTCAAGAAGAGATTTGGGCTCTGATGGGGGAAGCAGACAAAACAGTTCAGTTCACTTCTAGTGGGATTGAGGATCTGGATACCACTATGAAATAAATACAGGGTTACCAGAAAAGACAAAATAGGTCAGGATGGCAGAGTGGTCAGCCCCACACATTCCCCACTGTGACACTTGTTTTCCTGCTGAGGTACAGAGCGATTGTTAAATAAGAGGTTGCTCAAAATAAAAGGATGAGAACTGGTGGTCCAACTATTTAACACGTAACACCCTTTCTTCTTCCTTTGATCTTTCCACTGCCTTGAATTCTCCATAAATATCGGATTATTCTGTAAACACACAGGCCAGCACTGTCACTGGCACTTGTGCTCAGCAGGCACTGCACATGAGGCATCACACATTTAGGACGCTTCCCTAAGTGCCTTTTGGAGGGACGCCAGGTTCTCCTGTGCCTGTGCACATCCACTGACAATGGAAAAGGGCCCAAATGATCAGTATATGCCTAGACACGTTGGAATTCCAGAGGGGGGCACAGAATGCCTACAGAAGGGTGTGGGGTAGTCTAAGGGTAAAACACCCACATGGTGGCTTTTGTGCCCCCTTGAAGGGTAGTGAAGCCCTGTACACAAACAGCGAAAGCCTATGCAGTGCAATCATATCTGCAGTTACTAGTCCTTTAAGTACTTCTTTTGCTCATGAGCCAAACATACTTGGGGCCATATTTACTAACAATCTGTGTTGTGGTTCTGCCACTTGTGTGGTGCAGCCACAATGAAAATGCTAGTAGATATTTACAAAGACACGCAAGGGGAGATTTGTGCTTCATTGCATAGGTTTGCAAAGAAATGTAATGCAACGCAGCGGCTTGTGCAGCATTGCATTACATTTCATTCTGGGAGGCGTTTCATGGGTGGAGAATGGGTGTTTCTGTGCATCCACCCATGGACTTCATGCAATTCCAGATTTACAAAGGTTTGTAAATCTGGGATTTTGTGAAATCTCTATGCCTACCAGAGGATGGCGTAAAGCTGATAAATTGTATTTTTCTCCTTGTTATTTTCTCTTTCTATGTTTGCTGCAGCACACATTAAAAGAGGAAAATTCATTGAGGGATTGTTTTTGTGCAGAAAGTTATCTCTTCCAGCACAAAACCAAACCTGCCGCAACCACGGTGCAAGCGTGCCTGAAGTGTGCCGGCCCTATTGGAGAGCAGAAGTGTGCAATATCTTAATAGATGTGGCAAATTTAACTCTCTCCCTTTCACGCAATGCAGTACAGCAAATTATCTTGCTGCACCATGTTGAGTGAAAGATTAGTAAGTCTGGCACCACGTTTGGTGTGGCACACTAGGATGAGGCACAGTCAGGTGCAAATCAAGGCTATCCTAACCATCAATAATCACCTTTGTAAGCCTTCCCCTTGTAAAAATTATTCAAGTGCATATTTTGTTTATACCGATATAAAACAGTCATTCAGAATGAATCAGTATCAAGCGAGGCACTTCTATTCTTAGATCTCCTCACGCGTACCATGTTTGATGTCGATGCGATAACGTTTTAGTAATATTTGTACAGCTGCAATGCAACCACATTTAATGTGCAACATCTTCAGGCAGTCTTTTTTTAGCAGCATTTAAATTTCGTCAGTATTTAGACCCATACCAAAGATATTAGAAGCAAAACTACATGTTTAACCATGCAATTTGATATGAATAGGACACTTCAGTGGCGGCTGGTGAAATTTGAAAGCAATGAGGCGTAAAATTTGTGTTAGTGTGCACCACAGCGACCTGGTTACATGTTGAAAAATTAGTTTTTTGATTTGAAAATGTAATTGCTTTGTAAATATAGCTGTGAGAACTTTTCATCCATTTTATTAATTGCAACAAAATGGTGACTATTGTAAACTATTGTTGAGATCCTCCCTTATAGGTGCCTGTGAGAATGAGATGACAAATGGATACATGATGATGGTGCAGAGCTCACTTCTGGATGGAGTCTTTTGAATTGCATCAAAAGCCAAGCTTAATTGTTCTCACTTTGAGAACACCATTCCTGTCAAAAGCTGATGCTTGAGTTGTGAAACCATGCTGCTGTGAATCGCACACCTCAAAAACATTCCCTGTCCCCCTGTGTCAGGTTAACAAATGCGTTCTTCAATCTGGAAGTAGTATCTACAAGATCTGAGGATTGGCCGCATCATGGGGACTGGACTGCCGGCCTACTGCACTGGCGCCAGCATGAGCATTCAACCTCTTGGGTACCTTCATGGTTCCCTTCTCTGCCTCCCTGAGAGCGCCCACTTTCATTTTCTTTCAGTGACACACAGGGCTTTAAGTGAGATGAAAAAACAGTGGGTATGAGAGCATAGGGGCATGGCCGCTGTAATTAAGGGCGTGGCTTAAGACAGTTAAGTTAAATCTGTGCTTAGCATAGTGTGTGCCCCACTGGTATTTTGTGGCCCTGGGCAAAAATCCGTTCCGCTCGCAGAAATTGCGATATTTTGACATTTTCGCGTTCCGCGGAGAGCGAGAAAATGTCAAAATTTCCGCATTCCTCATTTTACCGGAAATTTTTTGCTTGCTCGCGCTGTAAAATAATACATTCTTGCATGCGCGCGATCGCCTTACCTGAATCCCCGCGTTCGCCGACAAGTTTTCGCGATTCGGTCGCGTTCTCCATGAGATGTTGGATTGTTGGTAGCCATTTGCGGTGTCTCGCGACAGTTCGCACCCGCAGTAACATCATTCGTCGCGCGATCACGTCTTTCTTCTCGCGGTCATGCACCGCGAGACAAGTGAAAACAAGATGCCGTGCCCGCGAGCATCCGCATGGGTAAGTTGGTGAGCCGCGACCACGCAGAACATACCGTGAACGGGCGGGAACATTTTTTCGCATCTTCGCGATATTTCCGCGTGTTTGCGGAGATTTTTGACATTTTCGCGTCAATTTGCGAAAGTGAATTTCGCAAATTCCGCCCACCCCTAGTATTTTGCTGCTTCTGTCCATTCGTCCAGATCTATAACACAACAAGTAACATTACACCTACATACACCAAACCAGGACTATTGGCTTTGTCAATGGCTATCAATTGCATAAGATAAATAAACAACTACTATGACTTTTTTCATATAATATATATTGCAAATGCTTCCATTCTTGTGGGCGATGTTGTGTAGTAAGGCTAGAGCTACTGACTTTAGAGCTGAGAAAGCAGCTTCGAGCTTCAAGTCAGCTCAACATCCTGTGATTCAAATATGTCCAAAACCTTAAGTCTGCAATAGTACAACCGATCACTGCCTTTGATGTAACTTCAGAGACTCGTTTTTCAGGTTTATATAGCGCAAACTTGGAGTGTTTTACATGAGCACCAGTTACCACGACATATAATAGGTCCTGGTAACTGGTGCTCATGTAAAGCGCTGCAAATTTGCGCTATATTAAAACTGAAATACGAGTCTCTTTGAAGTTAAATTAAAGGCAGTGACACGTTGTACTGTATAACCTGTCACCACTGACTTTGATGTAACTTCAAAGAGACTCGTTTTTCAGTTTTATTATAGCGCAAATTTGCAGCGCTTTACATGAGCACCAGTTACAAGAAAATGTAAAATGTAACGGGTGCTCATGTAAAGCACTCCAAGAAAAACGAGTCTGTGAAGTTACAGCAAAGGCAGTGATGACGGGTTGTACAGTACAACCCATCACTGCCGGTGTGTCCTGGTAAAGCGCTCCACGAAAAGAGAGTCTCATTGAAGTTATATTAAATGAAGTGACGGGTTGTACTGTACACAACCAGTCACTTCCTTTGATTTAATTTCAAAGCGATTGAGACTGGTACTATTGCGGAGTTAAGGATTAGTCTATTACACACTGAGGGTAAAAAAATGGAGAGTCCCGTAGGGACCCAACATGATGCGACATCTACCCACGTGACGTCACGTTTCTCGATCCTGATCCGAATCTTTAGGACAGGACACCAACAAACATTGCCCAGCCAATGCCAACTTAATGAAGTTGTGTGCTGGGCCTGGCATTGACTCAGGAAGGGGCCACCACGACGGCGAGCTCAGGCCCCTCAGCTCTCTCTCTCTCCACTCCCTGTTGCCGTGTGTAATGGCGTATACCTACGCACGCAGAGGGGAGGGGGAGAGAGAAAGGCTCAAAGCTAGGGCAGATTGACCAGTCACTGCACGGTTTCACAATAAAGCCATGCAGTGATTGGTGAATATGCACGAGTCCCGTGGACATGCCCATTCCCTCTGGCTCTGTGTTCACTGTCTATAGACGCTAAAGTAGCCAATCCAGGCGCTGCTTGCAGTGCCTGGATTGGCCAGGGCAGGACCGCTCATCAGGAGAACGGCGGATGCGGCTTTAACACCACTCCCTCCCGGCTCCTTCATTCTAGATGCCAGAGTACTGAAAACTGTGCGTGTCGGGCTGGTCAGGGAAAGGCACCGACCAGCGGGCATGCGCAGTTGTTTCCACTGCACTCACTCTGACTGCTCCTAGCCCCACCTCCCTAAGCCGGGAAGCCTAGTAGGATGGAATGACGTGCGTCACACACACGTGATCGCCCGCTGCTGAGACTGTGTGCTGACTGCAGTGGGCGGGCAGAGTAATAAGTGAGTGTTTACTTTCACTTATCAAAGGTGTTTATAATATTTATTACACGTATTTTTAGTTTTATTTAAAGCCCTGCTCACAGCTGCCTCAGGCAAAATAATGAGGGGGCGACGCCCAAACGCCCTCACGGAGGAACCGCCACTGGGACACTTTACCCTGCACACTTTTACTCCGAGTGCCATTACCCCGCATTTTTACACCGCAAAATCTCTTCCAATGCAGGGCTTTACAACGCAATCCATTACAACTCATTCCCCATTACAACGCAATTTACTATTCTAACTCCACTGGGGCGTTTCTTTGGAGAATGTGTTGTAATAGTTTGCCGTGAAAGCCCTGCATTGTAAATGATTTTGTGGTGTAAAAACTGAGGGTTAATGGCACGCTGAGTAACCCATGCGAGGTAAAGGATGTTTCCCATTTCATACCAGCTCAAAAAGCAGACTGTACGAATGCAAGACATGCAAAACGTGGCCACTTGACAACTATGTTATAGAAATTGTTGATAACCGAATGGTAAATGGAAACCAAGAAATAGGAAAGGTAAATATGAATGTTGATCCTAAAGTCTGATCATAACCGAGAATGTGTGCAATAACTGGGTACAGATCTCCTTAAGGAAATTATGGGCATATTATCAAGGACTGCGTTAAAAATTATCGTTGGTTTAGCGGCAGAAAACCGGCGCAAAGGCGGCGATAATGGGGTTGATAATATGCCGAAGATAATTCCCATAGAAGCTCATGTTTTGGTGTCAACATGGGCTTCTATTGGAATTTTCAAGGGCATATTATCAAACCCATTATCGCTACTTTAGCAGCAGTTTTTTGCCGCTAAACCGGCGATAATTTTAACGCCGTCCTTGATAATATGCCCCACAGTTCTTTCGAAAATCATTATCCATTTATCTTTGCAAAGATCCAGAAACATTGCTTTACCTTTTTGTTCTCTCCCCTCTTCTTCATCAATTAGACCATCTTTAAGAGCTGCCAAATTAATTGTGGTATGCACTGTAGCTGCTGTAGCTGTCAGGATACCCTCCCAGATGAGTTGTACGCATCATAAATACATATAACAATAGCGCAATTGTGAGTTTTGTGATAAATATCGAGATGTCATACCTGCCGAAATACTATTCGCTGTTCAGATACGGTCATACCTTTACAAAACCATCATCGTTTCTTCTGATTAGCTTTCCATGTCTGGTTGGGTCCAATTAATGTGCAAATACATTTAGCATTATTGACACAAATGAAATTAAATGAATGAAGCTTATAAATCACATAGCTACTTTAACAGAAGTGTCCCAGTGCTTGTAAGACAGACTCCCGAGAGCAGTCACAGAAGCTCAAGGAAAAAGGCAGCCTACCTAAAAAGCTGGGTTTTTAAGGGGCATATCAGCAAGGCGAGGCGATAGAATTATCGGCCCTTTTGCGGCCGTTTTCGTCTGAAAAGCGGCGATAATTTTATTGCCTAATTAGCAAGCTCACGCTAACGCGTGAAAACTTGCGTTAGCATAGGAATTCCTAATGCTCAGCTTTGCATCTCTAATGAGATGCAAAGTGGGCGTTCCTGACCTGACAGGAGAAATGTCGCTAAGCAACATTTCTCCTATCATCAAAGCCCCACGCTATGAAGCATAGCGTCAGGAAAAGTAGCGATAACCCCTGTTATCGCTACTTTCCTTACGCCTGCTTCAGGACTGACTTAGCCATGATATCCTATGGAAGGTGGATATCATGCTAAGTTTGTCAGTCCCTATCATCAAGCTAACGCCACATTGCGTGAGATTATCGCTGGGTTTCCATCCCATCTCAATCCATGTTTCGAAGGTTTCTATGCACCTTTGCGGGAGCCAACCAAACATGCTCTTTTTCACCTCTACCAGGTGTGATATGAGCTTGGGTTTCTCATCGGGATTAGTTATCTTAATATCAGAAGAAGTGTCCCAAAGCTACAGTAGGTGTACAATGGCACTGCCCTGAATGTAGATCCAGCACTTTGTTGTCATGTGTGTTAGTTGGATACAGTATGCCCAAGAGGCCCTATATTATTTTACTGTATTGTCTTACTGTGTGCCATTTAGCCGGTGGGCTTACACACCAATTGTTGCCATGAGCAAGACTGCTTGACGCTTGCTTCAGTAGCAAAAAAGGATCGCTGTACTCTGAGCCATTGACACAAACTCATGGGGACCCATATGTCTTATCAGATTTTTGTGTACTGCATACGCTTACCCAAAATGTGGAGATAACACAGTATCAACTTCTCAAAATGTTGTTTCCTCCCCTGCAGGTTACCCCATTTACATTCAGTGCTGTCCATTGTTTTCTAGTATATTGGGATCAGTAAATGACTGCATGTAAACAGCATAATAATAATGTTTTCACCAACAAAGAATCATAAGACTTCAGTCAATGGGATTTCCTTCAAAAATTTAATCAAATTTAATATAATTCCATGACAAATTTGAACAGAGAGAAAAAAGCTGAAGTCACACAGCCTTGATTGTTCTCAAATCGCAGTTCAAGTACCTAGTGATCTGGTTAGTGGGTAACATATGCAATAAAAACATTAATATTGCTAAGTGGCCTCTGTGACTGTAAAGATTGGGAGGATATCTGATTGCACAGTTTACAAAGGGTTTCTGTCTCCTCTGATCAATTTCATTAAGCATGGAACACAAGCATCTCTTGGAATTATTAACCTAAAAGAAGTAATTTCTAGAGATAATAGATAACTACAGCTACAGAACTAATGGCATTGTCTTATTTAAGCAGTAAGTATAATCGTTTCTCATTCATTACTCTATTAGCATGGCAATCAATTCCTATTATGAAGTGGAGATTACCATGATCATGAAGCTTTCTGCGTTAGAGTGGTGGGATCCTAGCAAATTATCAACTTTATATGCAGAATCAGGGCGTCAGCATGGGGGCATCATGTGCCCCTACGGTGGCCAATATATACATGTCCCAATTTGAGATGAATGAGATAGCACCATTTTACGAATCAGTGACCAAATGGTCACGATTCATAGATGATGTTTTTTTCATTTGGACTGATACTTATGATAATTTGATGCAATTTATTGAGTGGATCAATTTATGTGATGAGAATATTCATTTCACTAATAAAAAAAGCAATCAGGAGGTAGAATACCTGGATGTGCTTATTAAACATGAGGCAAGTCTTTTAATAGTTGATTTATATACTAAATCAACTGCTAGAAATACTCTATTGCATTATGATAGTTATCATCCAGTCACACAGAAGAACAGTATTCCGTTTGGTGAATTTTTGCGCTTAAGAAGAAACTGCACAAATATTAAAGATTTTGATCTAAAAGCTGAAGCTATGAAAAACAAGTTCCTGGCTAGGGGCTATCCCAAAAAGATTGTAAGGGACTCGTACAAAAGAGCCCGCTTTTACGACAGGCAACATTTGTTAACTGACATAAAAAAGAAAGGAGAATCTACACTAGTTTTTGTCACTAGACATTCAATGCTAAATGAAAGAATATGACAGGCAGTTTGTTCTAACATAGATAAATCAAGTGAGACGAATCTTATACCTAAGCCTCTTTTTGCATATAGGGGTAGTAAGAATGTAAAAGACCATGTGGTCAAGTCCAGAATGAGAACTACAAGTAAATACGTACAGAGAAGCATAGATGATATCAAAGCAGTTGTAGGCAATTTCAGATGTACTACCTGTAAATCATGTGCTACAGCCATTGAAGCATCCACTCTACACGTTAATGGTCAGGTTATATCACCTATTAGTCTGAATAATTGCAAAACATCTGATGTAATATACTTAATCATATGCCCATGCAAATTGGGATATGTGGGAGAAACAGGCAGATCCCTTAATACTAGACTTACAGAACATAGGTCTGCGATAAGAACCAAAAAAATTGCAGCACCTATGGTTCAGCACTATGTTGAAAAATATCATAAACCAGACGAAATGCAATGGTTTATTCTAGAGAGAATTCATTTCAGACCAGGAACAACAACTGAAAAAAACAGAAAACTTAGAGAAGTTTACAGGATTTTTGTCTTGGGAACAGCAGTCAAAGGACTGAACCTTGAGATACCCTGCGATCAAGCAATTAAATATAACGCCTACTGCATTTTTTACGACCATAGAGGAACTGGCCATTATTATAAATCTCATTTCTGATCTCCCTATACATCACGTGTTTTCACACAAGCTGCCGTGTATGTAACAGCTCTCAGGCGGGATTAATATGCATATATTATCTTGGGCTTGAACACATATACCACTTCAATATGGCACAGAATTTACCCGGGGATTAGACTTCTCTTTTATGCTTCTTTTTATCGTGTGATAGGATCATATGTTAAGACAGTATGAACCACATAACCATTTCTTAGCGATTTATATATACAATTTAGAATCGCGTTATTCGTCCTGATATGGCGATTACATACTTTAATCCCATGGGGACTTTGGTTTTGAGTCCTTGTGGAAGAGCGATCATATGCCATTATTATCAACCTGGTATTCAAATGATTACATGTATATCACATTGACCTGGATTTAGGTTGTCATAAGGTATGTGACTATATTAACTAGCAACTTTGGGCTTGAACACATACACCATTTCAATATGGCGCGGTATTTACCTGGGGATCAGACCTCTCTTTTATGCTTCTGTGGTAAATAAAATAAATATTACCGGACTGAATTTCATGCGGAATCTTAAATTAAAGTAAAATAGCTCAAAATAACGAGAGGCAGAATCCGTGGTATAAGAGGTTTCTAATGGGCTTTATTCCATTCAAAATGGCCGACTCGAGTCGCGGCCCTCAGGTTCCGTCACCACGAAGGTTCAGGAAGTGAAGTACAATAATTTATTAACAGACATGTATTTTTATAATAAGTACATTACAATGAAACGAATGTAGAAGGCGTAACATTTGATAAGAAAAATGACGTGACAGTGACATAATCGAAACTAGGCGTAATAAGGAATAAAAGAAACATGATTGGTTAGAATTATCAGGCATAGGTCGATCTATAAGATAATACTTGGCATAGATGCGCGCGCGGCAGCATGACGTGTAATTGACGTGCAACTAGGGGGTGAAGGGGACTTGACATTTAGCTCTACATGTGGAGACGAGAAGTCTGGGGTCAAGTCATCCTAATCCCAAATCATATCTAACATCCTATGTTTAAAGAACTATGTTATCCACAAGGAAGAGACTCTCGGACAGAATCTATTCTATACTGACTGTGTGCGTGTACAAGCGTCTAAGTGTCTATATGAGATGCGAGGGGCAGAAAACTTTCCATGGCAACAGGGCTATGAATCACTTGCAGGAGGACGGAAAGGCTGAGTCCTTTGCTTGTGAGCTAAAGGAAATGTTTACCTAAATCACTGGACAGGAATGCATCGGCTGGAGAGCAAAATAGATAATTCGAAGGTGAAATACAACTTCTTGGCAGACAGGCGAAAACTGGCCGAGGCAGGCACCGTTAGCTGCACAGGGAGTAGGACAAAGTTCATGGATACAGATGCGAGCTCAAGCTGAAGCTGTCAGAGACAGAGAGCAGGGAAAGGCTTTGAGGACAGAATCGGGCCTACTCGCCTGAACTGTAAAAATGGAGTAACTTAGCCATATAAAGTCGGTGGCCTTTCCTATTTAGGAATTAACTATCCGGCCCATTGATGGCGGATCTGACAGAGAACATGTTGACGGTGGCCGCACATGTATTTGCGTCTTCAAAACTGGAACTGGAGAGAACATACATGTACTTGTAACATGCATATAGAACCGTTGGGGTCCAAGATAGGGGACATAACTGATCAGGAAAATCCACATTTCCACATTCCCTCCTTGTCCCCTTCTTGCCCTTCACGAGACATCAATCTTCATCATTCCATTGATTTGCTCATGGAGCATCATTTCTTCTTCTTTCTTCTTCCGGGATCTTGAGCGAAAACCTTGATGTGGAATACACGATGTGGCACACAGACCACAAATCGCTGGTCCACATTGCAGGCATAGACAACAACTGAAGAGCATAAGAAGGCCAATACCTAGGAAGGATAGAACTCTCCATCCCCAGGCTGATATCACACTCCAAAACCACCCGGACCACGTCCAAGTGCCTGGATTCTCGTGTATCTGGCTTACAATCTTATGAAGGCGTGTTATAGCTTTATATACAGATGGCGAATTTTCTGGTATGAATATACAGCAGCTGGATCCGATGACCCTGCAAGCTCCGCCCCTATCGGCCAGGATGACGTCAAGGACAAGACGATTCTGGAGAACAACAATTCTCATCACTGATTGTTCCTCTGTCAGATTGCCTAGGGCGGCTATAGTCTCGTTTACTACAGCTTCAAGAGTCTTGGTGAGTCTGCGTATCAGCTTACTATTTGATATAGTACCTATATAGGGAAAGATACCTTTATTGAAATCTACATACTTGTCCCATGCTGTCTCAGTATAATCGACAACTGGGAGATCTCTTTGCTCTCTATTGTGTACTAAATGAATATTTCGATAATAATCAGGGGGAGCTAGGAAAACAGGTGGCAAAAGGAATGCTATGTAACAGGTACCATCCCAATCTAGAGGCAGACGCATATATGCAGTCTGACCACATATGAAGTAGGAATGGCGAGAAGCTCTAAATGAAGATCTACCTTGATCACTATATTCTACTGTAGTAACGCATTGGCTATGGCCCATGTGTTTGGAACCAACTTTTCTAACACATAATTCACCCTTAACTGGAAATACTGACATAGTGGGCAGAATTAGTTCAACTTCGGATTTGACATTTAAAATCATAAGATTAGGTGTAAAATTACCTAATTTATACACTTCATTTTCTAAATCAGTTCCTGTTCTACTGAGGTGACCCTCCTTATTATGGTGACAGACTTTGAATAAAACTAGATTCAGATTTCCCCATATCCAATGTTGTTGATAAACTGCTGTGTCTGGGTCTATGGAATTTAATAAACTAAACCATGCTCCACAGGAGCCATTGTGTGTGAACGGATGTGGAAAGAAAGGCAGAACTCCTTTGTTATTCTGATAGGGAGGGAGTCGGCCACACACCCAACAATTGGTCGCATTACTAGTCTGATGGGAATGATGTAACATACTAATGAATGTGTTATTGCGCAGCGCAAGTCTATAGGATAATTCATGTGGCGGTAGGTCACTAAAAGAATGTTCATCAGTTATATTGAGAACACGTTTAGAAACAGGATAATACATATGCAACAATATACTTGCAATAACTATTAAAAAACTCAAGGAAAACAAAATTAATAAAGTCACAATACAGTGGTTACGCAGTAATTTACAATAAGCATGTCGTTTCATTATGATTCTGGACTCTACATCATTCAGACCTAAAGGGTACATGTCGGGACAGATTCAACCGCTTCACCTTGGAGAGGACTTAAACAATCAAATCGTCCGACAGTTTAGATCTGGACCTGAGTTTCTGTTTATAGAGTTCGGTGCTACTGGCCTCAGCCAAAGGTAGCTTTGAGTCAATGGGGGAAGACACACGGGAAGTACTGTTTGTGTCAGGAGGAAGTCCATGAAATTTTTTTATATGGGTGGAATGCACCCATCCTTTCCGTCCTTCGATCTTCACAGCTGTTCTGGTCGTCAGCAGGACCTGCTTAGGCAACTTCCACCTAGGATCCAATTGGCTTTTCCTATCAAAATTCCGAACCAGGACAAAGTCCCCGGGGACCACGTCATGGGGTTTCACCTCAGTGTTGTCAGGAAAAGCTGCGACCACCTGTGAACGAGAAGATTGTAGTGCAGACATCAAGGAAGCCAGGTAATCTGTCAGCATATTACAGTCAACATCAGTTATTTTACGTGGTATAGGCGTCCCCCACATATTCGGTGGTCTACCAAAGATCACCTCATACGGGGATAGCCCTGTTCTAGAGTGTGCTACCATTCTCATGTAAAAGAGTGCAACTGGTAATGCTACTATCCAGTCGACACCTTTCTCTCTACATATTTTGGACAGTCTGATTTTCAGTGTCTGGTTATGTCTTTCTACGAGACCTGCTGCTTCGGGGTGTCGGACACAGTGGAATTTCCACTGATATCCCAACAGGAGTGAGACATGTTTCATTAATTCGGATGAGAAAGGCTGACCGTTATCTGAATATACAACACGTGGTAAACCGTACCGTGGGAAGAATTCTCGAACTAGCTGCTTGGCAGTAGTCGAGGCAGTGTAATCTGATACGGGATACGCCTCTGTCCAACGGGAGAGAGCGCAGACAACTACGAGGACATATTTGAATCCTCGACAACGTTCCATCTGAATATAATCCATCTGGAGGACTTCAAAAGGATGGTCAGGAGGCTGAAATCCACCCTGCTCTACGGGAACACTCTTTCCTGGATTAAACTGACAACATATCATACAGGTACGAACTTTTTGTTTAGCTGCTGCTCGTAAATGTTTGTTGAACCAAATGTGCTGAATGCTGTCTAGCATAGCCTTCTCTCCTAAATGTGCTGGACTGTGAACTGTAGCTATAATGGCTTGAACCATGGAATCAGGGAGAAACCACACAGATTTCTCCTTCGTCATCCATCCTTGATCTGTCTGGATCCCTCCTAGTTCAGTCCATTTCTTTATTTCTTCTGCTGTGGCATGTGTCTGTATGTCAATTACGTCAAGTGTGGGATCCTTAATTGTCATACACTGTGTTGGTGTCTGAACTATTGGCTTTGTCATGTCTAATGTGCGATTCTGAGCAGTCTGTTTAGCTGTTCTGTCAGCTAAATCATTGCCTTGAGAAATGGTATCAGTAACCTTCGTGTGTGCTTTGCATTTCATAATCGATATTGCAGTCGGTAAATGAATCGCGTCTAACAGAGCATGAATGAGGGACCCGTGTTGAATATGTGTTCCATGAGAAGTTAAATAACCCCTCTCCCGCCAAAGCACTCCGAAGTCATGTACGACTCCAAATGCATAACGTGAATCAGTATATATGTTGACTTTCTTGTCCGTGGCTTGAATACAGGCTTGTGTTAGAGCAACAAGTTCTGCTGCTTGGGCTGACAAAGTATCTATACAATTTGTCTCAATAACTTCAGTGTCTGTTGTGACTGCATACGCGGCCACTAAATCTCCTTTACTTGTTCTCATGCATGATCCGTCTACATACAACGTCAGGTCTGGATCTAACAATGGAACGTCTGTCAAGTCTTGTCTAGGTTTCGTCTTTATTTCAATGACTTTAATACAATCATGAGCTAGTGGGTCTGTTCCAATTACAGGTAATAGTGTAGCAGGATTCAATGTATTACACCGTCGGATCTCTATGTGTGGTTGAAACAATGTCAGTTCATAACCGGTAAGTCTTGCTATGGTCAAGTGTTGCGTTTGTGTTCGGTTCACAAGAACCTCTACTGCATGTGGTACTTGTACTGTCAATGGGTGTCCTAATACTATGGCATCGCTTTGTCTGATTGCTAAAGCTGTCGCTGCCACTGATTTCAGGCATGCAGGCAAAGCCTGAGCTACGGGATCTAATGTACTGGAAAAATAAGCACATGGCTTGCGTGATCCTGCTTGATCCTGAGTGAGTACTGACAAGGCAGTACCTTCGCGTTCTGTAACAAAGAGTGTAAAAGGTTTGCTATAACATGGTGTTGCTAAAACAGGTGCTTGACATAGAGCTTCCTTTAAGCTTTCAAAGGCTTGTGTATGTTCCTGAGTCCAAGGGAGAACAGTCGATGTGGCTGCCTCCTGTGTGGTTAACTGAATGAGTGGTTTTGCTAGAAATGCGTATTGGGGAATCCACTGTCTACAGTATGAAGTGAGGCCTATAAAAGCCCGCACTTCCTTTTGCGTCTGCGGTATTGACATGTTAGCAATTAACTGAATGCGATCAGGTGTAAGCTGCCTTCCCTCCTTGGACAGCGAGTGACCAAGATAAATAACTCGCTGAACACAGAATTGCAGCTTAGAAGGGGACACCTTGTGCCCCTTGTCGGCTAGGAAATGTAAAACTGTCAGAGAAGCTTTTTCACATTCTGGCTCGCTTCTCGCGGTGATCAGCAGATCATCGACATATTGAAGCAGTGCAGTATTGACTGGCATGTGGATACTGTCAAGTTCTCGTTTCAGTGCTTGGCTGTAGATGCTGGGGCTTTCTGTAAATCCTTGGGGAGCGCGTGAGAATTTAAAGCTGCGCCCATTTAAACTGAATCCGAACAAGTATTGGCTTTCCGGATCTATTGGGACGCTGAAAAAGGCATTCTTGAGATCAATTACAGTAAAGAATGTTGCTTCGGAATCAATTGCTGTCAACAATGATGATATATCAGGGACCACAGGGAATTGTGGTACAATACACTTGTTTAGTTCACGCAAATCAATAACCAATCGGTACACTGGGGGAGCAGTAGGATCAGTTCGTTTAAGAATCGGAATTATCGGTGAATTACATACATTGGAGTCTGTTTCTACAACTACTCCCTGGGCAATTAGTTCATCAATGATTTTCAACAAAGCCACTACAGCATCATGCGGTAACTTGTATTGTCGCATTCGTGGTAGTACCACTCCTGCTTTCAGTGTGACTCGATAGGGTGTAATGTTCATGCAGCCAACATCCGTAGGGCCTTGTGCCCATAGATGTACTGGTAAAATCTGTAGTCGGGGATCCATGTCTCTAGACACATAGTGACCTTTAAAATCACGCAAAAACAACCTTACTCCTTCCGGAGAACAACATATTATGGCTCCTAGTGCTTTCAGAGTTTTAATTCCTAGCAAATTTTCTGGGCATGATTTAGTAAGCAATAAATCTGTAGTTCGTGTCAAAGGTCCTATCGTAAGTGGTAGAGGCTTTGATACTTCATTAACAATAGGTTTTCCTGAAAAACCAAGGGAAACATTTTGAGAGCCTGAGAGGGGTGCCCCTGGAACTTCGCTACGTTTTATAGTTGTTCGACTTGCCCCTGTATCGAGTAAGAATTTTCTATCTTGACCTAATAATTCACTATGTACATAAGGTCCTTCTTGATCTACCGGAATCTCGATAAGCGGTAAGTCAACTTCCCTCTCTAGGCTGGTTCATGCGTAACGCTGATACTCAGGGTATTCATACTGTGCAGTCTGATACATTTGTTGTGTTGTGGTTTGTGTGGCAGTAGTAGGCAACGGTGGTGCAGCTGGCACAAACTGTATGGGTTGCTGTGAGGCTGGCATAGACTGTTGCTGAACTGGCACGGACTGTCCATGCTGCATAGCTCCTTTTTCATTCTGATCTTGTCTAACTAATCGTGGTCTCTCTTTTGCAATACCTGTAGCTATATTTCGTTTCAGGACTTGACAATCATGTACATAATGGCCTAGTTGTTTACAGTAATTGCAGGTTCCCTTTACAGGAACTGCAGAATCACCAGAATGTGTCACACCCTTTTTGTGACCATCTGCTGGTACTGTCTGAGAAACTAGCATTTTCATTTTTGTATCCTTCATGCGTCTATGCTCGTGTTCTTGTTCATCCCTAATTCTATTGTGATGATACTGTAACATTTGTAGCATTTGCGACGGAGTGTTACTTTGCCAGGTACTCTCGAATTTCAATATTCTATTCTTCACTGGAGGCAATGCATTTTCCACTAATTTTGTCACAAATAAATGTGGATATGAGTCACTACTTGCTTTTATACCACTATTTATACCAAAACATTTTTCAAATCGAGCATAATAATCGCTTGTGTCTTCATCTTGCTTTTGTTTGCAGGCTGTGATTGCACCCCAATCTTCCTTTTTTGTAGTTAATAAACGTGGCAGTACCTGTACTAGTAAACCTGGTAACAGTTTAACTTTATCCCCGAGCCCCGAACCTGCAGTTCGGCCCCTTTCTTCCTCTGCTAATGCTGTCCAGTCTATCCTTTGGTCTCCCACTTCCCACTCTTTTTCTTTCAGTTTTTCATAAATGCCAGCAGGCAAAAGCACCTTTAATATCGTCATAATATCAGGAAAGGTGTACTCTCCCATCAGTAACATGTCTTTAATTTCTCGGTGGAAACCCGCTGGGTCTTTATCATGGCTAGGTACTACTTTCTTCATTTCTAATAATTCCATTTTTGATATGGGTGTGTAAACAAATACACGGTGAAACTCATTGTCTTCGCCTTTTATTGGGTGCACTTCTCGTAGAGGATTTTGTCTATCCATGTAGTACGGTGCTCTTTCTCTGGGGGGCAGGGAGAGAGAATCTGGATTTACAAAAAGGACGTACTGCTTACGTGACACTAATATCTCTTTAATTAGCTTGTTACTAGAACCTCTCCATCTGTACGTAAGTAGTTCCGTTAATATATCAGGTAAAGGACCAGGATCAGCATGTTGGCTCTTATATAATATGAGGAGTTGCTGAATCATATAGATTCCAGCTAAACGTTGTTCATCTGTACTGAGGTTGAGAAACGTGTGTGCTACGGTCTCATCACCGTATTTTTCAGGACTAACAATCCAGTGAACGGCTGATCTGGCTAATTCTTGCTCATCCATGGAATCGAGGAGGTGGTAACCTCTTCGTTCTCGTAGTATTTTATCTGCGGCTTGAAACGAATGTTCAGGAGACTTCAGATTTATTACAGGCGTCGGATACGTTCTGCTATTATTTGGACATACAGAGTGTATTGGATCAGAAAAACATCTAGTATTTTCACAAGATCTTCCTCTGCCTACATAGGCTATGGTCTCTGACTGTCTTGCAGAGTCCCCTGATTCGGACACTTCATCTTGCTCAAACTCGTCTGTTCCCAATCTCTCTTCATGAATACGCTCTATTTCTTTACGTATTTTTCGGCACATGGCTATTATACAATTTTGCTTATCGTGTCTCCCTTCTGATATATTCTGACTCCATCTTGTAAGAATAAGCATTGCATTCCGGTCTACCCCCGGACGATCTTGATTTCTGATCACACAGTTTATGAGGAAACGTAACAGTTCCCCCTGTATCTCTACTTTCTGGAATTCCATAGCTCTGTTAATACATCCTGGATCTCGTCCTGTTTGAACAAAATGATATATGTTATCTAGATGCGTAGCCATCCCTGGTAACCTTGCTAAATACTCTGCGGCTCGTCTGATACGTAATGATGCCAGGACCATTTCGTCCTCTTTACCAACCACGGGGTCATATCTACAATTTACAAGGAGTTCCTTAAGCGTACGTTCATTTACGAACTTAGGTGTACGTGAATGTGCTGACTCTTGAAAAACAAGTTTATTTATTCTAGGTGGTGTAAAAATACTGCTAGCACCTCCCGTGGCCCCATCTGGGGCGTCGGGTGTGAAAGGGTTCGTCGAACGTGATACAGCAACTATGGGTGTCGATACCCCTGTAGAGTCGACTGCGGAGACAGATGCGGAAACAGATGTGCTTGCCGGAGCTTGCATCGGGACTTGCTGTTGCACGGGGACAGATACCTGATCCTGACGTTGAATCCCTCCGCCAGACGGTCTATGTGGTGTGGCGTTAGCATACTCGGGGGCTGCATCGTCTAGATATGAGGAAAGAAAAACATCTTCTGCGGTTCTGGGATGCCCCTTTGGATGTACCTTAATTGGAAATAACGGGGGTGGCAAGTCTTTTGGCACCTCCGTAACAGCCTTAGGTAGTCCTTCGGCTAGAAGGGGATACATACCATTCATAAGAGCATTTCTTTGTCTATTTACTTGTTCTGATTTCACTCGGATACCTTCCTCAATTAATAGATTTTCTTGAACTTTATTTGAACTTTCTTTACTCCTCTCTTCTTGTCTACGTGCTTTTTCTGTTCGTCTATGAGATTCTTTACGCCATAACTCAACGGCGTCTTTCTGTGACTGTCTGACCTTTCTTTTCCATAACTCTTCCTCCACTTTCATGATGCACTCTGCATCCCAGGTTCCCGCTATGGGCCACCTTTGACTTTCCGGTAATCCTTTGGTATAATCTACCCATAGATCAAGAAACAATATGGCATCTAAGCCATGTTTATGGTACATGAAATGTCCTGGAGTGTCTCTAGGAGGAATAGGAACTGCTTCTTCAAGCACCCCTTTTCTGGTAGTAATCTGTCTTAACTTCGAGAAGAGCGGCATATTGACAACTGATCTGATACTTACTCTTGAACTTACTTAATACGAGAAACACAATAATGAACAGTGAACAATGAACAGTCATTCATACCACAATATGCAAGACATTTTCTGAATACTTTAAACATTAAACATTAAACATTATAACAATGATCGACAATGATGACAGTCTGCCTAACTAATCACCACGCTGAATTCTTGACAATAACTGAATACTTCGGAATACTTGATATACTGCTAAACAGTACATATACACTGCTAAACAGTGCAGACCGGATTTGTGTACCCAAATCCGTCTTGACCGGCACAACCTATGTGCGCGTCAACACGCCTCCCCGGCGATGGTACTCACCGAGTAGCTCCTTGAAACGGAAGGCCTCAGAGAATGGACAGGACTCGATAACTGCGGACATCGGACCCTCTGGACGTCGGAATTTCGGAAAACCTGGTGGGCCTCTGTATACCTCGGATCTTGCTCTCTCAGCTAGGCTCTGGTCGGGATACTTCGCACTTCTCACCGCCTCGTCTGGGTTGATCGCAGCCTCAGTCGCCCCCGCTTGACCGGAGGGAGCTTACAGGAAATCCTGCTGGTACGCGTTTATGGTCCGTCCAGCTGTGGCAGGAGACCGGGCCTGCAACGCACCGCCGGCGCGTGAGATGAGAAAGTGTCCCTGTTCGGGCGCCATTATGTGGTAAATAAAATAAATATTACCGGACTGAATTTCATGCGGAATCTTAAATTAAAGTAAAATAGCTCAAAATAACGAGAGGCAGAATCCGTGGTATAAGAGGTTTCTAATGGGCTTTATTCCATTCAAAATGGCCGACTCGAGTCGCGGCCCTCAGGTTCCGTCACCACGAAGGTTCAGGAAGTGAAGTACAATAATTTATTAACAGACATGTATTTTTATAATAAGTACATTACAATGAAACGAATGTAGAAGGCGTAACATTTGATAAGAAAAATGACGTGACAGTGACATAATCGAAACTAGGCGTAATAAGGAATAAAAGAAACATGATTGGTTAGAATTATCAGGCATAGGTCGATCTATAAGATAATACTTGGCATAGATGCGCGCGCGGCAGCATGACGTGTAATTGACGTGCAACTAGGGGGTGAAGGGGACTTGACATTTAGCTCTACATGTGGAGACGAGAAGTCTGGGGTCAAGTCATCCTAATCCCAAATCATATCTAACATCCTATGTTTAAAGAACTATGTTATCCACAAGGAAGAGACTCTCGGACAGAATCTATTCTATACTGACTGTGTGCGTGTACAAGCGTCTAAGTGTCTATATGAGATGCGAGGGGCAGAAAACTTTCCATGGCAACAGGGCTATGAATCACTTGCAGGAGGACGGAAAGGCTGAGTCCTTTGCTTGTGAGCTAAAGGAAATGTTTACCTAAATCACTGGACAGGAATGCATCGGCTGGAGAGCAAAATAGATAATTCGAAGGTGAAATACAACTTCTTGGCAGACAGGCGAAAACTGGCCGAGGCAGGCACCGTTAGCTGCACAGGGAGTAGGACAAAGTTCATGGATACAGATGCGAGCTCAAGCTGAAGCTGTCAGAGACAGAGAGCAGGGAAAGGCTTTGAGGACAGAATCGGGCCTACTCGCCTGAACTGTAAAAATGGAGTAACTTAGCCATATAAAGTCGGTGGCCTTTCCTATTTAGGAATTAACTATCCGGCCCATTGATGGCGGATCTGACAGAGAACATGTTGACGGTGGCCGCACATGTATTTGCGTCTTCAAAACTGGAACTGGAGAGAACATACATGTACTTGTAACATGCATATAGAAC
The DNA here is from genome assembly GCF_964204655.1 of Triturus cristatus. Classification (NCBI taxonomy): domain Eukaryota; kingdom Metazoa; phylum Chordata; class Amphibia; order Caudata; family Salamandridae; genus Triturus; species Triturus cristatus. Next base: position 184,861,816 of record NC_140592.1, read on the forward strand.
CGTTGGGGTCCAAGATAGGGGACATAACTGATCAGGAAAATCCACATTTCCACATGTATCGTGCGACAGGATCACATGTTAAGATGGTATGTATCACCTAACCATTTCTTAACGATTTATAAATACAATTTAGAATCTCGTTATTCGTCCTTATATGGCGATTACATACTCAAATCACATGGGGACTATTGTTTGGAGTCCTTGTAGAAGAGCGATTATATACCACTATTATTAACTTGGTATTCAAATGATTATATGTATATCACAGTGACCTGGATTTAGGCTGTCATAAGGTATGTGACTATATTATCTAGCAACCTTAAGATGGCGCATAGAAGTGCATTACACTTGCGCCACACATTTCGGGCCCTTTTTAGTGACGCCATCAACGATACTAACTAGCAATCTGAAGATGGCGCATAGAAGTTCATTACATCCGCTCCACACATATTGGGCCCTTTTTTAGTGATGCCATACGCAATGAGATTAAGACGCGTTGTTTATTTAAACTGATGCGTTCGGCAAAAGTTCTAGCTTGGGTGCCGGCAGATGAATGAGCACAACCGTTTCATCTTTTTGGTAAGCAATTACCTGGATGCAAGGGGATTTTATAGTTGGGAATTGGTCCATTTGATTATATTTAAACCGTACTATAGCAAGTAACTAGGCGTGTGTGTGCATGAGCAATGATTAGGAGGTAAATCGCGGCTCTAATGCTTAGACGGTCATGTTACGTTTTTTCGTGAGTTCTTATATATAGTGCCATGGTAGCTATACTTAATTTTACAATACTACGCTAAAGTCTATTTTTGGCATCGATAAGGAAAACAACTGACGAGTAATGAAATTAGCCGAGCCACTGTTTCTTAGAGTTACCGTTTTTACGGATAACTACAAAGATAGCAGGCCTTCTATTTATTCATTTATTCATTTTGTTGACTAAAACCTAGATTAGTGAATATACAATTTTCCCCTTGCAGTCGATAAAAACGTCTTATCTTTTCCCTTTCCTTCTTGGCTTTAAAAACTTTGCCTTGTAACAGAATTATTTTAAACTAATTGGTGCCCACCACGAATAGAGCTCTCCATCTAATATCTCCACCGAACGCTTTTCAGGTTGGTATCTTATGATCATTTAGTCTCCTCATTAGGGTCATTATTGAGAAAATACTTTCTTGTGACTTAACATTTGGCACATATGTTTTTTTTTTTATATTAAGGCAACTACCATTTCATGTGAATGAAGTGATCGTGTTGCCAAATGACCTGACATATGAGGAGATGTTGCAATTTTCCGTTCATCTACCACCTATGAGGAATTTTACACAAGTCACATATTGCGGTAGGATACTAATTATCTTTATCGCATATAGTAAACATCGGATAATGACATACCATAGGTCACAATTTTTTCTTTTTTGTTTGTTTTTAATTTTTCTTTTCTTATAGTTTCATATCCAGTTTATTATAAGCCTATGTGACTGTTTTCTTTTATTCAAAATCCTACTTGCGACACGCACGAGACAGATTGAGGTAACATTATGTCCTTATCCTACCTCATGAGATTCAAACCAGGATCGCCTTTATTTATAAGAGCATTGTTAGACTTACTTATAATGTGCATTGTTGTCATCAGTATGTCTTTATGATATTCACAAGTTATTGTCACCTGCACGAGTAGTGAAGGCTTAGTCCCATTAATTCTGAAACCAGACCATATGTATTGGTCTATCAACATTTCTTGTATTTAATTGTCAAGATTGGTTTTCTAATTCAATTAACTCAAGGAATGAAACCTCTTACTGTATGTATTTTCATCATTTTAGGTTACCTAAGGTGTGTTTTTAAATATATTGTATGCATTTAGAAAGGTCTTCTAAACTCTAGACTGATATTATGTTTACATATACATTTTTTTTTTGCTGTTTAGTAACCACTGTGACGGAGTCCTGATGAAGGCCTAGCCGAAACGCGTTGGTTTTTCTACAAAGCTGCCAGTCTCTGTGTAAGTGTGAAATATGGACAGAAGTTCAAAATTATTATGTATAAGAAAGGATTGTTATAGAAATAATTAATTTATCAGATATTAACAATTCAGAAATTGAGCATTCCTGAATATGAAATTGTGATGTCCATTGCATTGATTGTTTAAAGGAATATGTACATGTGGTTCCAACTATAATATTGGTATTATCTATGTGCATTTTACTTTTATGTATAAATAATATAATCTATTGGTAAAAAACAATATATACATATAAAAAAATAATAATATCAAAGAAAAAAGAAAAAGAATGAAATAAAAGAGTCTATATATTTTTAGACAGTTCTTTTTTTTTATCATGTTACTGTGCTTATGTATGTCTTGAGTTTACTTGCCCTTCTATAATCTATCACACTGTGCCCGGTGTTTTCATTTTCCCATAATGGGATCCTAGCAAACACCACTTATGGAATTGCCTTGTATGAAAGTTTGTTTTGTAAAGGCAACATTTCTCTACTCCTATTTTAGGGAATCTGGAATTAAAAATAAAATGTTAGCCAACGCCCGAGGAAAATTGGCACATTGTAGTAGAGCTCTGCCCTGCATCTCCCCAAACACTGAGCTGTCTCCTCTCAGCAATCCCCTCTCAAGTCTTAATACTGTCTGCATATATATCTGTGAGTTCAGTATAGGAGAAGAATCAATGTATCTCGTCTCTCTGGAGAGTCAACATCAAAAGAGTTCTCCCACCCCGGAGTGTAAGTAAAGATAAACACCATGGAGGTCCCAGGACAACAGTGAAATAAAGACAATCAAGTGGTGCTGCTGCTTACCCATCCACCAGGGTGAACACCCTAAAGATATCAGGCTTCAAGTAAAAGGAAATAAAGGAACCAAAGTAAGCGAAAACGCACCTGCGAAGCATACTAATTTGGAACTGCCAGATCCAGAGTCTCAGATAAAAGGGAAAAGCAAGACAGAAACCTTGCACTGCAAAACACTCCATTCACACCCCAACTGCTTACAACCCAAAGTTTTGGCTACTATGAAACAATAAACGTTCACAGCTACCACAGAGGGTATGAATCATGAGTGCAGACTTCATTTACCATGGGAAGAAACCTTAGATAGAATTTCTTCTGGTAAATTCAGACCAATAGATCCCACACACAATGACCAATCCATGCAAACATTCAACCTTAAAACATTTTGAGACTATATTATCCAACCAGAAAATAATGTACCTCTTTGTCATAACCACACCATGCATTCTCCAGAATAGACAACATATTAGTAAAGAACACCTTTGGCTTAATGCCTTGGAGCCCACAGTACAGCCTACATTAGTATTAGACCAAGAATGCATCTCAATACCTTACAGCTTAGAAAAGACGACACAGTGTAAAACATCATAGAGAACAAATTACTTTCTGACTCTGCATCCGTTCTCAATACAGCTTATAAAAACTGCCATGTCTGTGTACCTGGAATAAATCTCACCCACATATAGATCCCCACAAATTCTCTAGGATACCCTAAAAGCCACAATTAGAGGTTTAATGCGCAATATACTGAGCAAAAAAAAAAAAAACAGGCACAACTACATTGGATTACAGTGGTTTGAGGTGGAAATTTCAAGATTAGAAAATAAACTGTCTCACAAAAATATCAAAGAACTGTTAAAGGAATTAGCCTCTCTAAATTATGCTCAAAAACATACCCAATTGTCACTGACAAGGCTCTTCAATTAGGTTCATGATACAATGCTGGTAAAATCCTTGCTACATATCTAATGTACTCAGTGAATCATAGGAAATACTTGAAATTTCTGAAGCCGTTCACTCCCTGAAGTTGGATGAAAGTCTGAATCCATGATGGACTCCTAATGTGTTGTACTGTACTTGGAAAGGATAACTTCTTAATCTTCTTAAAACTCTTTTTGATCATTATGGGTAGACGGGTATGATTGCTGGATCGGCCATTCTGGTCAATATAATGGTGCTTCCATGGGATGGGAAGGACGTTTTAGACCCAAAGAGCGTCCATCCAAACTCCATCATCAGTGTGGATTGCGAAAGTTATGCAAAAGTCCTAGCAGGATGACTTGTACTGGTTCTAGTCTCCCAAATACACCCTGGCCAAACTGGGTTCAATAAAGGAAGGTTAGAATCTGACGGTGACAGACTTTACAGCCACAATATTGAGAAGGCCAAACTACTGAATTCCCCAAATGATAGCCATGGGGAGAAGGTATTTGATAGGGTTTCTTGTGTGTTTCTCTGTGAAGTGCAGAATATTTTCTCCTTGACTTTGGAATTCTCTGGCTTGGCCCTGCATTATATACATTCCCATTAGCCCCCCTCTCTCTCAACCAAACCTCCTCTAATACTATTCTTCTACAAGAGACATTTCAGGAATATGCCTTCCTCCCTCTTTATTCCTACTGACTATTGAGCACCTTCTACTACTTATCAGGACAACACCTAAAATGTATAGTATTCCACTCAAACCTGAACTATGTATAATGGCACCATATACTACCAATATACTCATCTTCACAGAGGATGTGGGGGAAGGCTATCCCTGTTATACTTGACATGATAGTTAAATACAATAGGCTATCTGGTTCTACGCTATATAAGGAAAAATACAAAGTCTTACAATAAATATTTGAGGCTACCACTCAGTAGCGGAAAACACAAGCCTGAGAGGGGAAATAACTAGAATAAAATATGTGGTTTAAACGCACATCACCTAATGTCGCTACATACTGTAGAAAAGATGCAATAACTGCTTATGTATTTGTTTACTAAATGCCAATAAAAACAGATTTAAAAAGAAAAAAATATATATATGTGGTTCAAACCCAACCTCAATGGGTCTGTAAGATATAATAAAAAACAACACTACAAACAGTTAAATAACTTACTAGCCTCATGGTCAACTAAATTAATCTCCTAGTGGGGTAGGATTGAAACTGTAAAATGATGATATCATCACTAGATAAAGCCCTTATAAGAATACCTCCCGTTCAACTTTCTCACATCTTAATAAAAACTCGCCTAGCTCAGGTGAAGGAAACAAGGCCAACTGCTAGCCTGACCCAAAAGGGCGAAGAGCTCGCACCCATTCCATCCCAAGACAGCACCTTTGAGAGCTCTGAAGAGGAGTTGACTTCGGTAACATCCTTAAAAACCAAGGAGCTTCCTATGGTAGACGAACTTGAGCAGTGTGGTGAGCTCGATAGACCAGGTACAGATGCGGATGGCCCTAATGATAAAATCAACCCTTCCAAGCACTTTCTGCTATTTTTCAAAAAAGCAACTCTGCCACCTCCGGTCTCTAGCTCCAGCCCACCAATAAGGACTACAACTAAAGGTGATTTAACGGACAGGGGCCAGATAATGGAACTATTCGGTAATCTACCCTCTAGACAGGAGTTATCCCCTAAGAGCCATTTAATAGCAGGGGGGGACACTTGGTTCCTGCTCTAGTGCAAAGAAGAGATCTAAAGTTAAATCATGTGCAAGAAAAAGATCAAAATCAGGACACCAATATGCACAAGGGCCGCGTGATTTTGACTCCGACAGCTGCTGAAATACTAGATGGAGGCTCACTAACCGCATTTGACACACCACACCATGACTCTTTAGGGCCAGAAAGCCCATTCGAAGCTCCTGTTCCAGTTCCAGTACCTGTACCTGTATCAGTTCAAGGGGAGACCTCATCTCTTATCACATCTCCCGTATTTACTGAATCTACTGTTTCCCAGCTTAACTCCATCATAAGCCAGGAGAAATGTGAGAACTGCGATGTAAGGCAATTAGACATTAAAGACCTTCTCAATCTTATTCTAGAGGAAATTCTTGAAATGAAGAGGGCCCAGAAAATTGAGACTGCCACACTGCACCAACGCCTGGGGAAAATCGAAGAGGCGATGCAGGGTCTCCCCATTAGACTCCAGGAAGCAGAAGCCAGAGTCTCACTTCTTGAGGATCAGATTTTTTCGGTGTCCAAAGAGATGAAAGCAGTCACAATCAAAGAGAGACATCTTGAAAACAAGCTTGAGGATCTCGAAAATCATTCACGGAGGTCAAATCTACGGATAGTTGGAGTTCCAGAGGGAATTGAAAAGTCACAGCCTCTGCAATGGGTGGAATCTTTTATTAAACAAACTGTTCTTCCGGAATTTGAAGGAGACCTCACAATTGCAAGGGCTCATCGAGTACCAGCACAACCTTTCCCGAACTCTCCAATTCCATGAACAATTCTGGTGAACTTTATGAACTTCCGAATAAAAGAAAGAATAATAACAAAAGCAATTCAGCAGAGGCAGTTCCCTTTAAATGCCACCACCAAGTGTCGTATCTTCTCCGACATGAGTGCCTCTGCTGCTCGCAAAAGAAAAGAATTTGTTAAGCTCTTACAGCTCTTTAAAACGTATGGTGCCCAAGCCTCAATCGCACAACAGTCCAAATTAAAAGTTCTTGTCAAGGGCAAGTTCTTCTTGTTTTCAGATCTGGATGAGGCCCAGGCATTACTAAAGGAAATCTCAAAGGGAGTTCAAACTTAACTGAAAAAGTTGTTAAGATTTATAATTCACAAGACAGGGGTGGGGCAGGCGTGGGGATGTAGGGCACTAAGGGTGTAAGGTCAAGACACCCCAGGGTCTTGCAGGGGGGGTTGTAATGTGGTCAGCGGGGTCCGTAGGGATCATTCCACATTCTAGGGTGGTTTTTTTTTTCTTTTGGGGTGGGTGGGTGGCGGGCGTCGAATGTTCACTTATGGTAAAGAGGGAAAAAATAGAGCAAGAGGTTTTTTTTGAGCAAGGTTACGATTAGAATGTATATAGCAAGACAAGGTAGAGATTTGGCTATAAATAGACGGATAGATGGCTAGGGAGCTCAATACATGCAAGATTCTATCTGCCAATGTAAACGGTATACTGAATAAAAAAAAATATGGCGCCTTAATCAGATGGCTAGCTTCATTGCGCCCCCAAGTCCTTTTTCTTCAAGAAACCCATTTAAAGTCTAATTCCCCCAAGCTGTTTATACCCAGAACTTTCTCGAAAGTTTTTTTTGCATCCTCAGGTTTAGCAGCAAGGGGTGTTGCAATCTATCTCTCAAATAAATTTCCCTGGGAGGTCGTAGAAGTTCAAAGAGATTCGAAGGGGAGATGGATTTGGGTTGCAGTTAAGCTGTATGGGACGAGGCTCAACTTAATTAACTACTATGGCCCCACAGTCGATGATGAGGCGCCATTGATTCAAGTTTACAATGTATTATCTGGTGTCCCGGGGCAGATAATATTCGGAGGAGATTTTAATTTTATATTAGATCCAAGTAAAGATACGACAAATAAACAGAGGGGTCAACTAAAACCAAGCACTAAAAAAGCTCTGGAGACTATTATTAAGGGCTTCCAATTGGTGGATGGCTGGAGGGAAAGGAATGCAGAGAAATAATTTTTTACTTTTTATTCACATCGATTTCACACTGCATCTAGAATAGATTTTTTCCTTAGCTCCAGGTCTCTTCAGATTCTTGAAGTAGGTATAGGATCTAATCCTTTCTCCGACCACGCTTATATTAATTTGGAAATTAAAATCAATGGAGAAAATAGGGAGAGATCCAGATGGCAGCTGGACCGCTTTCTTTTGCAGAATAAGTAATGGGTAAAAGATTTCAGGATTTGGATTGGGGAATACTTCCGGACCAACGAAAATACTGCTTCTCCCTTCTCTGTTTGGGGCGGTTTTAAATCGACAACCCGGGGTGTTATAATAGCTTTCACAACTGCCCAAGCTAAGGATCGAAGGGATAAGATAGCTCAATTACAGTTAGATCTTGAGCGGGAGTATGCCCTTCAACTGCAGTCTCTTCCCAACAAATATGTCCAGGCTAAAATGGCATTGAAAGACTTCTTTACCATCGAAGAGGTTTGCAACTCCCAACTGTTCCAACAGAGGGTCTATGAAGAGAGTCAGTTGATCTGCAGACTCCTGGCTAAGAAAGAAAGAAACAGGAATCAGCCTCAATAACAAAAATATTAGATCCCTCTACTGGTCTGGAAACAGTCGATAGCTCTAGAATTGCCCAACTTTTTCAGGATCACTATACCCGGCTATATTCCACCGAATATAAAATACAGAATAACTCAATTGAAGAGTATTTCTCAACCCTAGATCTCCCCCAGCTATCCTCAGAGCGGGTTCTTAATTTAGAAAGTCAAGTGGAGGAAGGCGAAATTTTAGCAGCTATTAAATCAACTCCGGGATCAAAAGCTTGTGGGCAAGATGGCTTTCCGATCGAGTTTTTCAAAGTTTTTTCAGAGCAATTACTTGTCCCCCTGAGAAGCTTGTTTAATTTTATAAGAGAAGGAGGCCAGGTCCCGTGCGAATTCAAAGAAGCGATTATAATCTCATTCGTTAAAAAAGACAAAAATCCAGACGACATGAATTCATATCGGCCTATAAGTCTGTTAAATTCCGATTATAAACTATTAATGAAGGTATGGGCCGATCGCTTATTACCAGCTGCTCAGGAGGTGATTCATAGAGATCAAACGGGTTTTATCGCAGGTAGATCAATGGCTGCCAATACCCAATTCTTAATACACGCTTTAGAGTATATTAATATAAATCATATTCCCGCAAGTATCATAATGGTCGATGCAGAAAAGGCTTTCGACCTTGTAAATTGGAAGACTTTATTCTTTACTCTTGTTCAATTTGGTTTCCCGCCTAATGTGGTAGGAATGTTAAACAATATCTATCAGGATGCCACAGCTAAACTTGTAATAAATGCCACCTGCATAGGAACGATACGAATTAAGCGGGGAACGAGACAAGGCTGTCCACTGTCTCCTTTACTTTTTACTTTTTTTATAGAACCCCTGGTTTTACGAATCCGAAACAATGCTGCTATCCATCCCCCAATTCCCGATATGTCCAAACTTAAGCTATTTGCCGATGATATTATTTTATATCTGGCCCCTAATAGGTTTAATTTTGAGGAGGTCTTGGGTGAATTCTCTCAGTTTGAAAGAATAGGTGGCTACAAAATTAATACAAACAAAACTGAAGTTCTTGCCCTGAACACGGATATCGACGTATTCCCCAGTTTTTTAAAATCCCAGGCAGCCAGCACCAACCCCATAAGATACCTCGGGATCTTTGTTTCCTCACAGTTTTCCCAAATTTATTATTTAAATTATTTAAGAATGAAGATAAAAATAACTAAATTACTGTCAATGGTCACTTCTTCCATTATCGATAGTTGGGCGAGTATCATTGATTAAAATGTCAATACTTCCTCTTTTGATCTTTTTATTCTCTAATGTCCCTATTAAAATCAATCAGGTATTTTTTAGGGAAATAGACACACTTTTCAGACAATTTATTTGGGAGAAGAAGGCTCCCAGAGTTAAATTGAACATCTTACAACTACCAATAGATCAGGGGGGACTCGCACTTCCACATATTAGATCTTACTATGAAGCCGCCCTCCTTGATTTAGTATCTCGACTGTTAGGATCCTGCTCCTGTAGAGATACTTTTTTTATCCATAGAATGCTGTTAGAAATCGGTTCATCCACTCCAGTGTTTTTAAAAACTGCCAAACTTCCAAAGAAAAGTCGATATAAAACTTTAAAGGACTTCCTTTTTAGACTACAGGCAATTTTTAGGGACATGAATCTGATGGGTTTTCAATACCTCAAATTAAAAGAATGTGCCGGCCTCGGCCTCCAGTTACAAGCTGGTCATATTATTGTATGGGAGAATTCCGGATTAACCCAATTGAGACATTTCATAATACAGAATAGACCGATTTCCTGGCAGGAAATACTGGCCAGGTTAGGGGCTCGTCGGAAACCGGCATATTTTGAATATCTGCGGTTAGTCTCCTGGTTGAGAAGCTATGGAGGTATAACTGAATCTCCCAACCAGTTGTCAACTGCCCTTTATGGAGCTAAACTACGAGGGATAGGCAACTGGTACAAGCTGATTCATAAAAAAATGCATCCTCCTATAATCCAGAAACATCAGGAAAAAATATTTCGGGAGACGGACTGCACTATATCCGAAAGGGAGTGGGAGTGGATCTGCCACTCCGGTGGCAGAGCACTCCGTGCTGCCAATTACAAGAGGATGGCCTTTCTCTCAAGGTGGCTGGCCTATTTGACACCTTCTACTTTAAGTAAAAGGTTTCCCGATGTAGAAGATAAGTGTTTTCGGTGCGCCAAACCTGGGGAAGGCAGTTGGCACCACAATTTTTTTGTATGTCCCGGTCTGAGGTCTTTTTGGGAAGCTATCTTTTTGGACATCGAGCGTGCAATCGGAAACACCATTCCGATTACAGCCGAGACTGTATTATTTGGTCACTGCAACGGGGACTTCCAATTGTCTAACCCAGAAAGAGTCTTTATTTTTATTGCCAGTGCGGTAGCTCGTTCTTTAATTTTGCAAAATTGGAGATCCAATGAAGCCCCCTCCAATTTGAAATGGATTAATAAAATGAAAAGGGTTAAAAAATTAGAGGAGGCCTATGCCAGTAGGGTTGGAGCTGTAAAAAAATATGAGCGAAATTGGAAGTTTTTTGAAAAATTGGAGAAGACTTAATAGTAAAATGCAATTCTGGAAGTGATATATTTAGTGGTCTTCTCCATTTCCGATCCCCCCGTTGAAAGTTAATTTCCTTTTTTCTTTTTTTTTTTTTTTTTTCTTTCCTCATTAAGAATGCACTGGCACTTTTTTTGGCAATTATATTTTTAAAACATTGGAAGTGGTGAATCGCTCGAAACCAGCTTTTTATTGTGGTTATTATTATGTTGAACTCTTTTGATTACAATATTTTTGTAATTAGCCATGTCTTGCACCTGCACTTTAATGGTTTAGAGTACTGTATTTTTTTGCTATTTGCACTTGGCACTTTGCACTTTCAATTCGAAGTGATTTACTGTCTTGATTGGTTTCCTTCAGGAACGTACTCAGCACTTTATAAGATTTTATACCACTGAAGTGGTGAAATGTCTAAATGTATGCTTCTATATTGATCGTTATCTGTTAACGAAGATTTTTTATTGCAATACTACTGTTATTACTCATGCTTAGCACTCGCACTTTAGTGGTTTTTTGCGTATATGTACTTTTGCTGTTATGCACTAGGCACATTGCACTTTTTATTAGTGCTTCTCTCTCCTTGTACTTTTTACACTTTAAAGCCATATTAACAATGAAATGAACGCTAATTGTACTTTGCAATGTTTCTTTTTATCTACCTCTTGCTCTGCTCAATAATAAAAAAAAAAAAAAAACTTTCTCACATCTTGTTTTATACATTAGATAAACATATTTCAGAATTCATATTACATACCAGAAGGGAGAGAATTTTCTTACTCAATCCTGGACTTCAGAAACATTCTAGGGGCCCCATCTTAGCTGACCTTTGATAGTACAATTTTTTTCTTTTTGATGAGATAGGGCATAATGGATAATAGAAAGCAATCAAAGATTCAGTCTCTGGATCTCAATTTAACATAGTGTAGTGCACACCATTAATTTAGCGTAGGTGTCTCAAAACATTTCAGCACGAGGGCCACATTGTATATTTTACAAATATTCGCAGGCAGAAAAAATCAGTTTTATAAATGAATGAATACAATGTAAATTAATGAATATGGCTACTTGAATATTTTTTGTAATCAGGATGATATGATTCATAACAAAAGAGAAATGTGACAATTACAAAGAAACAATGCTGTGCTTAACCTCCTCTGTGCCCATGATGAGATAGTCTCGTCATGGAGCACGGTCGCGCTGTGCCCATGACGAGACTATCTCGTCATGAACCCCACCGACTAATGCAACGCCCGGCACAGGAGGGGGAAAGGGCGTGGCACTGAAGGGGTTAAACTGATATATGAGTAAAATCGTGAATAGAGCAAACTTTAGAAGAACGGTAGATATCTGTTACCAAACGTTGTTTTGGATTTATCCCCCAACGCATCCTAATAACGCAGTAGGGGGCATATGTTTCTTCTTTTTTGCTCCAAAAGCTGTAAACTCATTTTATCATTTTTATATATGGACTTTTTAACTTGGTAATACTGTTTTGTATATCTGTTGGGTGGATTACCATTATCGTCTACACATTACATTTAAATGTTTTTTAGTGAAAATGAAATGTTCTTTTTACAATGCACATACGCACAATGTTTTTGCACTCATTTGATCAAACAAAGTAATAGTTCCTCGATAGGCTCCAGGTGAACAGAGGGACAAATAGTACCATTGTTATAAAGACATAGTTCCAAACGTTGTTTTGGACTTATCCCCCAACGCATCTTAATAATGCAGTAGGAGGCGTATGTTTCATCGTTCTTGATCCACAGTTTCACCTAATTTTAACAACTTAATAATCGGGTAGATAAATTTGAAATAATGACCTGCATATTTATTAGCTGTATTGTTGTCACCGCTTTTCATAACCTTGTACCGTCTATCTCTCTTTTGAAGTATTACCTTTTTGGACTCATTTGTTACTTTCTTTATATATTTACAAACAGGAATCATGGAAATGAGTTTTCTCCGAATTATAATGTGTACATGCAGGTTTTTACAAATTTTCTTTTATGTTTTATGTATTTAAAATGCTATGTTACAATGTATATGCTTTCATGGATTGAAATTAACTTTCCGAATAAAGCTTATTTTGATTTTGATTTTGACTTGAGTAAAAATGTCAAACATTAGCAAATGATCTGACAAAATAATCAATTTTCTGAATTTAGATAAGAAAAGTAGGCAATTCATTCAAATGTAAATGAAATGAGAGTTTGTCCAATTTTGTCCCACACAATAAAACAATATACACACTCCAAGAAAGAACTTCAAAACAAAGAAATAAAAAAAAATTGAGCCATTAATAAATAACAAAAATAAATTCAGTCTGCACCTTTCTACACAATTCTGGAAATTGGAGTTTCCAATCTTAAACAACAAAACATGAAGGACAAGATTAATGGGAATCATGAAACTGATGTTTTAATTTCAAAATATCACAACTTGAAAAACCATTTATTAGAATGGACTTCAAAGGCTCATCAGATACATTTGCTGATATTTGGCCTTGGCATACTTCATTTTTGAATATGTTTGTTAGAGTCTAAGGAGACACACTTTCATTCTTTGATTACAGGCCTGTGTGAGCCAGTTTAAAGGTAAAGCTAAAACATCTGTGGAAAATGAATCCAAGGAAGGTCAGGTCATACAGTGCAATCTAAAGGACATGTACTCAGTCTGCAGTATTCTGCAGCATGGACTATCTACACTAGGAACTCATGTTTTTCAAAGATCTGGGATACATAACATTGCTGCTAAAGATTCAAGAGGCTCTGCTTTCACCTACATGCTGCCAAAGGAATTTGATATATATTTCCCTTTGATCATCGGAATCTGAGGCTTTGGAAAACAACAGAGTAATTACATTATAGCCTACTAATTCCAAAGTTACTGCGGGCCGAATAAAATTGTGTACTGGACCAGATGTGGCCCGTGGACTGTAGTTTAGAGATTGTTGACTTAGCGTCAACCCCCACAATGAAATAAGCCAAAACAAAGCACTGTGCATGTGTAATCAATAGCAAAGACCCTGTGCAAATTAGACAATGAACTTTGACACAAGATAAGACAACTCTCTCTAATCTTTGTGGCACAATCAAGAGATAAAAACACAAGGAAACCCCTCTACTCAAAGAAATGGTAGGCTAAGGAGATTAAAGTAAATAAACATCTTGGCTCTAAAGAACATGCCCTCCCATTGTTGGTCATCCAAACCAAATAGAACCCTGATATGTACTATTTACTGTTCATAGATTACTGGTAGTATTTCTGAATCATAGTATGTCAGAATCCAACCTACCTCATCTATATTCATGATTCATCTAGCAAATTGCACTTCACTTTGATTGGAGGCTATTGCAGGGAAGGTGGTCCGCTGGGATCAGAAGACCACTATGTCTGTGACTGCTTTTTAATAAAGCAAACATTGTTTTAAATGCAGGAAATGGGGTCTGCATTTAAAAAGAAACTTTTTTTGAGTTTAAGAGGAGGCAGGAATCCCTTCGATCACTGCCTACTCTTAAACAAACTTTTTTTGTATTAAAAAGGGGAAGGCCTCCTGGCTCCTGGTAATACACTCCAGCCGCTAGGAGGGCTACTTTCCAGCTTCCTGGCTCTAAACCTTTCTTTCCCAGTTGGCATGCTCTAGCCACTAGGAGGGCTAATTTCTGGCACCTGGCTCTAAATCTTTCCAATTGTCTAGAGCTTGATTTTAACTGCTCTGCCTCCAATGAGGCAGATCTCAGTGACCTGCCATCCATCTGCCTTAAATCATGTAAGGCTGTTTTATGACTTTAGAACCAAGGTCCCTCCTTCCAGCAGCAGAGAGCTGTGAAGAGCCCAGAACCTGCTCTTCAGTCTGGATTTCACCAATCTCTTTGCCCCGGGAACTTCCTTCAGCAGCATCTCTTGGCCCGCAAGATAGGTTACTCTGCTTGGATGCATTCACCAGTCCCATGGCCTCTTACCCACTTTCAGGGGGTCTTGTAGGACCAACAGGAATCAGGGGTACCCCCCAAAGGACCAGTCCTCTTAAGATTCTCTTTCAAGGTACCAATATTGACCCCCGGAGGAAGTGAGGAGGGCAGTGATATTAGCCCTGCAGACAAGAATCCCACAAAGCCCTTAGAAGTATAAGCCTGGAGTACTTTCCAGGATTCCATGAGAAAGCTGGTTTGTCCTCCTTCCTCTTTAATGTTCAGTGCTTCTTTGAGTACTTACCATTTGCAAGAGTCTTCGTTGGAGGCAGTGAGTTCTAGAAGGTGATGTCTCTGCACAATTCAAATGTACCATATCACTCCTTCACCTTGAGCCATCCCCTGAATGGCATGCTGGGATTTTATTAGATAACAGAAACAAGCTTTAATCAGTGACAGCTCTACTAGAGTCTTATGTTCTTTTACTAACTGACACGACAAACTGGATCCTTCCCTCCAAATCTTACACCGGGAGTCGCGGATGTGTGATGCCAGAGATTTAGCTGCCCACAATTTGTCTCTGTGAGAAAGGCTTGCCCAGACTTGTCAATGAGATGAAGGTTATATATCCATGCAGATTTCTCCTCCGTTCTCCTATTCTAGCAAATAGGACTATTAATTGGAGGAGGCTTAATTTATCCCTCGATCAGCTGATTAATTACTTTGGCCCAACGGGGAAGCTCACTGTCCAAATCTCAGTAATGGCTGACCCATAAAATACTGAAAAATCCCAAGTATATAAAGGAGTATACAGATATTATAATTAATAATTGGTATTAATATTACATTTGCACTCAGGGCCTTTTTAAACTCAGGGGGAAAACTTTAATCTTTTCTGTGAAGTTATTATTTTGGTGCATCTTTCATTATAAGTGTGAATACTGTGAATCACCAAAGACCAACATGAGCCCTAACCAATTTACTCAAGGATATATCTGTGAAAGGCTATATGTGCACAGATACCAGGCTTAGTTAGACAGTAGCCCTACTTGCTCAAACTATACTTGGCAACACGTGTGCAATCGTGTTCACAAATCTTCTAAACCCAGTTGCACAGCAGCACGGCAGCCCATCTTATTTAAGGAGGCAGGTACTGGCGGTTAGCACTCAAGTCCATTTTACTATAGCTTATATTGAGTGAGACTCAAGTACTGAAATTCACTCACATCTGCCATCCAAACACAGGGTTTTCCAAAATCATAAATCCTTGAGGTGTTAAGCAAATCATAATTCACTCTCTCACAAATAGTATATCCAATGATGACACAAAAGCTTACAAAAGGCAATGGATAACAATGAAAGTCGAATTAAAAGTTTACCAAGAATAAGACTGAGAATCTGTTTAAAAGTATGACACATCTCACTGTTCACAGACAAACTTAGAACATGTGCAAAACAAATTAAAACTTTAGTATGAAGAGAAGGATCAAAAGACAATTTCAATATTACAATTACTATCAATATGAAACTTGCACATCATCTTGATTCCTGAGTCGATATTAAAAACATTCTTGCATGGGGTAATGCTGGTTTCAGACTAAATCATAGTACTTGTGATAATGACGTTAATGATGACAGCCAGTAATTTATTTAGTATGTCTATAGGGGCTTACAATTAGGAAATGTGTATTTCACATTTATGGGTTCATCAACAGTAATCTATGAAACAAGTGTGGAAAAAGCCAGGAAATTGTTTATTGTAATGATCTGTAGCAGTAACTAATTACTGATCTACTGATTTTAGAGCCTGTTCACAAAGGTGTTTTGGAGTACTACAGAAGAAAATTTTAGTCACAAATACAAGGAGAGGTTTCTTTTTGAATGCCCAATTAAATCATAAGGTTTACACAGGCCTTAACCAATTTACTCAAGGACCCATTTGCAACTAGCTGTCTATTTGCTGATACCAGGTTGAATCACACATACGTACTACTCACTCAGACCACCCTTGGCACACAGCCTCTAACACCCGCTGCACAGCAGCAGATCTTATTTCAAAAAGCATGCACTGGCAGTTGACACTGAAGTCTATTGAATCAAATCGTACAATGGGTGACTTTCAATTAGTGAAACACATCCACTGCAGTGATCCAAAACAGGGTCATAAAATATTTAACTATCTACAGGGTTTTAAGCAGATCAGTCTCCACACTCTCACAACTAGTATATCCAATGAGGACACAAAAAGCTTATGAAAGGCAACACTGACTATTAAAGTTGAATTCAAAACAAAAGAAAATGGGTATATTACAATTACCATTATTATTGCATTCTTGTATAGCACGTCCCTACCCATAGGGTTTCCCAGCGTTTGGGTAGCAAGCTAGGCAGCTTAGGAGTAGACTAAAGTAACCAGGTATTCAAATCCTACAGCATGAATAGTAGACTACTAAAACAGATTTTTGGCTCCCTGCAAAAGGTGAGTAGAGAGGAGCAGAGACTCCGGAAGGCCGTTCCATATCCTAGGGCTGAGTGAAGAAAAAGAGTGATCACCCATCTGGATGCGCCTAACTCTGGGAACTATGAAGAGAGATTGATTACTTGAGCACAGAGTGGGAGGGTGGTGGTAAGGAGTGGTAAGATATTTTTTACATATAGATACATATAGCACAGTGCCTTAAAATTGATGCGCTTGTCCACTGCAAGTCAGTGGAGATCATGAAGGAGGCCAGACATGAAAGAATATTTGGCGAGCTGGAACAGAAGCCTGGCAGCAGTGTTCAGAACCATCTGAAGGCGTTTGATCACGGTCTTGTCTGCTTCCAAATATAAGATATTACTGTGATCTAACCTAGACAAAATCATAGACTGGATGACAATTCTTTGAGCAGAGAAGGGTAGTATCCATAGAATCTTTTTTAGCCACTTCATAATGGCAAAGCATGAAGAGGCTAGCTTGAGTCTTCACGGACAGAGTGGAATCTAACCAAAAGCTGAGGTTCTTCACCTTGTTAGTGGGAAGAGGAAGAGTCTCAAAAGTCCAAGGCCAGTGTTGGGGCAACCAGAGTTGGGGATTCCTGCACATTAGCATAACCTCAGTCTTGTCACCATTAAACTTTGGAGAGTAAGAATGCATCCAGGTGGGGAAAAGGCCGAGGCAGGAGCTGAAGTCTTCCGCTGAGGCATCCTGCTCGGTCAACAAAGAGAAAATGATCTGGGTGTTGCTGCAGCTTTCCACTAGGTCCACCAGAGGGGCGACATACATATTGAAAAGTATGGGGCTGAGGGCAAATCCCTGCAAGACTCCGGAAGAGAGTAGGTGTGTGCTAGACACAACATTTGTTGAGAAAACCTGAAACGCGCAATCCATCAGGAAGGAGGATAACCAGGTCAACGCTGTGCCCTCGAGTCCCAGATGTGTCAATCTTTCAACAACAATGCCATGAGATATGGTGTTGAAAGCTGCACTGAGGTCTAGTAAGATGAGCACTGCTGTACCGCCCATGTCCAAGAGCCATCTGAGATGTTCTGTAACTCCTAGTAAAGCGGATTCAGTGCTATGCTCATCTCTGAATCCAGACTGGGAAGGGTGGAGGGAATTCCGGGCCACTACAAATAAAGTGAGCTGGTTGATTTCATGCTTCTCCAGTATTTTGGGGAGAATGGGCATCAGAGAGATGGGCCTAAAATTGGAACAGTAGGATGGGTCCAAGTGTTTTTCTTTAATTCAATTTGGTATATTTGCCACATCAACGTAATTACTGGGTCTATAATCAAAAAATATTCATGGGAGGGGTCAGATTGGTTTTAGACTAAATAACAATACTTGTGATTATATAATGATGCTGATGGTGATTGCCAGCTGGTTTCTATGGGCTTTCGATTCGTAAATGTGTATATTGCTTTTAATGATTCATTAACAGTAATCTATGAAACAAGTGGGGAAACGGTCATTACATTAAACGGTTTGTATTCCAATGAACTGCATTAGTGACTAACTACTAATCTATAGATCTTGGGGCCTATTTCTAAAGGTATTTTGAAGTACATAAAGTAGCACTCTTGTAGTTAGCAGTAACATTCATTTTAACTTAGTACAAATACAAAAGACTATTTCCTCTTTGGATTTTTACCAGTAGAAAGTTGGACTTTTTGGACCGATTCACAAACGCAAGTGAGAGTTTGAAAAGTGCAAAGTGCTCTGAAGCGGCCAATTTGGCAACATGCTTTGTAAAACTTGTTACATAAATAAATACATAACTATAGAATCTACCAACCAGATTAGAATGCTTCAACAACTAAAGTGTGATAAAAAAATAGCTAACATATGTTATATGTTTCAATGTTAAGAATACCATAGAAATTAAGTATAGGCAACATAACATTTCCTTCAGGAAAGACAAACCCTCCAGATATTGATTGCGTGGAAACAAATTGCATTGACATAATCTTGGTTCCTTTCTAGGGAATGTTATCCCATACACATCTCAGCTTATGGAATAAATATAGAATAATAGAAAACTAATCTCTTTCTAGCAACAAATCGCTCCTGACACAGAGGACACTATGACCCACATATCAGTATTCCGGAAAAACCCTCAAGGGCAAAATTTTCTCTCTAAGCATTTTATACAGAAAGCAAATATGTGGCAGCTGATCCTCTCCAATGTATGTTCTTTCAGGCATAAACGTGTTTTCTTTATAATGAATAGAAAAAACACTTGTCTCCATCTTTTTCACTACAGTTTGATAAAACAAAATAATCCAGTGTGACAAGGTTTTTGGGGGAATGGAATAGTTCCTGAGTATAGGGTGAGAACGGGAAAAGCCAATGGCCATGCACATGTATATTACCAATTCGAAATACATCTTTCACAATCTTCCAAAATTGGCTTTACACTTTCAGCAGCAATGTTTGTGTATGCAGAGCAAGCCAAGTGCAGCAATATGTCAAGTAATTTTAATGTTCAGCTCCAAAAAGGGTAAATAGGAAAGATTGTGATGCTACTGCAGCAGCATGTGGGGAAATCTGCGTTTTCTACATGGTCACCCCAGATTATTCCACCTTTATCTGCACATTATGTTAGCTGGTATTAGGACTGTGTGCCTCGTGATACTGTTATTCAGTACTAGTGTCTTTATGCGTTTGCTCTCAAATGCTGTTGGTAAATTTGGTTTCACCCGATTGGTCTATTTAACTTTCTTGTAAGGTCTTAGATAATAGCACACAAAATACCAATGCATGGAAGTTAAACATCATATGTGAATAGCAGTGAGAATTTACACCACTCACATATATAATAGAAATATAGGGCTGCCAAGAGTACAGCTGTGTCCTGGCTGGACTGTAGCTTAAGGGCACTGCAGTGGAAAGTGTCATTGCCTTATAAGAAAACCTACTTTTGTATATTATTAAGTCTCCTCTAAAGCGACCCTTGTAAGCCCACAATGCAGAGTCTCTATTATATTTAAAAAAAACAGAGGTGCCCTTGCTGTCACTAATAACCTAAAAGCTTTTTCCACTGTTAAGTTCGTACGACAAGCCTGGATGTGAATGAAACATTGTATATCTTCGCTTGGGAAAAGGCTATAGAAGTAACTTATGATTATTTTCATCTTAGTTTAATAAAAACATATTTAATGGTGAAATCACATTTTTGATCAAATCAGTGGAGAAATACGTTTATGAAAAGGTACTTTGGGCTGCCTGAGAGAGAACTAGCTTAAAATCACTTCTAACATGTATCACACTGCAAGAGGCCAAGACACATTGTTGGCTCGATTTGATGAATTTCAAAGGACAATACCATGGTACCTGAACTCCAGAAGGGAGAAGTATTGTCAACAATTGTCAACTTTGCAGAATCTGCCATCTCTGAGAGGTACAGGACAGCTAGAAGATCAAAGGACACCCTTTATATTTATTTTCTTCACATGCTGACCCTAAAGTGGGCCTGACATTATGTGCTCCTACTTATTCTAAGAGGCTTTGTAGACTCTTTAGTTTCAACCCCAGCGAGAAGGAGAAACCACATCTGATCATGACAGAAGGAGGAAAAGCTCAGGGCTGCCTGGAACTCCGCTAGGTTGAAAAATGGACAAATGCAGTACTCTTGGAAATGTTTATACCAAAGCAAAAAAGAAGTGTTGTTAAAGCAGGTGGGAATATGGTGAGAAAGTGGACAGAAGTGGGTGGGGAAAATTCTCCAATCAGTAGCTAGTGCACAGTATAAGTCTGGCATCTCGCCAATACCTCCTCAGAATGTTCTTGGCCATGAGAAAAATGCACATTAAGTAGATTGCATTTCTTGAAGTTAGGAGATTTCTGACTTCTGATACCTGCTGGAAAAAGAGAACTCAAGAAGTTCTGGCCCTTACTGCTATCGAAGGGCTGAAACTGGCCACCTGTTTGCCTGCTCTAGGGACACAAATTAATAACTTTTGACTGTCTGGAGAGAGAGCTAGTGCATAGATGCCTAACTTGAGGACCTAGAGGCTGCAGCTCAGAGCAGAAAATAATTTTACAGAAGGTGGAGAAAAGTGGTACTTAGGGCCTGATATAATTTTTGGCACTAATCATACTCCATTGCAACAGAGTATCCTTACCATATTGAACGTGGTCCAACTGCCAAATTTAGATGAGGACGAACCTTTGGTTTAATCATGGAGGAATCTACACTTTATTTCCGCCATGAGTAAACCCCTTTGATGGCCCTGTGGGTAAGGGCCGATGGAAGCAGACATGTAATTCTTATAACCTAATTTAGATGGGTAGAATTAGAGGTTAGTCACCACCAGGAAAACACTTACAGTAGAGGAAGTGAAAACTGCTAACTTCTCCTCTCACCATGGGACTTCTTTGCTTTTTCTTTTGGGTTTTCAAAAAGAAAAACCTGCTTCTGTATTTTCTTTTTGAAAATATTAAAGAAAACAGTTTGATGCGCAGCTCTATCATGTTGACAGAGCAGTGCACCAAACTTCACAAAGCATTAACAGGAACTGTTGTGACGGCGGTTCCTGCTAATGCTTTAAGAAATTACTGCCTGCTTGACGGTCATTTCTTAATTTGGCAGGCAACACCTCTATCATGGTAGTGGAGTAATTTACTCCTTCTCCATGATGGAGAAGCAGGCAATGCGTCAATATCAAAATCAGGCTGTTTTTCCATCTCCGGGTGACCGAGACAAGGTGGTGGTGGGGAGGCTTGCTCAGTGAGGTTGCACCGAAGGCAGGTAAGAAAGCACTGACTGTACAGCAAGGAACCTTTTGCTATCCAGTAAAAGGGATTAGCAGGACATCTTGGGGAAGGTGTGGGCCTTGTGGAACCTAGCAAAGCCTTAACCAACAGCAGGAGTTTGAGAACTGAAAATGTGACAAAGGGCCAGTTTTAAAGTTTGGCGAAGATAGTGCAGGAACTGCAATTGCAACAACTGGAAAATAAACAGTTGATGTATGTGTTTGTCTAAATGAAGTGTCTGTATGGATCTGATACTCAGATTGCTTGCCCCTCGAATGTGGGAAAACACGACACAAATTAAACAGGCCATTTGGGTGTGGAGGGAAGAAGGAAGAAATACCCATGCTATGCCAAGCAAAATCCTGCAAGCAACTTAGGACTCCCTTTCATTAGTCACTTTGTTGTAAATGGTTACAATCCTTATTTATGTGAAATGCCTATGTAAGGTAAAGCAAGGGGATGTTAGCTCATATATTAGTGGTTCTACACTGTGAAGGAGTGATGTGTTTAAAAACAAACGTGTTTAACAAGCTACTTTGAAATATATTTTGATGGATACCTTTGAAAGCATTCAAAATATGAATTGTTCATAATTAAAGGGTTCTTTTATATTATCTAAAGAAAAGAGTGCAGTATGAACACAAATTTTAATGATGTTCCGCTAGCAATTTTAATTATTTATTTTCACCTTTTGATGCATTCAAACTATGGTGGGTAACTATTACAAATGACTATGTGGAATGTCATTCTTGTTCACTTTTCAAACAATATTGTTCTATTTTCATATTCCTAAAATAAAACACAAAATACAAATTCAAGACAACTTCCTCTGTGTTTCATGCCACAACTGCAACAAATCCAAGAATATGCTGCAAAAGACCATATGTTTTCGAGGTGATAAGCTTTCAATTTGCTAAGAGACATCTGAAATAGAGCATACAAAGATGAATTTTCCCCAGAGACGTTGGACTTCTTTAACACATTTTCCGCATTTTGATGCCATAATTCGTACAATGTGCTTTTTCTCTTGTTCATGAATTTGTCAGCATGATCAAAACCTTTGGAGAACTGATGTGACATAGTAATCAAACCACATTCCCGGTAGTTCTCCTTCAGAAGAATATAATTTGAAATTTTTACATAAATTAAGAATCAAAACACCACATTTATTTATGTATTAATTTATTTATGTATTAATATTTTTTTATTCAATCAAATTTGAATATTAATAAAACCTATCTATAATTTTTTGCGAAAAAGGATTTATTTAATCAATTAATTAACTAATTTAATTAATCAGGGTCTGTCAGGCTCTCTCCGGTAAATGGGTCTGTTGGGCTCTATATGATGAGAGACTCTCCATACTCCCAGACTTTTCCATTTGGTAAGATTTCAGATCTCGCGGGCTTTCTCAGCTGATAGACTGCCAGATCTCTCGACTCTACTGTGACAGGGTGTCTCGAGCACTCTCTGTTGTATGGTCTGAGGCTCTCCCTGCTGGTAGGGTCTCAGGCACTGTTTGGTGTCAGGGTCTTTCAAACACTGTTCTGTGCCAGGGTTTCTCTCTATTTAGTGTTTGGAACTCTTAGGCCCTCTCTAGTGTACGTTTTAGGTCTCTTATGCTTTTTGTCTATGGTTTTTTCTGGTGACAGGTCTCAGGTTCTCTCTCTGGTGTGAATGACTCTCATGCTCCCTCTGGTGGAAGTCACGCTCTTTCTGGTACAAGGGTCTGTCCAGCTCAAACTGGCTATATAGTCTGTCACAGGTGGTAGGGTCACATAGGCTGCCTCTAGTAACAAGCTCTATCTCGCTCTCTTGTCTACAGGCTCTGCCAAGCTTCCTCTGGTGTATGGCTCTGAGAGGCCATATATGATGATAGGATCTATCTGGATATTTCTGCTAACATCCCCACTGACTCTTTCTCTGTCAAAATAGGGTGTTTCTGAAGTATGAATTTTATGTCAAGACCCGGGGGCCAATATTATGCAATAATCCTTTATTTTGGCCACTCACAGCAGCTCCTTTAAAGAACATCGAACACAGAAACAACACTCCAAAGCTAATAAAAGCAACCATCTTCCTACTTTTATTACTGCTGCTCACACAGACAAGTCACAGTTTGGTTAATTAATTATTGTATTTATTATTTCAAAACTTGGGAGCTATTTGTGAGAGATTTTGTTTAAGTGCTTGTGCTTGTCATCAAGATAACGTGTGGCAGTATGGGCTGACTGTTGATAATACTTTCAGTAAGTTCTATGTCAGTTGAATTATTTTGATTTTATGAGACTATGTTTTGACTCGTTTTAATAGTGAATCTCTTGCTATGTCTTTTGAGCGGGGTGCCTTTTGAAGAAGGGACATATACAAATCAGATGTATAAAGTCCTCCTTCTCAGATTCACAAAGTCTCCACGATGTATGGCTATTATATTTCCAAGATGGTTGGTCACTCAGCGATGGAAATTGGCCAAATTGAACCAACATCATCTCTTTGTCTCCCCTGAGAATGCAAGACTTAAGTAAGGATCTGGTTTAAGCCTGTCATAGTATTTAAGCACCATCCAGGTGAGCGAACGACAGCTGAGGCTATTTTTGTCATCCAGATACAAATACATTATCATCGCTTTATTTACCACTTGCTGGAAAGTCAAAAAGGGCAGATTCTTATTCCAGAATTCAGCTATATTTGTCAGTTTTAATGACATAAAGATATTTATTATAAGTTAATTGAGGATCTTTTTACAGGGCTGACCATAATAAATTATTTAATAAGGTTCCTTGATATGTCCTAACTTTGTACCAGCACCTTATGGTGGTATACATTCTCCCAAGTACCTGATGTGTAAGCCCAAATTCCAATCTGATTTACACCAGAGAAAGGTTTTAAGGAAACCAGAATGCCTGCTTAAATGTGATGACCTGCAGTCTGTCCAAAAGGAGCGCATCATTCCAATGCATGGCAACACTTGCATATGCCACGGTATGTAGCAATTTGTCCGTTATTACTGACAGTAATGGTTTACAAGAAGGGCCATCCAATTTTTTGGTAAGTGAGAAAAACGCAAAGATCAGGATGTTTCCTTTTTTGTCATGTACTGTTTCTGCTCAAGGAAATTTGCTCTACTGTCCATATAAACTCCCAGATATTTGTAGCTGTTAACTTCCTCCATCATCGTCTCGTCCAGCCATATAATCCCCGGGGGCTCAGGTCGGTACCTAATAGTAATTGCTTTACTTTTGGTTTTGGTTTTGGTTGTGTTGATTTCACGTTTGTTAGCAATGTCATAGTTTTTAAGTTCAATGACTGACCTCTGCAATCCAACTTTTGTTAGACTAAGCAATACAGCATCATCCACACAGGATAGGTGTAATGATCTTAGGGACACAGGCATTGTGAATGTGAATTTACCTGGTCTAACCCCAGTGATTGATCTGCCATGAACAGGTTGAAAATATGTGGCAAAAACACAATGCCCTTCTTCGGGCCTTTTTCCATAGCAATCTACCTTGATAGCCTTCTGCCAGCTCCCAATTTGACTTGAATGCAGGTTTGCAGTACAATTGTTCAATAGCTCGTACCATCTTAGCTGTGGTGTTTCACTCACTTAATTTTCTTCACAAGATCCCGGGACCAGCACAGTCGAATGCTGCTTTGAGATCTATAAAGTTGTAAAAATGTTCACATTTGCTTGCATTTATCTGCTATTAAGGAAACTGCAAAGGTGGGTATTGACATTAATCCACACTACTCTCAAGAGGCTGGAAATTGAGTTTAAAAATCCTGAGGGGAATATATCCGGTCACATGACCCTAACATGCTAGTGAAACTGAAAGGGGAGAAGCCAACTTGCAAAGCTAAATATATACTTAATATGCTCCGCTAGACAAAATATAAGAAGATGAGCTCCTGGGATGAACACTATCCAGATTATCCAATGCACAGTGGCAGAAGATTCAAGAGAATTAAAATCAAAAGAATGAGTTGTACTGGATGACATAAGTGTCCTATTATGCAGATCAGTAAACTGCTAAAGGACCAGCCCCCAAGGCTGTGATTGGCAGATAATAGAATAGGGTCTCACTTGCTGGTTGATTATGGACTGGAGCATTTGGCTCAAACCATCAAACTGATGGCTGGGGGAAGAAACCTGGTGACAATGGCATGGTATCAGAATTCTTTAACAATTATGTAAATATTCTGCCCCCCCCCCTCCCATTTTATAAATTGGTACTACAAGTCAGGGGAATCTGGGACTCTCCCACCACTGTGAGAATTGCGGCTAGAGAAATTTTACTTCAACCAGGTAAATCTTCTTCTTGTCAATGATGAACAAGGATGTCAAAGTATTGGTGATGGTTAAACATAAGGCTTGTGCCTTACTTATCTGTCCAGGCACTACCAAGGCAGTCACACTTCATAGTGGGCTTCTTCACTTCGAATAACCTTTTCAAATTCTTCTAACTCCCACATCAGTTTATTCCTCATCGCCTGGTAGTGACATTGTTGTTGGCCATAGAAAAAAGTGTTTGACTCATTGGAATGGCAATGTAAGTTTATGGTGCTAAGAAGACTAAGCTTGCAAGAGAGCAATATGGGCTGGGTATCCCTTCTTTTCTCTGAACCTTCAAGCTAGGGGTTGAATTAGTGGCTGCTTATCGACATCGCCACTGAAAATAATTAGAGGTATCAGAGAGGGGCATCCGTTCTCCCCTTCATTATTTGCCAGAGGAATGGTCTACCTTTGGGAACACTATGCCTAAAAAGGTCTCCGAATATAGACCAGGAAATATTTATTATCCTTGTACACCAATTATATTATATTTTTTGTAGGAGACCTGGCAAGTAATGTTAAGCCGGTGCTGAGGGAATTTGTGGGAGTTTGATTTATATCTGACTGCAGATAAAATGGAGAAAATTGGAGCTGTTCCCCATCACTCCATACACTGATTTCACTTCCCCTTGAAGGGAAGGGTACATTTAGTGTGATATTTAAGCGTTAGGATCTACCAAGATGTTGATGTAATACTTTGGGTAAAAAAATGTCTCAGTGGTCGCTAAAATGCAAGACGCTGTTGCTATATAGAGGTCCCTCCATAGGCCATGGCTGATATGATAGCAATCAGTGAGATGCTCTTTCACAGATTGCTATGCTTAATATATAATAATACCATAACTTATATAAAATAATTTTCAAAACCTGGTGAATGGTAACTTTTTGTGGAAAGGCAAATTACCTTACTTGAATTTGGAAACTAATGACCGTGACACATGATGGGGGAAAGGAGGTTCTCAATTTTCAATTTGTACAATATTTCTGAGTGACACAAAAAAATATTACCTGGGTACCACAAAGCGTATCAGCTAGAGTAGTTAACAGTGGTGGTAGGTAAATGGTCTGCTTGCTAAACATATGCCAATGCCTTTGATTCAGATTAACTTGTTGGCTTATATGATGCTGGCCAGCACCAATTGGCTGCCAGTATGGGTACGGATTTGACTTACTTTTCGGAGTTTCTATCAGTAGACAATCCCTGTCTAGAGGTGACCACAGAATGTAAAGTAGTGTTACAGATAAGACTTTTAGGGCTGTTTAAACTGGGTGATCAGTTCCTGGATGACTTTGTCTCTGGATTGCTTTAAGGAGCTGTGTGTCACAAACCCATCAGATGCCCTTCTGTACTTCAGACTCAGCCATTCTTTTCTCTGTCTCCCTTTGTGGCGTAGCTTTGATTGAGCACGGGAATACCAGCTGCATTTAGAGGATTGTCAGTTGTGGTGCTCCTATTAGCAAAAAAGGGGGGTGTAGCAATTTACTTGGACAAAGGCCTGATGACCACAATAAAGGACTACATGACATTGATCATACCCTAATGATAAGATAGACAAGTGACAATTACAATCTATTCCACCCATTCACTATAAATATTTGTCCTATAGTGGCTCAGAGTGGTCTGGAAATGGGTACCATTTGTAAAGATAATTAACACTTGATTGAGTTATAGCTTTTACCTGAAGAAAAAGACAATGTAAGTCATTCAGTTTTATGGAGCAAGAATTAGATGATCGCCCACACTCTGATTACTCCTTTATAATCAGAGGTGGGCTACTGCTGGGATTCCCCTGGTGGAACATCAGTCAGCTATGCTTATGGCTATACGTGACCTGTTGCAGGTCCATCAAAGGGACATGGGTTCCTAGGTAGAAACATTTTACGTTTGCTGGATTTGATGGAGAAAACTTCATGCACACCAGTGACATTATAATTTTGCTCTGCAGAATGAATCCTCCACTTTAAAGACAGCATTGAGTAGAACAAAAATAAATACCAGTTGGGCCAAATTAACGTGACAGCCCACTTAGCATTCAGTTATGCCTTGAGGGCATCCTTGGCACCATTGCATGCACTTATGGTGCAGAGATCTTTGCCAGGCAGAAAGGGATCTCATGATATAGTGGGCCATCCCCTGCCATGTCGTCGAAGGTCATTCGTTTGGTGGGTTAGTGGGCCAATTTCAAATGTCGAAAGGAGATTTGGTGTTTCCAACAGTGTATGTAAATAATAACAGAGATAACATTGAAAACTGTAACATTCAAGTACAATGACCCTCATTTAGACATTGACATATGGCATGTGTCCACCCACAAATAACCACCACTGTCCTTGTGGACTACGCTCACCATGTCTAGAGATCTCCTTCAGCCTGGCACAGAGGACCATGCCTTCAGAGAAGCTGCCACCATGGTGGGACCTCTGAAGGCACTGAATGTTTGCTTGCCAGCTGCCATGTTTCGAGTAGTCATCCAGCAAACATTTTATTTTGCAAAACAAACTTCCAAAGTAGGGATTTATTTCTGTGAAAACAAAAAAAACAGCAACAACCCTGACTCTCTGGGCATTGTTTCACAGGGTGTGGGCGTCATTGTCCTCTTTTTCTCTTTGGGACTGCTATCATATCAGCCATAGCCTCTAAATAGGGAGGACTGTATAATGTACTTACACTGAAGGCCCCATGTCCATCAGGCCATCGGTGTAAGGCTTCCGCTGGCTTAACCAGTGAGAGCACCACCGTTGGAAACATAACAGTCTGATTCTGTATAGAATGGGTCGTTTTAAGTGAGCAGGCTACTGAGCCACATTTGTGGTGGAATACTGTGACAAACTCCACATCTGATCCTATGCTCGCTGAAGCACTTCTTTAAGTTTACAACTGACCTACTGAAGGTTCAATACTTTAAACAATATTTTTTGTTGTGTTTATTCCAGTGAATATTGATGAATAGGTATTTGTAGAGGTATCTTTGAGTCAGGAAATTGTGTCAGAAGGGTTCCCAAAGTACAGTGCACTACTGCAAGAATAAGCATGTTTCTAACGTCTTTCTGAAGAAAAAAGGGTTGAAAATGGGTCTAAGATCAGGCTGAAAAATCAGATTAGCAAAAGGTTAGAGGAACTGGAACAGAGCAGTCGAGATAAAACATAGTTTTAAAATTTGGCAGAAATGATTTCAAGATAGTGCACTCCCTTGTGGCAGATAAAGAAAGGTTTAAAAAGAAAACAACTGGCTACTGAAATCCGCTGCAGGGATATGAGATGACTTGATATGTGCTCGCTGTGGGAGCCCAAGAAAAACGTGGGCAGCCATGTTTTGAATGCTCTGAAGAAAACATATTCCCATAGTCTACTCTCAAAGAGATAAATGCCTGAGTGATAGTTTCCTTGCAGAAAGAGGTATTACTGGAAGAATTCTGTTCAATGTCCTACCAGATATGGTGACTATTGGACACCACTTTCTTCGTTTGGGAATTGCATGAAACAGAATTACAAAGAGTGATTCCAAGGTCGCACCAGAGTTGTTAGTGAGCTCAAGGAAGCCAGCCACCAGAGGTCTCACCTGCTTGAAGTTAATGAACCATAAGAAAGGACATTGCTTTGAGGTGCTTAGAATTCATCCAGACGACAATATCATCAAGAGTGAACTGAAAATGGTATCAAGATTAAGGGGATCAGTTGGTAGATGCAATACAAGCCTTGTCCTTCGCTGTAGTAAAACAGAACCCATAGGATTGACTAAGATGTGCTCACTGGACTTACATAGGCATTGAATAGTGAAGGACTGAGAGAAGATCCCTCTGGAGCTCCACAAGAGACTTTCCTAAAATGGATTGGAGCTTTGTGCAATGGCTTGTTGTCTATTATCTAGGAACATGTTGAGCCAAGTCAATTCATTGCCTCTCACTCTTAACCCATGCAAGTGGGAGACAAGATTGGAATGGGAGACAATAATAAGAGCACTGGTCTTCTAAGACCATTTCTGTAGCATTTAGATCAAAAGAGAAAACAGCAAGTAAGTGTCCAAGGCTGGCGCATACATGGAAATACAGGCTGATTGGAAATGTTACCTTACACTCATGGTCCTTATTACAAGTCAAGCAGTGTTTACGTAGGAGTCAGAATTACAACTAAAACTCCCTTTATCACACCTGGTAATTATATGGTAATTATGGTGTGCGATAAAGTTCACAGGCACCATAGACATTAGTAGGTCAAACGTAATAGAGAAAAAAGCCAGGTAATTAATGGAATAAGCGGGTCTTGGTGCAGTAAGCACAAACGCCCACGTGCTATGTCCAATTTTCAGGCAAAATTTGTAATAGGTGCCATTTCTCACACTTAATATTAGTAAACCTTGAAAAATTGTGCAGTAGACTTATAACATTGGGGACCAAAATTCACCAGGGTTTAGGGAAATTTGAGTACATTACTCCCTGTGAAAGTGACTCACCTTAGGTTACACTGTTAAAAATAGAAATATAAACTGACATCCCGTTAGGACTGCAACCCAAATACCCATGCAAGCCTAAAAACATGAACAGTGCTTGCATTTACAGGAGCAAGCAGCAGATGTCTGTTTTGTGAAAGAAGTCAATGGATGCCGTTAGTATAGTTAAATCATATTTATGACACATTAGGAGACGCCTCCACTTCAAGTATGAAATATGAAAGTTAGATAATTGTGTCTGTGTTCTGTAAACGACAGATTTAATATCATCAGTACAACTCACAGCGAATCAGTGAGGAAAAGAAATTCAATTTTCAGAAGTCATGTTTCTCTGAAAGAGAGGCTTCTGCAGTTATAATGAGACTGCGACTCACTGGCCGGCCGTATTTCACTGATGAGAAGAATTTTATTGAAATAGATGAGCACGCAAATCTGCCACAACCAATTTGCGACTTCAGAAATCAAAAGATACAGATTGGCAGTCATCCATTCCACAGCTACAGCCTATTTGAAAAATGCATTTGTGCTTTATAGATCCTTTCATGAAGCCTGCCGTGCCTGGCATATTCAGTGCTGTGTGAGCATACAGCTTTTGCTGCATCCTTCATGATTATGGTCAAAATTGCTTGATAGTGTGTAGGAGGGAACTGGTTCCTGCTGTATATTACAGATTGCTCATTATACCAATGTGAGAGCCAGAGCTTCACCAACCTCAAATCCAACCTCAAATCATATCACCTGCATCACAATACTAGCTCTGGACTAGGTGAAATCCATGTGTCATTTTCAATGACTGAGAGATATCTACTGTGGGCCTATTCTTTTGGAGTCAACATAACACTCCCATAAGCTGGTAATATTGTTTCCAGCTGCTTTGTAATCATTGCAGCTTAAGAATGGGGGCTTGTCAGTGAAAATATATTTAAACAGCCCCAGCTCATGCCTCAGTTCTGTGGATCCTGGGAAAGTGTTGACAGTGGAGACACTGTTTTTCTCACCATATAACAGTTCTGTAATATTTATGAGTTTCAAACAGAGCAACCCTATTATAGCAGAAGCATGGTCTATAGAATGAAACTCTCTAACCTCTTGTTAGTGATGGCAGTTTTCAGAAGTTTGAAATAGGAGGAGAATAAATGCTAGGCCCATATTGCATCGCATAACCACAAGTAACAATCTTGCCCCTCTCTCTAGGAAATGCTGTGAGGGATATAGATTTTCTCCACAAGTTATTTTTTGAATGGGGTTAACATACACATTTAAACTACATTTTCCAGATATATTAGTTAACAAGACTTAGGCTTTACAGTCAGTTTTAAGAGCATTAGTTCTCTGGAGCAACACACCATGTATGTTCCTAGCCCATGAATCTGCCTAGGTATTGGGGTTGTTGCCAATCCCAACCATTGTTAGCTGGGGTTTTAGACCAAGGTATGGCACCAAAATTTTTTTTTCGATGACTGACACAGCCTACGTAATGTGTCAGATGAAGCGGAGCTGTTGCTACTAGGAATGTTGGACCTGTGAGTAGCAATTGCTACTGCAGTCCACTCCTTTCTTATATGACAACTGAGGGATGCTGCTGAGGGTTCTGAGCATGTAGTAAATTGGTTTGCATCATTTTTTAAAGGGCCCAATCTGTCAAGCTTGGATTCTTTGTCTCCTCTTTCCTCGCCACTGATTGTGTCATGGCTCAGAGTTCAACACAATGGCCCATTTTAAGTACAATGTAGCTACAGATACTTTTTAATCAGAAGGACTTCAATTTCACTCTTACAGTTGTGATACCCAGATCTACTTGTGGGTAGATGCAGACATGTGGACAAATTTGGCACCATAAACACAATTTTCATCAAAGATGCCAGTTATCTAAATTTGAATAGCCTCAGGCTCAGTTGTTCTAAAACGAAAATAATAATTTAGGGTCAAAACACCTACCTCCTGCTCCAGAGTGCTGTTCGCGTCTCCTATTCTCTTGGGTTTTGTCCATGCAATTTGCCAATCAGGTCAAAAACATCAGCATAATTTGGGTTTCTACCATGAACCTCTGTCCTAAAATTAATAAATGAAAGAAATCCTGCTACTTTAGGTTGAGCCAGCTCATAAAGCTACTTTGCTCCTTGCAAGCAACCCTCACACACTAATTGTTGAGCCTTGATTAACTGGATTATGGAAAAGCTTTTTATGGTAGACTACCAGAGTGCCAAGTAACATGAATACAGTAGATGCAAATTGAGGCAGTGCAACATAATTTTGAACTAGGGGAAATTAACCCAGTTTTACAATTATGGAAATTGATCTATTGGTCATCATTAAAGGCCAGGGTTAGCTTTAAGGTCTTGTCCACAGTCTATAAATGCGTACATGGTAAAGTTCCTCAGTATTTGAAACAAGCAACTTACGCATGTATGTCTCCTAGACCTTTACATTCAGTTGACTAAAAAATATGGAAATATATATATAAATAGTACATTTTTTATTAAGAAATAATTAATATTTGTATATATTTTCAAGATTAATTGATATGTATTTATATTTGTATCTATTTTAAATAATTTAATTAAATGTAATATTATTTCCTACAGGTTTTATTTTAAGTCCATACCTCCATTATTTTTTATGGCTTTGTGTTGCAGTACCAATTGTTGGTCATGTGTAGTACTAGACTTACCAATCCCAAAAATGTATCCGTATCTAACAACTAGGATCTTAATCACATGTTGGAAAAGGTAAACTCTTGGATGTTAAACCTACCCTTTGAGAGTCTAAGTTATGGGTGAGCTTTGCAGAGTTCCAAAAGTGGCAAGCGATGAAGATAAGCTATCGCCTGGTCAGACACTTCAACTTTATTCTTACTACCAGGGACAAGATTAAAAACAGTGAAGTGAAGTTATGGGTCTCAACCCTGACTGTATAAATTGGTCATATTTTTACAGTTGCATGAGTTAAATGGTAGGTTTAATAACCAAGAGTTCCTCCTATTATAGTAACTGTAGCCCACATCACAACAAGCTGTTGTGGTGTGAAGAGGAATCCTATGATGAAGTCTGCCACCGCCTGGTGGGTGAGGGTGAGGGTTCACATCCCCCAAAAAGGCTTGCTTTCTTTCTCTGCCAGAAGCATTGACTTTAAATAACATTTTCAAAATATGATTTAGATCCTAGTGGTTGGGACGAGTACATTGTTGTGATTACTATTTCCTTGGGAGTCTGCACCTGCTGGTCTTTAACCACTCCATGGCCTTTTTGTTTGATTTAGTACTGACTTACTACAAAACAAACGGTGAGCTCTGTGTTGCAGCTTAGTGGAGGTCAGGATGATTTAACTGAGGGAATGCATAGATGCAAGCTGCCTCGGTGAAGGACTTCAGGGGCCAGAAACCCGTGCAGCAGAAAGGTCTCCACGCCCTCATTCTTCGCACCAAGCATAAGCTTTAAGGACAATCACAGTCCTGCAGAGCAGGACACATAGCTGCAACCCACCTCGGCCTAGAACTTTGGAGGCCAGAAACCTGTGTAGCAGGGAAGACACCACACCCACATTCTTTGTGGCAAGCAGGCGTTTTAAGGACGCTCACAGCAGAGCAGGACATGCTATGGCATGTGCCTGGGCAAAGACCAAGCCAAGACTGGGCCCGTCCTTGTCTGGACGAGGCTGGGCTTGGCCATGGCTCTTGACCTCACCTTATTTTTTATATTTGGGGCTGACCCCTTCACAATGGACATCAGATATCTGAAAGGTGCCCCATAATTACTCCTGTATAATTATTCCTGCAGCAGCACAGACTTGGATGATGTTGGGACTTTGGGGTTACTCTAGGGACCAGAAGCCTTTACTGCGCGTTCCAGCCAGGTGGTAACCCTTTACCGCTAGAGATGAGAATTTCTGTGGCCGGGCACTCCAGCAGCACGTGACGTGCCATTGTTATACCTGCAGTAGCAAAGACCTGAATAATGTTGGGGTTTGGGGGCACTCCGGAGACCAGTAGCCCTTACCATGCGTTCCCAACAGGAGGCAGCCAGGTGGTAATCCTTGACCCCTAGGGATGAGCATTTCAACGTCTTGGGACATTCCCGGCCCAAGGGCGGGTCAATCCACATTTTTCAGAGCCCGGAGGAGGCTTGGCTGGTCCCCTCATCAGACATCCTGATTGCATCCGATACTCAGTCTTAAATCTATAAACTAAGGGGCACAGACCCTGTTATCGGTCACACATGGGAGCATCAGAATCAAAGGTACTGCAATACTGCGCTTAATGAACTAAGCGGACATATTTGGCGATCATTACCCAATCAGATTAAGGTAAAAATGTGTTTATTTCTTTTAATTGGCATTGTAGTGTAGTGTACTCTGACTTCTTGAAATTTTTCTGTAGCGATAAATCTCTTGCCAAATTTCTAAAGAGTGTATAGTTGGGTGAGGAACAGGAGTCTAATGGGGAAATAGAAAGCAGTAGAGGCCCCTTTGGGAAAAACTGCAAAAATAATGAGAAATGGGGGAGAAAACTGTACAATGACAGAAATAGATGATTTAATAGAGGAGGTCAAATGTATGCTGGGTGACCAGGTACAACATGTTAAAGTACAGAAGAAGAAAAAAACTTTGCACTATACTTCGTAAGGAAGGGTACAACAGAAGGGGAACATTGGGCAATAAACCCGATGAAGACAAACCTACATCTAGGTCAATAAGACCTATTGATGTAAATGTTGTAGTGTTAAACCAGACACAAGAGCAGCAATTGGTAAAAAGGACTTAGTCCAGTGCAGACAACAGTAAAGAGGGAGAGGGGGTGGTCACAACAATTACTTGTGCAAATAGATTTGCACCATTATTAAATGAAGAACAAGAAATAGAAACCTCAAGACAAAGTTCACAAAGCCCTATAAGATCAGAAAAAGAGCCTGCAATATACAAGTGAGTATTACCAGAATTAGACTTGCTACACCCATCAAGAACTGATTATTGAAGATGTAGTGTTGATGAAGTGAACACACTTCTAGCAAAAATAAATATTCGAACAAACAAAGTAATAGGCTTAAAAGAACGAATAAAATCATTGACAATGCACAAGTAAATGATAGTAATATTATAACATGAAGAAATGGTAACGAGATCCTCAAGTTAACTAAACACCAAAGGTTAAATTCTCAAGACGTCGAAGAGAGATTAATGCCGACCACTACACAAGTAGACTTTAACTCTCTTGAAATACTAGGATTAAGAAATGTCCCATAGAGAACAACTATATTGCACATAGACTGGAAAGAACATTAAACAGAGAGAATAGACACACACCTTTAGGAAGATATCCCAAGGTTCCATCTAGCCTCCCACCCACAAAGCCTCAAATCGTTAACAGAAAGTAGATACATACACACCGCAACCTTCAATGACGTTTGGGGACTACCGCAACATGTGACATAAGCACAGTGCTGAGGGATTGCCCAAAAATCCAATCGAACATATAATTCACTTAATTAATATTCCAAAACTAAATAAAGCAGAGAGGATGGGGAAACCCTTATAAACAACGTTACCCATTGGATGGAACATGGCCGACAAAGCCAATCTGTGAAATGATCAGATACAGTGAGCGTGAAATGGCTGAAGAGTGGGGGGAGGATCATGACGTTATTCTAATAACAGTTGCAGACAAAAGGATTGTGGATGGACTGATTGCCATGGACTTGAGAACAGTCATTGTCAAAATCAAAAATAAGGTTCAAGCTTCATAAGCCATTGATTGATGGGTCAAAAAACATGCAAAACCTTGATGCAGAAGACTGACTGTCCCCACATAGAATACTAGACAAGCGCAGTACAAAACTAAACTTCAAAAATGGTGAGGATATGGAGAATGTACAAGCTGGAAGATTGGATACAGTAGAGTGCCAAGAAATAATAGAGAGGCAACTAATTCTATAAACATAGAGATAGGGTGGGAAGAAACACTGAATGCCTGACTGTTCCTAGGCTACTGCCCAAAGAAACAATAGCCATGCGCTTCTGGAATGTAGCAGGATTCAAAAACAAGCTCCTTGACCCTGACTGGCAAAAATATGTAGTTTCTCTTTAGCCTCTTGCAGGAGACCTGGCTGAATTAGCCATGGATGATGGTAAATTGTTACACATGTTTAACATCTATATTAGACCAAGGAGAGCCAACGTGGAATCACAAATCATAAGACAACTGGATACCATCCTTAAAGATATAGATTCCAGTGATCCAATAATTATATGTGGAGTTTTTAATTGTACATATGAACCACTTATAGGCATGGACATGATCACTAAGGAGAAGGATATGGCAAGAGGTATTCCCCTTTTGGAAGTAGGTAACCATATACCATATAAGAGCCAAGAATAGCAATGAAAGCATGACCTCCTTGCTCACATTTAGTTGGGGGAAATGCTGTTCAGGAATTCATTATATACTGCATAGCACAATAACATGGTACAAAATTGCTCGATTTAGGATAGATAGGGAAAGGGAAGATAGTGATCATTGGGCCAGATGTACTACCCACCAATTTGCGAGTTGCAAATTGCATCGCATTTGCAACTCGCAAATTGGGATGCACAACAGTGTCTGAGACACTGTTTGCGATTCCAAATGGGGTCGCAAATTGCATGCCTCATGCATATTAATGAGGCTGTCACAATTTGCAACACGATTGGGACTGGCTGGCACTCCAAGGGATAGTGGCCTGCTGAGGTCAGCTGACCACCATGTCTGGGACTGCAATTAAAAAATAAAAATGATACTTTTCAATTTCATTTTTTAAGGGCAGGCAGTGGTCCCTCGGACCACAGCCTGCCCTTAAAGAATATTTTGAGAGCCACTCACAAAGGGGAAGGGGTCCCCTGGGGACCCTTTCCCGTTTGTGAGTGGTTTACCACCCTTCTGTGAAGGGTGGTAAACTGCAACTGTTTTGCGACCGCAATTATGGTCGCAAAACTGTCATACATAGCTTCAGGAGCTGCTATTCGGAAGGACACCCTTGGAACGCCCCTTCCTAACAGCGAGTCGCTAATCCTATTTTGCGAGTCGCAAATTGATTTGCGACTCGCAAAATAGGATTAGCACATGGGCACACGTTTTTTGCGGTCGCAATAGGGTCTAAATCCCATTTGCACCCACAAAAAACTATAGTTCATCCGGCCCTTAATTCCTTTACCCTAGAATGGACTGGGCATAATGTCAAAGCACCAAAAATTGATATAGATTCAACTTTTATTCAACCTACGATAGGTAACAATTGCAAAACACCTAGATGGCCCACCATTATAAATAATAGAGAGACCATGACTAAAATCTACAACATCTTCTCAGCGATATTAGAGAAATGTTATAAGAACAGCCATCCTCGATCCTTGGCAATAGCTACTCATTAAACTTTTGTTCTAATACTTAGTCCACTCTTAACAAAAGAATCTGTAAGTAAAACAAGGCAAGAGGCAAGGAGAAGAGATTTATTGAATTCAGGGTACGCAGCCAAGTGCAAAGAAGCGAAGAAAATCTTACTCCACACCCTTAAAAGTGGTAATGCACTAATGGTAAGAGAGGCAAGGGTTAAATATAAAAAAGAACTAATGAACATACAAAAAGATTGGAAGGATACAAATTGGTGCAGCTTACTCCTAGCAGCTAAATCAAGGGACTCTGGAAAATAGTTGCACATGGCAGCAAGGATTCAGTCTTCCACACAGAGCATTATGTAGACCCAGACACCTGGACTCAGCATTTCACAAATCTTTATCTGGCTCCTAATTATCTAGAACAGGAGGAGCAAATGTGTTTGAGCATTTGAATTGAGGGAAGCGAGGAGCATGAATTGCACTTTAGTCTATATTAAACAGAGCTGGCCATTCAAGCTATAAAACTGGGGAAAGCTCCGGGTTAGACAGGATCCCTGGGGACCTCCTGAAACAGTAAAAAGAAGTGTGGGTACCTTATACAAATTTGTTTAGGAATGTGGTTGCTTCAAGCCCACCGTTTCCCTCGACTTGGAATGGGGCAGAAATAGTCCCAATCCACAAAAAAGGTAATAAATGTGACCTGGAAACTATAGGCTGATAAGCCTTATAGAAGTTATGCAACAAACTTACGCCCGCCAAATCATAAATAGATTGGAATGACTGAATATGTGACAATTATATATTTACAACTTCCGAAGCGGGGTTTAGACTTCGTACTGGCACTATTGAGAAGGTGTTTAGGCTCATGCGTATTTTACGAAAATGCATAAAAAGCAGGGAGGACATGCATATATAGCATTTATTTGGTCTAAAGGTGTAGTTTGATTATGTCCCGAGGGGACTTCTGTGGACAACATTAAAAACCCAAGGTGGGTAACTTTGAAGGAGGCAAGATGGCGGCAGAACCTCGGCCGAGCAAGCTGGACTAACTCTCCCTGCCGCTGGTGCTCCCCTACTAGTGCCGCCACCGAGAGGGCCTGCAGTTTGACCCCCGGCGTGAGATGCTGGTTTTGCCGATTATTTACGTTCAGGAGGTGGCGATGTCCGCGGTTCTCCGACGATGATCTGGCTCGCAGCTGCATCCCTGCAGACTTCGCACAGAGGCAATTGGCTTCTCGGAGCTATCGGCGTTCTTCGTCTTTCCGCCCGCAGCTTTTCTGCCGCTTCTATTACTGTGGTGTTTGGTGGCCTTCAGAGGGCTCGTGGAGAGATGCCGCCCAAATCAATTAACAAGACCTCTGCCAGGAGCAATAAGCCTCGCAGCGCTCAGCCCACAACTTGTACGGACACTTCAGGAAATTCCGGCGGGCCTTCGAAGATGCCGAAATTTCCCTCGGCAAATGGGCAAATGGACTTAGTGAAGACATCTGCTGGTAAGACCCCGGCTGCTTCTGCTTTTGCTTCAGCAAATTCTGTCAAGGCTACTGCCCCCCTGTTTACCAAACGCTCCTTGAAACAAAGCGTATCTAAAAATGTTAGTAATGAGCTTCAACCGGAGGTGTCTTCCAACCCCCTTCAGCTCAGCTCTCAATCGAACGACTCCTTGGGCCAAGAGTCTGGGGGAGTACAAACCCCCCTGGACATTACAGCTCCTGAGCTTAAGGTGGATAGCCAACCTGCAAGGTGCATTATGGGACTTGCAGTCCCCATTATACCTGTCAACCCTCCTCCCCCCACCGGCAGGGCTGTTGCTGTGTCAGGTGATATCCTTGAGGCCGAGCCCTTGCTTGGGGCTAGCGGGGGGGGATCCAGTGGTCAAGATCAAGGCTATAGGAGGAGCTGAGCCCATTCACGATAACGATGTGCTGGACACATTTTTTTGTCTTTCTGATGGGTCATCCACTTCCGAGGATGACGATGTTACCGGCGGAGACTGGGCTGAGTTTGATGCTGGATCTATTAGCCAGGGCGAGATTGATGATTGTTTGATGGGTGGCTATAGGAACATGCCCCCACTCGATGGCACAGTTCGGAAAGTTAAGCCTTCAGGCACACAGGTCTTGTCTGAAACATCCGCACTAACTAATACCACCTCTGACCCTCCGGTGGAGAATCTGGCCTGGGACTACTCGTTCTCAACCACTCAACCACCAACAAATGGCCACGATGGGAGTGACGGGGTCTCAGCCGCTGTTAGCTCTGCTGATCTTAACAAGCCAATTACCCTTGAAATGATTTATGATACAATGCTTTCCCACAGGGCTGAGTCAAGACTTGAGAATGCCAGAATGCAGGGGGCTTGCCGTAAGCTTCAAAATGCAATCAGACGCATAAGCAAGACATGCTCTGAGATCGGCACCAGAGTAGGGGAGACAGAATCTCGTATTTCTATTCTAGAGGACAAAGTGGCAACACAGAGAGGAGTGGTCTATGAGTTAAAGAATCAAAAAGAAGACGTCTCATGGAAGTTAACTGAATTGGAAAACCGGCTGAGACGTAATAACCTATGGGTTTTGGGTATCCCGGAGGGGGCAGAAGGGGCCGATACGAGACAATTTGTTATTCAGTTGTTTGTAGAAGCTTTTCCTGAACTCACTCACTGGGACTGGGAGGTCGAGATTCAGAGAGCCCATCGCTTTCCTTTCCATAGTAAACCACAAGCTCCTCGTCCTGGACTAGAGACTCCCTATTCCCGTGCTATTTTGATTTCTATAAATAATTTTCTTGCACGAGAAGCCGTTTTTGATCTAGCTAGACCTAATCAGAAGAGATCCGCCAAAGGGGTTAATTTCTTTGTTAGGCCTGACTTCTGCCACGAGACAGTTGTTCGGAGGTGGCAGCTCCGCCAACTAATACCTCTCTTTCAAGCTAAGGGGGGTCAAGCATTTCTTCTTAATTCTGCAAAGCTGAAAATTGTGTATCAGGGCCAGAATAAGTTTTTTTCTTCCGAAATCCAGGCAAAGGATTATTTACATTCACTTAAGTCTGGATCCTGAAGCAGGAAAGGCATAAGTTGGGCATATAAATAGGTCCTCTCCGTAGGTTGTCTTTTTTTTCTTCGCTTTGTATGTGGGTGGTTCAGGGGGGGCACCACAGGGAGCGTCACCAGATTCCCATTACAGGGGCTTAGGTCCCATTGCCTCAGGCAAGGGAGGGTGTGGGGGGGTGGGGGCTCGAGGGAAGGTTGTGTGGGGTGGGGGTGGGAAGTTCTGGGGGGTCTTTAATTAAAAATTTGTTCCACAGTACATTTTCAGACTTTTACTCTTTTTCTATTGTTGTTTATCAGTTTTTTTTCATGAAAAGGTTTAAACTTAGGGATAACTCATTACATATTGGTCCATGGCTAATAAGGGGATAAGAATAGTCACATATAATGTTTGGGGCCTTAACAATTATGATAAGCGCAAGAAGATTCAGGCTGAATTAAAAATTAGTAATCCAGATATCATCTGCTTGCAGGAGACGCATATCTCCTGGACCCACAGCCAGTAATTAGCTGATCTGGGATATACTACACTTGCTTTCTCCAAACAATCTGATACGACGTGAGGGGTGGCTATTCTAGCACGACCCTCTTTAGTCCTTCCTGGGCGATCTTTAGTGGATAACCATGGCCGGTGGGCCATCCTCGAATGTTTAGTGGGGGAGACAAAATTCACCCTTTGCACGGTATATGGCTCCAATGCAGATGAACCGGACATCTTTAATTATCTAAATGGGGAACTTGCTCTGTGGCCCACTCCACTAATTTTTTGTGGAGATTTGAACATTCATTTATCTGTTGACTGGGCTTGTTCCCCTTCGTATGTTTATTTGGGTTGTAAACCTAAAGTTTTCCGAGCTCTGCATAATTTAATGAATGATCATGGGCTGGCAGATGTTTGGAATATAATTTATCCGCATGATCCTGGGTATACTTTCTTTTCTTCACCCCATAAGCAAATTATTTCGTTTAGATTATTTTTTTGTGTCCATGGCCTGGGCTCACAGTACTCAAACTCAAATTTTTCCTAGATTAATGTCTGACCATGCTCCCTTAGTTATTTCCCTTTATAATGTTGCTATTTCTAGAGGTGTTAAGGCTTTCTCGTTTGACAGAAAATTGTTATATGATCCTCTTTTTGTAGATCATATGAAAAAATGGATTCACAACTTTTTTTTGTGTAACCGTGGATCCGCCTCTCCGGCCTGTGTATGGGATACTTTTAAGGCCTGTTTTCGTGGTGAAGTCCTCAGTTATGGATTATTTGCTCAAAAGTCACTTAAACATAAAATGTCAGAGCTTCTTTTACTTCTTCGGAATGCTGAATTGGACCTCGCCACCCAGCTCCGAGCAGCAGCAGATACCAAAGAAATTTTAGCTAGGCTTGCCCAGTGCAAAGCCAATATTAATCTTATATGGGCCCAGGAGATAGCACTTAAACATCACCTTTACCGGAGACAGCTTTATGAATTCGGCGAATCTTCAGGGAGATTTCTGGCTCAAAGAATACGTGCTAAAAGTCATGTTTCAAAGATTAATGCCATCCATGACGCTCAAGGTTCATTGGTCTATGATCCTCAGACTATTATGAAGGTGTTTCACCTGTTTTACTCTGAACTATATAGCCAACCGAATGTTGGGGATCTTCCTATGGATCTGGGGCTTCCTGCACTGACTTGGGAACAACTAGACCAGTCTGAAGTAGAGAAAATGGATATGCCTTTCACCTTTGAGGAAATTGATTGGGCACTATTTAAAATGCCTTCGGGAAAGGCTGCTGGGCCAGATACCCTCCCCATGGAGGTCTATAAGGTATTTTTTCACGAACTCCGAGAGGATATGCTGAAGACTTTTGAGGCGGCCAGGCAGGGATCCCCACCTCAATCTTGGGATGATGCGCATATTGTTATATTCCCTAAAAAGGGGAAGCCTCCCGATCAGCCGGGATCCTACCGTCCCATCTCCTTGGTTAACTGCGATGGTAAGCTGTATGCCAAACTCCTTGCTAATCGAATGGCCCCATTTGTTGCTGGGTTGGTTTCATTACAGCAGCATGGGTTTGATCCTGGTCGGGGTACGGTTGACCATGTTAGCCGGGTTGTCGCTCTTCTCGACGTTGCGCAAGTGGAATCCAGATCTCTGGGTCTCGTCCTGCTCGACCCCGAGAAGGCTTTTGACCGGGTTGCGTGGAACTTTCTTTGGGAGATAATGGCGCGTATGGGGTTTGGGGGCGGTTTTATCCGTGCTTTTCGGGTTTTCTATCAGGCTCCTACTGCGAAGATATGCGCAATGGGAATTAAATCGGAGGTGGTTCAGATATGCAGGGGGACCCGTCAGGGTTGTACCTGTTCTCCTCTTCTTTTTGCTTTTTATATTAATCCTTTTCTGAAGATGCTGGAATTAAATACGCAGATTCCCCCTTTTATTGTTCAGAACCAGCCCTATATTGTTTTTGCTTATGCGGACGATATCACTGTGGTCACCTCTAACCTTGACACCGCCTTGCCGGTCATTGAACATCTTGCTAATTCTTTTGGTAGATACTCAGGTTATAAGTTAAACTCTGCCAAAACTCAATGTCTTTGTAAAAATCGGGCTACAGCAACCGATCCCAGGGTAGTGGAGGAAGTGGTGTACCTTGACATCAAGATTAGATCTAATTTAAATGATATGATTTCAACTAATTGGAATGATATTTTGGATAAAGCTAAGTCCACCCTGGATTCTTGGCAGAGTCTTCATCTTACTCTTGTGGGCCGATCCAACTTGCTAAAAATGGTTATCTTACCAAGAGTACTCTACTTCTTTCGCGCTGTTCCCTTACTAGTCAAAAAGCCTCAGATTCGGCAGCTTCAGTCACTTTGTGAAAAATACCTGTGGGCCCCTGGTAAGATTCGCAGAGCCTCCCGATTGATGACGCTACCATTTGCTCGCGGTGGATGGGCTATCCCTGATTTAGGGCTATATCAAATGTCATGCCTACTTCTGAAGATGCGTATCCTTATTACAGGGGAAGAAGCAGGTAATCCCTCAGAAGCCCCTACTATCTACCAGATGGCTCTAGGTTGCTGTGCTAAGAACTGTCTGCAAATTGAAGCTGATGGCAGTTATTATAAACGTACTCGTTTTAAAATTATTGCTTCTGCTTTTTATGTTTGGAAAAGTCTCATAAAGATGTTTCATATTC
This sequence comes from Triturus cristatus, assembly GCF_964204655.1. Taxonomy (NCBI): domain Eukaryota; kingdom Metazoa; phylum Chordata; class Amphibia; order Caudata; family Salamandridae; genus Triturus; species Triturus cristatus. The sequence goes on from NC_140592.1 coordinate 184,905,950, forward strand.
CTAAATATACAGTCTATACCCCTCTTGTTGCACCTCATTTGTTACCTCCAATTTTTTTCGACTCTATAGCGCGCCAATGGCATTCTAAAGGGATCACTCGGTTAGGGGCTTTTGTTTCTTCAGATGGCGCTTATCTTTCTTTTGATGAACTTAAAAAGAAATTTGACCTAGCCAACACTCAATTTTTTTAATTCGTTCAGATTCGGGATTTTCTGCAGAAATACACTTCTCACCTTGTTTCTATTTGTATTATTGATGCTGTGAGATCGCAACTACGAATAGGTTCTATCTATCATATATTATTGGATTCTAGATCAGATGATCTCGATAAAATTAACGCGAAGTGGAGGACTTGGCTTTCATCTCCCTCTATTCATATCGAAGACTCCATCGACATGGCTCATAAGATTTTTTATTCTGCTTCATTAAAAGCCCAGCACTTTAAAACTTTATTTAACTTATATTATACTCCTGCGGTTATTATGAAATGGGGCAACCCTTCACAAGCTTCAAAGTCTGGGGAATGTTTTCGCTGCCAAGCTGGCAACGCTGATATAGTGCACATCTTTTTTTCCTGTCCCTCCTTACGTTCCTTTTGTAACCGAATTGAAAGTTTTCTGCTTCACATTTTAGGTAAACCAATCACAGTTTCTTCAAGTATGATTTTATTAGGGATTGATGGGGCTTCATCTATTGGACAGCCTTTTTGTAAATTTCGCTACTTTTTGTTCATCATCGCGGCTGTAACGCGACTTTCTATCGCCACTGCCTGGCTACAACCTGAGGCACCGAGTTTTGATTTATGGCGAGCCAAACTATTTAACATTTATAATTTAGAAATTAGTATGTATTTGTTGAAAAAAACGCGTAAAAAGAAATTGGGTATGGCTATTTGGCAACCATTATCAGATTATTTTTCTGAATAGTATTCTTTTGTTCTTCTCTGTTCGTTGCTGCTGGAAAAGTCAATTGTACTATATGTTTCTTTTGGTTGTGTATATATGTACTTGTGGAACTTCAAATAAAAAAATTAAAAAAAAAAAAAAAAACAAGGTGTTCCACAAGAAACTTTGACCCAGATAATAAGGGTACATGAAAAAAACTTTGCAGGAGTACGCTGGGGCGAACATGGTAATCTTACAGAACAGATGCAAATAAGAAGAGGGGTCAGACAGGGCTCAGTGACGCTGCCAACCCTGTAATGATCTTACTGACCGAAGGTCTGCGGAAATTCGATTCCTGCATTGCTTTTTGCTGATGATACCATCTTGATTTCGCAAACATCAAGGGACTTCAAAATTTTCTTAAAAGTTTCTCTATCTACTTAACAAAATAGGGACTAAAAACAAACATAAAGAAAACTAAATATATGACAATAAGACCACACAGGTCTTTCAAGAAAAATGTTATAGTGTGGGAATAGAAACTGTAACTGATCGTCAGTGAAATTGCTCTCTGTCCCTCGCAGCTCCACCAGTAAGTGAGGTCTTCCCCCAAGCCCCTGCACTCTCGAGTGTTGGTGTTTGAGGCCCTCCTCCACCCACAGGTTTCACCTGCGCCTCATCCCTGGTGGTCCAGTAGACCATTGTCTCCATTCCCTTGCTCCGCTTTTTCCCTCCTTTTTCACTTGTTTTTTCCCTCACTTCTATCTCCCCCCTTCACTCTTCTTCTGGGTCTTTCCTCCATTTTCTGTCATTTTCCCCGCATTTCAAGATCCCCCCTTCACTCTCCTTCTGTGTCTTTCCTCCGTTTTTCACTTGTTTTTTTACCCTCATCTCAATCTCCCCTTTCACTCTCCTGTGTCCTCTATGTCTTTCCTCCACTCTTTCTTGCACTTTTTCTGTCGTTTTCCCCTCATTTCAAGCTCCACCTTCACTCTCCTTCTGTGTCTTTCCTCCGTTTTTCACTCGATTTTTACCCTCATCTCAATCTCCCCCTTTCACTCTCCTGTGTCCTCTGTGTTTTTTCTCCACTCTTTCTTGCACTTTTGCTCCCTTATTTGCACTTTTCTAT